>NC_139224.1:144157601-144757601 GCF_055691185.1 Crinia signifera
TATGCGGCCATGCTTCAAGGGGTACTGCCCTTTCCAAAAATGCCGCACACTGCAATTCCCATTAACAATATGTCACCCATCGTAATGTCCCTTAAACATTATGCTACACATCGCAATGTCCATTACACATTATGACACACTGTAATGACCATTACACACTATGCCACACACCACAATGCCCTGTACATATGCCACACACTGCAATGCCCATTACAAAGGACTCTATATGACACAAACCATAATGCCACCAGCCTGCGTGCTCAGCCAGTCACTGAGCCGCAGGCTGCTGTGTCAGATACGACTGGATAGCTGCGCCGTCGCTCAGCTGTCCTGTCCTCTATGAAGTCGGCGGCTCAGGCTGTCAATCAGCAGCGAACTCGGTCCCGGGATCCGGAGAAATAACACACAGCCTGTCTCCAGGGCTGCCATTAAAGATTTTGGGGCCCCAGACAGAATAAGATGGGCCCCTTACCTACCACCCCATCTACCAGAAATAACCTTGGTGGATGAATTGAGCATACACACTGAATATCATTCAGTGACATCACAATAACGATATTGAGTGTTCACACTAGGCATTGTTGTTAAACATATCTCGTGCTTGTATGGGGCTTTACACTGTATGGGGCTTTACACTGTATGGGGCTTTACACTGTTCATTTATGAAACAATGATGTGAAAAAAACTCTGTTTACACTGAAAAGCATATTTCTCATTCTTATCTATATTATATAATGCAAGGGGGTGTTGGCACAGCGCAGGGAAGCTTAGACTAAGGATTAGTCACAGGGCAGTGAAAGCTGGACTATAGGGGCACAGATCAGGGAGGGCAGGGCTAGGGGGGCACAGGGCAGGGAAACCAGGGCTAGGGGGGCATACGCACAGAAAAGGGAAGGCAGGGCTAGGGGGCACAGGGCAAGGAAGGCAGGGCTAGGGGGGCACAGAGAAGGGAAGGCAGGGCTCTGGAGCACAGGGAAGGCAGGGTTAGGGGCGCACAGAGAAGAGAAGGCAGCGCTGGGGGGCACAGGGCAGGGGGTGTTTGGCACAGCACAGGGAAGCCTAGACTAAGGGTTAGTCACAGGGCAGGGAACGCTGGACTATAGGGGCACAGGGAAGGGAGGATAGGGCAAGGGGGGCATAGAGCAGGGAAAGCAGGGCTAGGGGGGCACAGAGCAGGGAAGGCAGGGTTAGGAGGGCACAGAGAAGAGAAGGCAGGGCTAGGGTGCCCAGGGCAGGAAAGGCAGGGTTAGGGGGCACACGCAGAGAGAAGGGAAGGCAGGGCTAGGGGAGCACAGGGAAGGGAGGAAAGGGCTAGGGGGCACAGAGTACGGAAGGCAGGGTTAGGGGGGCACAGAGAAGAGAAGGCAGGGCTAGGGTGCCCAGGGCAGGGAAGGCAGGGCTAGGGGGGCACACGCACAGAGAAAGTAAGGAAGGGCTAGGGGAGCACAGGAAAGGGAGGAAAGAGCTAGGGGCATACAGAGAAGAGAAGGCAGGGCTAGGGGGCACAGGGCAGGGAAGGCGGGGCTAGGGGGGGGCACAGGGCAGGGAAGGCAGGGCTAGGGGGGTCACAGAGAAGGGAAGGCAGGGCTATGGGCCACAGGGCAGGGACGGCAGGGCTAGGGGGGCACAGAAAAGGGAAAGCAGGGCTATGGGCCACAGGGCAGGGCTAGGGGGCACAGAGAAGAGAAGGCAGGCCGGGCTAGGGGGCACAGAGTATGGAAGGCAAGGCTAGGGGGCACAGGGTATGGAAGGCAAGGCTAGGGGGGCACAGGAACGCTGGAGTAAAGTAAGGCTGTAAGAAGGTATGGCATTGAAGTGCTAGTTCTTTAACAGCCACTTCAGCCAACTTACTTATTACTCTTGTTGCCATGGGGGTTCCTCCTGCAGCAGAGATCTCATGAATGAGCCTGCAGGCACACACGGAGAGAGCTCCTCCCTGCTCCCAGTAATGCTTTGCAGGAGGCAGGTCTCACACAGAAAGCAGCACTACGTTATGCAGAGGCAGCAGAGTTCTCTCCTGCCACTACAATCTGCTGGTGTCTCTCCCCAGCGGTGTCTCACACACTCTGTTGGGACAGGAAATAATTGCTAGCAACACATAGCTCCCTGATGCTGCTGTGCACTGCAGTGTGAGATGAACTTCCTTCTCACACTGCAGTGCACAGCAGCATCAGGGAGCTGTGTGTTGCTAACGATCTTCCTGCCCTCCGGGACATGACAGCCCGACAGCAGCACCCCCCCCCCCCCCCACCCCCACCCCCCAAATGACGCTGCAGTGGCGTGCGCTCAAAAAAATAAGGAGCAGGTTTAGTGGGTGGGGAAAAGAAGTTTCAAACTGTTACACTTACTGATGGTCCCGGCTCCCTCTGCTATGCACAGTGACAGCTGCTCCTCTCCGCGCTGGCCCCCTACTCTGTGCGCTTCCCAGCTCCTGGCTCGGCTCCCGCTCACTCTGCTGCTGCTGCTGCTTACCGCTCGCTGAAGGCAGCTGGCAGCTGCTCCTGCTGCCGCACCACGTCGGCTACCCACACAGCCCCGCGCGGTACCCGGCATAATGAATGACGTCACAACGTCACGCACTAGGGCCCCGCCCCCGAAACATCCCGCTCGCGCATGCGCAGTCCAGTTTTTGGGAGGAATGGGACAAAAAACGGGAGGAACGGAGGGATTTGCGGGAGAGCGGGAGGAGGATTCAAAAAACGGGAGACTCCCGCTAAATGCGGGAGGGTAGGCAAGTATGCATTAAGTCATTTTACTAGATTCCTCTCAAATGTAGCAGTGCACACCCATAATTCTAGGTGCCACATTCACAATCTCTTTTCACAATCTCTCCATGTATGGAACTATGTGGAGCATGACACGCCCCCTCATTGCAAAATTCGGTACTCTTTACTTAGTTGGGCGCCCATCGCGGTGATCGCGGGCATCGCGGGCAGTACATTAACGGCCGCGACGCGATGCCCGCGATCACCGCGATTTCCCATAGGGTTCAATGTTAAATTTAGTGCTGCCCGCGATTTTACATTCAATGCTTCAATGGCCGCGATTTGGCCATAGGAATCAATGTTAAATGGGCTACAGAGCCCAAATAGGCACAATTAACACTTAAATGTCCCCCCAAATTTGTAACGCCACCCCACGATCCACGCCAACCCGAAGCGTGGCGAGCGCAGCGAGCCCGCGAGGGGCGGCGTGACGCGTCCTCCGACCTTTTCATACCCCCACTATCCACGTCGGCGTGGAGTTGAGAATAGAATAGTGTGGCGAGCGCAGCGAGCCACCGAGCCCGAAGCGTGGCGAGCGCAGCGAGCCCCGCGAGGGGACGTGGATACCTGTGAAGCCTGCGTAGGGCCACGTTTACCTGTGAAGGTATCCGCGTCCCCTCGCGGGGCTCGCTGCGCTCGCCACGCTTCGGGCTCGGTGGCTCGCTGCGCTCGCCACACTATTCTATTCTCAACTCCACGCCGACGTGGATAGTGGGGGTATGAAAAGGTCGGAGGACGCGTACCGCCGCCCCTCGCGGGCTCGCTGCGCTCGCCACGCTTCGGGTTGGCGTGGATCGTGGGGTGGCGTTACAAATTAGGGGGGACATTTAAGTGTTAATTGTGCCTATTTGGGCTCTGTAGCCCATTTAACATTGATTCCTATGGCCAAATCGCGGCCATTGAAGCATTGAATGTAAAATCGCGGGCAGCACTAAATTTAACATTGAACCCTATGGGAAATCGCGGTGATCGCGGGCATCGCGTCGCGGCCGTTAATGTACTGGCCGCGATGCCCGCGATCACCGCGATTTCTTTACCCACGACGCCCGCGATGGAGATCGTGGGCGCCGTGATAGGTAAAGAGTACCCAAAATTCTACTACCAACTATAATCTCCCTGAAACTAGTTTTCAAAAGTAGGCAACTATGAGGTAAGTATGCCTGCGCCAAGTGGTTCTTTTCTGCCGGCAAATTCTATGTTTCTATGTCAACATGCATATGGCAATAGACAGTCCACACAAACATTTTATTTAACATTTTTATTTGATATTTTAGGGTTAAGCTGCTGGAAGGGTTGATTAAGCCGGGTACACTAGGCAATATATCAGCCAGCTCCTGCTGTCAAGGGGGGGATGTGGATCATTTGGTCGACCATAAGTTGGTTGACAGTCATTAGGCCGACACCACTAGATCGACATGCTGAAAGATCAACATGGGTCGGTCGACATGGGTTTAGGTTGACATGGGTCTAGGTTGACAGGTCATTAGGTCAACACAAGCATTAGGTCGACATGGGCAAGGTCAACAGTCAAAAGGTCGACATGGGGTTTTCACTGTTTGGTTCGTACATGCGCAGTCGTTCGATAATAGCCAGGCAAGCGGGTCTGAATGAGGCCCTATGTGCCACCCCCATTCAGCTCAGCAGTGAGAGGTGGGGTAAGACAGGCTAGGCACAGAAGGCAGCCTGCAGCTGTAGTATAATAATACAGCAGTGTGTAATATACAGTGTCGTGTAGGTGGTTGATTATTCTGCAGCTGTGAATGGATAGTAAATGCCATTTACCTTATTACACTACAGCTTTGAGATAACAAAACTCATTAAATAAGCTTAACCTATTAATAAAATATAACACCAGGGCGTCCCACGCCTCCGTCCCTATGACAACCACTCTGACCCGCCCCTCGCTCAGGGGATTGGCTAGTGTAGCTTTCCACTCTGTTCCGATGCTTAGCTCAGCATCTGATTGGGTTATTCCTGGTACACGCTGGTGCCGGTCGATGGGCGGGGTTATGAGTAGGGGCGGGGCTTAGTTTGACAGGAAAAGTGCCGTGTCCGTGTGTGTGTAAGGAGCTGAGCAGAGGGCAAGTGCGGGAAAGCGGGAGCCGGTGCGTGTCTGTCAGGCCGCAGGTATCGTATTGTCCCTTAATAACTCTGTTCTCAGCTCAGTGTCAGATGGCAGCAATACTGATGTACTGTGTTACATGTGTGCGGGAAATAGGCTGTCAGGAAGGTGGGGCAGCGGTATACAGCCTCAGGGCATGCTGCAGTAGACATACAGCAATATGTACAGCCCCTGTGTGTGCAGCTGCATTATACATATGATGCTGCATGCTTTGTGGGTAGGTACAGTTACCTGCATGTATGTATGTGTGGGGGGAGCCTGTATCTCTCCATGCTCATTTGGGAACATGTGTCCCTACAACAGCTGGAGGGCCCTTGTATGAGTGACAGAATGAGGTCAGTTGATGATCAGCAATGTCTAAAGGTGTGTACACACGAGTGCGATTATTGCAAATATCGCTGGCAATATGGTCGCTGAGCGACCATATTGCCAGCGATGGGAGTGTGCTCCCGTTTCTGCCTGTAGTGATTGCTGACCAGCTGGTTTCCAGTGCCGGTCTCCCCCGGCAGTTTCTTTTTCATCAGCGACCATCTCTGGTCATATTAAGTCAAAATTGCTTAGCGACCAAATTGTTCCATATGTACAGAGCTTAATGCATCTGACCCACAGTCCGGAATACAGTAATACAAAGTTCGCTGAGGTGTTGGTGCCAGTCAATAATCTACAAGGCATGGTTTTGCCATAGAAATGATTGCCTCTTTAAAAAAAATGACAGCTTTCGGCTTGCATCCTGCCCCCTTCAGACCTCGGACTGTATAACATCCTGACGGATGTGTGCATTATATTATGTCCTATCAATGTAACTTACCTTTTTAGTATGTACCACCTGCACACCTTGCACCTTGTCCCTGCACAAATTGCTTACACTTTTAACAAACAAAGGAGTAAATTAGTCCGTCGAGTTGCCACTAGTGGTCAGTGGCGGTACTTCACCTTATAGAGG
This sequence comes from Crinia signifera, assembly GCF_055691185.1. Lineage (NCBI taxonomy): Eukaryota > Metazoa > Chordata > Amphibia > Anura > Myobatrachidae > Crinia > Crinia signifera. The sequence continues at coordinate 144,163,432 of NC_139224.1, forward strand.
TGAGGAGTAATTGGCCTCCACTGTATTTCAGTGAGGTATCTTGAGGACATGACCCATGTGTGAACATATAAAATGCATTTATGTTGTATAAACACATGAAATACAGCCAAATATATTTTATTTGTGCACAAAACAAGGTTTATGTACTACAGTATCTCAGGCACTGAATTTGAATGCCAAGCAATCATTCTGTTGCACATATTTAGCGCCAGGTTACGGGTCCTGTCCCCAGAAGCGCCAGGTTACGGATCCTGTCCCCAGTAGCGCTAGGTTACGGGTCCTGTCCCCAGTAGCGCCAGGTTACAGATCCTGTCCCCAGTAGCGCCAGGTTACGGATCCTGTCCCCAGAAGCGCCAGGTTACAGATCCTGTCCCCAGTAGCGCTAGGTTACGGATTCTGTCCCCAGAAGCGCCAGGTTACAGATCCTGTCCCCAGTAGCGCTAGGTTACGGATTCTGTCCCCAGTTGCGCCAGGTTACGGGTCCTGTCCCCAGTAGCGCCAGGTTATGGATCCTGTCCCCAGTAGCGTCCGGTTACGGATCCTGTCCCCAGTTGCGCCAGGTTACGGATCCTGTCCCCAGTAGCGCCAGGTTATGGATCCTGTCCCCAGTAGTGCCAGGTTATGGATCCTGTCCCCAGTAGCGCCAGGTGACGGGTCCTGTCCCCAGTAGCGCCAGGTTACGGGTCCTGTCCCCAGTAGCGCCAGGTTACGGGTCCTGTCCCCAGTAGCGCCAGGTTACGGGTCCTGTCCCCAGTAGCGCCAGGTTACGGGTCCTGTCCCCTGTAGCGCCAGGTTACGGGTCCTGTCCCCAGTAGCGCCAGGTTACGGGTCCTGTCCCCAGTAGCGCCAGGTGACGGGTCCTGTCCCCAGTAGCGCCAGGTGACGGGTCCTGTCCCCAGTAGCGCCAGGTTATGGGTCCTGTCCCTTGTAGCGCCAGGTTATGGGTCCTGTCCCCAGTAGCGCCAGGTAACGGGTCCTGTCCCCAGTAGCGCCAGGTTACGGGTCCTGTCCCCAGTAGCGCCAGGTGACGGGTCCTGTACGGGTCCTGTCCCCAGTAGCGCCAGGTTACGGGTCCTGTCCCCAGTAGCGCCAGGTTACGGGTCCTGTCTCCAGTAGCGCCAGGTTACGGGTCCTGTCCCCAGTAGCGCCAGGTTACGGGTCCTGTCCCCAGTAGCGCCAGGTTACGGGTCCTGTCCCCAGTAGCGCCAGGTGACGGGTCCTGTCCTCAGTAGCGCCAGGTGACGGGTCCTGTCCCCTGTAGCGCCAGGTTACGGATCCTGTCCCCAGTAGCGCCAGGTTATGGATCCTGTCCCCAGTAGCGCCAGGTGACGGGTCCTGTCCCCAGTAGCGCCAGGTTACGGGTCCTGTCCCCAGTAGCGCCAGGTTACGGGTCCTGTCCCCAGTAGCGCCAGGTTACGGGTCCTGTCCCCAGTAGCGCCAGGTTACGGGTCCTGTCCCCTGTAGCGCCAGGTTACGGGTCCTGTCCCCAGTAGCGCCAGGTTACGGGTCCTGTCCCCAGTAGCGCCAGGTTACGGGTCCTGTCCCCAGTAGCGCCAGGTGACGGGTCCTGTCCCCAGTAGCGCCAGGTGACGGGTCCTGTCCCCAGTAGCGCCAGGTTATGGGTCCTGTCCCTTGTAGCGCCAGGTTATGGGTCCTGTCCCCAGTAGCGCCAGGTTACGGGTCCTGTCCCCAGTAGCGCCAGGTTACGGGTCCTGTCCCCAGTAGCGCCAGGTGACGGGTCCTGTACGGGTCCTGTCCCCAGTAGCGCCAGGTCACGGGTCCTGTCCCCAGTAGCGCCAGGTCACGGGTCCTGTCTCCAGTAGCGCCAGGTTACGGGTCCTGTCCCCAGTAGCGCCAGGTTACGGGTCCTGTCCCCAGTAGCGCCAGGTTACGGGTCCTGTCCCCAGTAGCGCCAGGTGACGGGTCCTGTCCTCAGTAGCGCCAGGTGACGGGTCCTGTCCCCTGTAGCGCCAGGTGACGGGTCCTGTCCCCAGTTGCGCCAGGTTACGGGTCCTGTCTCCAGTTGCGCCAGGTTACGGATCCTGTCCCCAGTAGCGCCAGGTTACGGGTCCTGTCCCCAGTACTGCCAGGTTACGGGTCCTGTCCCCAGTAGCGACAGGTTACGGGTCCTGTCCCCAGTAGCGCCAGGTTACGGGTCCTGTCCCCAGTAGCGCCAGGTTACGGGTCCTGTCCCCAGTTGCGTCAGGTTACGGGTCCTGTCCCCAGTAGCGCCAGGTTACGGGTCCTGTCCCCAGTAGCGCCAGGTTACGGGTCCTGTCCCCAGTAGCGCCAGGTTACGGGTCCTGTCCCCAGTACTGCCAGGTTACGGGTCCTGTCCCCAGTAGCGCCAGGTTACGGGTCCTGTCCCCAGTAGCGCCAGGTTACGGGTCCTGTCCCCAGTAGCGCCAGGTTACGGGTCCTGTCCCCAGTAGCGCCAGGTTACGGGTCCTGTCACCAGTAGTGCTTTTAGCAAAAACAAAAGTACATTTTGGAAACTATGGTTTTTGGAATAATTTGGATAACTGATATCTGGGTGAGGGTTACTCAATCTGTATAAGCGAATAAGTACATTACATGCTCTTATGGGTGTGGATCAGTTGGTCACCAGAAAATTGTTAGTCATTAGGTCGACATGTGTCTAGGTTGACAGGGTCACTAGGTCGACATAGGTTAGGTCGACAGTCAAAAAGTCAGCATGGGGTTTTCACAGTTTTTTTACCCGAATGTCGACACAGTCGACATGGACACAGGTTAAAGTGCACCACGTCCCCTCGCATGGCTCGCTGCACTCACCATGTTTCAGGCACGACACACCGACTGTCGGCACAGTGAAAAACCCTGTGTCGACCTTTTGACTGTTGACCTAACCCATGTTGACCTAATGACCCTGTCGACCTAAGCTATGTCTACCTAGGCTCAGGTCGACCTTCCTGCATGTCGACCTAGACACATGTCGACCTAATGCCTGTCTAACAACTTGCTGGTGACCCAATGACTGTATCCCGCCGCTCTTACTGTCTGTGATAAATAATAATTATTTTGTATTTTGGGCTTTTTTATTTATTCATATATTACAAATCTTTACTGTGATAAGATGACATCCTGTTATTATTCTTGGTTGTGTCCTGTTTCTGCTGCATTGTTTAATGCCTATTTGTTTAAATGCAATTCAAAAAGGGAAACAAATATAAAAGGTAAAAGTCTGCATTAATGTTCTGTTTTACTCTCTAGGGTTTCCTCCTCTTCTCTAGAACAATGGACGTCCTGATCTACCTGGCCAGTGTCCTGGTGCTGTTGCTGCTGTGGGTTAGAGCAAAGGGCTTTGAGTACATCATCGTCCACCATAGATGGGTCTTCGTCTGCCTCTTCTTGCTTCCTCTCTCGGTTGTCTTTGATGTGTATTATTACCTGAGGGCATGGCTAGTGTTCAAGATGTGCAGTGCGCCCAAACTGCATGACCGCCGGGTAAAGGAAATCCAGGACCAGGTGAGATATGGCTATCCTGTGGTGTCCGTGACCATTTCTGGTGGGTTGCATAGTCAGGGTGGTAGACGAACTGACCCAAATGAGGCTCTGCAGCTGAGGCTCTGCATTTGGATATAGTGGGGATTATTTCCTGCTCTATCAATGGACATAATATATGGAAAAACACAAAAAACATGGCGGCAAATGTACTGTATGAAAGGGTGTTAAGGGATTAGTGGTATCTGCCCACGTCAACTGCCCGCACCCCGTGTCATCGAGGAATTACTATTAGGGATAGCCATCGTTGCCGTTGCCATCGATGGCAATTCTGCAACAGGCCATCGATAGTGCTAAACTATGCAATGGATGACCATCGATAGTTTTACATATCGATGGTCATCCATTGTGTTTGATTGATTGGCCTGTGTGCCAATCAAAACACAGGGGCAGGGCTTCGCTGGTGTCAGGGGGCGGAGCTATGCTCAGTGTCCCAGCACTTTATATAAAAAAAAAAAGCAAAACATCGTTTTGCTGTTCCATCGATAAAGGGAATCCATCTGGTTCTCCCCCATCGATGGCAAAAGTTTTGAATCATCGATGGTCGATGGTCATCCCTAATTACCATGGGAATGCCCAGCGTTCCCATGAAACGCTGGGTGTTCCGATAGTCAAATTCCCCTGCCCGCCTCTCAGTGCCCACCGCCCAGACTTCTGTGTGAGAGCGCTGTGGGCACTCCCACACAGCGGCTGCACATGTGCATAAAAACCTATGTGCAGTCACAAACAATCAGTTCCCCCGTGCGTTCGACCAATTGAATTAGAATAACCCTCATTGTGTGTAGGGCCATCGGGAATGACCTTTCCAACAGCTGCAGGTGCACAGGGCATAACAAAACCAATAGATTTTTTTCTTTTCATGATTTGGAGTTCGGAGAGCACATGTGTGGACATTGTACACCGACAGATTGGGTGAGCGTTGGGTGTCCCAGGGATGGGAACAGGATGGCAGGAGAGTATGGAGGACTATAGGATAGGGATATGGTCACTAGGTCGACATGGGGTTAGGTTTACAGGGTCATTAGGTCGACATTCAAAAGGTCGACATTCAAAGGGTCGACGTGTTTTTTCACTGTTTTTGTGCCGACAGGCGGTATTTCATGCCCTACCATCCACTAGGGCATGGAATGAGAATAAAATAGCGTGCCAAGTGTATCAAGGCACCACACCCGAAGCATGGCGAGCGCAATATTATGGTGTCCATGTCGACATTCGAAACAAAAAAGTGAAAAACCCCATGTCGACCTTTTGACTGTTGACCTACTGCATGTCAACCTTCCTCTTGTAGACCCTGTGACGCATACTCATGAGGAAAGAGGTGGGTGCCAACTGACAGGATCCCAGGGAAGAGGGTGACAAGTGGCAGAGGGGAGAACACTGTTGCAGAAGAGTAGGGAGAACCCCCCAAGGAGAAAGGGGGTTGTATATTATTATTTTTTTGACTGTAGTACTGAGGATGGACTAACCATGTAGCATGTGTAACCATGTTGCAGATAGACTCGTATGTTTCCTGGTGTTTGGTGCAGCACACATATGTTGTACTGTAACCTTACGGTATCTTCAGATTGCACATGTCACATAGGCAACCTCATTGTGTTATGACAGGACCAGCAGTATATTATTAGAAAAACAAAAGTGAAGTTCAGTGCAGCAGTTCTGTAGTTCGGAGACCTTCATGTATGTACGATCATTGTGTAGTGTCAAAATTGAATGCATTTTATTTTGGGGGAAAAAAACGATATATTTTCCTATGATCCCCTCATACGCATGTTTGGTTTTATGCTGTACATCATTTATTATGACAAAAGTTTATACAAATCACACTGGTAACACAGTGTTTAGAGTCCAGTTTGGTATATTACTATCACATGCTAGTTATAGACTGCTGATTCCTGTGCACGATGTTCCAGGTGCGTCGGTGGAAGGCTGATGGAAGTAAAAACTTCATGTGTACCGGTAGACCGGGCTGGCTAACGGTGTCACTTCGGGTTGGGAAATACAAGGACACACATAAGAACATAATGATCAATCTTATGGATATCTTAGAGGTGGACACCAAGAGGCAGGTAAATGTCACAGGCGTTTGCTGCCATTTTCTTGAATGTAAAACTATGTATTTGTTTTAAATAATGTATAATAAGATTTGTGCCATCCCAATATATTAATGCAGTGATGTCTACTCTGAATCCAACTTCCCTCTCTCATTTGACAATGTTCCCTGTTCATCCTTTTTGTTTAGGTTGTCCGTCTGGAACCATTGGTAAATATGGGTCAGGTGACTGCCTTGCTCAATTCTATTGGCTGGACTCTCCCTGTTGTGCCTGAGCTTGATGATTTGACAGTGGGTAAGAAGAAAGTTTTGTACTTTCTAGTTTCTGTCCGCTAATAGATAAGAAATAGATTGTATTTTCTGTATGTGCCCACGTTTTATGGCTATTGGGCAGCATTCATTGGATATAGGGGGTTATTCTAGTCCATTCTTTCTGACAAAATCCTTCTTAGATGGACAAAACCATGTGCACTGTGGGTGGGGCAGATGTAACTTGTGCAGAGAGAATTAGATTTGGGTGGGGTTTTTCTTCAAAGTGAGATCTATATTGAAGTGTAAAATCATGCAGTCAGTATTTTCCCTGCACAGAAACAAAATAACTCACCCAAATCTAATTCTCTCTCTGCACATGTTACATCTGCCCCCCTGCAGTGCACATGGTTTTGTCCATCTAAGAAGGATTTTGTCAGAAAGAATGAACTAGAATAAACCCCATAGTGGGATCTCTATATACTTACATAACATTTACTTATTTTCTGCAGGTGGTCTGATTATGGGAACAGGAATTGAATCTTCATCCCATAATTTTGGACTCTTCCAACACATCTGCTTGGCCTATGAGCTTGTCCTTGCGGATGGAAGCCTGGTGCGGTGCACCCCAGTAAGGCACAATTTATTTTTTACCATTCATTTATAGCACTCCTTTATTGCCATCTGACTTGAAACGGGTGCTCTCTTCTTTTTAGACAGAAAACTCTGACCTGTTCTACGCTGTCCCCTGGTCCTGTGGAACTCTGGGGTTCTTAGTTGCTGCAGAAATAAAGATAGTCCCATCTAAGAAGTATGTGAAGCTGCAGTATACTCCCGTGAGAGGGTTGGAGAAGATCTGTGAGAAGTTTGCCCTGGAGTCCAAAAGAAAGGAGAATTATTTTGTTGAAGGTTTGGCTTACTCGTCTGATGAGGCAGTGATAATGACTGGAGTCCTGACTGACGAGCCTCAGCCTGACCAAGTAAGTAGTACTATGCGCAATCAGGGGAAGGGAAATAACTACTAATGGTAATTATAATTGGGTCAATTAAAAGGTCAACATGGGTCTAGGTCGACATGGGACAAGGTCGACAGGTCGTTGCAAGCATTAGGTCGACATGGGCAAGGTCAACATGGGGTTTTTCACTGTTTTTTGAGCCGACATGCGCTGATAGGTAATATTTCATGCCCTACCCTCCAGCGAGGGGACGCAGTGCTACGTTTCAGTGTCCATGTCGACTGTGTCGGCATTTGGGTAAAACAACAGTGAAAAACCCCATGTCGACCTAATGCTCATGTCGACATAGACCCATGTCGACCTAATGACTGTCGACCCAACTTTTGGTCGACCATATGATCCACACCCGTGGGTGACAGTACGATGAATCCTACAGCAGCTTTCTCAAAACGTGTTCCAACTTTGGGTACTTTAAAATAAATTGTGATGTCATTGATTCCAGGCATATTATAACCGTGCACTACAGGAGTTTGCCAGTGACTGTAATGTGTATCCTTAGAGCTACATTGGTATTTCATATGTAGTGTTGGGAGGTATAACCTACAGCTGCCAATATGATGGAGAACATTTATAAGTGCAGAGCTGTGTACCAAGGTAGCCGATTAGGGAAAGAACTAGGGGGCGGGATGTAAGGTGTTGCGAGTCCGGCGGCCGCGCTGGATGCCAGCCAAACGTGGAAGTTTATTGAAAGGGGCAGTCATTTTACAAGGCATGGTTGTATAAAAATAAAACTATCTGCGTTCAGCCGGCGTCTCGTGACCTCTATAGTTCTAATGCTGGCCATACACTTGTCCGATTTGGACACTCTTCACCCCATTGCGACGGATCTGGCCGAGAGATCAGGTGAAATGCGTCCAAAACGCATGTGTTTGACATCTGATCCAATCCACTGTGCGGTTCCATGAGCATTGGGGTGACAGATCGGACCTGCTTACAGGTCGGACCTGCACGGCAGCGAGGAATGGGACTGGATGCTATATATCACATGCAAAAGAACGGTGTGATTAATCACATGCAAATCTGCTGCCCGGGAAGCTCCTGGGTGGTCCAGAGGAATTCTTATGCAATTTCTCCCTCCGAGAAGTCGCATAAGTGTATGGGGGGCTCTTGGGTGGATTTTAGAGTTACTAAACCAATGTAAAGCAAAGTAGAGAAGTTTCCCATAGGACCAGATTTTAGCTGTCATTTTTTAGAAGGTACTAGATAGAGGATAACTAGACTTATTGGTTGCTACAGGCAACACCCCAACTTTGGGTTTTTAGAAGTAAAATGGGATATTGTGCTATTATGTGCTTGTATTCACTGTGAGCACGAATCGAACACAATTTGGCCGCAAGTGCAGACTCCCTGAGTGCTCACTGCCCCTATCCATCTACATGTGAAATCATCCATCATCACTATCACATACCTCCCAACTGTCACGATTACAGCGGGACAGTCACGATTTTCGGGTCCTGTCCCACCCGCGGTAGGCATTGTCCCGCTGCGGGGGGGGGGGGCAGTTGGGAGACCCCCCAATCTAATAGAATAGACGCTGTGCGCATGCGCACAGCGTCTATTCTCCTATGAAAAGGAGGTTGCGGCTAATTAGCATAAGCCGCGCCCTCATTTGCATACACCCCATTCCCTTTTTGGGCGCTCGCGCGTCTTAGCCGCGCGAGTGTCCCTATTTCCCCAACACAGAAGTTGGGAGGTATGCTATCAGCAGGATTTGCTCCAGCCCTGTTCCTGGTGCAAGAGACCAGCGGGATATCCAATGCAGATCTCTAGCCTTCAGTAATATCTGCATGCTAATGACCCATCCCCCTAACTGTACTTGGCCTACATGGGCACGCACCTTTGCCAGGAGTGAGAAGTAAGATGTGACTGAGATATTTTTGGGGCCCAAATCTGATCCATAAACTTTTTTATTTCATTTGACAGGTAAATAATATTGGAAGTTATTGGAAACCTTGGTTTTTCCAACACGTGAAGTCTTATTTGAAGAGTAACCGAAGTGGAACAGAGTACATTCCGCTACGGCATTACTATCACAGACACACGCGGAGTATCTTCTGGGAGTTGCAGGTAGGTATCGGACTCCAAGTCTGCACCATGCTGTTGTCATAGTGATAGGATTGTACCGGTGCTGCTGGTGGGACTCGTTTTCATAATATTGATAAGCAGCTCCTGTTCCAGGAAGTTATAGAAGTATTAAGAGTTTAACTATAAATAAATTCTTTATTTACCTTGTACAAAACAAATAAAAAATGAATTTTTTTTTTTTTAATTTTTTTTAGGATATAATTCCTTTTGGCAATCACCCAGTGTTCCGATACCTGTTTGGTTGGATGGTTCCTCCAAAAATCTCCTTATTAAAGCTCACACAGGGTGAGACCATCAGAAGGCTCTATGAGCAGCACCATGTGGTGCAGGATATGCTGGTTCCCATGAAATGCCTTCAAAAATCCATCACCGCTTTCCACAAGGAGATTAACGTGAGTTCTGAAGACTTGTGGCATTTACGGAGAATACAGATACATTTCATATGTATCCTATTTTGTTTGTTTTCTTTTGCTTCTTTTGCTATTGATGGCAAAAGTGCAACAGACCATCAATAGTGCATAACTAATCAATGTTTTTACATATGGATGATCATCCATTTTCTTTGATTGACCTGTGGGCCAATCAAAATATGGGAGCGGGGCTTTGCGGGTGTCAGGGCAGAGCTATGCTCCGTATCCCAGCCCATTGGGGAAAAAGCAAAAACCTATTTGTAGAAGCTTGACATCGATGGTGGGAAACCATCTGGTTCTCCCCCATCGATGGCAAAACTATTCGACATCGTCCATAAACCATCAATGATTTCTAATCATCGATGGTCATCCCTAGACAGTGGTGGAACCTACACTCCTCTTCCCAGAGACAGGATTTCTCTTTACATTTAAACACACATCTGTTTTTACCTTGACAGTCCCTAGCACTAATCTAACACCCTTCACATTGCTATTAAAGTGGCCAGCTGGTCCAGTATCAATCACCAGGTATCATAGTGCCTCCCCGAATCTGATCTTCCAGCTCCACTTGATAAAGGATGTCAGACAGGAGTTCTGTTTGACATGTATACTAGGCCTCAATAGAGCCACATTCTGTAGCCTGTTAGCAGCGGGAACAGACCCTGCTAAATCACTAGCCATAGTAGATAAAAGGATTGCTCTTGGGTTGTTGCTATCCTGGACTGTAAGGATGCAGGCAGCACAAAGTCCTGATTCCTTCTGCAGGTAGTTTCATTTATCAGTTGTCATAGACACTCTAGAATCCTTCAGAAACAGATTCAAGACTTTCCTGTTTACTCAAGCATTTCATAATTCCCTTAAGTATCTACATTTTGTCTGTGGTTTATGAAAAAAATTCTGTACTTTATTGTTCCTGTACTGTATTGCGTTTATTCTATCTGTTAAGCCCCTTGAGTCCTATTGAAGAAAGAGCGCTATATAAATTTAATTATTATCTGCACATTACAAGCAGTAGGGCTCAAGATAATCTAGCAAAAAGAGGAAAGAGAAAGGATGTCCTTGATGGGTGCAACTAATGGTCTTGGTTAAAATGTAACCTTTAATAGTCTTAATTAAAACTTAGCGAAATATGACAAACACACATGTAACAACAAAACGTGAATACAAGGGAAGGGTAAGGCTTGTTTTCTTTAAAATGGTGGCTCACTCGTTGCGCACAGATGTTCTTGAATTATTATGTATCACAGGTTAAATTGTGTCGACACACACGTCTCAAATACACATCAATTCCCATCTCTTTCTCTTGCCTCTGTAAGGCTCAAGATTATCCTGCAGCTCACTTAAGCTGCTTTCACATCGCATAAACAGCATTGGCCCGGTAATTTGAAACGTTTAAAAAAAATAAATGGGTCAGACAGCCTTAACCCCTTTCACACCGCATAGCTTAAATGGTCTATTACCCGTTTAAGTGCAGTCTGAAAGGGGTATTACCGTTTTAATGCCGTTTTTTTCCATCACTTTTTTTAAACGTGAAGGATCCTGCTTTTAACACGTTTCAAAATACCGGTATTCTGTAACCGGTAAATTGACAATGGAGCTTTCACATTGCAGCTGTCCCGGTTTTAAAACGGTAAAAAAAACGGCAATATACCGTGTTAAAGCTGCAATGTGAAAGGGGTATAAAGTGCGCACAAGCCATTTCACCCATTGGGCTTTCTAGTGAAAGGACAAAATACTTCCTTGAGATGGTGCACTTACCTGGGAGGAGACCACTGGTCTGGGTGATATGCAGGCTGATATGACTGGGCAGTTGGGAGGCAGAACTTGCTTTTTACTTTTTGCTTCTAAAATTGCACGAGCCCCAGGTAATAAATCCTCTTTTTTTTTATTTTATTTTTAAGAACTTGGGTCCTAGGTTACTGTACATGTCTCTTCCTGTTCTGTTACTGTTTATTACAGGTTGATGCATTTTGTATGTTCTTTTTATTTTTTGCAGGTTTATCCACTTTGGCTTTGCCCTTTCATATTACCAAGTCAGCCTGGCATGGTACATCCCAAGGGTAATGAGGCAGAGCTCTATGTAGATATTGGAGCGTATGGGGAACCCAAGACGAAACACTTTGATGCTAAAGCTTCTATGCGCCAGTTGGAAAAGTTTGTCAGAGATGTTAATGGGTAAGTTCAATTCCAGCTGTAGTTAGCTGGTGAATTTAGTCTGCGTAGCCCCATCAGTCATTCACATGGATTTAAAATTGGTCAGTGATATGAAAATTATTATTCTATGGCACTGTGTAATACTACACTGAAGTGACAAAAGTCATGGTACAGTATACGATTATGTAAAGTAGGGTGGTCAGGATTAGGTTGTCCCTAAAATTGCCGGGATTTAAACCCCGGGATTGAAGTTTCCCATGCACAGTCTATTGCCGTGCAGCATCTGAGCCCTAGCAATAGCTCAGACGCTGCCGGCTGCTTCAGTCTCGGGCTGTGTGGCTCTGCACAGCATGACGTGGTCAGAGCCCGAAATTTTCCGGGCTCAGCTGCGCTGCCGCAGCGGGCTGTCCTGGAAAATTACAGGCATACCACTAATGTGGAATAGGTGTGCGCCAGTGGTGTCCAGGTGTGCACCACTGGCGCACCACCTCTAGAGCCCCCCCACCCCATCACTCCCCCCAACCCCCATCACCTTTGCTCCGGAGCTGCCTGACCACCAATTCGCCAGCCGCCATGCAGTTTACAGTAGTGACGTAGGCAGCAGGCTCGGGGATGTGGAGTTTAGGCGCCCGAGTCCTCCCGAGCCGCCGTGAACATCCCCGAGCCTGCCGTCTGAGGTCACTGATGTGACTGACGACTGAGGGCAGGGGAGCTCAGAACGCCGGAGCGAAGGTTAGGTGGGGCTGGTGGGTTTTGCTGGGGCAGGACAAACCTGCCCTGGTACGTTTGTACTTCCCCAGCAAAACCCACCACTCAAGGGGTTAAGTACCTTTTCTAAGCGCCCTGAGTCCTGTTGGAGAAAGTGTGCTATATAAATTAAACTTCCTTACTACCATTATTTTTGGCATTCAGTGTTTATTACCTTTGCTCATTGACCTGTGTGTGCCCTGCCTACCTGGAAACTAATTCTCTATTGCTGTAGTGGGTGTTTTACAGCTGCTGGAAGCAGAGTATGATTTTTATAACATCCCATGATTGCAGTAGCAGAGGTTGTTAAACGTGTGTACGGTCTGTTTGCCTATCACAAATACTGTAGTCATTTATCTACCTACAAAGTAGAATTCTTTCTTTCTCTGTTCAGCTTCCAGATGCTGTATGCAGACTGCTACATGAGCCGTGAGGAATTCTGGGAGATGTTTGATGCCTCTTTGTATCAGAAGCTGCGAGAGAAACTGAACTGCAAAAACGCTTTCCCAGAGGTGTATAGTAAAATATGCAAAGCCGCACGTCACTGATAGACATTGACCTAAGCTACAGAAATGGACTGTGTACAGAAACCTTACTACGAGCCATTTCCCAGCTGCTTGTACAGGCGTTGTGGGATCACTGATGCAGGGAATCTTTATTACAGCCATGCCCAATTACACCTGGACAGTATCCAGGCAGCCAATGGTTGTCCAATGCCACTGCCTTCTAGGACCCATGTAATTAATACACAATAATGGTGGTAACGCGGTTTAAACTGAACACAAGATTCAGAAATGAAGAATGAAGACTAAAAAAAAATTTTGTCTGAAAGTGTGGGTTTTTTCTCTTATTTTTTTTTTTTTCTTATTTTTTTAAAAAAATGTGAAGCCAAATAATGGTGATGTTTATATATTGAGAAGTGCCAAAAAGCATAATGGTTTAATTAAATGCCTTGTTTGTTTGTGTATATTTTACTATGTTATAATAAATATTGGGTTGTGTGTATCCAGCAGTGACTGTGTATGAAATAGTTATGGGCATTGCTTGTATACAGACTGTATCTGCCCGGAGTAATCATTACACTGTGGGGAGTATTCGATCCTTCCCGACAGCCCGGATCCTGGCCCGTTTGAGTTTTGATCGACAGGTGAACGACAGGCGGGATTCAATGTCCTGCCTGCCGATCTGTGCAAAGGGGCGTGTCCACAAAAACGGCCGTGGATTGTCGATCTGCGTCCGGGATTGCGACAACCCATGGCCGTTATCGGCAGAATATGCCCGACAGCTTCTAAATTCGGGCCCGATCTGCCGCGATCCCGCTGCAATGCTGTCGCTAAAGACAGCATTGAATAGGGAGCCGCCGCTATTTCCCAGGTTGGGAATAGCGGCGGCACATTGAATACCCCCCTGTATATAATAATGGCAGTTACTTGATATAACTGTGTGGGAGAAACACGTCATTGGATAATCTTCTCATATCTACATCTATAATTTGCGACGCAATGGCACCCGATGTTATACAATTTTAAAATCTTATACCATTGTATATGGCATACAATGCGATGGTATACGATTTTAAATTGTATAAGCACCCTAATGGGTGTTTTCAATGTTAAATAGCCCCCTATAAGATTATTAATTGTATAAGCACCGTAATGGGTGCTTACAATGTTAAAAGCACCCCCACGATCAACGCCAACCTGAAGCGTGGCGAGTGCATCTTATACATTGTATCGCATTCCATATACCCGCATGCGATGCGATTTTAAATTGTATAAGCACCCTAATGGGTTTTTTCAATGTTAAATGGGCCCCCTATACGATTTTTAATCGTATAAGCACCCTAATGGGTGCTTACAATGTTAAATGCACCCCCACGCCACCCCCACTATCAACTCCAACCCGAAGCGTGGCGAGCGCAACGAGCCCGTGAGGGGCGGCGGTACGTGTCCTCCGACCTTTTCATACCCCCTCTATCCACGTCGGCGTGGAGTTGATTTTCTATAGTGTGGCAAGCACAGTGAGCCACTGAGCCCGAAGCGTGGCGAGCGGACGCGAAATACATGTAAAGTAATACGCGTCCCCTCGCCACGCTTCGGGCCCGGTGGCTCGCTGCGCTCGCCACACTATATAAAATCAACTCCATGCCGTCGTGGATAGAGGGGGTATGAAAAGGTCGGAGGACGTGTACCGCTGTGCTCGCCACGCTTCGGGTTGGCGTTAATAGTGGGGGTGCATTTAACATTGTAAGCACCCATTAGGGTGCTTATACGATTAAAAATCATATAGGGGGCTCATTTAACATCGAAAAAACCCATTAGGGTGCTTATACTATTTAAAATCGCATGCGGGTATATGGCATGCGATGTGATGTATAAGATGCCATACGACTGAATATCGTAGGCGCCATGCTAGGAAACAAGTACCCAAATCCCACTTGTTATATGACTTTTCATACAGTTGGTTATCCTCTTATGTGTGATGGAACAGTTAATTACATTTGCTTTGCTACAGAGCAGAGGTGGGAATTCAGTTTCTTTAGGATGTGATGTCCTGCAGCGCACATATCGGGCAGTTACTGAAATACTGACGCCATAAGTTTTCCACTGCAGCCAGTGAATCCCCTGCTGCCGCCCACAGCTCTCCCCTCCTGGAGCGAACGGGTCAGTGATAGTGAAACTCACCGAAGCCGCTCGCTCTTGGGGTTTAGGCATTGGCAAACCCAGACCATTGGGGGAAGGGGCCGAATTTGGACCATAACCAACGGATCACAAACTGCCCCAATATGCTGTTTCGGAACTACACTGCATTGATGCTGGAGAATTCAATTCATTTAAATCGTCTCTCGCTGTCTGTCTTGTATGTCCAGTTCCTTTCAATCTGACTGCTGCTGATTATTGGTCAATACTCCAGGTATTAACACCCTGAATATCTTTGAATACTGGCAAAGTTACATATTTGAGAATGCTGTTTGGGTGGCATTTTATCAAATGCATTTTAAGCCAATTACAGCATTGCAAAAGCAAGCCTTTGGTAAAGAGAGATAAATGTTCTATAGAAATGTATAACCCCTATTCAAAATCGCAGCTTCTTTATTGACTATACTTGCTGGTGACATTGACTCTGGGTTCATGTACTGACTCCAGTGCTGTGCTGCAAACTCCTGGCCCCCTGCCCTGTCCCTAACATGTAGGGGTATATTTAACTGTGTAGGAAATGGCCCACAAAAATTATCGGAACTCAAGCCTAATTTTGAAATACCATGTATACAGTATATCTATGTGCTACAGATACCTGGGGTATTTCATAAAAATGACACTAGCCAGTGTCTCCATAGTCACTGACCTCCCTGGTAGTTATACAATTGGTGGGGATTATCAATACCAAAAATGATTATTGTGAGACAATATAAGAAGTTACTACACCCTCACAGAACTCTATCACCCACCAATGCTGGATCCCTCAACTAGTCTGAGGAAGCTTCTTATCCTGGAATACCTGGGATTACTACAAAATAATCAAGAAGTAATAAACATTGAGTATTAAATGCTTACTCTATCCTGGAACATAAGAGACACAAAGCACAATATATTACAAATATGCTAAGAGACCACGTATAGCAATATACAGATTTTGGATGAATTTTCACAAGTTGTTACTATTTATTGTCACATAAAACATTAGGTTTTCCACCGTCACAAATTGTCAGCCCAAATAATGTCCAGCAGGCCTCCTCATGTAGCAGAAGATTGTATTATATGTCCACTAGTGGCTGGATAGGCAAAGTACTGTGCGATCTCTGCGTGCGTTCCCTAGAACAACAAATAGTGCAATAATAAAATGTCATGGCCACCGGCAAGTCCATCTGGTCACAGGTCACGACTTGCATGTTAAGATGATGCACAAGTAACAAAACACATTACTGTAACCCAGGGATTGGTACGGAATCCCGACTGCTGAAATCCCGACAAGGGGGGACGTGGATCGTGGTTGGGGCTCTGCTGTGTAAATAAATAAATATCTATCTATATCATAGTATGCCCCTTTCACACCGCACCTCGGACCCAAGCTATTGCCTGGTTACTAATAAAACAAGGTGCAGTGTAAAGCACCTAAGCTTATAACTTGAGATGAGCAACCGGCAATTCTACCTGGGTTATAAGAAGGGTTAAACCTGGGTTGTCCTCTGTATAATGAGCGGGTCGGACAGGGGCTGTGATCCCAGGTCCAACCTGTATTTGCAATGTGAAAGGGGTATAATAGAACACTAATACCCCTTTCACATCACTAAGCCTGTTACGATCCCAGGTCCGACCCGGCTCTGGCACTTTCCAACTAAACCCGGATGGCCCATTATACAGAGGGTGACCCGAGTTTAACCCTTTCTATAACTCTAGTGAAAGTGCCGGGTTCGTCGACATGGGTTATAGGCTACTGCTGCCTTTACACCGCACATCAACCTAGAAATAACCTGGGTCTGAGGTGCGGTGTGAAAGAGGTATAAAACATCCGCGCCCGCACATCGCCGGCTACCGCAGACATAATTATCGCATATGCAGTAACATATGTAATAATTATGGCAAAGGACAGCTCTTGCGTTAAGAGCGGTCCTTTGCGTTGTGGCTGGCGATGTGCAGCGGGTCCCGGCGGCTGCCCCCTCCCTCCCTTACCCAGCGGGGTGCTGCTGTCCTGCGCTCGTAAGAGGATATACAGTGCAGGGAGGAGAAGGTCACAGGTCCGGGCAGCATATCGCTGTGCCGCCCGGACACAGGTGAGGGGGGTCGCGGTAGAAGCCCATAGGCTTCTATGGAGTATCTATTCCATACATTTTTTTTTTAAATGAGCAAGGTTTTTCTGTCACATTGTACCAGTGTGCAAGGTTCCAAATGCAAACTTTGGGGTAAATTTACTGAGATGGGAGTTCTATTTAAGATGGGATGTTGCCTGTAGCAACCAATCAGATTCTACTTATTTATTAAGCACCTTCTAGAAGATAATGATTGGTTGCTATGGACAACATCCCATCTTCAATAGAACTCCTGTCTTTACCCCTGAATCTCCCCCATGGCCTAGGGATGGTGTTATACAACTGCTGAGGGCCTAAGGGCGCTGGGAACCGCTGTCCTAGGTTATGGAAACCATTGAATGAACCAGATTATAACTCACTTGAAAGCTTTTTCCTGATCAGAGAACGAGCGTCCTGTTTTGGAAAGAAATGCGGATCGGTAACAAGTTGCGGTTTTGCCGCTTGTGGGTTTGTTGATATCGTATCGACCAACGCCAACCGGGCTCTGTAACGTGAACAGTACAGCACATTAACCGAATGTTAGAAAGCTCAGGTGGTAATCCTCTTTCTATAACATAAGCTTTCAATACAAAGACAGCACTGATTCAGGGTCCATGGGGGTTATTCTGGTTCACCCGCAAAGGCAAATTCACTCTCTAATGGACAAAACCATATGCATGCAGGTAGGGCTGATATAACATGTGCAGAGAGTTAGATTTGGGTGTTATATTTTGTTTCTTTGCAGGGTAAATACTGGCTGCTTTATTTTTACACTGCAATATAGATATGAGTGTAAAGTACAAACCCCCCCAAATCTAACTCTCTCTCTCTGCACATCTGCCCCACCTGCACTGCACATGGTCTTGTCCAGGGCTGGGCAATAGCGGCCCTCCAGATGTTGATGAACTACACATACCAGCATGCCTTGCATCAGTTTCAGCATGGCCACATAGCAAAACTAATGCAAAGCATCCTGGGATGTGTAGTTCATCAACAGCTGGAGGGCCACAATTGCCCAGCCCTATCCTTGTCCATTAGAGAATAAATTTACCTTTGCGAGTGAACCAGAATAACCCTCCATATCCATAGATGTGTTATATATAAGGGAAATGCTTAACGTGATTGAAACAATTATTATACTATAATGTGTGTCCAAGTCGCACTGCAATTAATAAAATTGTGTGAAATATGTTTTTATTCTGTCTTTAAAAAAATAAAAAAAAAGACTATTCGTTGGGATTGTTCATTTTTATTTTGTAATATTATAAACCACCAAATATAATAAGTGAGATCTCAGTAGAACACAGATTATTATGGTGTAAGCTCATGCAGAGAAATCCCAGGTCTTAAGCTAGGTACACAATATATAATTATTGGGCCAGATTGCCAATAATTGGGCTAATGGCTGATTGTATAGTGTGTAGGCATGAGCGTTTCACTGTTCAAACACTTAAAAAAACATCCAAACATGCATTCTTTTAATCATCTGATTGGTTGGTTTAAACTTAAAATCTCAGTTTTAATTTTCCAATGTGTATGCACATTGGGCCTGATTCAGACCAGATCTCTGGGCTGCGAACCGTCGCAGCCCAACAATCAGATATACGCTACCCTGCCAGAGTGTCTCCCCACCCCTGTGCGAGGCTGTGCGAATGCATTCGCAGCTGTGAGAACAGGGGGAATCCATCTCACCATCTATTGGATTCCCCACTCCCCCATGTGCAGTCACAGGGGGGGAAATTCAGACTAACTCTGTAAGTCTAGACTTACTCCACAGCATTCCTCTCTTCCAATGGCTGGGCCATCTGTGGTTTTCAGAGACACTCCCACAAAACGCCGGTGTGCCGCCTACAAAAGCAGGCCGGCTGTAAATCATCTTGTGATTGGCCAGTGATGGCTAACCATCGCTGGCTTCCTTCGCATAAGGACCTCGCACATGCGCACAGCATACCATGAGAATGCGCAGTCAGACGATAACTAGGGCTTCGCATTCGTCACTAATCTGCATGCAAATCCTGTTTTCCTGACATTGGGGCAGATGTATTAAGCCTTAACAAGAGATAAATGCAAGGGTGATAAGGAGAGATAAACATCCAGCCAATCAGCTCCTTACTGAGTGTTTTCAAACACAGGATGTAACATGGCAGTTAGCAGGTGATTGGCTGGAGGTTTATCTCTCCTTATCACACTTGCATTTATCTCTTGTTAAAGGTTAATACATCTGCCCTATCATCATCCTTGTAGGCGGACATACAGTATGCAGAACCACTGTGGTATGGCGGAAAATCAGAAACAAAAAAATGGCAGTGTGCAGCACAGATATTGGGGTTGTCAATTTGCATAAAAATCATAGTTTGTCGCCCCTATCAATAAAATCGGATAGGCAGAGCTAACATAGGGCATTTCCGCAGCAATAAATACATATAAATATATTTCCTATGTACAATACACTTACATTACTTCCAAAGAGAACTCTGCATGATTTTCTGTCAAATCGCTTAGCCGAGGTTAGGAAGGGAGCGGATGATTGTCTCACAGACGCAAAACCTGGTTTTACATCATAGGAACCAGGACCTGGAGAATTCTACAATGACAAACAATAAGTACTGTCACCCGCTGACCATGTTCCATATATTGCCTCCATAGGGCCTGATTCTGAGCCCAACATTGGGCCGGATGTATTGCGGTGCTGTGCACAGTGCTGGCCGAAACCAAAAAGGTTTTGTTTTAAAGGGGAAATAAATTTCAAGGCAAACCACGCCATGTAAATGACTTCTTGGGCTCGCTGTGGTCACATTAAAGGTGGCCATTCATGGTGCGTTTTGAGCTTGCGAAGCGCAGTCCCGCGCACATCATATTGCAAAGTACAAAAAGTATGTGCAGCACAAACTTTTTGAACTAGATTGCATCGCATCTAGGGGATGACTCTAATTACCTCGGAACGGGGCGAATTCGGTCCCGATACGATAGCATGTGCAGGTACCCTTTGTGAATGGCTTCAGTCAAAGAGCCGTTTGCAGGGAGCGGGGTCGGGTGTCGCCTAGCGTTTCATGGGCGTGCCCATTAAAATGCAGGGCGTTCCCATGGGAATGCGGGCAGGACTCGCAGCTCACGAGTCAACCAGAATCAGAGCCCCCTAGTTCAAAACACACGCTGCTGTAGCGTATCACATGCGGTTTGAACTATGTGAAATGCGATCTAGTACAAAATGCACGGAGCACATTGCACCGTGTGTGGTCACATTTATAGTGCATACATTTTGTATTTAGAAATGTACCAAATTTAAGATTCTGATGGAAATTTGGGTGAATAACTAGCATCAGTTCTATCCATGGGATTCAGCCAATTGAACGCATACCCTGATCTTACAGAAATGCTAGCGCACAAAACACTTGTTACAACCAGGAGCTAAAATACTAAAGGGGGAAATTTACTAAGAATACAAATACGAGATTCGTATTCGTATTCTTATTACGAATGCATACGACTGGCATCACAGTCGTATGGCATTTACGAATACGTATTCCGGAGGAAAATTTACTTATCAGTCGTTTTTGACCGATTCGTATTTTCCAATGGCGTATGGATTCGTATCTTGTCCGATGCGAATTTGTATTTTAAATACAAATTTGCATTTTTAAATACAAATTCGTATCAGCTGCAGTGTTAAAAAAAGAAAAATAAATAAATAATAATTAAAAAAACGGCATCCCCCCCCACGGCCGTAACCAGCACCAGGCCGAGACCGAGTAGGGTTCCACTGATTTTTTTAAAGCAGTGCCAGGCCCAAGGGCTGATCCTGGTTCCCAAAATATGGGGGACAAAATTACTAGGGGTCCCACGTATTTTAAGAACCAGCACCAGGCCCAATCAGCCAGCAGGGTAATGTCACAGCCGGGGGAGACTTTTTATACAAGTCCACCTGGCTAAAGCATTAACCCCCTGACTGGTCAGTCTGGGCAGGGGTTTTATACAAGACCCTCCTGATTGGCCACTAGCCAGCCAATAGCAGCATTCGGGAGGAGGTGCCGCACAATGTCAACATAGACACCGTGCAGCCTCTCCTCAGTTTGGCATGGTTCGGTTTGAGCGTTTTATTTTTTTGCCAAGACCCCGGGAATCCTACATGGAACCAAGAGGACCGATCTACTCTGGAGGAGACTTGTAAGTAGAATTTGTTTCCACAGGTCCACAGGATTTCTTCAGGACCAGACGGATGGACGGACGTAGACCTACCTACGAGATCAACATAGGTAAGTATCTGTATGAGTGGGCTATGTATGCAATAAAGTTTTATGTTTCTTGTGTGTCAGTGTGTTTATTTAACTATTTGTATTGCTGTGGAACTACAAGTTCCAGCGGGCCCTTTAATGCCCTGTATGCTGGGACTTGTGGTCCAAGGCCCTGCATGAGGGGGAGGCTTGCTGGGACTCATAGTTCACCAGCAATATACAATAGTTGTATTCTACTTTTGGGGGGGGGGGGGCTTCATTGGGGGAGGGGGGTGTCTCCACTCCCCCCCAGGACCTCTGCCCAGGCTGACCAGTCAGGGGGTAATGTTTTGGCCGAGGGACCTTATATAATAAGTGTCCCCCGGCTGTGACATTACTCTGCTGGCTGGTTGGGCCTGTTGCTGGTTCTTAAAATACGCGGGAGCCCTATTTTTTCATTTTGTCCCCCGTATTTTGGGAACCTGGACCGGCCCTTGGGCCTGGTGCTGGTTTTAAAAAAAATCAGTGGAACCCTACTCATTTTTTCCCTGAATATTAAAACCAGGATCGTCTCTGTGAGCCTGTGGCTTGCTACGGCCGTGGGGAGGGGGACCCCACGCCGTTTTTTTTATTTTAGTTTTTTTCACTGAAGCCTGCACGGATCTGACTGATCCGTGCACGCTTCTACCAAATACGCCAGGAAAATGGAGTGTATTTTCCTGACGTATTTGGTCAGCAATTAGTGGCCGTATCCCGCTAATTAGCGACCATATTTTCAATACGGCCGCTTAGTAAATTAGGAATCACCATTCTTTTGAATGGTGATACCTATTCGTATTCTATCAATGTGCCATGAATACGAATACGAATTAAAATATGAATATGCCTAAAAAAAAATCGTATTTTGCAGAATAAATAAAAAATTTTAGCTGTATTTGGCTTAGTAAATTTAAAATAAAAGTAACATTTAAAATAAAAGTAAATAAAAGTGTAATTTAATCATGCTTAGGGGAATACTAGCAAACCTTGGAGAGAGATCAGGGGTGAGATTTAATAGGATGAGAGATTCAGAAAGTGAGAGATTTTGTAAGAAATCTCCAGGTTTTTTTAAAGCGGCAATCATTTACACTGCAAAACCAGTTTGATTTTGAAGTGTAAATGATTGCCGCTTTAAAAAAACCTGGAGATTTCTCACCAAATCT
Source organism: Crinia signifera (assembly GCF_055691185.1). Classification (NCBI taxonomy): domain Eukaryota; kingdom Metazoa; phylum Chordata; class Amphibia; order Anura; family Myobatrachidae; genus Crinia; species Crinia signifera. The sequence continues at coordinate 144,185,864 of NC_139224.1, forward strand.
CTCACTTTCTAAATTTCTCCTCCCATTAAATCTCACCCCAGGTTTCAATAAATCAGCTCCTTGCTGCCATTTTACAGGGCTGTTTCAATAATGGCAGCTAGGAGCGGATTGGCTTGTACTTTATCTCTCTACGAGATTTGATACATCTCACACTTATTATGTAAATAAGTAACACAGGAATATTATATGATCAACCCAGAGTTGTATACATTTGCTTAACATTTGTCAGATGTATACAGTCACAGCCATCCCAGTTACCATGGTAATAAGCGCTTGATTGGGACGCAGACATCCTGCAAATCATTCATACTGGTTGATGAAATACTAACAAGTGGCCGGGGACAGTGGGCAAGCGAGCTGTAGAATATTCTGTCCGTTGGAACCTTTGGAAAGCGATGAATCTTCGCAAACTTGCCATGTTTCTTTTTCTGATCACTGTCAAGATCTTCAATGAAGGACTTTGCATCATAGTGTCCCAGCTCTGCCTGATAACATTCCTAGGGATACAATGACACAAACACAGATAACCACCATCCTGTATTCTGGCCATTTATCATGTGTCTGTGACTACATGGTCATGCACTTCTATACGAACCTTCGGTCATGTTTAGGGGCATATCGCATATGTCACCATTCATAATGGGAGGCCACCAATCAACATGCGCTGACTTAAACCATTGATGGCTCATTCATCAGCTGTTTCTTACTGATTATTTGAAGGGGACCCTGGAGGACAGAGCCGTCATTGGTTGACCCTAGCAGAATTTATGGCCCGATTCAGACCTTATCGTTTCTGATAATAGTCTAACGATTATTGAAAACAGAGCTGCTGGGCATACATTGAGAACCTGAGTGCTGGACTTTAATCCCATTCTGAGAACGATTCATGTTTGCACATTACTTGGATATATTATGCACACATACGCATATATCATCTATATACTGTATATATGTCTAGTGTCCGTGAGTCTCTGAAACACTGCCATCTGCTGGCAAAGAGTGAAACTACATCTCTTTCTCACACATGTGCACAAACACAGAAGGTAGCAGACTAACTTTTAAAGCTTTTATATATATTTAAAACATACATACATGGCTGGTGCCACCACTAGGCATCTTTAGGCATTTGCCTGTGGGCGCCGACCACTGGAGGGTGGCACTTTGGAGCAAGGCACCCCCCCCACACACACACACCCATGGAGCCAGGTGAGCGACACCCGCACATATCCCCACACATATCCCCCACCTCCCCCCACGTGGAGCCATATTACGTATATATTGACACTCCTCCATGTACAAAACTAACTGTTACATTCAGAATTTCTTAAAAGTACAATTTCACGATACAATAAAAATGTAATCCATCAATTTGACTTCCACTATTTTGCATTTAAATGTTGATTAGGACAGACATTGGGGCTGATTCAGACCTTGTCGCTGGGCTGTGACCGCATATGGGCATAGGATCCGATACGTAATCCCGGCGGTCGGGATCCCGGCGGTCGGAATCCCGACACTGGAATCCCGACCGCCGAAATCCCGACATGGGGGGGACGTGGATCGCCACGCAGCGGGCCCGGTGCCTCGCTACGCTCGGCACGCTATTTTATTCTTCCTCTATGGGTGTCGTGGACACCCACGGAGGGAGAAAGTTTCGGGATTTCGGCGGTCGGGATTCCAGTGTCGGGATTCTGAACGCCGGGATCCCGACCGCCGGCAAATTGACCGCATCCCTGGGCATGGTATGCACTGCGCATGCGCGGGGTTCCCCTGTCTGTTTGCAAGGTGATTGACAGCCAGTGGTCATTTGTGGATGGAACGCTGCCGTTTACTGGGACTGCCCTGGAAAATGCAGCCGGCGCCTGGATGCTGGGAGGGAGATCCACTGACCTTAGCAGCAGCCTCCATTTCCCCGTGGCCATCGCAGCGGCCATAGACTTACTCAGCGGGTTCGAAAAGGGGATTTCCCCCTGTGTGTAAAGTGATTGGTTGGTAATTCAGCTCTCCCCAAGATTTGATAAATCTCCCCAATGGGTGCTGCAATACTGGAATCCATAATAAAATCAAAAGCAACTTTCCAACATCTACTGGGTTTTGTTAATGGGAGAGCAAAAAAAAGTACTAATATTATATTCAGTTATAATCGGGCACATAATAATATATGGCCAGAATCGTGCATTCAATGACCCCAAACACTTACCGGTGTAGCAAAGTGTCCATAGAGAATGTGCTGTGACCTGGACCCAGTGAATAGGTCATACGGGCCTCTTTTACCCACAACGTGCTTCAAGGTTTCATCTATGGAGCTATTTAGGTTGTAGGTTCCTGGTCCCGGCACACATTCCTGAAATATGAGCAGTACATTAGTATAGAACTTTCAGCCGCCCCCCCCTCCCATAATCACTTACATTGCTGCTCGCTGAGATACATTTAGTAGTATCACTATCCATTATGCCCTTGGAGCTGGCAGACTTTGAAGCCCTCTCTTCTACGAGTGTGTAAGGATTTCCTGCTTTGCCATAAGTTCCAGGTCCTGGGGTACAACTCTGTGTGGAAGACAGGCACAGGAACGAAATATATGACATGACAAACATTCCTCTGCATGTATAAGATTTTTGAAAGGTGTACTCGGGATATAGGCGCTTTCCTCACGGACTTATAGGTGGATTCATCTATTTAATAGATTTTTATTATAAAGAAAAAATTATTATTAGTATACTCCCCTCTCAGTCAATTCCGGTTCCTTTCTTATATTTCCTCAGGGGGGGGGTCGTTCATGGAACTCCTCAGTCGATATAAAATAGGGAGACAAAAACATATACAAGACCCAGGCCCTTATTCTAATTGGGACGGTACGGCCCGCGTGCGGCCGTACCGCCGATGTTTTTATTCTGCACATGCGCAGAGGTCAATCTGCGCATGTGCAGCCCCCTTCACCGCAGACGTATTTCGTCCGCCGCAAAGGGGGCGTATAGGGGCGTGAGGGGCTTCATACCCTCATTTCCCTATGTGTACGCCCCGCGTTTCATGGGCGTTCCCATGCAAACGCGGGGCGTATGCATGGTAATGAGGGTATGACGCAACTCATGGGGGCGGAAAGCTGACGTCGCCGGATGTCAGCTCTCAGCCCCCATACAAGCTAGCACACGGACGATTGTCCGTGTGGTCTCAGCTTGCGGGAGCTGCTGGGGCGTGCGGACCTGCCTTCGATGGTCGACGACCATCGAATGCAGGGGGCAGCTCCCACCATGGTGGAGGCGTACGCCTCCACCATTTTTATGCGGATCGCCAGCCGTCCGTGTACGGACGGCCGTGGCGATCCGTCTCGTGGGCGGGGATTGGTTTGTGCGGCCAGAGCACCGTGTGCGGCTCTGGCCGCATCAACCAGAATAAGGGCCCCAATGTGTAGATCTGTTTACAGAAATATATTTTCTCAGTGGTGGGTTTCCTTTAGATGCGTACCCAACTTACGTTAAAGAATAGCTCTATAAACTTATCAAGGTATCTTTTAAGTTTTGGGTAGCATACCCGTACTCACGATGAGGTCGGCTGTGCAACACATAAAAAGGGTATCTTTTCCCAAGATTTCAGATCAGATAATTTTAATTCCATAATGCAAAGTAATATAAAGTGATAATAATAAAAGGTGGTAATGATAAAACCAGGATGCGGGCAGTGTCAATACTGGAGTCAAACACTCAGGTATCCAAGGGTCCGGACCTGGAACCTGTGTGGACCTCCAATTTTACACTTACCTACTTCTCTGGATGTTAGAGCACTAGTCCAGGAACAACATGTTTCGAGACATGGGTCTCTTCCTCAGGCTCCTGGCTAGTGCACTGTTCCTCTTCTGTTTATATGCCATATCCCCTCAAGATTTCCGGTTCCGGGTTTCCGTGACCGGAAGTGCCCTTTCCAGATACTAAAAAACTTCCCCGTTTTTCATAGAGTATTGAGAGTGCCTAAATTCCATATAGAACCATGGCTGGGACTTCCACTCTGTCCTTGTGCACATTGCAAGGCGAATTCATAGGTAGAAAGAATGCGGCATACGGCAACATATTCCTCCTGTAGCCGCAATCCCGTAACTTACAGTACCCGCGGCTCACTTTCGATCCACGCGGCTCCCCGGAAGTTCAGCATCCATCTGTTAGCGGCTTTCCCCGGCGTTTACTAAATTCGCGCTCTTTTTGCCTGCCGGAAGTTGATGTCCGTTAATGAGCGGCTTCCCCCTGCATCTTCTAAATCCGCGCATTTCCTACTTCACTTCCCGGGTTTATAAAGGTGTATTTAAATTTAAATTTATATATTCGGCTCTCCAATTGTGTTATTCGTTCTTCTATTGCTAAACTCTGGTTTCTTTCAATTGTAATTGTCCTTTTAATAAATTAAAGGGCCCGTGCCAATGATGGTAATTCTGGGGAAGATATATAAATTAGTTTCCAAAGGAGGTAAAAAATTCCATAAATACATAATTCATACATATACATAAAATTCTAAAAAATTCCTTCCAAATATATAAAAAATATGTAAAAAAAAAATATATAAAATATCATATATAAATTCATCAGATAGAAAATTTTAAAAATGATGGAATACAAGTTATAAAAACCATTTCAATTCGAAATCGTTGTTAAGACCAAGCGGAGCTAACGTTTTAAGTTTATAGATAAGCTTCATTTCTGCTCTCGCTAAATTCTCTTCAACATTCCTACTTCTCCAGTTCCCTATTATCTTCTGTAAACCCACAATCTTTTTAATGGAATTTACTGAACATTGATGGGTCTCCAAAAAATGTTTCGAGAGATGGTGTGTCACAAGTCCCTTTTTAATATTCCGAAAGTGCTCAGAGATTCTGACTTTCAAAGGTCGGGTGGTCCCCCCTACATATGCCAAACCACAGTTACATTCAATTAGATAGATCACATTCGATGTCTCGCAGGTGATGAAGTCTCTGATTTTCAAAACAATATTATTAACAGAAACTTCTGTTGTTTTTGATGTTATGGATGAAACTTGTTTGCATCCGATGCATGACCCGCACCGATGGAATCCTTTTGTGCGTACCAGATTCCGCCTCTCTTCTGGAAGTGCACTTCGTACTAAATGATTCTTCAAATTGTTTGATTTGCGGTAAACAAATTTTGGTTTTTCAGGGATTAAATCTTTTAGTACGGGATCTTCTTGTAACAGGTGCCAATGTCGGTTAATGATTTTCTCAACCTATTTATGATTTCTATCGAACTGAGTGAAGAAGGTAAACTGAAGGGAGTTGGAATCTTCTTCTTCTTTGCGGGAATTCGTATGACTTCCCTTCAGTATTATTTCTCTATCTTTCCTATCTATTTCATCCATAGTTTTTAGAACTTCCATTTCTTCATATCCTTTCACTAAAAATTCTGATTTGAGTTTAGAGTTTTGATGTGATAGGGTCTCTGGATCACTACAGTTTCTTTTCAGTCGCAGAAACTGACTTTTGGGGACTTCCTTAAGCCATGGGCGGTGATGCTGACTGTCTATAGGTATAAACGTATTTAAGTCAGTTGGTTTGTGGTAAGTCTTCGTATGGATAATATCTCCCACTGTAAGGTCCAAGAAGTGTACTTCGTGTTTACTGAGGGAAAAGGTGAATTTGATTTTATGTATACTCTGATTCAACGACTCTACGAACTCTCTTAGTTCGACTTCTGTTCCCTCCCATACCAGTAGCACGTCATCAATATAACGACTCCACTTAACAAGTTTACTACCCCAAGCTATGCTATCATAGATGAAATCTTCCTCCCACCGGGACATGAATAGATTAGCATAGCTTGGGGCAAATTTCGTGCCCATGGCTGTTCCTCTCAATTGTAGGAAATACTTCCCCTCGAAATAGAAATAATTGTTATGCAGGATGAAAGATATTGAGTCCAAAATAAAAATCTTTTCTTTCTGTGGAATTGTCAGATCTTTCTAGAAAGAAACTGGTGGCTTGTAGGCCGTCTTCATGTGAAATACATGTATACAAGGAGGTAACATCACCTGTCCCCAGCCATTTATGTTCGTTCCATGTGGTTGCTTGTAGAGATCTCAGGATATCTCCTGTATCTTTTGTATAAGCCTTTGTACATATTACTAAAGGTTGGAGACATGAGTCCACTAATGCTGATAAATTGGCCGTCAGAGAGCATGTCCCTGCAATAATGGGTCTCCCCGGAGGATTAGTCAAACTTTTATGTAATTTAGGGAGCACATAGATCGTGGGGGTAATTCCTTCTTCTGTGTTTATAAAGTCATACTCCCTTTTGTTTATTCCATTACTTTCCAGATGCTTCTTAATAAGTTGATGAAAGGAGCTTTTAATCCTACTTGTGGGGTCCTGTTTTAACTTTTTATAAGTTTCTTGATCCGCCAATTGTCTATTTATTTCCTCTATGTAGTATTCTTTGTCTAGGATAGCTATACCTCCACCCTTATCGCAGGGTTTAATCACGATATCCTTGTCACACAACCAACAGATGAAACATCAAATATCAAATATTGTTAACAATTTGAGCAAAAGGACACTATCAGAAGTGGAAAAAAGAGTCCTTAATAAAGGTCTGAAATATTAACTCCCTTCAGTTTACCTTCTTCACTCAGTTCGATAGAAATCATAAACAGGTTGAGAAAATCATTAACCGACATTGGCACCTGTTACAATAAGATCCCGTACTAAAAGATTTAATCCCTGAAAAACCAAAATTTGTTTACCGCAAATCAAACAATTTGAAGAATCATTTAGTACGAAGTGCACTTCCAGAAGAGAGGAGGAATCTGGTACGCACAAAAGGATTCCATCGGTGCGGGTCATGCATCGGATGCAAACAAGTTTCATCCATAACATCAAAAACAACAGAAGTTTCTGTTAATAATATTGTTTTGAAAATCAGAGACTTCATCACCTGCGAGACATCGAATGTGATCTATCTAATTGAATGTAACTGTGGTTTGGCATATGTAGGGAGGACCACCCGACCTTTGAAAGTCAGAATCTCTGAGCACTTTCGGAATATTAAAAAGGGACTTGTGACACACCATCTCTCGAAACATTTCTTGGAGACCCATCAATGTTCAGTAAATTCCATTAAAAAGATTGTGGGTTTACAGAAGATAATAGGGAACTGGAGAAGTAGGAATGTTGAAGAGAATTTAGCGAGAGCAGAAATGAAGCTTATCTATAAACTTAAAACGTTAGCTCCGCTTGGTCTTAACAACGATTTCGAATTAAAAAATGGTTTTTATAACTTGTATTCCATCATTTTTTAATTTTTCTATCTGATGAATTTATATATGATATTTTATATATTTTCTTTTACATATTTTTTATATATTTGGAAGGAATTTTTTAGAATTTTATGTATATGTATGAATTATGTATTTATGGAATTTTTTACCTCCTTTGGAAACTAATTTATATATCTTCCCCAGAATTACCATCATTGGCATGGGCCCTTTAAATTATTAAAAGGACAATTACAACTGAAAGAAACCAGAGTTTAGCAATAGAAGAACGAATAACACAATTGGAGAGCCGAATATATAAATTTAAATACATCTTTATAAACCCGGGAAGTGAAGTAGGAAATGCACGGTAGAAGATGCAGGGGGAAGCCGCTCATTAACGGACATCAACTTCCGGCAAAAAGAGCGCGAATTTAGTAAACGCCAGGGAAAGCCGCTAACAGATGGATGCTGAACTTCCGGGGAGCCGCGTGGATCGGAAGTGAGCAGCGGGTACCGGAAGTTACGGGATCGTGGCTACAGGAGGAATATGTTGCCGTATGCCGCATTCTTTCTACCTATGAATTCGCCTTGCAATGTGCACAAGGACAGAGTGGAAGTCCCAGCCATGGTTCTATATGGAATTTAGGCACTCTCGATACTCTATGAAAAACAGAGAAGTTTTTTAGTATCTGGAAAGGGCACTTCCGGTCACGGAAACCTGGAACCGGAAATCTTGAGGGGATATGGCATATAAACAGAAGAGGAACAGTGCACTAGCCAGGAGCCTGAGGAAGAGACCCATGTCTCGAAACATGTTGTTCCTGGACTAGTGCTCTAACATCCAGAGAAGTAGGTAAGTGTAAAATTGGAGGTCCACACAGGTTCCAGGTCCGGACCCTTGGATACCTGAGTGTTTGACTTCAGTATTGACACTGCCCGCATCCTGGTTTTATCATTACCACCTTTTATTATTATCACTTTATATTACTTTGCATTATGGAATAAAAATTATCTGATCTGAAATCCTGAGAAAAGATACCCTTTTTATGTGTTGCACAGCCGACCTCATCGTGAGTACGGGTATGCTACCCAAAACTTAAAAGATACCTTGATAAGTTTATAGAGCTATTCTTTAACGTGAGTTGGGTACGCATCTAAAGGAAACCCACCACTGAAAAAATATATTTCTGTAAACAGATTTACACATTGGGTCTTGTATATGTTTTTGTCTCCCTATTTTATATCGACTGAGGAGTTCCATGAACGACCCCCCCTGAGGAAATATAAGAAAGGAACCGGAATTGACTGAGAGGGGAGTATACTAATAATAATTTTTTCTTTATAATAAAAATCTATTAAATAGATGAATCCACCTATAAGTCCGTGAGGAAAGCGCCTATATCCCGAGTACACCTTTCAAAAATCTTATACGTCTATTAGGGATAGGGGAAATATCCCAGCACCCGGGACGGGCGAATTCCAAGTATAATAGCGCCACAGATTTCTTCTAAAAATCTTGATTCCTCTGCATGTGACATCATTCCCAGGACCAGGGCCGGCGCTACCCACTCAGCAGCTCCTGCAAAGCAGGGAGGCGCCATGCTGAAAAGGCGCCGTCTCCCTCCCTGCTCTGCTAAAGCTGCCTCAGCCCTCACTGTCACTGCCTCCTGCACGCCGCCCGTAGCACCCGTCTAACAGCGGGCGGCAGTATGGAGAGGCTGAGCATCTCCCTGCACCACGCACACACTTTGCTCCTCCTGGGACCTGCCCCCTCTTCCTCAGGGACACTTGCACTGAGGCATGTAGCGTTGTCTGTGAATGCCTGGATGACATGTCATGTCCGGATCCGCCCCCTACCCATTACTCCCTGCGGCTGTCAGCTGTCAATTAAATGACGAACAGGCAGCAGCTCCGCCTCCCCTTCCTTCCCTCTTCTCAGTGTGCTGTGCCAGTGCTGCTGCCAGTCCTCAACACTCCGCCCATCCTCTATCTCCTCCCGTCTTCTTCCATCTCCTCCTTCTCTCCCCTCATTTCCCCCTCAGTCATGAGTGCTGCACATACTTTTTGTACTGCTTTCAGATCGCATCGCACACACATTGCATGCATGCCGTGCGATGCGATGTGATCTAGCCCATAAAGTATGTGATTCTCGCAGCGTGTATGGGCACCTTTAGTGCCTCCAACATTTTGCGGACACAGCAATGAGATGGTGTATGCATACATGTACATGCACCTGAGATCCTCCATAGGATCGCATGTTGCATACACTCCCACAATCGTGCTGCAGCTTGTTGCAATGGCAATGTGAAAGGGTGCAAAATGTATGGTTTGCAGGAGGGCGCCGGACACCCTAGCACCGGCCCTGCCCAGGACGATGTGGGGGTCAATAACTGTTTCCATTGTCTAATTACTAAGTTGTTAAAAGCTCTTTTTCTCAGTTTTAATCAATGTCTTAGCAGGTTATACATCTCTACGGGGATGGAGGATCATCATAATTTACTAAGATGCTGTTACACTGTACCGGGCCACGGGGACTTACACAGCTGGAATATTCATCAGCGCCAGGTCAAGCTACTCTGTGCAAACAAGGCTGCTGCCAGCGCATGTGGATTTTACTGTGACCCTTCCCCAGCAAAACCAGCTGAGAATTGGCTCATCTGGCCGACAACTGCAACGTGTGTACCTACAGGTAGCACTACACACAGATTCCCTGCCCCTACAGTTGGTGCAGGGAGGTGCATGCATGGGGGCGGTGATTACACAGTGTACCTAGCACTAAACCACAGATTGCCTGCCCCACAATGTGTAGGAGAAAAGCAGTGATGGAACTACTGTAGGTGCAGGGGAGGGGGGCGGTGATTGCACAGTGTGTACCTAGCACTAGACCACAGATTTCCTGCCCCACAATGTATAGGGGAGAAGCAGTGGTGGAACTACTACTGTAGGGGCAGGGAGGTGCATGCATGGGGACAGTGATTGCACAGTGTGTACCTACACTAGATACAGATTCCCTGCCCCATAATGTGTAGGGGAGAAGCAGTGGTGAGCCTACGGCTGGTGCAGGGGGGTGCATGCATGGGGACGGTGATTGCACAGTGTGTACCTACACTAGATACAGATTCCCTGCCCCATAATGTGTAGGAGAGAAGCAGTGGTGGAACTACTGATGGGGGAGGAGGGACATACATGGGGGCGGTGATTGCACAGTGTACCTAGCACTAGCCTATAGATTCTCTGCCCCACAATGTGTTAGGGAGAAGCAGTGGTGAGCCTACTGCTGGTGCAGGGGGGTGCATGCATGGGGACGGTGATTGCACAGTGTGTACCTACACTAGATACAGATTCCCTGCCCCATAATGAGTAGGGGAGAAGCAGTGATAGGGGAGGAGGTGCATGGATGGGGGCGGTGATTGCACAGTGTACCTAGCACTAGCCTACAGATTCCCTGCCCCATAATGTGTAGGGGAGAAGCAGTGGTGAGCCTACTGCTGGTGCAGGAGGTGCATGCATGGGGACAGTGACTGCAGAGTGAATGTGAGGCTAGGCTTTGGTCTTCAACATGTAAGTGCTATGAGGCCTAGGGAAGAAGCGCTACTCCTCATTATAGTACCCCACATATACCCAAATCTCCTCCATCAGACTTTATCCTGCTATACCTTGAGGTCATCCTTGAAGCGCACATCTTTAGTGCCACACACTCCTCGCAGACTGGACGGTTTCTTTTCCATTAGCTCCAGAAATGAGTTGATGTTGTAGCGTCCCGGCCCCATGTTTTGCTTCTACAGTAACAGAGCAGACAGACAGACTTTATTTTAATAAATTCTAAAAATGAGAAGAGGTGCAGATGCCCATAGCAACCAATCAGATTATAGCTGTGAAAATGACAGACAGAATCTTATTGGTTGATTTGTGAAAAACCACCACCTTTCCTTTTTAGGAACCTCACCAGCAAACGGTTCCTCTCCCATGTTTCCTTGTACAGTACATGCGGCATCACAGTCAGACGTTCTGTTTCTTCTGCTCTCTTCCACCCAGGCGTAGATGCAGCTCGCTCCAGGACATACGGAGTAAAATCGCCAGTTCTGGGATCATAGGTTCCACGTCCCAAACGTCTTGCCTGGATTAAAATACAGATACAAGGATGCCTCACTGGATTATCAGGTTACTCAGGTAATCTGGGGAAATCATACTGCTGGTAGCTGTGAAGCTGTGTACGAGGTCACTGGCTTCAGCATGCCCAGAAAATGGGGCTGACACATTTAGATTTCAGTGAGGTGTGTTCAAACTCAAATCTTATCGTGTGTGGGCTTGATCACGATTCCATGCAGCTGCCCGCGGGTCATTCATCAAGCCTGCTGATCCCTTCAGAAGGGGAAAAGATGAATGACCCTTAGTTCTGGATTTGGCCACATCGTTCCATGTGGCCATGGCAGCAGCAGCATCCCCCGCTCCCCCACCCCCCACCACACCACCTCTGACAGATGGAGAGAGAGGCTGGTGGCAGGCAGGAGATTTCAAAGCTCCTATTAAAAAGAATAGGGCGGCCACGAATTGGCTGAGAGAGCCAATCAGCGGTCGCCCTACTCATTTGAATAAAAGTTTTGAAATCTCTTGTCTTTCTGTCTGCCAGCTGCAGGGGTGTGGTGGGGGAGCGGCAGACCCCAAACACTTCTGATCATGGCCACACAGAATGACTGAGTAAACACACTGATCATATAGTCAATTGTTCTGTGTATGGCCATGATCAGGGGTGTTCTGGATTTCAAGAGAAATTGGATCGCTATCTGATATCTATCCATTTGTGGGCACCTTAAGAATAAAGCAGCCAATATTTACTCTGCACATAAACAAAATAACTCCCCCAAATCTAACTCTCTTTGCACATGTCACATCTGCCCCACCTGCAGTGCAGCATGTTTTTTTCCATCTGCAAAAATTGAAGCCTAGCTAGAAAATCTGAATCGGGCCCCTTTTCGCCACCCACACATGCCAGCAGGATGTCACCCATGCTGCAGCTGACTAATTTTGCAGAGCCAGAACTGCACATGCACAGTATGGTTCCTGCGCACTAACAGTTCTGCAAACATCGATATGATATATATGGTGCAAGTGTGTTTTTTAATCCACAGCAACCAGCCAAATATCACTTTCCACAACTCTTATGAAGTCAAATGGTTAGAAGCAGGTGTTGTTGAGTTGCTATAGGTTACTGCACATATTTTATTAAATACTCCCCTTGATGATCATTGTGTGTGTATCGTAGCTTCACTCACTGTCTCTGAAGTTGCCCTCTTGCAGTAAGGGACTTGTGTATAGGAACCAGGTTTCTTAAACGCAGGATACACCGCAGATACATCAAATCTATGAGATAAGACGGCAAATATAACCATATTTATGTAGACGTATGTTGTATTTGTTGTTGACTGTTTGGTTTGGTAACTAAGAAGTGTGTAAACAGTGATCACAAACTTCTACAATTCTACATAAGGGAGTAATACTTCCCGGCCATGTGATGATTTTTCTAGGAAAATGTGGGATTTAAATCTTGGTTTAAGGCCGTTATGTGAATCAGTTATTGAGGCTGTTGGACTGGCTACGTAGGTTGGGGTGATGTACGACTACCATTAGTTATTATAATTGGGTACTAATGTAGGATTTAATATAACCAGGTGTCTGATAACTTCACAACTATTCCGTGCAGAATTGGCAATTTTAGAAACTAGTTGGACCCATCCAGAGGAGGAGAGGGAGATCCACTGAATGAGGATTTGTGGCATTTTTTCAGTATAGACTTCTTGTATCAGGAGATAGGTAACTTCAAAGGTGGAACAGCCAAAACACTATCAGTAATATAATTTGCATTGTGATCTTGGCACAATATTACAAAGCAATATGCAAGAATACAGATGGAATGTATGAAAGAGCACCTGCAGTCACAGAGGCTTCAAAAGGAGGGAGTCATGAGCTCAGGGTTGGAGCAGGACTCCAGGGCGAAGTCTGCAGAATGTAAATGGCCAGCACGGCCATGGCAAGGGAGGGTTCTTCTGCCAGCTAATTGTGCGAAGGATATGCATAGGCTACAGTGGGCAGATGCCATCTTAAGATGGTGTTGGCTGCTGGGGCCAAGCTCGGGAATGCTTAGCATTCTACAGGTTGGGAAATCTGACAGCATTGTATACCCCATAGAAAACTAGGGGGGGATGCGGCTGCTGGCAGGATTTGAGAATAGCAGCAGGCATCAGCGATGGGATGCATTCAGCATGAGGATGTCAGCGCTGGAATCTCAACTGCAGAATGTAAGCACAGTTTAAGTGGAACAGTCTCAATGCACCTCTGCGACTGAAGCCTGAGTACGTCTAACCTTCGCTGAGCAGTCCATGGCCTGGCCACTCCCAGAAAACAGGATGACAAGCCACCTATTCTGGAGTCCCACGGTCTGAACGAGGCTGCTGCTGTACGGGATAACCAGGCGCAGACGCCAAGGCCGGGTGACATTGGTGGGCTGGGAGATTGGCTCCAGCCAAGGCAGCATTACAGTACAGCGTACACCTGCAGTTCCTCTGATCATATACCATTGTTGGTGAGTGCCTCCATTGACGTTGCATTAAAAGACCGGCTGCTGTGACGCTGTGCAAACGGCACAGCCGGACTCAGGAGGTTATCCCTAATTTGACAGAGGACGGATGAGATACCAGATACTAATCTCAGGGGACATTATATATGTGTGGAGAGCACAGAGTCCAGTTTTGGGGTTAGTCCCCAAATTAATAGACATATTTGCCTGGATGTACTGACTCTAAAATATCTAAAGTAAGACTTGTGAGCTCTGAGCTGATTGTGACCATCCAATACAGCACTTGGGCTATAAAATCCATTGAACCCTCATCATAACATCTTAGGAGATATACATCTGGTGCCGGTTTCATTTTAATTATGGACTCGATATACTAAATCTGCTGAATTAATTATACCAATTGATTTGATCAGGTCATTAGAGTGTGTAGGATTATATGTGTTTTCAAATTGATGGCTTATATATAGCTGCTTTTTTAGATGTTTTAATTTTTTTTATGGTAGTAAAAGTAACTGTGCTTTTCTATAATACTAGCGCTCTCGTTTGTCTTGATACAATCAGAAAACTGTGCTGCGTATTGCCTGTGCAATCCATAGAAGATCAGTCCCATAGATAGGGCCTGCAGAAGAACTCCAATGGTCATTGTGACGGGATGGTACGAAATCCCGGCATCCGAAATCCCGACAAGGAGGGACATGGACACTTGCGGACTCGCTACGCTCGGCAGACTAATTTATTCTCCCTCTATGGGTGTCCTGGACAGCCATAGAGGAAGAAAGTCGGGATTTCGGCAGTCAGGATTCCGGCGTCGGGATTTTGACCGCCGGGATTCTAACTAAATCCCATTGTGACACATCATGCATCCTGCACAGAGTATCCGGGTGTCTATATTTTAAAGATTTCTGACAGGAACTTTCTATTTCTTACAAGAACCATAGAGCTCAATTCAATCATGTTGCATGGGCATGTTGCTCCCCCCACAAGTAAATATGGCGCACTTACGCTAGAAGGGAGATTTTTTTTTCTACGCCGTTGTGTGAAGTTATAGGCATCACTAGGGTTGTAGTAACTTATGGTGCCCCCCCCCCCCCCATGTACCTCCACCCATCAAGCACCAGAGCGCATTGCAGAGGGCAGTTCTTAGAATTACTAATTGCATATGGTTAGCACATATATGATTAGTATCGGCGAGATGAGTGGTGGATGTACCGTGCTTGGTACATCCCGCCCACAGAAATATATATATATATATATATATATATATATATATATATATATATATACATACACACATACATACATACATACAGAGAAAGAGTGAATATGGATCAGCAGTACGGCTTGAAAGAATTAAGTACCGGACTCCTGTTAGGGTTATCAGTCTACGTTTCAAATGTTTAATTCATTTTTCATCAGGCGAAGCGGAGTGGGAGAGGGCGCAGTGTGAAAGACAGGTGCAGGGTGGCTGGGGACGCACTGTGAAGGTAAGTGCATGTGGAGAGAGGGGTGCAGGCTGAGGTAGGTTATAGGGTGGCACAGGACACAGGGTGAGAGCGGTAGCAGGGTGGGCAAGGAAACAGTGTGAGAAGGTGTGTGCACTTGGGTGAGAATGCAGGGTGAGGATGGGATGCAGTGTGAGAGGTAGGTGTAGGGTGGAGTAGAAAGCAGGGTTAGAAGTTGGGGCGCAGCAGGGTGGGAGAGGACGCAGGGTAAGAGGGGATGCAGCGTTAAGAAGTAGTATTATAATATTACCGTATAAGTCTCTAGTATACTATGCCTTCTCATATAGCAATGCGTGATCGCTTCCCCCCCCCCCCCCAATTATTATTACTTAGTACCTGGCCCCCTGGCTGCCGAAGGGCGCTCCGCGAAACTTCTTCTCCGCCATACCTGTGCCCAGCCGGGTCACCATAGCAGCGGAGACGCCTGACCCCCTCCTAGCACTTCCGCTTCACGTGGCGTGCTGGCCGGCCAATCAGACGGACCACGGGCGGCGTGATGGGACTTTGACATTCGCCTGCTTATGTCCCTTTCCCCCCCGTCTCCCACAAATACATATTTACCATCCGCAGTGCCCATGGGCGGATTTGGGGGTAAAAATGGCACACGTGCAAGGTGGCGTGTCCAATGGTAAATGGGGCGTGTCCGTGGCGTGTAATATAAATGTTTTAGAAATTATTTCTGATGGATTATACATATTCACGGATCACGCGCGGCTTCAATTCATTGTGAAAGCAAGCAATTCTCCATTGTTCTTGGTATTGCTATCACTATTATTATCATTATACCCATTCGCTTACATTTTTGACTTTTAATTATCAAGCTACTAACTAAACTGATTTTCCCAGATGCTGTGATCTAGCTCTTTTTCTTTATTTCGGAATTTACCTATGTGGTAGCGACTGCCAATCCCGTTGATCACATGCAGAAGAGGAAAACCACTTATATTTATTTTTAGTAAAAGTTGTATAATACAAAGCGCCAGGAGGACTAGTGTCTTAGGACACTTAGTGCATATTTTCTTCTGGCTAATCCCAGAAAGGACCCTAAAGAACTATGGCCTACATTAAGTACACAGCACAGGAATTGCACCAGGCATCTCACATCATATGGTGCAATTATGATAGGTGTTGATAACAAACACCTGGCCAGAACAATACAGAACCCATGATACTCTCTGGACCGGCATAATTGCTGTAAGGGAGACCAATATCAATCTTGCTTAATAAGATAAGTAAAGGTGTGGCCCCTATCAACCATTTAGATTTTAGCTTGTTTTAGAATTTACTGGATGAATTATTGCTAGAATATGATTTGTTGCAATAGGCAGAACTTTCTTTTGCCCTCCTTTTAGAATGTTTGATTAATCTCCCCCTAAATAAGATATGGCACATGAATAGATGTCACTAAACTACCAAATGCTGTCCCTAAGTTCCTACAATGGGCCAGATGTATCAAGCTTCAAAAAGTGATAAAATGGAGAGTGATAAACAACCAGCCAATCAGCTCCTGCCTGTTATTTTTCAAACCGAGCCTGTGACATGGCAGGTAAGAACTGATTGGCTGGCTGTTTATCACTCTCCATTTTATCACTTTTGAAGCTTGATACATCTGGCCCATAGTATGACTGCAATATGTATGTTAGAAGTGTGTAGAAGGCCTAGAACAGAAGTTTTTATTATACGTAAAGTAGTTTTTCATTAAAATAAAACTAAAAAAATGTGCGTTCCATATGATGCTTTCCTGATGGAAAATATTACACGCTAAGAGCGGTTAGCGCAAAAGAAATATGAGCCAACAAAAGTTGGTATTGCCAACAAGTCCTCACATCCCTTCAGTGATTATTAGTTTGTGTCAATCATTTGTCACTGTGGTGCAGATAATGTAACATACCTCCCAACTGTCACGATTTTGGAGGGACAGTCCCGATTTTCGGGTCCTGTCCCGCTGTCCCACCCGCGGCAGGCATTGTCCCGCTGCGGGGGGGTGACAGTTGGGAGACCCCCAATCTAGTAGAATAGACGCTGTGCGCATGCGCACAGCGTCTATTCTCGTATGAAAATGAGGTCGCGGCTAATTAGCATAAGCCGCGCCCTCATTTGCATACGCCCCGCCCCTTTTCGGGCGCTCGCGCGGCTGTCCCTATTTCTTCGAGTGAAAAGTTGGGAGGTATGTAACACATGTGCAGCCGGAGCAACAGACAACATTCTGTACGTCACACTGATGTCAGATAATAAAATCTATGGACATTCCCACAGGCTGGGTATGGCTGAACACCTTTATACTGCACAGGACAACTTTAGACTTGCAGCTACATTCTGTACAGTGGGTGGGATGCAGCAAGTATCCGGAGTAACTTGTGATGCATCCCGCCACTCTCCGCGTGTATACCAGCATCTATTAATGCCATGGGGTAGGGTAGGATCAGTAGGTCGAGCCACTGTAGGTCAACATGCATTTGGTTGACCACTGAAGGTCGACAGGACCTACGTCATCATGGATTAGGTCAACAGGGTAGGAAGGCCGACACAAGCATTAGGTTGACAATGGCAAGATCGACAGTCAAAAGGGCGACATGAGTTTTTCACTTTTTTCTGAGCCGACATGTGCCGACAGGCCGTATTTCATGCCCTACCATCCACTACGGCATGGGTCCTCGAACTGCGGCCCCCTAGATGTTGTGAAACTACAAATCCCAGCATGCCTTGTCACAGTTTTGCTATAAGGGAGTGTTAAAACTGTGGCAAGGCATGCTGGGATTTGTAGTTTCACAACATCTGGAGGGCCGCATTGTGGGAGAATATAATAGTGTGCCGAGCGTAGCAGGCCATATGAGGTGACGCAGTACACTGTGATTGCATGATATGTCAGCATTCAAGACAAAAAATGTGAAAACCTGATGTGGAACTTTTGACGGACAACCGAATGATTGTGTCGACCTTCCAACCCTGTCAACCTGTTCCAAAACAGGAATTTCATAGCGGGAAACAGGGTTACGATGATACTATTCATGAATTGCTTCATGGGTTCCCCTTGGTCCACCCACTTGTGCTCTGTTGTGTGTGTACCGAGGGAGGGACTGGACTGGGAGAGGCAGGGGAAGGCAGTGGGTCACAGAGAAAAACAGTGGGAGACAGACAGCAGTGGGGCCCTTTGTCTTCAGGGTCCCAAGGTGCACTGCACCTTTCACCAAAGGTATTTCCGCCTCTTGCTAAAAAGATTATAGGGATCATGATTTTGGGGAGTTGCTGCTGTAGGCATGCTCGAGGCACAAGCAATTCTATCCAGTGTTATAGCCAAGGAAACGTGGAGGTGAATCTGGCAAAGCATACAATATGAGTTAGGTTCTGGCTTCATGGTAAGTAAATATGCCTAGTACAGTATATACTTTTTGGTGTAGTTTTGAGAATGTACAGAACTAAAAGTGAGTGCACTAAGAACCTTATTCTGGTTGACTCGCAAGGCTGCAGGGGACCATCGAATGATTTCTCCAGAGCTCGCAAATCTGAGAAACCTCTGTGGTGTCTCAGATCTCCGAGCGCCCTGTGCGGGAAGTGGGCGGGCAGCTGACATCAGCTGCCCTCCCCACGCACCCACGTCAAATGGCCATTACCATGAGAACAACCATGAAACGGCGCTGGGCGTTCCCATGGGTTCGATTCCCACCATGGTCCTAACTGTGTGGAGTTTGTATATTCTCGACTTGCTTGCGAGAGTTTCCTCCGTGTACTCCGGTTTCCTTCTTACAATCCAAATATATACTGGTAGGTCAATTGGCTTTCAACAAATTAACCCTAGAATGCCTGTGTGTGTGTGTACATGTGGTAGGGAATATAGATTGTAAGCTCCACTGGGGCAGGGACTGATGTGAATGTTCAAATATTCTCTGTAAAGCGCTGCGGAATATGTGTGCGCTTTATAAGAAACTGTTAATAAATAAAATAATAATCTGCGGTATTTACAGATTCGTATTCTGATGATGACCTAGCCAGTCATATTAAGCCGTATTCCTATTCAGTGGCCGAATGTACGGCCGCTAAATCAAATACGAGTCGGCAGCCGATCCATGCAGGCTGCAGTGTAAAAAAAAAAAATTACAAATAAATAATTTTAAAAACAGCGTGGGGTCCCCTCCCACGGCCATAACCAGCCCCAGGTTCAAAGAACCGATCCTGGTTTTAAAAAATCAGCAAAAAAAACGAGTAGGGGTTCCCTGTATTTTTTAAAACCAGCACCAGGCCCAAGGGCCGGTCCTGGTTCCCAAAATACAGGGGACAAAATAAGTAGGGGTCCCCCGTATTTTATGAACCAGCATCAGGCCCAACCAGCCAGCAGGGTAATTCATACAAGTCCCCCCGGCCAGAGATTAACCCCCTGACCAGTTAGATCCTGGGGAAGTGGGGACCCCCCAATGAAGGAGTCCCCCTCTCCAGAATTTACCTGCCCAGGCTAAAGCCTGGGGCTGTCCCCGGTTCCCCTGGGCATTGGGCACAAGGCTGATGTTGGCAGGGCCGGTGGAAAGCACCGGAGCGCCCCAGGCGCAGGGGGGGGTTCGCTCCGGTGCTACACTGGGGGGGTTTGCCGGGCACTCCGGCGCTCACCTTCTCTGATCACTCCACGAGGGGGTGCCCAGCAATGCGGCGCGGGTTGCCGCAACGTTCAACGGGAGGGGGCGGGTGTGATGCGGCTAGGGCCGCGGAGTCACTCCACGGGGGTGATGCAGCCGTGGTGGCCACTGAGTCGCTCCAGGGGGGGAGATGGGGGGAGAGTTGCCGCTCACCTCCATCCACGGGGGACCTGCTCCTAACTGCTGCCCTGCAGTAGGCCCTGGATGTTGGTGTTAAAAATAGATAAAACTGTTGTGTAATGTTGTGGAATTACAAGTCCTAGCAACTCCTGATTGACCACTAGGCGGCCAATAGCACTATTCAGGGGAAAGGAGGCACAGAATGTAAACACACATCCTCCGGCTTCTCCCCAGTCTGTGAATGGTATCGGGTACAGTGCTTTGTTATTTTGCCAAGTCCCTGGATGCCTACTTGGATTTTAGAGAATGCGATCTACGTCGGAGGATCCCTGTGAGTATGGTTTCCTTCCAAAGAGACCCATATGGATTTTCTTCAGGACCAGCGGACGGAGGATACCTACCT
The DNA here is from genome assembly GCF_055691185.1 of Crinia signifera. Lineage (NCBI taxonomy): Eukaryota > Metazoa > Chordata > Amphibia > Anura > Myobatrachidae > Crinia > Crinia signifera. The sequence goes on from NC_139224.1 coordinate 144,206,336, forward strand.
ACGTGTCAAGGTAGGTAAGTATCTGTAGGTATGGGCTCAGTATGTAGTAAAGTTATACTTTAATGGTGACTTTTAATACCCCACATTAAAGATTTTGGTACTTGTGTACAATCACGGCTCCCACGATGTCCATCGCATAGTAAAAAATCGCATCGCATGCGTTCGCATGCGATTTTTAACAGAAATGCATCCAAATGCATTGAAATTAGTATCAAACATGTTCAATGGCCCCCTAATGTCATTTTTGAGGCTGTACCACCCCCACTATCAACGCGAACCCGAAGCGTGGCGAGCGCAGCGAGCCCACGCGGGGCGGCGGTACGCGTCCTATGACCTTTTCATACCCCCACTATCCACGTCGGCGTGGAGTTGAGAATAGAAAGTGTGGCGAGCGCAGCGAGCCACCGAGCCCAAAGCGTGGCGAGCGCAGTCAGCCCCGCAAGGGGACACAGGTATCCGCATCCCCTCGCAGGCTTCACAGGTGTCCGCGTTCCCTCGCCACGCTTCGGGCTCGGTGGCTCGCTGCGCTCGCCACACTTTCTATTCTCAACTCCACGCCGACGTGGATAGTGGGGGTATGAAAAGGTCATAGGACGCGTACCGCCGCCCCTCGCAGGCTCGCTGCGCTCACCACGCTTCGGGTTCGCGTTGATAGTGGGGGTGGTACAGCCTCAAAAATGACATTTGGGGGCCATTGAACATGTTTGATATTAATTTCAATGCATTTGGATGCATTTCTGTTAAAAAAAAAATGCTTAAAAACTGCAATCGCATCTCATCGCATGCCATTGCATGCCACTACATATGGCATGCGATGGTATGCGATGGGAGCCGTGAAAGTACACAAGTACCAAGATTTTTTATTTTCTTTATCACCAACATCAGCCCGGTGCCCAATGCCCAGGGGCAACGGGACAGCCCCAGGCTTCAGCCTGGGCAGGTAAATTCGATGGGAACCTGGTAGACTTTTTTTGGTGTTGAATGCAGTGGGGTGCCCGTGGACACTGTGTATGTGCACAGTGTCCCCTCGCATGGCTCGCTGCGCTGCCGTCGATCCCGTCACTGTCTATCTAAACGCTGATGACCAAGTATAACCAAGTCTAAATAAATGCTGTGGCGTAATTATAAATTTTGTTCCCCCAAGCCAAAATTTTTTTCTGGCGCCCCCCCCCCCATTTATTAAAGCTGTCCCCCCCCCCCCCCCCCATTTAGATATAAAAAAGATAGTGTGCACATTAAAACAAAAAAAAGGGTGTGTTGCCTCGCTTCAAGTTACAATGTCCATTACACAATATGCCACAGACCACAATGCCCATTACACAATATGCCACACACCACAATGCCCATTACACATTATGCCACACCGTAATGGTCATTACACATTATGCTAAACACCATAATGCCCATTACACAGTATGCAACACACCGTAATTGCTCATTACACAGTATGTCACACACCGAAATGGCCATTACACATTATGCCACACACAACAATGCCAGAACTTCAAAACAAATCAGGACGCCGATCCTGGAATACTGACAGCCGATATCCAGAACGTAAGCATGCCAAGTACAGATCAAGCTGGTTAAGGGGAGGGGGGGGGGGGGTAGGCACCAGCAAAGGGGGGGGGGTGTTGGTACACACACACACACACACACACACACATATATATATATAACAAATGGGGGGACCCCTTCCTGCGCTTATGAAGTAAGAGCAGCACCTCTGAAGGGTCCTCTGTTAGGCAAGACCCAAATAATAGAAATGGAAAAAGAGGGGAGTTTCAGTGGGCGCTATTAGATAATGAATCAATCACTTCAAATAGACATTTGACATTTAATATAAAAAATGTACAGAAATAAAAAACCCATGTCAGGGTATCACAAATATACAAATGGTGAACAATCACAGGTAAATGCTGCTCAGTTCAGAAGATCTTGGTCAAAACAGATAGTTCAACGCGTTTCATCATGCCATGACTTCATCAGGGGCAGACATTGCAACCGACAGTAACTGTAAGTTATAACAGTACATGAAATCAATGATAAATTCACAATCATAAAAGAAAAAGATGACAAAGAACAGAGATGGAGATGGAGGAGGAGAAGCAATAACCAAGATGGATGTATCACCTATGGTACACATACAGTACAATAACCCAGAACACCACATGGTTGTTTACAATTGTACCCATACCTATGTGTGTCCTATACAAAAAGAATCCGGAGACGGGTATTTCAAAATCGGTACTTGTTTCCTATCTGGGCGCCCAGGTTTTCTACGTACGGCACCGTAATGAAATCGGATCGCATCGCATCGTACACATATACGATATTGAACGATGCGATGCGATGCGATCCGATTCGATTTCCCATAGGAAACAATGTGAAATGGCTCAATTTAGCCAAATTATCATAGAAACAATAGTAAATGGGCCAAAAACACCCCTGAACATTGAAATGTCCCCCCAAAAGTAGTTGACGCCACCCCGCCATCAACGTGAACCCGAAGCGTGGCGAGCCCGCGAGGGGCGGCGGTACGCATCCTCCGACCTTTTCATGCCCTACTATCCACTAGGGCGTGGAGTGAGAATAGAATAGTGTGGCGAGCGCAGCGAGCCACCGAGCCCGAAGCGTGGCGAGCGCAGCGAGCCCCGCGAGGGGACGCGGATACCTTCACAGTTATACGCGTCCCCTCGCGGGCTTCCCAGGTGTCCATGGCGACGCGGACACCTGGGAAGCCCGCGAAGGGACGCGTTTACCTGTGAAGGTATCCGCGTCCCCTCGCGGGGCTCGCTGCGCTCGCCACGCTTCGGGCTCGGTGGCTCGCTGCGCTCGACACACTATTCTATTCTCGCTCCACGCCCTAGTGGATAGTAGGGCATGAAAAAGTCGGAGGACGCGTACCGCCGCCCCTCGCGGGCTCGCTGCGCTCGCCACGCTTCGGGTTCACGTTGATGGCGGGGTGGCGTCAACTACTTTTGGGGGGACATTCCACTGCTCTGTGGGTTTTTTTGGGGTTTCTGGCCCATTTACCATTCTTCCCTATGCTGATTTGGGTAAATTGATCCATTTAACATTGTTTCCTATGGGAAATCGAATCGGATCGCATCGCATCGCATCGCATCGTTCAATATCGTGTATGTGTACGATGCGATGCGATCAGATTTCTCTACGGAGAATAGCATGGTGCGCAATTAACTTAGCGGGCGCCCAGATAGGAAACAAGTACCTCAAAATCTGTCCGGTATGTTTCCAACAATCTATATAAATTTTACAAACCATCACAATCTGACCAATATGTTAATGAAAACACACACTGTATATACGCACATATATATATATATATATATATATACAGACACACACATATCCATATATATAGACTGTGTGAGGACTGGGTGGGACACTTTCTCTGCTCCCTCCCTGCTCCTGCTGGCTTCCCGGCTCCTCTGGCATGGCGTATTTCCCCAGCGTGTTACGTGATGACGTCACACGCATATGAGAAGCTGAAGCAGGAGAGAGACAGATTCTGACACAAATGTCCCAGGCCGCGCCCCCGCCTGCCCATTCTACAGCAATCCCACCCACCCGCCCTCTCATTCTACAGCAAGATCACCCACCTGCCCTCCAATTGTACAGCAAGCCAGATCTCCCTCCCATTCGATAGCCTGGCTGAGCCTGTGCTCAGCCAGCGTGCAGGCAGCGGCAGGCGGCACAATGTGAGATAATAATTGTCAGTGTGACGGCGACGGTGCCCACGCAGCACCCGGTGCCGCTCGCTCCCCCCAAGCGGCTGCGGGGACTGCCTTACACTAGATACGCCACTGCCTGTCAATCTGCCATCCGGATACCCTCTCCATTTTGGACAACAGCTGTAGAGAGGTTGTCTATCTCTGACCTAACAGCAGGGGCGTTTTAAGAGCGGAGAAGGCACATATGCAGCCTCCTCCGGCCGGGACCCTCCTCTCTGCCGCGCTGAAGGAGTCAACCTACTGCGCATGTGCAGGCCTTTTTGTGAAAATCTCTGTAGTGGCAACAGTGGGGCACTGTAGGGTCTGGGCCCTAGAGCACTCAGTCCCTAATGCCCATTTTTATGGGGACTTGTGTAGGCTGGCATTGTGGGACTCAGGAGTGTAGGTATTAAAAGAAACATGGGTGCAACGTGCACCCATTATAAATATACCACTGCCTAACAGCATTGGTACTGTAAATCCTGGCTCATGACTGTATAGAGTGACTCCCTTACATAACTTTCTACAATGAAATATAATGGAAACATTCAAGGGATGTGACATAACAGGAAGTAAGCCACTGCCTCAGGCTGTATAACATGAGGAAGAGACAGTAAGTACTGAGACATTGGAGGCATACATGCTATTATATTGCGCTACGTGCATATTATGTAGCACTGTTACATGCAGTACAGTTATGTCCACATAATAATAATAATACAGTGACTGAGGTGTAAGGACATTATATACCACTGAGGTGTTAGCACACCATATACTATTATACCGGCTGTGTCAGGTGTGTGTGTGTTTATAGTATATGAATGGAAGTCCATATTGAAGCTGGTAGAACATTACTGGATTTTTATCTCGCCGTGGTAAAATATATATAATGGTGCTTCTACCAAGGGAAATGCAATCAAAGGGTTGCCTTCCCTCTCGGAATGGCCGAGAAGGTCCCGGAAATCGGGTCCTCCTCCTGGCCCCCCAGAAATGCGGACAGTCTCCCTTGGTGGGGTGTCCGTAGGACCAAATGACGTGAATCGCGTCTCAAACATGTTGTTTTGACGTCGGCCCGCCCCTTTCCCCTCCCGGCGGCCCCGCCCCTCTGCCTCACTGAACTGGCTGCCCTCTCCCAGAGAGCGCAACCAAAAAGTAGGCAACCCTGTATAATAATCTATCCTTGGTTTTAATTGTAAATAAGAAATAGCATTAGGGCTAGGGTGGCTCATTAGCGGGATCCCAGGATTTGGCACTAAAATTGCTGGAATTTCAATCCCAGGATTCTCAATTGGAAACTACAATCCCGGGATTTCCGGATTAGATTGTGCATGAGCAGTCTAATGCCGGGCAGCATCTGAGCACCAGCTCAGACGCTGCCTGGCTGTTCCTGGCCTCACCACACCGTCGTACCTGTCAACACAGCTACCGCCCACCCACTCCCGGCGGCACATCTGCTCCGCTGCCACCTGTCATGTAAGTAAATGTGCGGGGCAGTCGAATTGGGGGGGGGGGGCAGGTGCGTTCCTTTTTTATTAAGGAGGCCAATCCCGAGAATCCCGGAATTAAAAAAAATACAGCGGGATTGGGAACCCTAATTGGAGCATACTTGCTTATCCTCCTAGGATGGTTGGGGGGAGGGGGGGGGGTAAAGGGGGGCTCCTAAGAATCAGGTGGCACTGCTGGTCTCATGGAAAGCTGAGCAAATCTCCCACTTCCCTCAAGACCCCCCCCTTGGCTGCCCAATTACAAAGCACATGTGGGCAGACCAAGAGGAACTCGATGACGCATTTTGTGCTGAGTTGCGTCATCATAGCCCCATTATACAATGGTTATAATGTGCTGTATAGTGGGGTTCAGGGCCACAATGACACGGTCATGCTGACCCATTCTTCCTGACAACCACACCCCCTAACGCTATCCATCACAGTGCCTTCTGGCGGAGGGGGCTCTTATAGATTTGATTGATCTGGTGCCACAAGTGGTTCGCAGCGCCTCACATAGGGCACATATTAGAACAACACAGGGTACATAGAACTAAAAATAACAGTAACTGAAGAACAAAAACAGAGCACAGGTAACAATTAGCAAAGCAATTCTGAGTACATAATACAGCTGAGATGTAGGGAAGCAAAGGAGCAGTCTGCATGTTACCAAGGGAAGGTTGTCAGTGGCAGATAAGAATGAACACAAGTGAGAAGATATGTGGGTATAGATGGTAGGTGAGTGAGAGAGCTGTAATAGAAATGAAGAAAGAAGAGTCCTGTGAGAACAATAGGGAAGAGGCCCCTGCTCCAAGGAGCTAACAGTCTAGAGCAGGACTGGCCAAACCAGTCCCCGAGATCTACCAATGGTCTACGTTTTCCAAATCACCTATCTGGTGCACAGCTGCAGTCATTACTAACTGTCACATTTTCAAACCTGCTGCATTCATTCCTACTATAGATCCACAGTTTGCCTGAGACACATGGGGCCAAATGCACTAAGCTTCAAAAGTAATAAAATGATGATAAATCAGGGTTGCCGACCTTCTTATTCTCCTCTCCGGGAGAAGCCTGGAGAGGAGAGTTTCAGTAGCCGCTCAGGGGGCGGGGCTTAAGCGTGACATCACTAAGCCCCACCCCCATGCTGTTAAACCAGCGAATTCAGGGATCTCCGTGGAGGGGGCGGGGCTAAAATGGCGCGATTGTGTCATTTTAGCTCCGCCCCCTCCTCTGAGACCCGAGGATTGCGGCAGCGGGGGTCCCCCCTGAACCCGGGAGGGTTGCCCACCCTTCCGGGGGGCCGGGAGGGGGTCCCGATTGGGTCGGCAACCCTGTGATAAACAGCCAGCCAATCAGCTACTACATGACATGTCACAGACTGTGTTTAAAAAAAAATGTCAGGCAGGAGCTGATTGGTTGGTTGTTTATCCATTTTATCACTTTTGAAGCTTAGTACATCTGGCCCATGATCTGTTGGTAGATCTTGAGGACAGGTTTGGCCACCCCTGGTCTAGAGAGAGGGGGAGACAGGCAGGTGACATGAGGTGCAGGCAAAGGGTTCTGAAGGTAAGAAGTGAGCAGGGCAGGGATGGCCAGGATATAAAGCGGTAGGTAGGGAACGCTTTGATGAATAGGTGGGTTTTCTTTTCAGTGAACGTTTGAAGCATAACCGCTAATGTTTCCACATAGTCCCCATACTTGTCTGTTACATGTGATGTATCGCATGCTACCCCATTCCCCACCGTGAGGGGCAACCAGTTGTAGGACCCGAGTGGGATTCAAACACATCCTATTTGGCCAGATTTCTTAGCCCGATCCATCAGGATTGGAGGAAATCGGTCCAAATAAGTGTATGGGCACCTTTAGACATGGAAATCTGCAGTCATGTCGTGAGGGGAAGCAGTGATCTATCTACTCTGGTCTGACAGTAAACTAGAATGAAATAGGGAACACTACATAAAGAGACCATAACTTACTTATTGAACGACCCTCGCATTAACATTCCATTACTATTGAATTTCTAGGCTGCTCAAATGCATTATTTTTCAGCCCACAAATTGCAGGGTGGCTTTGCTCTGTGCTTGGCGCCCCCTGCATGCTACCGCCTGGAACTGCAGTTTTGTGAATTTTCACAAACTGCAATTCATACTGAATTAGACAGGAAAATTGGATCATAAGTAGAATATGATTACGCTGTGAACTGGATGATTTAGGCAGGTCTGCTTCCAGTGCATTTCCTCTCCCAGGAAACACCCTCTACCTATGTCATATCTACTTTACCCTGTCATCCCCACCCTCCTCCGTGACTCACCTGCCACCCATCGCCTGCTGTCACCTCTCCTCCTCTGTCATGCCTTTCTTTAACTGTAATCTCCTTTCCCCGCAGGGGGAAAAAGTAACAAAAGTAACAAAATCACGGTAATGTGATAACCAGGTATTTCAGAAATGGTCAGAGTGACATTTCTGAACATGTACAGTATGATAACTAGCTTATAACCTAGAACAGTCAGGAGTGATTTTTATGTATTGTTTGTTCTCCCTGGACCCACCCACTACTTAACATTGGTCATGGTTAGATCTGTGAATAAGTTCTGTGAATATGATTTGCAATATGATCTTAAGTACGTACAGCACAGCTGATTACTAGAGACAGAGGCAGAACTCTGGGAGGCAACGGAGTGATCTGCCACCGGGCTCTTGGTCCTAAGGGGGCACTTTTGCAATTTTAAATCCAGTAATAGAAAGCCATCGATATCGCTTCTGTGGCTGAGTTCTGAAATATATACGTGTTCTCTCACTCTATCTCCATATATAGATATATATTTCATAACAGACATATATATTATATAAGGTTGTGTGGGTGGGTGGGGAGGGGGCACAAATATATATCTTGCCTCTGGGCAACTAGAACGAACTTACGCCACTGAGTAGAGACCTACATTTTACCTGAGATGAGTAGTTTGTGTAAATAAAATACATGTTACATGACTTGTTTCAAAAGGATCAATAGTAAAATTAGTGAAAGTAAACTGAGGCTCACAACTGGTTCACTTGTTAATAGTTATTTTTATAGTGCACACATTGGCTCCTATTCAGATCTGTTTGCACCGGTCCAAAATCGATCATGTTGCACACACCCACAAGATCCCACCTTGGTAATGGTTTCTCTTGGTTTGCAAATGAATGTGTACGGATGCACATCCATTTGCATCCGAGCGTTTATGCGCGAAACCATCACTCACTATTGAATGATTTCATCTCTGGTCCATGAGGTTCGCAGCTGCCACTATGATCAGGAATTTCTCAGTGGCTGCATTGAAAACCGGCACATCCGCTGCTGACACCATACTCCCTCCCATAGCTGGCTTACGGCGGCTTGTACTAAGACGGAAATGTGGTAAAACCCCCTTTTTACCAGCATTTTAAAATTTACTAATCCCTGGGCACCGTGTCATCGCAGGGCAGGGTATCGCCACCTTTGGATGACAATACCCCATAGAAGCCTATGGGCTTCTATTGTCGCCCGCTGCCCACCTTCCGCTGCGGTCTTCTACCCCCCTCCCCATTCTCCGTGCTCCTCCTCCTCCCCCAGCAGCATGTCACAGCCGGGGATGTCCTTCCGGCTGCAGGAGGGAGGAGGAGATGCTGGGGACCGCCGCAGAGCCGAGGAGGTGATGGAGCACAGCACAGGTATCGCAGAGGGCCTCCGTCACCGCACCGTGATGCTAGCCCAGGGCCGGAGCTACCACTAGGCAGCATTAGGCAGCTGCCTAGGGCGCTGGCCGCTGGAGGGCGCTCCTTATTTATCATTTAAATTAAGCATATCCAGCTGGTCACAGGAGCGGCCGACACTACTCTCATCGTCATTAAAAAAACTTCCGCGGTTTCCTTGATTTCCGGATGTCAGGAGGGGGACCTGCGGCTGCGGCGCTGTAATAGAACTGGCGCCTCAATTAGACACCAGCCGCCCGCCCCTGCCTCTCAGAGTCAGCGCACAACATCGCGCTGTGGAGCCTGCAGAACAAGCAGGGAGCAGGGTCTCCCTGCCAGCAGCAGTGGCATTCCATCCGCAGGAGGGTGGATGCACGGTGCTGTACTATAACTGCCGCCTCAATTAGACACCAGCCGCCCGCCCCTGCCTCTCAGAGTCAGCGCACAACATCGCGCTGTGGAGCCTGCAGAACAAGCAGGGAGCAGGGTCTCCCTGCCAGCAGCAGTGGCATTCCATCCGCAGGAGGGTGGATGCACGGTGCTGTACTATAACTGCCGCCTCAATTAGACACCAGCCGCCCGCCCATCATTCCCTCACAATGCCGACCACCCTTGCCTCTCAGAGTCAGCGCACAACATTGCGCTGTGGAGCCACGCAGAACAAACAGGGAGCAGCGTCCCTGCCAGCAGCAGTAGCATTCCATCCAGCTGAGCAGTAAGACACGGCCCCCACACCAACAGTAAGCTAACATTTGTTGTAGAGATGTGGTCCTCGCAGTAGTAGCCCTTGGCTGCCTGGGGGAGAGGGTTAAAATCGATGTGTCTATAATGGGTCCCTGAATGGCTGTATATATACATTATATATATATATATATATATATATATATATATATGTGTATATGTATATGCACACACAAGATTTCTAATGCTTCCTGTATGTTTGTTCCATGTTTGTTTGTGGGGGGGGGCGGGGGGGGGGGGGGGGGGGGCGGCTGGCAGAGGTTTTGCCTAGGGTGCCAAAGACCCTTGCACCGGCCCTGTGCTAGCCGCATATGTTAGTACATATGCGCTAGTATCGCGGCAGGGGCGGCGATGTATGTTAATACATCCCGCCCTTAAGCACACCTGCGGTTTCCCTGACAGTTTTGTACAGCATGCCCACCATTTTTGTTGGCACTTCCATGTAACAGCTGAGATCCATTAATCACCATGCGTCCGGCTTGCAAATAGAACTATTTGCAGAAGCCGTTCACAGCCGTGCCTCACTCATGTGCAGTGGCATCAACTCACATACTCAATTTCGATAATCGCCCACCGTAGGAATTCGGAACTGTGCAAGAATCGGCCCCATATTCTGCAGTGCTTTTACAGACAAGAGTCATTCACATCAGTCTCTGTACTCTGAGAATTTGCAATCTATATTTCCTACTACATTTACTTATATACCTAAGCACTAGGGTTCATTTTGAGAGAAGCCAATTAACCTACCTGTATGTTTTTGGACTATGGGAAGGATAAGGAGCTCCCAGAGGAAACCTATGCAAACACATGGAGAACACATAAACTCCACACAGATGGAACCCAGTTGACATTGAACCCAAGACCTCAGTGCTTTCAGGCAGCATGCTAACCATTGCACCATTCTGCTGACTGGTAACATCTTACTTAGCCAATTCCATTTGCCACTGTCACTGACTGTGACTTAATTCCTCATTGAACACATTTGAATTTTTATATTCAAAACTACTGACCATAGAGATTAGCATGTCCTTGTCTGCAGTCTGTACACAAGCTGCAACAATAAAACCATCCACTGACATCCCTGGGGTATAAACTGATGATGTCAGCTTTATGTCTTTAATTACTATATTAATATAATATAATAATCAAGCTATGTGCTACAAAGGAAGAACACAATAGTAATAAGAATTGCAACATCCACACATGAACACTTGGGTGAGGAGGTACAGTAATTCTTTACAGCCAACCGTCCCTCCCAGCCCGAGCTCCTCCCAGGCTACAGGTTACTCAAACCTGATATACAGGTACAAACAGAGAGCAGGAAAGACAAGAGAATCTATTATTCTCCCAGCCATGGATGAGGAACCTGGAGTGGACATTGAAACTCTCATAGATGAGTTTGAATATATCCCTGGCCATTTCCACTTGGAAATGAATCTGAACTTTGAGTCCTGCACCCCTGCGCAGTTTAGGAGGAGAGACATTAAACTCAAGCAAGATGCACTTCAGTCCCAGCTGGAGTTTGACTCTGATCTCCAGCACTCGGAAATCTGGAATCTGCTGGGTGTCTTTTCTTTCTACCTGGACGAGGTGAACGGTGCCAGGGAGATCTTTGAAAACATCACCAAGCAGGATCCCAATAATTTAAATGCCTGGGCTAACTTGGCCTATGTGTATGACAGTCTGAACATGGAGGAAGAGGCTTCGCAGTGCACAGATAAGATATCTCATCTCATGAGTCTGGAGGCCGAGGGTGCGGACAGTAAGGAGCCAAGGCTGGGGGCCGCACGCTGCCTGGCAGAGCAGGGGTACGCTTACGCATTTGATGTGGGACTGCTGAATGAAGATGACAATATGGAGAAACTGATCACTGGCATTAATTTGTACGATAAGGCCCTGGGATACGGAAAACATAAGGTCAGTATAAAAACTTGGTATGTAGATTATACGCACATGTACATGCTGCACACCTGTTATTACAGTACACCTGTACACACATGTGGGTGAGCTGTAGAGACTATGATGTGTCAGGCAGTGATTAGTAGTTATCAGTGAACTGTGTGCAGGAGAACTGCAAGTAACTGGGCAATTGGCATTTTTTTCCCAATCATCACATTACATGGGCAGAACCAATAGTCATGAGAAGAATGCAAATCAGTTGGAAGTAGTGATATCAATGAGTGTGGCTCATGCCTCAGTGACTAGTTCTTAGTGCAGTCACTCAGTGTCTGTAATCAGATGGTGGAGAGGTCTTATTGGTAAGTGACCCATGCTGTGATGCGGTGGAGTCACATGACTATATCCTGGCCACACAAGTGCCAGCTCTGAGCTCATGCTCTCATGTGCTCAGCCAATCATTTTTGCACTTTGGCATAGATGCGCATTTTTAGACGCATTTCAAGTTATGTGATAAAGGCTGAGGTAGAAGCGCTGTAGTAATTGTATATATAGGCAGTTTTCATTTGGTGACGCTTTATTGGAAGTCTAGCTTTTCACTCCTTCAATAAACAAGCTCAAGTCTTACACAAACTTCATTCTTTGAGAAACATATTTAGGGCGTTGGTTACTACAGATAAGCATTTTCGCTGCTTAATAGTTCAGTATTTACTTTATCCTTTCCAGGTCCTGGGGAATAAAATCTCCCCTCCCAACAACATTACTTCGTACATGGACTCCCCCTATCAGTGGAGGGTGAACTAAGAAATGGCATGCCACACAGAGTACAATGGAGTGTTTCAGTTAGCAATTGGGCACACACAGTATTGTGAGTGAGGGCCCTTAGCTAGATCACTGTCTTAAGCTGGATACACAACTAGAGCGATGGCGTTCCGTTCGGACATTGGATTGAATTACCCGGGAACGTAATGTTCACTGTTTCTCCGTTCATTAGCATGCATGGTGTCGCTAGCAGTATCACTTGGTTTGCTGTGCAATACATCAAGGGCCGTATACAGATCTGATCGCAGTACAAATTTGGGTACTTGTGTACTTTCACGGCTCCCATCGCATGCTATCGCATGCCATATGTAGTGGCATGCGATCACATGCGATCTGATGCGATGCGATGTCATTTTTCACAGAAATTATGGACATGAGTTGACATCATGTAAAATGCACCCCAAATGTCATTTTTCACACTGTACCACCCCCACTATCAACGCCAATCCGAAGCGTGGCGAGCGCAGCGAGCCCGCGAGGGGCAGCGGTACGCGTCCTACGACCTTTTCATACCCCCACTATCCACGTCGGCGTGGAGTTGAGAATAGAATAGTGTGGCGAGCTCAGCGAGCCACCGAGCCCGAAGCGTGGCGAGCGGACGCGGATACCTTCACAGGTATCCGTGTCCCCTTGCGGGCTTCACAGGCATCCGTGTCCCCTCGCGGGGATCGCTGCGCTCGCCACGCTTCGGGCTCGGTGGCTCGCTGCGCTCGCCACACTTTCTATTCTCAACTCCACGCCGACGTGGACAGTGGGGGTATGAAAAGGTCGTAGGACGCATACCGCCGCCCCTCGCGGGCTCGCTCCGCTCGCCACGCTTCGGGTTGGCGTTGATAGTGGGGGTGATACAGTGTGAAAAATGACATTTGGGGTGCATTTTACATGATTTCAACTCATGTCCATAATTTCTGTGAAAAATGACATTGCATCAGATCGCATGCGATGCGATGCGATTTTTCCCCGTACGATGCACATCGTGGGAGCCGTGAAAGTACACAAGTACCCAAATTTGTTCTCAAAGTGGGCAAAACCATATGCACTGCAGGTGGGGCAGATGTAACAGGTATAGAGAGAGTTAGATTTGTGTAAGTTATTTTGTTTCTGTGCAGGGTAAATACTGGCTGAATTATATTTATACTGCAATTTAGATTTCAGTTTTAACACGCCCCACCCAAATTTAACTATCTCTGCCCCACCTGCAGTGCACATGGTTTTGCCCATTTTGAGAACAAATTTGTACTGAAATCAGATCTGAATAAGGGCCCAAATCTAGGGTCGCCGCATGCGGCCGAAGGAGCACGTATATTGCCGGTACACACTGAGTGATATAGGTGATATGCCGGTCTGCTCCTTCTTACAGACACAGTGAAATCACTTTACCCCAATTTTGTCAACTCCACCTAGATATCCACCAATTCAAATGGTTTTATGGAGGGAGTTGGTGTCTGCAGAAGACGAGGAGAGGAGATTATAAATCGCTTATTGTCCTTCTTGGCTTGTCAGTGCAGAAGCTTTTCTTATCAGGAGAGCCTAGTCTCTTGCTCCTGAGGGGGCCTGGCTGTTTTGGTCAATGCCAGAAGTGGTTTCTTGTAGTTCGAGGTACCAAAGCCCATGGAAAACAAGGCCTGGGGTGCTTCAAAGTGCATGGTGGGGGCCAGAGGCTGGAACCTGCCCTAGTAGCTAAGTAGGCACAAAAGCACCCACTGCAATTCTGTGTATTTCTGTGTCCCAGCCCTGAGGCTGGACAAGAAACCTTTTTATTCCAGCCAGCCATAAGGTTGTGTCTTGCAGGCACAATTCATTTATGACATAAGGGGCCTTATAGCACTGGAGGATGGGGAAAAATGTGGCACTTCTCTTTGAGGAGATGGTCCATGGAATCAAGACCCCAACACAGTAGGAGCACTGCATTTGGTGACTGATGCTTGGATTGGATGTGGTATGATTCACCCAGAGCCGGCCCTAGCCTAAATGATGCCCTAGGCAAGATTTTGGCTGGTGCCCCCTAGCACCGCCACTAGTTCCGCCTCTGACACTGCTCCCCTTTCCCAGCACCATCAACCCTCATCATAGCAGTCATCATTTTGGTGCTCCTACCTGCAATATTTTAAATAGAAACAGTGCACACATTTGGTGCGCAGCCCAAATAGGGGTGCGTTCTTGCTGGGAAGGGGCATGGCCACACAATTTTACCCCAAATTCAAATTATGCCACACAGTAGTGCAACTTTATTCACATTATATCATGTGAGAGTGTCCCTTATTCATGTTACATCACATTGTAGTACCACTTTACCTTATATACATTACTCATCAAATTATACCCTTAGAAAAAAATCCTGAGAAAATATTGTATTTTAACCACCTCCATGGCCACACTGCAACCCAGCACAAAGCAGTGTGTGCTGGGCAGAGGAGAAGAGCTGCAGCTGCTGCTGTCACTTAAGGGGAGGGGGCCCAGGGCCCCCACTGGGCCCTCCCATCAGGCTTTGGCCTGGGTAATTTGTACCCCCTACCCCTTTCTCTCGGCACCCCTGATAATACCACACAGTAATGCCCCTTACACATGACACACATTATTTATGTCCTTATAACCGTAATGCCCCTTACACATTATGCCAACCTTTATTAATGCCCTTCATACACATGACACACATAATGCCCCTTACACATATGTTTCACATTATTAATGCCCTTATACACATGACACACAAAATGCCCATTACACATGTCGCACATTATTAATGCCCTTATACACATGACACACATAATGCTTGTTACACATATGTCGCACATTATTAATGCATTTATACATGACACACATAATGCCCCTTACACATATGCCGAACACTATTGCACAACCAACCCTCCCGCAGACAGCACTCGCACAGTCGCTAACACTGTGACCTCTGCCTCTGCTTGGATTCAGATGTTTCCTCATACATCTTGTCTCAATAGGCCATGCAGCTCCTGGCCCTTCTGCTAACGTTGGGTGCCTTTTTTGCTGAAAATTCGTCTTATTTGCATTGTTATGACCAGCACACACAAGGAGCTTCCGATGATTAAAATGATATGCGGCACGCCTATATTTTGTGTGCGACTGTGGCTGTACCTGCATACGGAATGCTATGTTACAGTGATTTCCATGTACACTATTTCATATGCAGATACAGCCTCACTCACACAGAATATAGGCATGCTGCATATCATTTTAATCAGCAGAAGCTGCTGATGCCCCTAGGAATTCCAAATGCCCTAGGCAATTGCCTAGTGTGCCTATGCCTAAGGCCGGCCCTGGATTCACCGACAGTCGGGATCCCGACAGTCATTATCCCGACGTCGGGATCCCGACTGCCTGGTCTCAGACAGCGTGGCCAGCGCAACAAATCCCCTTGCGGGCTCGCTGTGCTCGCCACCTATTCTATTCTCCCTCTATGGGGGTCGTGGACCCCCACGAGGGAAAATAGCCGACGGCCGTCGGGAACCCGTCCGTCGGTGTTTTAACAGTCGGAATCCCGATGTCGGGTTAATGACTGTCGGGATCCTGTCCGGCACCCGCTTGGATCTCCAGCTACAAAACAATGAAGGCAATCCTAACAAAGTATGGTGTGTGCTTAGTCTGGAGCATTGCATCTCTCTCTCTCTCTCTTTCTCTCTATCTGTCTATTTATCTATATATCTCTATGTTAAGGCCCCCATACACTATGCGATTTTCAGCCGATTTCATCCGTTTTCGTCCCTTTGGGCCGATAAATCGGGTGAAATCGGCCCAAAATCGCATGTGTTTGACATCTGATCTGATCTGATGCGCGGTCCCGCGCGCATCGGATTGGATCACGGCGTCGGACCTGCAGAACATAAGATATATCGGAATCTGAGCCATCATGGGTGCTTTTTAGCACCCACGATGTCCAGATCCGATATATCTTTATATACAGCCCCCCTGTCTTACTAGCAGCGCCCCCCCCCCCCCCGCATTGACGGCTCCCGGCGGAGGTAGTGCAGGCGTGGACCGCAGGCGTTGCAGAGCAGAGACCGTCAGCGCGGCGGGAGAATAGGAAGAAATACTATTCAAAAGACCGGGCGGACGCTCAGCCAATCAGTCTTTAAGACGTAGCAGAGGGAATGCAGATAATAGGAAATTATAAAAAAATAAAAATGTAATTTAACATTAAGTGGCCCATTTACAGTTTATTGAGGTTTAGGCTGGATAAATAGAATTTCTTTTTGCCGCTATTCCGGCAATAAGAAATGAATTAACGCCAAGAGGCATCGTAAATTTTATTCAGGGACAGGCGCTCTGATAGGAGCCCTTAACCGAAATGTTTAAACTAAAATGATCACATCCGGCATCACTTTACTTTCTGCTTCAGAGCTAATGCACATACAGTAGGTGGTCATTAAACAACAGTGATTGTTACCAGGGAGGGATCCAGACAATCTCTCTCCTGGTAAGATGTGCTATATGTAGCCCATAGATTTCAATAACTAACGACATCACTGCTGCGATCAGAAGTTGGAAAGCGCAGTGAATACTTACATTTTAAGGGTTTCCCAATATTTATGATGACTTAGCACAATGTGTGTATAATAAATATGCCCCAAAAACATAACTGTACCACGTGAGTGACTTAATGTAGACGATGAAGAGACAGGACCCGCTCATAGCTCACGCCATGGCTGAGACTGTGCATGGAAGGTAATGAGACTTTGCAGGGTATATTTTCAGCTGAACCCGATTGGATATGGGGGAAGTCAGTGGGTGCCATGAGGGAAGGAGGTAGGTGGACAAAGGGGAACATGGGAAGAGGCAGATTTTCCACTATGCAACTTAGGCATCTGCCTAGGGCCCAAAAGGTCCGAAGGGGCCCCATAAAGGTATCCTAGCCATCCAAAATATTCATTGATCTACTACCACATGATGTCATGACAACACATAGACCAGCCCACACTCCCAAAGTTTCTTTGATGTTCTTTGATAGGATAAATCCTCTGTATGTGACACAGGTATTGGTCCTACTTCCAGAAGACCTAGAACCTGATTCAGATTTGTATGCAATGCCGATGTTCACGCAGCTGACCAAACTGGTTTCCTGCGTAGGGCCCCATGGGGTCTTAATCTGTCTCTAAAGTTAGAGGGAAGATTCGAGGAACAAATGAAGTGTTGACAGTTAGCAGCTGATTGGGTGGTACTGTATCACTGTTTGGGGAGAGTGATAAACAACCAGCCATTCAGCTCCTACCTGTCATTTTTTCAAACCCATTCTGTAACATGGCAGTTAGGGGCTGATTTTTTTTTTTATCACTCTCCTGTTGAAGTTTGCTACATCTGGCCCTTAATCACTCTCCACATTATGACTTGGTAAGGCTTTGGCCCTGTGTGAGAGGGGGAGGGGCAGAGCACTGTAGGAAAATGCAGTGAGGGCATATTTACTTAGCTGATGAATGCAGCGGTGGCATTAGGGAGCGTAGTCCACTCAGCACATTGTGCAAGAGAGTTAACAAAATCAAACAAAATGGAGGAATATTGAACCCCTGGTAGTCGGCCCTTTTATTTCTGTTTATCGTCGTCTGATATTTATTTTTGATTTAAGAAAATATCTCTTATATAAGTACCTGTCAGACGCCTGTCATTGCCAGTGTGTTCAGAAGGTTAAATAAAGGAGTGTCCTTAGGCAAATAACCCTGTAAGCCAGCTTGTGCGTTATACTGTGCTACACAGGTCCGCATGGAACATGAGCAAAAAGTTTTATTTGTTTATTTCTTAAATAGATTTTTGTTGACGTGTGTTATGGAAACACGGTACAGACATGGGAGCAGCGTTTACCCAATCCTCTGTTTGCAGAGATAACATCGCAGGCAGAGGAACCTGATCGCTGGGCTCCGAAGATTTGAATCAGGACCTAGGTCAGAGGTGGATTTAGACCTCATGGGGCCCTATGCTTGGTTTGGTCCCCCCTCCCTCAAACAATCCATAGCATCATATTTTTTTGCTGATTGCAGATGGCATCGATAAAGTACCTTGGCATGTGCACAGTCTACCGATTAATGCACAGTTGCGTGAACATCGGCATTGCATACAAACCTGAATCAACCTCTAGGTCTTTTAGAAGTGATCCTAATATGTGTCACATTTTTGAAGTAATCTGACTGCCCACATACATTGTTCTGTGCATAAATAGAGGAAACCAATTTGTGTGTCTAAACATTTTTTTATCCAATCAAAGAACAGCAAAGGGACTTTGGGATTTCAGGCAGGTCCCTGTGGTGTCATAATGTCACGCGGTAGTCGTACATTGCTCCTCTGGGAATGTTTTGGATGGCCAGGGTATCTGCATAGGGTCCCTTGGGACCTGATGTGCCTTAGGCAGGCACCTAGGTTGCCTTGTGGAAAATCCATCTTTGGTCTAGGTTAATAGGTCTGGGCATAACCCAGGACCTACTCTGCTGTGCCATAAAAACAGGCTGTTCGAGGCCAGAGCTGACTTCACACACCCTCCCTGAAAACGCCTTGGCATGCGTGCATTTTCCCTGACATTCCCAGAAAATGTGATCCACCTGAGAACATCGGACCATCAGAAAAGATGCTGTATTTTTCTTCATGCGCACTATGATCCATTTGCATGCGCAGTCGATTGATAATCGTCCGTTTTGCAAAATCGCAGGGCTGCGATCAGGTCTGAATTACCCCCAATGTGCTGTATTCCATACCAACCAAGGAGCTATCTGTTTTCAGCAGTTGATGGTAGTCGTTTAGGTGATGACATCACTGCTCATTGCGCTACATCTGTTTATAAGCCCCATGTGCACAAGTTACAGACTAAAATGAATGCGGTTGTTGTGTTTTTAGTATATAAATTGAAATTTTGGGTACTTGTTTCCTAGCATGGCCCCACCGATTTTGATTGTGAGCATCGCGTCGGAAAAAATACACATATTTTACACATATTCAATGTTAAATGGGCCATATTGGCCCATTTAACATTGTCACCTATGTGAAATCGGGTTGATCACATCGCGGGCCATTATAATGGCCCGCAACGGACGCGATCAACCTGATTTTCACTTTAACATTGTTCCCTATGGGGAAATCGTGTTGATCGCGTCGGTCGCATCGCGACCCCTTATTAGAGGCCGCGATGGACGCGATCTTCACTTTTACCGGCAATTGAGCCAGTTAAAGACAGAAAATCGGGTCCATCGCATGCCTTAAGTACCTTAACTTAAGGCATGCGATGTACCACGACGGGCGCCGTGCTAGGAAACAAGTACCAAATTTTGTCTTTACAATGTTTACAATGTTACAATGTTTTTTATAGATCTCAGTGGAAGAGAAAAGAAGCTGGTTTTTCACCATGGCGTCTCTCTGTATGAGGTATGTCATTCCCAACTTTACACTCTCCTACGTTACTAAGGGCCTTATTCTAGTTCACTATTTCTGACAAAATCCTTCTTAGATGGAGAAAACCATGTGCACTGCAGGGGGGCAGATGTAACATGTGCAGAGAGAATTAGATTTGGGTGAGATATTTTGTTTCTGTGCAGGGTAAATACTGACTGCTTTATTTTTACACTGCAATATAGATCTCACTTTGAAGTAAAACCCCACCCAATTCTAATTCTCTGCACAAGTAACATCTGCCCCACCTGCAGTGCACATGTTTTTGTCCATCTAAGAAGGATTTTGTCAGAAAGCGTGAACTAGAATAAGGCCCTAAAACACTCGACATTAATTTTTTGAGCCGACATGCGTCGACGGGCAGTATTTCATACCCTACCATCCACTACGGCGTGGTGGGAGAATACAATAGTGTGACGTGAAAAAGTAATGTCGACCTTTTCACTTTTGACCTTTTGTCGATAAAACTCATATCAATCTTCCCATTGTCGACTTAATGCTTGTGTCGACCTTAGCCATGATGACCTTCAGTGGTCAACCCAATGTATGTCGACCTTCATTGAGTCAACTCTATGACCCATACCCTCCTACTCTACTAAAATATTGCTATGATACCTTCCCTAATAGAGGCCCTTATTCTGATTGATGCGGATATTCCCGAATTCTTACGGTGCGGTCCGCACGCCACGCTGTGCTGCCGCGTGCGGCCATCGTCCGTAGAAACGCCCACGTGTCCTCCGCATTCGGACGGACTCACTCTTTAAGAACAGGGCGTGTTTACGGACGACATACAAACCATGCGTGTGCGGGGGAAACACTCAGATTCTGCACGGTATTACAGAGTATGCACGGGAATACCGCATCCGAACGGATGGCAAGCGGTCCGTCCGCACGGAAGCGGTGTATTTACGCAAAACTACCCACTATTATGTCTATTCTGCAATACATCACATGACCCACTTATTCAATTACCTATCCTCATAAAAAAATGTTTATTTGGAATTGGAATCAATTATATGCCAATATATCCTTACAACCATGCCTAACACATGCATTGCACACATTAACCCTTACAGCAATTGAAGCAGCAATGGTTTCAATTAAAGCACTGACAAGCGTCCTATTAGTGAGTAATGAGTAAAGGAGTCGATTGTATTGGGTTCAGGTGTTAATGCTTGTAGTCATTAGGCGTTCCGTTCGCCTACCGCAAGACCGAGTGGTTTCCGCAAAGCAATACTTGACTTATGGACACCGCACATTTCTATCGGTTTTGTTCGCGTGCATTCGGAGTGCTATCCGAATGCACGCCCCCCAACATAAGTGTACTCCCCCGTGTCCGCCCATGTTTCCTCCCAGTTTTGCCCACTTTGAAACTACGCCCATGTGTCATTCCGCATGACGCCCATAATACGCCCATATTTCCAGACTGATTGCGGTGCACAGTTTTGTACGGGATTTGGCCGAACAGGTACGGAGTCAATGCGTGGCACATGCGCGTTGCGTTCTCCACGCATGCGCAGACGCCGTAAAGACGCTATCCGAAAGTATGCGGAAAAGTACGCATCAATCAGAATAAGGGCCAGAGAGAGAACGAGGATGATTGAGTTAATATAGTATCTTTATTTTGTGTGTTTCCTGGTGTTTGGAAAAGTGGGATAAATTAGGCCATGACATGCCCCTGGTCATACTAAGAAAATCAGAACGGTTTGCAAACAAACTCATGGTATTGATTCTTAGGCCATCAGATGACATGCTGCAATTCACAATGCTAGACAACTGGACATTTAGGGAGACTCCCTAAAATAATAGCAATCTCTCTGACTCCCTGCAAAGTCTAATAATCTCCCTGATTTACCTGATTGTGTAAAGGGCTCTACACATATAGCTAAAGGGCTCTACACATACAGTATAGCTAAAGGGCTCTACACATATAGCTAAAGGGCTCTACACATACAGTATAGCTAAAGGGCTCTACACATATAGCTAAAGGGCTCTACACATACAGTATAGCTAAAGGGCTCTCCACATATAGCTAAAGGGCTCTCCACATATAGCTAAAGGGCTCTCCACATATAGCTAAAGGGCTCTACACATATAGCTAAAGGGCTCTCCACATATAGCTAAAGGGCTCTACACATATAGCTAAAGGGCTCTACACATACAGTATAGCTAAAGGGCTCTACACATATAGCTAAAGGGCTCTACACATATAGCTAAAGGGCTCTACACATATAGCTAAAGGGCTCTACACATACAGTATAGCTAAAGGGCTCTACACATACAGTATAGCTAAAGGGCTCTACATATATAGCTAAAGGGCTCTACACATACAGTATAGCTAAAGGGCTCTACACATACAGTAT
This sequence comes from Crinia signifera, assembly GCF_055691185.1. Lineage (NCBI taxonomy): Eukaryota > Metazoa > Chordata > Amphibia > Anura > Myobatrachidae > Crinia > Crinia signifera. The sequence goes on from NC_139224.1 coordinate 144,228,482, forward strand.
AGCTAAAGGGCTCTACATATATAGCTAAAGGGCTCTACACATATAGCTAAAGGGCTCTACACATACAGTATAGCTAAAGGGCTCTACACATACAGTATAGCTAAAGGGCTCTACATATATAGCTAAAGGGCTCTACACATACAGTATAGCTAAAGGGCTCTACACATACAGTATAGCTAAAGGGCTCTACACATACAGTATAGCTAAAGGGCTCTACATATATAGCTAAAGGGCTCTACACATACAGTATAGCTAAAGGGCTCTACACATACAGTATAGCTAAAGGGCTCTACATATATAGCTAAAGGGCTCTACACATACAGTATAGCTAAAGGGCTCTACACATACAGTATAGCTAAAGGGCTCTACACATACAGTATAGCTAAAGGGCTCTACACATACAGTATAGCTAAAGGGCTCTACACATATAGCTACCCTGCTGACCATTCTGAGCTATGATAGATCGCTCAGTTGTGTGCTCTGCGATCTGTCAGGGCCAGTGTTCTCCGGTGAGAACACTGGCCCTGAGCCTGGCAGCGATTAATTAGATTTATCCAGAGTGCTATTGCTATGCCCCTACACAGTGTCCAAAAAAACGCAGGCATGCCCAGGCATTTTTAGAGAGGGTGTGTGACGTCAGCTCCGGCCTCAATCAGTTTGTCTCTGCCGCACAGTTGTGTAAGGATCAGAGTTATGCTGGGTACACACCAAAACGATTTGGATTGTATGCAAATCGTATGCAAATCGCATGTAAATCGTGAGATCCGATTTGCATATTATTTGCATACGATTTGCATGGGATTTGCATACGATCCCAATCTGATCCCATCTGTATTCAGATGAATGGATCTTATACAGATCCTACCTGCAGCAGGTAGGATCGGAATCGGATCCAACCAAACGATTTTGACCCAAACTGCATCCAATCGGTCTGAATTGGATCCAGATTGATGGGATTGTGCCCAAATCGTTCAAAGGTGAGTGAGCTGCGAATGGATTAATAGCTGTCCGGCGATCAGCAAACCATTCCCAAACTGGTGGGATTTTCACTCTGTCTGGGTGGTGACTATCTGACCACAGGCCTCTGCAAATTCGGAGCAGTAATGCTAACCATTACACCATCCGCACTGCCTGTTATACAAGGGTGTTTTTACCCAGAAGGGAGCGAGTATGGACAACTCCACCATGTACATAGAAACCGAAACCACTTCTCCAACAAATATCCCAGAGTTTTTATTTAGCCGGAAGGTAAATAAAAAGGTTACAGATATAAAACAGCTTTTAGGTATAATGTCTAATACGAACCCAGAGAGACTATTAATGCCACATTTCCCCTAATATCCTCCCAGTCCTCATTGTCCAGGTTAGACTCCCCGGGTAGTTCGGTCTGGTCTCTCAATTATCAACCCTTTGGCTGGAGACATAGAGCCGTATTCAATGCGGCCAGCGAGGAGGTTAAACGTCGGGGATCTCCAAAAACAAGCAATCCTCGCCGTTTAACACCCCCGCGCCGGCTACTCACCCTATTTTATGTTCCGGGGGAATCTTTGTGCGGCTAATGCAGGGAGCCTGCTGCTTTTAGCCGCGAGTCTCGCTGTTTTAGTGGCCACACACGCGGTTTCGCCCTTGCTACAAAAAACCTAGCGAGGGGGAAACGGCGTGTGCAGGGGGTCAGTTGAATACTGACCCTGCGAGCTGTGACAGCGAGCAGGAAGCAATGCACGCTGTCACAGCTCGCAAAAAATCATTGAATGCACCCCATAGTGATGCATTTCATACCTCTAGATTTAGAAAAACATCTGATCTAAATATAACAGGGCTATCGCTGCCTATTGCCAACATGATCCCAAATACAACAATGGTTATTCCTGGTTTGCCCTGGCATGATGTCATTATGTAGCATGGGTTACATATAACACAATCATACAACAAGAGAAAATTAACTCCGTTTTATTGCAGGTTAGATGAAATATTAATGAAAAAAGAAGGCGTTGAGAAAAACCGGCTGCTATTTTTTAACAAAACGTTGATGCTCCTCCGTGAAACTGTGAAATCCTCCACCAGTCATTACAGAGGTGTGTTCTCTTTGTATTACAATACACGGTGTGTCTGTTATTGCAGTGACTCGTGTTAGCTTACATATACTTTGTTACGTTGCATTATGTTCTTTGAGGTTGTTCGATACTTAATGGCAATGTGCTTGTTATCATTGTGTTGTTATTTCTTTTTGTAAATAGCTTATAAAATAGTTATACACAACCGGCGGTGTCCCACATTGCTTGTGTTATCTGCATGTATGCCAGGTATAGGAAACATGGTCATTGAGCAATGAGGCAGACTAGATGGGCCAGGGGCAGACGAGATGGGCCAAGTGGTTCTTATCTGCCGTCAAATTCTATGTTAACCCCTTTAGAATGAAAGAGTTGTGTCCTTCCTTTAGTATTTAACAAACAACAGCAAACTTAGTTTACCGGTGTTTGTCGCTATGGTGCTTATTCTGGTCCGTTCACAGCGGCTGCTCCCTATATCTCTATATTGAGAGCAATATGGTCCCCATTGGCAACATCAGGGTGCCAGCGCTGCCTTTCTGCCTCAGAGGAGACTTCCAACAAACATTGCCAAGTCCCTGCTGGGTGAATGCATCATGCACATGCTCAGTCTGCCTATCAGGCATACGCATGGTAAAGAAGCCCGCCGCGGGCAGCTTTAGATTAGTGGATGACCATCAACATTGATGGTAGCCATTAATGACGATATTGCAAATGACCATCAATGGTAGCATACTATGTGATGTATGACCATCGATGGTTTTAAATATTGATGGCCATCCCTTTTATTTGAGAGCGCTGCTGAGGAGAGGAACATCACTGGACCATGCTGGAGAGGTAGGTAATGTTAAATATCAAGAAAATATAGAAAGTGTGGGGTGCGCAATTAGCAGCAGCCGGTACTAGGGATTGTCAGTCCCTAATATTTATGGCAAGCAAAGAAAAATGGTTTGTACCGGCGCTGGCTGAAACATACACTTGAGACGGTATATTGTTATAAATTTTACTAGTTAAATCACAATATTTTACAAATAAATAAGGTACTTGTTTCCTAGCACGGCCACAACGATCATAATCGCGGTCATCGGGGGTAAAATCGGGGCCATCGCGGGCATCGCATGCGCAAAAAAATCGGGTGCGATGGGCCAGACGCGATGCCCGCGATTTCCCCATAGAGAACAATGTTAAATGCCTCAATTTACCCGCGATGACCACGATTTCCCATAGGAAACAATGTGAAATGGCTCAATTTACCCAAATTATCATAGGAACAATGGTAAATGGGCCAAAAACACCCCTGAACATTGAAATGTCCCCCCAAAAGTAGTTTACGCCACCACGTGATCAACGTGAACCCGAAGCGTGGCGAGCGGCGGCGGTACGCGTCCTCCGACCTTTTCATACCCCTACTATCCACTAGGGCGTGGAGTTGAGAATAGAATAGTGTGGCGAGCGCAGCGAGCCCCGCGAGGGGACGCGGATACCTGTGAAGCCCGCGAAGGGACGCGTTTACCTGTGAAGGTATCCGCGTGCGCTCGCCACGCTTCGGGCTCGGTGGCTCGCTGCGCTCGCCACACTATTCTATTCTCACTCCACGCCCTAGTGGATAGTGGGGGTATGAAAAGGTCGGAGGACGCGTACCGCCGCCCCTCGCGGACTCGCTGCGCTCGCCACGCTTCGGGTTCACGTTCATCGCGGGGTGGCGTGAACTACTTTTGGGGGGACATTTCACTGGTCAGGGGTTTTTTTTGGCCTTTCTGGCCCATTTACCATTCTTCCCTATGATGATTTGGGTAAATTGACCCATTTAACATTGTTTCCTATGGGAAATCGGGGTCATCGCGGGTAAATTGAGGCATTTAACATTGTTCCCTATGGGGAAATCGCGGCCATCGCGGGTGGACCATTTAAGCATTTTTAGGCGCACACGACGCGACCGACCCGATTTTTCACTGTTTTTAATGGAAAAATCGGGGGCATCGCGTCGCAGGCCACTAAAATTACCCCCGATGGCCAAGATTTGTGGCCGTGCTAGGAAACAAGTACCATAAATAAAAAGATATGCATTATAATAACATTTTAAAAAGATGACTAATTTGTAGGGCTCAGTCTCTTCATACAAATTGGTGGTATATAAGGAATGAGAAAGTTATAACCAGCTGAATAAAGTAAGATATATTACCATCCTTGTAGATATAATTTGTATTCCAAGGGTTAATTTTGACCAATTGTTCCCAGTGCTCTGAATTTCAATGAGCTCAGGATTCCCTTATGGCTCACCTAGGTATCCAATTCAGGGATTATACTGAATCCCACAGCCGCTGCTTGATTCCTGGATCCAAATATGTGGTGTGCTGGTAGCAGGGATGGTTGGTGTAGGTCTCTTTCTCATTCCTTATATACCACCAATTTGTATGAAGAGACTGAGCCCTACAAATTAGTCATCTTTTTACAATTTTATTATAAATGTATATCTTTTTATTTATTTGTAAAATATTGTGATTTAACTAGTAAAATTTATAACAATGGGGGTTATTCTAGTTCACTCTTTCTGACAAAATCCGGTACTTATGTAATATCTGGGCTCACGTTTTTCTTATGAGACCGCCTCCCCTCGCCACGCTTCGGGCACGGTGGCTCGCTGCGCTCGCCACACTATATAAGATCAACTCCATGCGTAATTGGATAGTAGGGGTATGAAAAAATGGGGTGCATTTAACATGGGAGCCCAGATAATACATAAGTACCCAAAATCCTTCTTAGATGGACAAAACCATGTGCACTGCAGGGCGGGGGCAGATGTTACTTGTGCAGAGAGAGTTAGATTTGGGTGGGGTTTTACTTCAAAGTGAGATCTATATGGCAGTGTAAAAATAAAGCAGCCAGTATTTACCCTGCAAAGAAACAAAATAACTCACCAAATCTAATTCTCTCTTCACATTTAAATCTGCCCCCCTGCAGTGCACATGGTTTTGTCCATCTAAGAAGGATTTTGTCAGAAAGAGTGAATCAGAATAAGGCCCAATATACCGTCTCAAGTGTATGTTTCAGCCAGCGCCAGTACAAACCAATGTTAAATATCAACAGCATATTCTGACGTATCACTGCGAAATATGCCGCTGGTAATAAGCACCATTATTAAATGGAGCCCATATTCATTACGTATTCTATGGAACTACACAGATAACATTGTTAATGCTTTTGAAAAAGGAGGTGTTGTCTATAGCAAATAATGAGTCAACCTATCATTTTATGTACTAATAAACTAATTAATCATCGATGGCTGCTGATCGCCAGGTCCAATCCATGTATTGGAGATCAGGGCATCGCGCAGCCTGATGTATGGGCACTTTTACCCTCATTGGAAGGTTTGGGAATTCACAAATCTGACCACTGACACCACAGGGGATTTGATTCCTCAAAGGTTGGACCACTGCTCTCTCCCCACACTGAGAAACAAAATTTCCCCAGGCTTTCCTACTTTTATGGAGTGGGACGTACTGTAAAGGGAAAATGCATCCAAAAGCCTCTTTTTGGAATTTAGCTGCATTTCTCATATGTATTAAGACCGATGATGCCAAGATGCAGAAGATCCGGCCACTCTGTTAGTGCAGAGGACAACAAGAAAAAGGAGTCACCCACAACATTCGATAGAGTGGGCAAGTATGATCTCCCCTCACTAGTTGATGTAAAGCCCCGTACACATGGGGCTATTTCTGCCAATATCGCCAGGAATATGGATGCTGAGTGACCATATACCCGTGTATACGGGACAATGGTCGCTAGGAGCGCGCTCCCGCGATCAGCCCAGTACTGGTCGCTGCACCTCTGACCAGCGGCTTTCTCCTGCAGTGTCTCCATTTTCATCAGTGACCATGGCTGGTCGCTGATGAAAACAGGACACTCAGCGATTTGGTTGCTGAGGATATTAAGTCAAAATCGCTCAGTGACCAAATTGCTCCATGTGTACAGAGCTTACGACTTAGGAGCCCATTTACTACAGGATAGCATATGCCCAGGTTTGCATTGCAATGAGTGATCCTTTCGTCAAGATGTATCTTCCTGCAAGTGCAGGGGCCCCGAAAGGAGCCCGTCTATGTGAGCTGCTCAGCTGGGTGCCGGGGGAGGGTCTGCGCATGTGCATTTAGCGCTGACCCCCGCCTGACCTCACTGCCTTGTCGGCATTGTGGTCTATAGTCCATAGGCTAAGTTGGGCTACCGCCATCTCAGAATGGCGGTAGCTGCAAGACCCGGTGCGATGTTGCCCGATATTGGGACATCAGGCAACATCGCATCCCCCATAGGAACCTACGGGTGATAACGCTGCAAACGGGTCAGGAGGGATCGCAACAGGGATTGGGGATTCCTGCTGTGGTCCCTCCTAGATACATTCCCCCCTACATACATTCGAGAGGTACTTAACATTTGTGGCTAACCCCCAAAAACAAGTGTTTTCAGGGAATTAGCCACAAATATTCAATGTTAAATGGGCCCCTTCGAAAAAGCTAAACGAGGCAGTATTTGGGAAACAAATGTAACCATTTAAAATAAATACATATAAATGAAGCGTAAACTCTGCAATGATGTTTCACTCTTTCCAACGTGGATATTTCCAGGTAGATCCACCACGTGTAAAGCTAAGTGCAGAGTGATTTCCTATGTGTATGTCACATGACCAGGACACAGGTGTGAAATGCGTTAGTGGGCTAAGTAGGCCGTAGTGTAGATTTGATTGTTTTGTGGTTTGCAAATAACCCAGAGCTGAGAATCTAAGTCCTTGCTCTTTAGGAAAGAGAATCCGTGTTTACTCAGCAAGGAATTACATCTCACAGATGACTGGTGCAGGTAAATTAAAGGGATTAACACACTGACTGCACAGAACTCTGTCAACCTGCTTTACAACTTTCTCACACTTACAGGGAAAGTCTTCTCTGTTGTTAATGCTTTATTACTGTATGTCCTCCACTCCCTCAACTAGACATTTTCCTGACATCACTGTGGGGAGAATTGTACAGTTGCTGAGAGCCATACGGACAGATGACTGTGGAGATTTGGGTGGGGTGTGTTCAAACTGAAATCTAAATTGCAGCGTCAAAATAAAGAGGTCTCATTTATGGGCTACATACAAAAGCAGCCCGTATTTATACTGCACAGAAAACTATAACCTACCCAAATGTAAATCTCTCTGCACCTGTCACATCAGCCCCACCTGCAAACCAGTGCTCGATTGCTTGATAATTTGCTTTATTTACAAACAGGAATCCATCCCATTGTGCTGATAAACGTAGAATTAAATGTAAAAAATAAAATTCCTCATTGGAGAGAGATAAAGTCTATATAAATTACCAACCAATCAGCTCCTGTCATTTTACAGGCTGTGGGCCAGATTCTCTAAGCTTCAAAAGTGATAAAATGGAGAGTGATAAACAGCCAGCCAATCAGCTCCTGTCTGACATTTTTCAAACACAGTCTGTGACATGGCAGGTAGGAGCTGATTGGCTGGCTGTTTATCACTCTCCATTTTATCACTTTTGAAGCTTAGAGAATCTGGCCCTATATTTGAAAAATGACAGGAGCTGATTGGTACTTTCTCTCCAAGCTTTATACCGTCTCCCCCGACGAGAAAAAAAAATACTTTAATAATACATTAGTTGTTACTCACACAAATTGATGTATCTTTCAGCTTTGTCCTGGTGTTACCTTGGAATGATGCTGGAGAAACTAAATACATTTTCTACCACACCGATGGGAATCCACGACTATGGATTTTCAGGAACAGACCCACTGGACTGCTTTGGCAAGGTTTGGGCAATGTGGTTACATCCCGTGTATGAAATGTTAATATCATTATTAGATTGCGTGCGGTATGGATTGGCCATGCACATGTACAGCCTCTGCAGTAACAGTCTATACAGAGCAGAGGTAGCAGCATTGTAGGGGGTCAGACAGGGAAGCTGCTGCTACTGCTTCCGTAGCTGTAGGACGATAAAGAGGTAAAACCAAAACTCAATGGCTGTTTCTAGTACACAGTGACACAGGTCCTCATTCCAAATGTGAAATAACGCGCTGAGCCAAGAAATGTGCACTTTAATATGACATATGACAAATGACACAAGAAACCAGCTATACGAGTTTAGATGTGGCTAAAAGAATTCCAGTAATGAATCAGAAGTAGGAATCTTACAACAACAACTATTTTTTAAGCATATTTGTTGCCTACACACTAACGGGGACCACTTTGGTGTCAATGGTGGGTAGAGAACTAATGAGCGTTTACAAATACTGCAGCGGTTGCCAACCCTGGAATCACGGCACCCTAGAGTATCAGCATTTTTTTCATGACACTCCCTAGGATTAAAGTTTTTATGAATAGATTTGGAGCTCCGTATTAGGCGGGGTGTTCTAGACTTGTCCCGTAGGGTATAGGTCATTGGCAATGAGTTCCAGAATTTTACTGCCCTAATGGTGAAGAATCCTCTTAATTCAGTACAGAATTTATTTTCCTCGAGCCTCAGTACATGGCCGCGTGTCCTAAGTATAGGCCTGTTAGTGACCAATCATCTCCCAGTTCCATATGGTTCCCAATCCTGTGTTTGAACATACTAATCATATCACCTCTCAACCTCCGTTTCTCCGGTGAAAACATATTCAGCCTGGGTAACCTATCTTTGTATTCTAGTGATTTGAGACCTTTTACTGGCTTAGTCGCCCTTCTCTCTACCTGTTCCAATTCAGTTATGTCCTTTTTAAGGTGCGGTGCCCAGAACTGAACACAGTATTCCAAGTGTGGTCTCACCAATGCCTTGTAATGAGGCACTATCACATTGGCATCCCTTGAATCCATTCCCCTTTTAATGCATGCCAGTGTCCGGTTTGCTTTTGCGGCTGCACTTGAGCAGTGTGCTGCACTATTACCCAATTATTCATCTATGATGACCCCAAGTCCTTCTCTACAGCAGAATTCCCTATAACTTCATTTAGCCTATAAGTAGCTTGTTCATTTATGTTCCCATGATGAATTACTTTACATTTTTCAATGTTAAACTACATTTGCCACCTTTCCGCCTACCTTTCCAGTTTATTTAAGTCACTTTGTAGTGTTTCCACATCCTCTCCTGAGTTTTTCACTTTTATTTGTCCCAAATGTCAGCACACTATTCTACTCTCTCTCCACGTCCTAGTGGATGGTGGGGCATGAAATACCGCCTGTCAGCACATGTCGGCTGACAAAAAAAAAAAAAAAGAAGTGAATACCCCATGCCGACCTTTTGACTGTCAACCTAATACTTGTGTCGACCTTCCAACCATTTCACCCGATTTTATGTGTCGACCTAAACAATGTCAATGCAATACATGCCGACCTTATATGTGTTGACCTAAAGACTGTATACCGTCCCATGTGGGTAATTTTTGGACCAAAAAAGGGCTTTAATTATAACCCTATAATGACCATAGCCAGATTTGTTGACAATGAATGAGCACAAGTAATTGGATACCCCCCCCGGTTTGAATGTATATACAGTATATAAAGCTAGTACTGTGCAGATGGCTGTGTGAATGATATGTGTCTCTCCTTTGTGACAAACAGGCTTTAGAAATAGGAAAAGGTGACCCCCTGCTACTGAACCGTTTGGCAAAAATATTTCATTTCCTGGGGAAGCAAGAGATGGCCATCGGCATCTGCAACATGGCGCTCGATGTTCTGCAAGACCCAAAACTGAACTGGCAGGCTTACTGCACACGCTCCCAGGTAACTCCAGATCCCCGTATCGTTACGCTGGCCATACACTAGAACAACCTGCATACAACCTGATCGTATGCTGGTCGTTAAGCCCTGCACACACACATCGATTTGCTTTAGATTTGATGTTAGATTCGATTTTCCATTAGATCTTGCATTAGATCTTTCCATTCGATTTGGTATTAGATCTGTACTTTTGCATTAGATATCGAATATGATATACATTCATGGTACATTGTACACATTCGATTTACTAGATCGAATGCAATATTTGCTTGGCTGCACAGTAGATTTTTCTGTTCGATTTTGTGAAAACGGGAGCGCGCATTGAATTGAATGTAGATCGAAAGTGACACAAAAACCATTGGATTTCGTTTAGGATTCGATTCGATTTTGCTTATAGAAGCAAAATCGAATTGAAGATCGTAAAAAAAAAAAAAAATCGCTGCATGTGTACAGGGCTTTAGAATGATCCACATTACAATATATAGGTTACTAGAATTCAGGCTTCCGTCTTTATTGCAGTGCTGATTTCCAAATGTCTCATTATCCCCATAGTTTATTTGTAAGATGCCAGACTCTGCAGCTCTGCTATGCAGGCCAGATCCATATGCTAGCGACAATCCGGAGAAAGAGGATAGTGCTGCTCCTTATCTCTCTGGGGGGAATTCAAGCATTGTGCAAGCTGAAGGCCACTAGATGGTGCAATTCAAGTGTTGTTCTGTTCAGGTGCACAAGCCGCCGGCACGGACAATACTGTCATGTTGTTCTATCACTTTGACGGGCTGGTAATTTGAAGGCGGTAAAGGAATTCAGGACTACAGATTATAGAAGACGCAGAGGGAGTAGTATCAGGAATGCTGCACACATTTGCCTGTCATCTATTTGTTCTAAAAATGTTCTGTTATCCTGTGGCCATACATATGATTGAATGGGAAACCCGGTGTCAAATGCACAAGGGAACAAGTCAGCTATAATAGCATTTCTATGTGATAAAGAAAATAGGTTCTCTTTAACTAGAATATATAGTTACAACAGAATTAAATACATCCATTGTCTGATTATCAAACTGTACTGCCACAGTCCTTACAGTAAGCAAAAAAAAAGATTAAAGGATTCTTGCTTTATTTGGGGGGGGAGGGGGGGGATTTTCGGATTTAACTTCTATTCAATATGAACCACTATCAGACTAGGCTGTCATTTACATATATTCCCTGATTTCCAAGGCAAAATCATTCAGCCGCGAGTCAACCCTCTAATCAACACAAAGTAATAAATAATGTTCTAAAAGAGAATGTAATTCATCCATTTGTCAACATAAAAAAAAAAAAAAAAGTGTAATGGCATTAGGGTCATTGCTTATAGCCATAGTATGGGGGGTGGTGGTGGTGGTGGTGGTGGTGGTGGTGGTGGTGGTGGGGAATTTAATTGATCATGGGAAATTACCATACAAAAAACGGGCATATACCAAGATTTATTGCTAGGTGGTGTTATTGAGCAATTCAATTGCGAAACGTTTTCATGCAAAAAACACATAGAACACGGCAGTAAAAATACATCCTCTATTACCAGTGGTCGGGAATTGAATTAGCCCCCCTGGGATCAATTAGCCTCTGAAATTTACCATGGCAAATTGAAATCCCCTCTATATTTAATCTGAAGTAACCAACCAACCACACAAGTAACAAATAGTTTATTGGAGGCCACCTGTGTACAGATTACGGGGAAGGGGATTCAATTTTGTTTTTCCCGATCTCTCGTCTAAAGTAATGGGATATTGGGGGATAATATTTCTTTATGACGCTAATTGCACCCTACAGTGCCGAGTTTAGCCGTGTAAAACAGCTAAACTTTACTAAAGTTCTGGGTGCGACATGAAAAATGCTGTTTGGGTGCCGAGATTTCAGCTCACCACCTCCAGGGACTACAAGCCGAAATTCTGATGCCGACAGCCATTCATGCCTGAACGGAGCAACAATTTCTCCATCCGGTGCCCAACAAGGACAGCTGCCGGCAAAAACAACTGCATTACCCCCCTATTTGTCACATGATTACAGCAACTATCTCTGTGATGTCACTCTAATTTCCAAGCTAGGACTTTTATATCTATACACAGGGAAATTTTACAAAAGTATTTCACTATGTTCCCATTATTTTTTTTTTTTAGATTTTCATCGGTATGTACATACGAGACCTGGAACGGGCAAAGATGGGGCTAGGAGGTCTGCCGGACAGAGATCACCTTGCCAACGCCAAATCCAACCTAGACAATGTCATAGACGTGCACCCCTGCCTGAGGACATACCTGGATATGGGACAAGTAAGTATTACGGACTATGGGCCTGATTCAGAGTTGATCGCATTTGTACAAATTTGCAAGCCTTTCTATTATCGAATGACTATGCATGGGTCACAGTACGCATGCACAATGCCAAACAGGGACATAAAACACAGATTCATTTATTTGCAATCTTGTCACTACTTAATCTGCCGTTTTTTGGGTGTACCAAAAAAATAAACACAGCTGTGCTGTGCCCGCGTTGGCATTCTAAGAGAGGGTGTGTGACATCAGTGCCTGCCTTGATCAGCCTGTCTCTGTCACAGGGCTGTGGGTCAGACTTACGCACAAATCGTTCGATGGTGAGAATCGATTTGCACATGGCAGACGATCGGCAATCCATTCCTAAACCATTCGTAGATTTGCACATGGCGGGATTTCATCTATATGGGTAGCGGCTATCTGATCAGGCCCTATGTATGCTACATACATGCACCCGTACTGCACTGCGCTCTGCTCTAAGCCCTATATTATTCAGAATCGTATGAATAAACTAAGGGCAAGATACATTTTGTACCGGTGACTATGTTTAATCCAATAATGTGGTAACCTGAAGATCTATTATGGACAAATAACATTGCATGAATTACTATCATTGGGGCAGATATATTAAGCCTGGCGAAGAGATAAACTGGAGATAAAGTGGAAGGAGATAACGCATCAGCCAATCAACTCCCAACTGTCATATTTCAAACACAGCTGATTGGCCGGTGCGTTATCTCCTTCCACTTTATCTCCAGTTTATCTCTTCGCCAGGCTTAATACATCTGCCTCATTGAGCCTGATTCAGAGGTGGACACTATGGACCTAATTCTGGTCCGTTTGCAGTCAGCGTTTGTTTGCACGGGGACCAATGTTTTGCATATTTCTGCGCATGTGTATACGCCGGATGCGTGTGGCCACTGCAAACAGTCTGTTCGCAGGGTGTACACACCCAAGATTGTGGCCGGGGGGGGTGGCGGCGGAAAGTCATTCACATGGGAACGTTGGAAGTTCCCATGGTATTTTGTCCGTGAGGTGGGCACCAGGGTGGGCAGCTGACACCACCGGATGTCAGCTGCCCTCCCACTTCCTTCCGAATGTCCACGCACATCTAAGGTTACCTAAAAGTAACCTTAGGTGTGCGTGGGCCTTCGACATAATTCAATGATTCGCAGCCTTGCAAATCAACCAGAATAAACCCCTATATCAAAGTATGCAATTATTTCTTCAAAACAAGTATAGCTGGAACCGCAGTATGCATTGTCCAGTAATCGTGCTGCAGCACCGTCATAGTGCCCTGGGCGCCACATCATGGAATGACTATGGCCATTTCAGGGCAGGGTGGGGAATGAGATGGGGAGCGGTTTCATAAAACAGGCCCAATTTGTAGCTGTAACGTACCCAGTGTCTATGTCTAATTCAGATTTACTGGCCTCTGCAGTGAAGTTCTGATGGCGATCCAATGCTGCAGATCACAGGCACTGCATACAAAGATGCATCGGCTGTGTGGTTACCGTCCTCTTCTGAATCAGGTCCATTGTTCATTTCTGGCCAATATTTCGGCCAGGTAGAATATTGCCCATCAGTATTGTGGAGATTCAACTTTGTTTGTCGAATCTGCATTGTCGAAAATGGACGCTGGGTTTGTCCTATCAGTGTCGAATACATGCCGGTATTTTGCCTGTCTGCCAATGCTTGTCAAGGTATTTCGACAGTTGGTATTTTGAATTGAGCTGATTGTCTTGGGGTTTTTTTTTTATCTCTCTTGACTTTATCACTCTCCAAGGCCTAGTACATCTCTTCCACTGTGCCTATAAGCAGTGCTCCTTCATGATATTGTATGTTACTATAACACCAGACCAGTTTTATCATGAAGCTTAGATGATGTGCTAATGATCCACCTCTACTAACAATATGATAATCTATTTATTCCAGGTCTACTATTACATGGGTGTGGATTCTGTCCAGGAGTTGCTTCTAACTGACGAAGATGCCCTGAATAATGCCTTAGTGTGCATTGCCAAAGCCATGGAGTTTGACCCTGGCGATGCCCTCCCTGAACTTCAGCTACTGAAAGGAAAATGCCTGAGGGCTAAGGGCGAGGAACTGAACGCTATTGAGTGCTTGAAACGGGCTGTTCAGCTGGACAACAAAGGTTCGCTAGGCACAGAGACCTTCAGGTGCATCATGGAAGTACTACTCAGCCTACACAACCAGAACAAAATGGATACGGAGACTCTTATTCAGGAAGTGGAATTCTGGGTAAAGGATGCTCTGGAAAAATTTGGTTCTGAAAGTGTCAGCCTGGGGCTGCAGATCGTGTGCAGAAACAACACCGCTGATATCGTCAACCTTTCTAAAGCCATGATTGCAGCCGGGAAAATGGACTTGGTGAAGCTTTTATTTCAGTCTATGAATGTCAACGGCCGGAGAGCGGGACTGAAATCGAGCAGCCGGTCATCTTCCTTCTAATCAAAAACAGTACAGGAGAATCCTGAGTTTTTGCTGGTGTGGAGATCTGAGGTGATAAGCTGGAGAACAATCAGCTATTATGGAGAACAGCCTTTCATTTCCCATGTTATTGTATATCTACTACCAAGGAAAGACATGGAATGGCTCAGGCGGTGTAGCTATATTACAGATGGCAGGCTGTGGCTTGCCTATACCCACTGTCATTTATTTTAGAACCTCCTAAAGATCTATTTTATTCTCAATCATAAGTTTGATGGTAATAACATTTAAGGACTATGTGGCAGTGGGCCAGAACCCATTACAAAAAAAGCCATAGAAAATAAGTAGGTTCTCGCTGATGGCAGCCGCTGAAAAAGCCACTATGGATGAAATCTGCCCACTGGGTCACAGTTGGATATCCTTGCTCTAGAGAACACTCCCGCACTGACCCCTTCCTTGTCTCTTACAATGGGATATTATAAGTATTTTTATGTTTGTGTGTCGTGCCAAAGCCAAAGGAGAAAGTAGCAATTTTGTTCCAGTTTGCTCACAATTAATGTGCCATTACATACCACATATCAGCTCTGTGGCTCTTGAGAGTAGATAAATTGGATTTGATCTCAGTCCTCAAGAAAATGGCTGATTCCAATTTATGCAAGTGACATGTCACGTATCAGTTCTAAAAATGAATTGGAACGACTATCTGCTGCTTTGAAATGTTTAGGTCATAGGACTTTCACCTAAATTCTCACATCGAGGAAACCATTAAAATGTCAGCGGTGTCGGGCAGCTGGTCCAGTTGTACACTTTTGGGGGCCTGCCTCGAACGGGACACGGGTCTGATGGAGCAGAACTGGTGCTCTGACATGCATTGTTCTTGCCTTGCTTCTCCACATTGTTGTGTTTGAGTTTTGTGTTGGTTCAATTCTCTTTGCATTTAATGTTCAACCTTTTATGTAAATAAGGGAATAAAATGCTTAATGCAAGTGTCAAATGCATGTGTATCTATTAGAAGTGTTTTTTTTTTTTGTGGCTCACTATGCAACAGTTGTAACAGATACTCCTAGAGCAGTGGTTCCCAACCTTTTTTCTCTCCCGTACCCCTTGATTGGGCTTTTCATTGATGAGTACCCCTCCTCTCAATTTAAAATATAGACAGCACTTATGAGTGGAGTGGAAGTGAGCGGTATGTGTATCCTTATGCATGTCCTTATATTAAGGAGTAGCGGACAGGAATCGTGCCCTTCCCTGTCTGGCCGCTGGTTGTGTATTGTCTCCAGGGTTCCCACTAACACCTGTAGGATTAATGCCGCTGCTTCTTCCACCTGTGTCAGCACTGGGCAGGTGATCGCTGATGTCTGAGGGCAGCGTAGGTAGCTCCCATTGGATTGCTGGTCAGTCAAAAGCACAATGAGACGCTGATGACGCTGAAGACAGAACCATAAGTGACACAACATAGTCTTCTTCTTCTGCCATCAAAAGATTTTTTCATCTTCCGCCATTACCAATATTATATTCAAGTACCCCCAACTGGTCTGCAGAGTACCCCAGGTTGGGAACCACTGTCCTAGAGAAAACAATTTTACAGTCACCTCCAGACAAGTTGGAAATAGAAACCATTTGCACTGTGGATTCTTCCAACAAGGACGTGCAAATTATATTTTTTGGGGTTTGCACGTAGAGATAATATTTCCTGTTTTTAATATAGCAAAGGAATACTGATTGAGTCTTACACAAAAAAACTAAAAAACTTTGTTTAGCACGCAGTATTAGGAAAATATTTAAACCTCCCAAAGAAATACGCAGAAATTACTGTATATATAGATCAATGACTCGAGGGTATAAAAAAAATATGTTTATTAGTATTAACACTTGGGTCCACATTGTATATTTTGTACAATTGTTTTATTTATTTCACCATTTATTTAAAAATGAATATTGGGGGAATGTACAGTAATAGGGGGTGAGGATCAGGAACTGAGAGGTTTTGAGAGAGTTTTCCTATTCTTTAAAGCAGCAATCATTTGCACAACAAATCCATGTTGATGTTGCTGTGTCAATGATAGCTGCTTTAAAAAAAAACAGGAGCTCTGTCACTCCCTGATCCTCACACCCTATTACATTTCCCCCACTATGTGACACATGGTTCTAGATCACCTGAATTTCTTTAGTTAAGTCCAGCACTCCTTCCTTGGAGAGGAACTGGACGTCACCAGTTCTGTGACAGTGCACTTCAAACTGCGGGGGGTCCTCCAGGGCCTTTTTGCCTGCCACAATAACAAATGGGTAGCCCATCATGTGGGCTTCCTTGACCCTTTTACCGATAGTTAAATGGTCCCTGTCATCTAACATGGCCTCATTTCTCATATGATGAACCGCACATATTTCGTCATAAAGTTCTTCTGCGGCTGATAATGCTACCATCTCCTTGCTTCCCTTTTTGGGGGTAATGACACAAATCTGGTAGGGGGCAATAAGACCAGGCCAATGAATTTCATCTTCGGTAGAGAGAACTTCTATAGATGCCGCCAGCAGTCTTGTGATGCCAATGCCATAGCATCCCATTTCCGCTACAGACGGTCTGTTCTGAGCATCGTAACAGATGGCATTAAACACATGGGAGTACTTTGTACCCAGGTAGAACGTGTGCGCTATCTCAATGCCTTTGCTCTCCACCAGCTCACCTTCACACATGGGACAGTTCTTCTTGCCTTCCTCCAAGACCTCCACGTTTCCTGCAAAGTCACATCTCCCGCACACCAATAACTTATCCTCCCCAATATTTGCAGGGAGGTGGAATTCATGCGACATTTTGCCACCAATAGTTCCCGTATCTGCCTGAACTTTAACGTACTTCAGATCCAAGTCGCTGAAGAGTTTACAGTAGGCCTCACACACATTACTGTACGTTTGATAGGCTGCCTCCTCTGTTATGTCAAAGGTATACATGTCTTTCATGTAAAACTCCCTGCCACGCAGGAGGCCAAAACAGGGCCTCTTCTCATCCCTGAACTTCCGCGTAGTCTGGTAGAGCAGCAGAGGGAGCCGTTTGTAACTAATCCCTCCTTCTGTGGCAACCAGGTGAGAAACAGACTCCTCGTGGGTAGGCCCTAAGCAGTATTCCTGATTGTGCCTGTCCTTTAAACACAGCAGTTCTTTCCCAACAAGATCCCATCGCCCGCTCTGCCTCCACAGTTCTGCTGAGCAAAGAGATGCCATGTTGATCTTCTGTCCTCCGATCTCCTGCATTGCTTTATCTATTAGTCGAATGAGTTTCTCTATGGACCTCACAGTGTAGGGAAGGTAGTGAAAGCAACCTGGACTTGAAGGCAGTATTAGGCCTGCTTTAAACATGAGTCTTTGGCTTTTGCTGGACGGTTCATTTGTTTTATGTGGAAGTTCAGCAGAATTTTCCTTCCATAGGCTCCCTGGTTGGTAAACCCTGGACAGCAACTGGCGTCTTCCTCTGGTTGAGTCATTGTGATGTGCTCTGCTGACCACTAGGTGGCTTAGAGGTATTCTCAACAGTCTTACCATCACGAGCCCTCACTGTTAAGACAAGCAAAACATATGGATACGTTAATGGTTTCAGCTCTTCGTATCCTAAAGTAGAAGATGCTTTGCTTACAGGACAAGCAACAACAGAAAAAAAATGAAGCCTTCACAATAATAATGACAAAAGTAAATAAAATAATAACAGTCCTAAAATGTATAATGGGAATGACAGGAGTTACTTACCCCCATTAGCACCTTTCCATCAATACATTTTAAATTGAGCATAAACAAAGAAAATAATGGAGCTACAGAAAAGAGAACGGGGAACAACGAGGGAGGAGAAGCAAAAACACAAAGGGTTCAAGGGAGATCGCTCACCAACAGGCATCAAACAAGCATCAAATACACATTGTTTAAATTAAGCATCTGAATCTAACATTGGGGTTTCATTTAAATTGAATGGGGGAGGGGAGGGCCTTCATGGAGTATGGTGAGCAGGGGGCACCCTCACCCTCTGTGATTAATGTGCCATGGAAGCTGTAGCCAGAAGAGAGGGCCGTAGAATAGGGAACCTCTCTAGTCTCCATCTCAAAATTAAATTGGATTTTGGAAATAACTTTTGCAAATGGAAAAAAGAGAGGTAAATTCCCAGTGCTGGGCTATAGTCGCAGATATAAACATGTGCCGAAAGACAGAATGGGCAGATTTAGGAACAATAGCAGGATTCCAATGTTAAAGGGGTAAAGAAGGGTCTGGAGTTAAGGTGAGATTTAAAACATCCTGTATAAGGGCAAAAACATTCATTCAAAAGGTGCGTAAAATGAGGCAGTCCCCAAAAAACCTGGAAAATGGTACCATCAGAATGGCAGAGACTGTTTAAGGATGAAGGTACCAAGGACTGCTGTAGGGGACAATTGAAGTTAGCGCCGTAGCTGTAATGGTAACCAACGGAGGTCAGGAAGAGGGAATTCTAGAAGGAGGGCACATTCTAGATCCATCCAAAAATTATAATGGGGAGGGGGACACCAGTCACATAACTTGGTGAGAGCAGCCTCGTGGTACTTATTCAGATCAACCCACCCCCTTGCAGTTTGGAGCGGATCATACAGTTATAAGCCATTCATCGAGGACTTATACACACACCTCTGATGTAATAGTTTACAGGGCAGAGCACAAGGGCTAGCACCAAATAAATACATCAATTTTGGCAACCACAACATCTTGAATGCTGAGAGGTGGCTCAACCAGGAGACCTCGAGATTCAGTGGCCAAGGACGTCGGCTGAATCCGTAAGGGGATGTTATTATCATTGTAAAAATTATTAACATTAGAAGGAATGGGAGTCCCAGATATGAAGAGTCCTTCCAAGTAAACAGAAAGTGTTTTTTCACAGGTAGAAGAATCAAAGGGGCTCATTAGCACTAATTACCAGAAGATATTTGTAATTTAACAACATTTTTGGAAAGCTGTGGGACCAGAGACTAGTTAGTGTTACAGGAATTTATATATTTTGGGTGGAGTTTTCTGTAGCAACTTTTATGAGGTTAAATTACACATTTTTCAAATATACAGAAATTACATGAAAATTGATAATGTGATAAATGCAGAACAAGTATAAACAAAAACAAATCAAAAAAAAAAAAATATAGCAGTTATGTTCCATACATCTTTCTTCATCTTGACAACTGCAAAAGTAAAATGTATCCTTAATTACATTTCCATGATTAAAACAGTATTTGTGGCTGCTGCATGTCTCCTCCACCAGCGAATGGGGTAAAAAGTGGGAAAACAGATCTGTGACTATCACCATGGACAACATTAAGAACTGTGGTGTGGGAGTAGGGCAGGCATGTCCAAACTATGGTCCTGCAGCTGTTGTGAAACTACAAGTCTCATCATTCATTGCCACAGTTTTGCTATTATAGAATGTTAAAAACTATGGCAAGGCATGCTGGGATGTGTAGTTTCACAACAGCTGGAGGGCCATAGTTTGGACATGCCTGGAGTAGGGGGTGTGAGGCTAGAGCTGCCTGCCTCCTTGGTTTTGTCACAGGAATATGGGTTGGAGTCCAAGCTGGCAATGCGATAGGCAGCACCCATGCCTGCTGAGGCTACAGCTTGGGGGTATTCAACATAAGGTCCTGCCCTGTTTTTGCATGCCCTAATGTAGTGATGGCTAACCTTGACACTCCAGCTGTTGTTGAACTACACATCCCAGCATGCCCTGCTACTACTTTGCCATTTGGCCATGCTAGGATGTTTAGTTCAACAATAGCTGGAGGGCCAAAGGTTCCTCATCCCTGGTCTAAAGTAACTGCATGCTAGAATTTAAAGATAATTTCTGAAACATGACGTGGCAATATACGTACAGTTCCACATGTACAGTTCTTTACAGTGTCTAATGTCAAAACTGATGGTACTGCAATATGGAAGGTATTCAAGTGCAATAAACTTCAACTAAAACAATGTAGCTCTTATCCCAGCACCACAAGAAAAAATGCAGTACACATGATCCCTGACAGCAGGGCTGAAAGCCAATGCAAAAGAGTATGTGACCAATGCTACAGACATATTTTAATATCTAAGTAACTACATACCTGCATACCCTAACGGAAGCTGAGAGAAAAACCTGATTTTTGGGGTAGTCCCCCACAGTACAGAAGAGTAGGTGGTTCTACCGCATCCTGCCCACGTCCTAGTAAAGAGTAGTGATGGCCATTGATGGTGATACTGTAACCAGTTATCGATAGTAGCAAACAATGTGATGGAGAACTATAGATAGTTTTAGCTATTGATCTTGATCGTCATACATTTTATTTGACTGACTGGCCCATGGGCCAATCAGAAAATGGGGTGGGGATTCAGGGTTGTTGGAGGAGGAGCTATGCAACTTGGGATAAAAAACAACATAGTTTCTGCTGTGCCATCGATGTAGTGGAAACCATCTGGATCTCCCACATCGATGGCAAAAGTATTCACATCGGCCATAAACCATAGATTATTTAAAATAGTTGATGGCCATCCCTAGTAAAGAGGGCAGGATATTGTAATATTTACAGGCAATTGCGGGGGGCTACGGGAAGGGGGCAATACTAAACGACAAATCATCTCAATTGCTACCCTGCACCTTGTAAATCTTGCAATTCCTCTTTCCTGCCTGCATACCTCCCAACATGACCCATGCCAGGAGGGACAAACTACTCTGCTACTGGACTTTCCTCTTAATGTATGATAGCCATCACCAGTTTTTGAACAGGTTAACTAATAAGAAAGGTGTTTCTCCACAGGTGATGGCAATCAAAATTAAGAGGGAAGTGCAGGAGCAAAGCAATGTGTCCCTCCTGGAAAGGGTCATGTTGGGAAGTATGTGCCTGGGGTGGTGCTTGTACCAGAGTCTGGTTTGTATCTCAGCACTGAGATACAAACTAGACTGTGCTAGAAGTGCCACAGCAGAGAGTGACACGCACCCTAGGCAGGAAGGAAGACTTACAAGAATTTTGAAAAGGTGCAGGGTGCTCGAATTAACATAAGTTATAAAGGGTGGTCTGCCTCCTCTCTGAGCATTGATCATGTGATGAGTACCACTACAGCGAAACATCCATCACCACACCTAATAGCTCCCACTGCAGCAACATGACAGACCACCAACAGAGAGGAGGACCACTGTACCGTAACTGCAACCGGTAATGTGAGCGGAATATTATATTATTATTCCATTGGTGGACGGCCCATGTTAGCTAGGTACCCATGTATCTAGCAGCTAGTGAATGATGATAATGCGAGTGGTACACATCATTACACTTACATACGATACTATCATACACCAGCGACCAGCCACCCCTCTTTCCCAGCCCGCTTACACTTACCACGGACTGTCATATACAGTTCAGTCACAAAAATCTCAAGGGTAATAGAACCAGGAAGTGTGGCCGGAAGCCTGCCGGGGGGAGAAAGAGCGAGGTGCACATTGGGACACGTGTGACACAGGGCCCTACCCACAGCAGGAAACGTGTCGGGTTGGGGTAAGTAGTTGACAGGAGGGCAGTAGACTGAATATACTACCATATACTATACTATACTATACTACTCTACTACAATATAAGCACCAGAGGCAGGAGGTTATTACATGTACATCCTGCACAAAACAGGCTTGCTGTGGCTGTCGAAATCAGGCAGGGCAGGACATGCTGATATTTGGAATTCCACAACAATTGGTGTCCTACAGCTGTTTAGCTATCTCTCTTGATGTCAGATTACTAGTCCCTATGCTTAACCCGACCTTAATTCTATATCACACTTTATTCCATTTATATAGGCTCTTTTTATTTGTACACATTTCACAGCTATCAAAGCAGTTTCCCCATTCATAATAACCCCCCTGTAAGATACAGACAGTCCTCATCAATCTTCCACATGTAGAGACAGATGTCTCACTGCTGCTTTCTCACATCACGAGATGAACAATTCTGCGCTACTTTATGTAACACCAAAATAAGTCTCATTGATAATCTATAGTCGGATCATTTACACCAGTGTCCAAGAAGTTCTGGGTATGGGTTCTGTTACTGTTCACCTCATTTTTGTATAGTCTTGAGCCCTTCATTACACCATTCACTTTGTACTAATGTTTATGCATATCAGGACTTTGGCTGCCTAAAGTACTGGCACATTTTGTGTTTTTGTTTTCTTTATATATATATATATATATATATATATATATATATATATATATATATATATATATATATATATATATATATATATATATATATATATATATATATATATATATATATATATATATATATATATATATATATATATATATATATATATAGAAATGTTTCCATGTAGATTTTAGAGGGATGTCAACCAAATGAAGATTATTACTAGGATCACAATGTCCTCACTTGACTCAATCGGCATGTGTGTAGGCCCTATAATGCTCCTCGGATACACTCAGATTGATTTATTGGCTGCAGTGTTACTGGGATAGGCTACCAGTGTGTTTTCTCATGATTTATTCTCAAAATGGGCAAAACCATGTTGCACTGCAGGTGAGGCAGATGCAACATGTGCAGAGAGATTTAGATTTGTTTCTGTGCAGGGAAAATTTTGACTGCTTTATTTTCACACTGCAATTTAGATTTCAGTTTGAACACACCCCTGCCCAAATCTAAAGGTCGCCCAAATTGCATGTGAATGACAGCAGGTTCAATGCGGTGCGCGGTCACATGTGCATCGCATTGGAGCCTCCAAGTTGCATCGGCTGCAAAAGCAATCTCTTGGTATTAATTCCGGTTTGGCTGGGATCACTGGCAAAACAACTGCATGCGATCCTGGGACCTTAACGGATGGCTCAAGGGGTGATTGCAGGCAACTTCTCCGAGGGAAGATATTGCCCTAATATATGCCCACCTGAACACACTCTGCACATGTTACACCTGCCCCCCCCTGCAGTGCACATGGTTATGCTGGGCACACACCTAATGATTCATCTATCCAATCTGTCTGGTGGGAACAAAAATCTGGTAATGTATGGGAGCCAATGACAAGCAATCATTTGATCGCAAACACTGGGAAATTGGCAAAAACTATTATTTGGACTAATCTGTTAGATCAAATGGATTTACATAATTTGTCTAAATGACTATTATCTGATCTCCAGCGTTTGGGAGCAAATGGTCCAATCATTTTCTCCAGTGCATTACCAGATTTTTGTTCCCACCAGACAGATAAATCTTTAGGTGTGTACCTAGCTTTGCATTATATATGGATATAAGATGACTTCCATAATACAGCACATGCTGCAGCTCAGTGGGTATCAGTGCTTTTGTAGATCTGTTCTCACTCTAGTTCTCTACAGATTCAGGGACTATAACTGCTGTCATGGATCCAAACACCCCAGAGGATGATGAGGTCATGGACCAGTTTATGGACAAATTCCAAAGCCAGAAGTACACAGGAGCATTAAGTGAGGACAGATGGGAGGAGGTAAGTCATCTGTGTATTAAATGTCATGAATATAATTGCCAATGTGTCACAGAATTTACATTAGTTATCAACATGCTACTTCTATATAATACAGTATAGGGCTATTCAGAAAATAAAGTGGAATACTGCATTGTGAAGTATAATGGAATATAACTTCCCACTCCCATGACACATCCTACAGATGTTTTGCTATGAACAAGAACAATCATATGGGGTTACATTACATAAAACGCAGATAATAGAATATCAGGGATGCTGACTGAGACATCATCGGCCATGACCTTTGGTGTGAATCCAAAAATCTGCAAACTGCATAGATCATTTCTATTACCTAGAACACCTGGTAAGCCAACTCCTTGCACCTCCCTGCCTATTCCAGATCAATGAGCAACATCTGTCTGGGATTAATGTGTGTCTGTACAAGTTATAGCTGGCATGGGGTTATGTTTGTGTGGGTTGGGTAGTTGCTTGAATTCAGGTGCCATCCTTCAGTAACAGCAGTGTGTCCGACAACCTGCCAGCTATCTATAAGTTGTAGTACACAGAGGAGTAATACTATAGGACCCACTGCCCCTGAAATGCATTGGGCAGTATAGCCCTTATTCTGGTTCACTCACAAAGGCAAATTTCTTCTCAAATGGACAAAACCATGTGCACTGCACGTGGGGCAGATGTAACTTGTAACAGAGAGCGTTAGATTTGGTGGGGTTTTACTTCAAAGTGAGATCTATATTGCAGTGTAAAAAGAAAGCAGTCACATACCCTCCAACATGACCCATTGCTTTCGGTACACAATGCTCTGCTCCTGGACGTCCCTGGTAATGTATGATTGCCATCACCTGTGTGGAACTAGGTAATTGACGAGAAGGGTGTTTCAACTCAGGTGATGGCACTCCTACATTAATAGGGAAGTCCAGGAAGAGAGCATTGTGTACTGAATGCAGTGGGTCATGTTGGAGGGTATGCAGTCAGTAATTTCCCTGCACAGAAACAAAATCACTAGCCCAAATGTAACTCTCTCTGCACATGTTACATCTGCCCCACCTGCAGTGCACATGGATTTGTCCATCTGAGAAGGGGTTGGGATCATTTGGTCGACAGCATGAAGGTCAACATGGTTATAGGTCAAAAGGTCATTAGTTCCAATGTCTAGGTCGACAGTCAAAAGGTCGACATGGGGTTTTTCACAGTTTTTTTTACCTGAATGTCAACACAGTCAACATGGACACAGTTTAAAGTGCACCGCATCGCTCACAATGCGTCAGGCACAGTGCCTCCCTACGCTCGGCACACTTTTATTCTCCCACCACGCCCTAGTAAATGGTAGGGCATGAAATACCACCTGTCGGCTCAAAAAACAGTGAAAAACCCCATGTCGACCTTTTGACTGTTGACCTAGACACTGTCGAACTAATGACCTTTCGCACTAATGACCTATTCTTATGTCGACCTTTTCCCATGTCGACCTAATGACTATCGACCATCATGCTTTAGACCAAAGGACCGCATCCCCTGAGAAGGAACTTACCTTTGCGAGTGAACCAGAATAAGGGCCTCTGTGTTTTCCTGTGAGATTATAAAATACATTTTTCCCATACATTACAGGAGTTTGACAAGATTCCAATGTTCATGAAGAAAGCGCCTGAGGAAATTGACCCGGAGAAAGCACCGGAGCTGGCCTGCATTCAGTCTATGCTGTTTGACAGTGATCGCTCCCCTAAAGGTATTCTAGCCATTTACATATGACGGGGGCGGAGTTAAGGTGCAGAAACGGGGAAAGCAGATGATTCATTACCATGCTGAGCATGTGCCGCTTCCCTGCGTACACCAATGTCTTACTCCACGCATGAGGTGGAGGTCAGCCCTGTGCCAGGTTTACAGCATAGCTGCTTTGTATGTCATAACCAAATATTCCATATGGCATCTCTGTATTCCCAACACATCGCTTCATGCTATGATGTGCGATAGTGTTTATATAAGTCACCACATAGTAATGGAAAAACCAGTGTAGCTAAATTTTAGGCCTGCCCTAACTTTCCATTATAAGTATATTCTACAACAACATGTGGACAAATTGCCGATCTGGGTCCTACAAATGTAATTATATTTAAGCTTTTTATCCAACCCGTTTTTATTGCATGTTGGTGCTGAGCCCCGTACCCACGGGGTGACCTGCCCTCCGTGCTGAGAGAAGCACATTGCAGTACACCCACGATGCACACCGCGATGTGTGTATCACGGGGCTTTGCCTGTTGTTTATAGGCAAAGCCCCGCGAGCTAGCAGGGTAGCCAGTGCAAGCACTGTCTTTCCCTGCAGGCGATGGCGTCGCTCGGGGCTGTACACACGGAGCGATCAGTGCTCCATTTTTTTGCGATCTAGTCGGATCACTTAGAAATGGGGTGAAAATTGCCCCATGTGTATCAACCTTGAGTTTTGTCTCTGTTAAAGTGACATAGGCTTGCCCACAACATGCACAGTATTACCCATAAATCAATAAAGAACAATGGTGTTGTATAGAGGTACATAAGCATGTATGGGGCGTAGGGAGTCATTTAGGGTGTATTTGATTGCAGCATTCAAGTCACTGCTTAAAGCCCTCTTCCATCAAGCCAACCGCGCTAAGAACACTGGTATTTAATAGAAAAGAAAAACAGGACCAACAGAAACAATATGTCATTATACCAGGTCTGATTCAGACCTGGTAGCAAGGCTGCAATTTTTGCTGATGGATAATAAAACCATGCTGCACTGCAGGTGGGGCAGATGTAACATGTGCTTAGAGTTAGATGTGGGTGGGGTGTGTTTAAACTGAAATCTAAATTGCATTGTAATAATAATAAAGCAGCCAGTATTTACCCTGCACAGAAACAAGATAACTCACCCAAATCTAACTCTCCTGCACCTGTTACATCTGCCCTCCCCCTGCAGTGCAGCATGGTTTTATCCATCTGGCTGCCTTGCGAAGAGGTCTGAATTCGTCCCATGGGCCATGTGTAATTATTATCTGGTTACTACTGGAAGGTGAATGGTTGCATTTGTTCAACACTAGAGGGCGCTAGACATTTAGTTCAGGTATGTCCATCGCTTGTGGTATCATCGTATTAAGGTGCTGATTGAAGTGACTCAGGCTGAATAATTATTAAGTCAGTCAAGTAACAAAGTAATTAAGGTTGGAAAAAAAAAAAAGATGTCAGTCCATCGAGTTCAACCTAGGTCACTGGTTCCCAATATTATTACTGGGAACCAGTAACCTCTCTGGGATGGCACAAGTCTCATCCCATGGTGTAATGAGATGGGACTTGTGCCTCCACATGACTACCTGTATGTGAAGCATCTGCGATATACAACATTCTAACTAATGCACAGATAATTGTACTGTAACATACACCAACCAATCAGAGGTTTCCTTTCATTTACTAAACTACTAGTTTAAATCTGATTGGCCACTGTGTGTTACATCACTTTTTGGCATGTTTCCATATAACTGTTCCCCATTGCCATAAAATAATCTGAGGCACTTGCACAATTATTGATTGTTCATAAGAATAGAGCTCGTTACTACTAATCAGAGTTGTGGTGTTTGGGAGTGACCTGTTCTTCCCTGTCTGCCTATTGCCCGTGGTTCACCAACAGAACAAGCCACGTCCTATAAAGAAGAGGGGAATGAGTACTTTAAAGAAAAGAATTACAAGAAAGCCATCATCGCCTATACAGAGGGCATCAAGAAGAACTGCGAGGACCCGGAGCTGAACGCTGTGCTGTACACCAACAGAGCCGCTGCACAGTTTTATTTAGGTAGGTGTACCTACAGTAATATATAGCACTAGTTACCAGACTGAGCTGCTGGGAGCCATCTAGTGGCTACTGGTGCACCACAGAGGTGAGGAGCAGCGTTAGGCTTTCATTATATAGGATAATATTCTGACGTCGCTTAAATTACACTGCAGTTCTTGTACATTGTCCCTGTTTTGTTTTTTTCCTGCATATTTTAGCGGTGTTATATGTTTAAAGAAAACCATCCAATCAGAGACCAGACTGATGTAAACACAAAGTCCAAATAACCTCCGTCCTTGCATGGGTTATATAAGGACAACGGTGGGAGGAATACTGGGGAGTGAGATCTGTAGAGAGAGGACTGAGAATGTTGCACAAAGAGGCAAGGGCTTAACTACCATAGGTGCAGCTGCTATGGGGACCACAGCTGAAAGGTGCCCACCTTCCCTTTCAAAGTAACATGTGCTATATACATTTTTCACCATTGGTTGGTACATAGGGGCCCATGCAAACTTTTGTTATAGGGCCTACAAAGATATAGTTACACCACTACAAAAAGGCTAAAGACCCATACACACAAGTTTGAGCTGCTTTCAGCTCAAAGCCGCCCAGTGTGTATGCCCCAGCGATGAGCGCTGCTGCGCGCTCCCGCATCATTGCCTGGAAAGCCGCTCATCTGCTTGTATTACAAGCAGATGAGCGGCTATGAGGACGGCTTTGCATAGCGCTGCACTATGCAAAGCCATCCACCCCCGCCCGGCAGGAGAAAGCAGCTCGGTGTGTATGCACTGAGTGGCTTTCCGCCACAGCGATGACAGCGGCCATCGATGTCCATACACGCTGGGCAAAATCGCTCATGTGTATGGACAAGTCCAGCTTGGTAATGTTTTTGGTATGTGCTAGCAGGTGTTTTTGTAACCTGACAATTCAAATTGAATTCAGATAACTTTAAACAATTTGGGCAAAGTAGTTAATGGCCTAGTGAGGTCATGAGGGCCCTTGTATTCTCTGGCTCCACTTTTATACCAGAGATGTCCTTATGGGTCAGCATTGTCTCTACCAGACCCTCTATTATGGGCCAATATGATAGGAGACCAGTGACATTGCAGATGACACAAAGCTACGAACAGGAACTGTGACTGATGGGTAATACTGCACAGTAGATACAGCTTCAATAAGTTTGCCATCAAAGTCCTTCTAGCCCATGGAGGGAATTGTAGCTTGATTATTCAGCGCAAGGCTCCCAATCCATTGTGTTAGTGTATTGTTAAACCTTCTTGTACTTTGAGTCAGTGTCATGGAGGAGGATTGATCTCTCATTAGATTTGGAGCAGAAGATCCTTACCAATTTATTTCCGGTCCCCTAGGTTACTTTAGGTGGACGAAACAACATTATTGGCTTTTTGCACCAAAGAGGTCTTTACAGTAAAATAAAAGTAAATTGATAAAAAAAAATTCCAGGTATTAAAAATGCAAAAACTAACGTTGTATTCTCACAGGTAACTATCGCTCGTCTCTAAACGATGCAATGGCCGCAAGAAAGCACAAACCAGACCACTTAAAGGCAGTGATACGAGGTAATTCTGTCATTTGTTAGCAATAGTGGAACATTAGACTGATACAATATGTTGTATCAGCTAAAGGGGGAAAGGGAAATGAGTGAATGCTCACTCAGTAGCGCTGGCTGATTTGTAATAGAGGAGTTAACACCGTGAATCCTTCTATATTCCTTTGCATAAATAATAACAACAATGTGGTTTGTACTATGTATTATAATTCTTTTGAGTGTGTCTGCTGCCACCTTAACAGAGAGTACGTGTTTTCTCTGGATAGTGGACAAAAAAGAGGATGGTGTGGAAATACTAAGTTCCCACCAGATGGCGCTGTCACACTCAAACAAATTTTTCTCCCTAATAAAACACTTAAAATTGTTTTTGTGCTTGTGATTTTTTAATAATCATACACCATGGTATACATAATAAAATAGAAAATGCGCATTTTACATTTAAATTTTACACTCAAATATAACAAACAAGACAAACAACATTTAACATATAATGGGCTAGACACAGGCTGGCTATGAGGCTTTAGGCTGCATAT
Organism: Crinia signifera; assembly: GCF_055691185.1. Taxonomy (NCBI): domain Eukaryota; kingdom Metazoa; phylum Chordata; class Amphibia; order Anura; family Myobatrachidae; genus Crinia; species Crinia signifera. Next base: position 144,258,406 of record NC_139224.1, read on the forward strand.
TGCTTTATGAGACAATAAATGCTGTGAGCAAATAGTTACCAGTCCACAAAGAATGGTCCCACTTGTGTCTCAGGGAAAAAGTTCCAGGTCCTATATCCGAGCAAGAACTGCCAAGTGTATTGCAGTGGATGTCCACTCCCTTTGTTGGAGGGGTTCTGCTCCAGGTACTGGTACCGTCCCTTTATAGACTGTCCAATCCCAATTGGGATATTTGTAATCCGCAGTGGTATCGACTGGCAATGGTCTGGGCAGAGCAGGCTCCAGAACGCGTTTCTCCGCCTCTATTTTGTATCAGCGGCTTCCTCAGCCAGCCGCTGATACAAAATAGAGGCGGAGAAACGCGTTCTGGAGCCTGCTCTGCCCAGACCATTGCCAGTCGATACCACTGCGGATTACAAATATCCCAATTGGGATTGGACAGTCTATAAAGGGACGGTACCAGTACCTGGAGCAGAACCCCTCCAACAAAGGGAGTGGACATCCACTGCAATACACTTGGCAGTTCTTGCTCGGATATAGGACCTGGAACTTTTTCCCTGAGACACAAGTGGGACCATTCTTTGTGGACTGGTAACTATTTGCTCACAGCATTTATTGTCTCATAAAGCAATATGCAGCCTAAAGCCTCATAGCCAGCCTGTGTCTAGCCCATTATATGTTAAATGTTGTTTGTCTTGTTTGTTATATTTGAGTGTAAAATTTAAATGTAAAATGCGCATTTTCTATTTTATTATGTATACCATGGTGTATGATTATTAAAAAATCACAAGCACAAAAACAATTTTAAGTGTTTTATTAGGGAGAAAAATTTGTTTGAGTGTGACAGCGCCATCTGGTGGGAACTTAGTATTTCCACACCATCCTCTTTTTTTGTATCAGCTAAAGGTTACAAAAGGTTTGTCAGCGCTCCGGACAATGATTCCAGATTATTGTTGGCGCTGTTCTATAAAAGGGGAGGACCAGATATTGGGCCTGATTCAAGCCAGTTTGCTAGGCTGCATATACTCACAGCTTAGGGAACAGGTAAGCCTGCCCAGCTCCGCCACTGCCCGATTTCCCTCATTAGCATGCGATGTGATGTGTACGAGAACACATCCCCTCAAATGCGGCCGCCCGGACCAAAAAATCATTTGATGGTTGATGACCATCGAATGATTTTTTTGTTTTGTTTTGTTTCTCCATCCATGGATAAAAGTAATTCTATATTTAAAAGGGGGCAGGAGTTTGCGTCATGTGATGTCAGCCGCTCGCCACATGCAGGCAGCAATGCACCTGTGCTCCCAGGGGAATAGCCATAAAACGCTGGGCGTTCTCCTGCCCGCCCCCGGACCTCCCTGTCCGGAGCGACAGTGTGAAACTCGCCGAAACAGTTCACTCCCGTGGTTTGCCTGTGTGCGTAATCGCGCATGCTTATTCACAGACCCCATTGGGGAAGAGGCCAAATTCTGACCCAAACGAATTGGTCTGAATCACCCCATTATGCCTTCATTAAAAATGTAGGATTATCCTAGCTTTATGCTCTATGAATTACTGTTCATATTTTATTCATTAAAAACCATAATTTTTGCTGTACGCTCATATGTATGTTCCAACATAACTCCGGAATGACTGCAGCAATTTACAACAAACTTGGTGCATATATGACTTACAATCTGGGAACAAACACTGTGGGGGGTAAGACACCCCTAGCACTCCTAGGGGTGGGACAGCAGCACTCCTAGGGGTGGGACAGCAGCACAGAGTATATCAGGAGACAGCATAATTCTTGAATGGCTGGAGCAATTTACACCAAACTTGGTACACATACAATATGAAAACAAACACTGTGCTGGTAAAACACCCCTAGCGTTGATGAAGCAGCACAGAGTATTTTAGCAGACAGCATAACTGCAGAACGGCAGGAGCTATTTAAGCAAAACTTGGTACACATATGGCTTACAATCTGTGAACAAACACTGTAGGGGGTAACACACCACTAGCATCCCTAGGGATGAGGCGGCAGCACAGAGTATTTAAGCAGACAGAATAACTCTGGAATGGCAGGAGCAATTTTACAGCGGTGGGGGGGTGGGGGGGTGGAGCAGCAGCACAGACTATATCAAGACATGTATGATCTGACATTGATGACAGGGCTACATGTGACAGGGACAGTGGCATGATGTGAGGAGGGGAATGGAGATAGCATGAACCCACACACTGAGAGTTATATAGTGGCAGTAGCAGGGTCCCCCAGCAGCACAGAGTATATTAGGAGATGCATAATGTGCTGCGCTCCAACATAAATTAAGGAACAACTATAATTCTAATATACAATCCTCATCCCGTGGCGAAGCACTGGTATTCAGCTAGTATGAAAAAAAAATAAACGGTTCTAGCTCTAACAGTGGTGGTGATCACTGTGGATATCGCCTTTTCAAATCACATCTATCATTTTTGTGCAGCAAGTGGCATTCTGTGAATAGTAAGGGCTGTCTTTGTCTTGTTGCAGGGGCTCTATGCTACATGGAAGTAAAGAAATACGCAGAAGCTTTGGCTTGGTGCGATGAAGGTTTACGGATCAGCCCAAGTGAGAAGAAACTATTGGAAACCAGGACAAAAGCAGATAAGCTCCATGTAAGGAAGGAATGTGGGTCATTTAATCGATGGGTTCTCCTAGTTGTGTTCTGGTTATACACAGAAATGTGGTTTGTATTAGCTGATATTGTGCAGACTAATCATTACTGTGATAACCGATAACCTATCCTCCTGCATTTATCTCCAACACTTCTCTAGAGCTGCACCATCCGCCTCCCCTGATTTCTATCTTTTTCACCTAATCTCTATAACCTTTTTCATCCTGTCTTTTCTAATTATTTCCCCCGTGCCCCAAAGTGATGGCACATTGTGTCTTTTTAATTTTGCTTTAAAAGTAGATGCTATGGCTTTTGTTGCATCGGGACACGGGAGCAGTGGGTATAGATTGCTTCTTCGGTGTCGGACTGTAAGTATCATTTGATCTCTGTACCTCAAGTCCTAACTCCTGGCACACTACTCTCTATCCTGTCTGCAGTAATGTCCTGAGCAGGTGGATATAAGGTTGCTTTACTTCTGGTTTTATTATTTTAGCTAGCATTTATGTTGCCCTGTTTATTGTGCACCATTCTTTACCTTGCTTTGGCTTTTTATAGTACTATGTATGGTGCCAGAAGACTCCTAGAAAGCAGTGGAGGCTGTCAGACCGCGCTCTGTTCTTGCAGTCTCTCCTATCTCCTATCCACACTTCGGGCTCGCCACACTATATAAAATCAACTCCACACCGACGTGGATAGTGGGGGTATGAAAAGGTCTGAGGATGCGTTCTGCCGCCCCTCGCGGGGCTCGCCACACTTCGGGGTGATGTGGAGAGTGGTGCTGTTTTAGGTGTTTTACCATATGAACTACTGAGATCTCATCTCATCTCACATCTCATCTCACATCTCACGCCACAAAAAAGGGCCATGAGATGCGATTTCACTCAGGGTGCAGTGAATAAATTAACTACTGAGCGTACTTAGGAAATCTGGGCGCCCTGCTAGGAAACAAGTACCCAAAAAAGTTTGAGAACATCTGGTCTAGTGTGGACCCAGCTTTAGTGCCAGATGTATCAAGCTTCAAAAAGAGATAAAATGGAGAGTGATAAACAGCCAGCCAATCAGCTCCTACCTGCCATGTCTCAGGCTGAGTTTGAAAAATGACAGGTAGCAGCTAATTGGCTGGTTGTTTATCACTCTCCACTTTTTCACTTTTTGAAGCTTGATGCACCTGGCCCTCAGTTATGTTGCTAGTGACAACCTCTGCTCCCCAGAAGAATTGTACAGAGGGCGATGTTTTACTTCTCATCTGGATTACAGTACTGGAAGTTTTTGCACAATATGATAATATGACCGAATGTAAACAGGGTTTAAAATTTGTTTAAAATAAGGTATTGGAGGTGGGGCCATGTTCATGATTGTGATATTGCAGGGTATCGGTGTCCAATGTGAACAATGCATTTCCCATGTCACAGTCTGCACTGGCCACTGCCGTGTGTGAGAAATACCAGTCGCCAGCTGCTGTTAGGCTCAATGTGTTACTTCATTAGTACACGGAGTATAAGAAATAAAATGCTTGTTCCACTTACAGAGAGCTGCAGAGCGAGATGCCAGGAAGATGAGACAGGCTGAAAAGAAGAAGCAGGCAGAAAAGGAATCTCTCCTCCGTGCAATTAAGGTGAGTGTCTGAGACGTTTGTTAAAGAATAAAGGGGTGGAATTCGTCCCCATCCCCGGTGGTTGGGGTTTGCGCATATGCGAATATGTGCATGTGCAAAACCAGAGGAGCAAACGGCTTCAGAGAGTTTCATACTCGTTCATTCCAAATGGGGTGGCAGGAGCAAGGGAATGGCCAGCGTTTTATGGGCGTGTCCAAAAAACCGCTGCAGGCATGTCGATGTCTGCTTGGGGCGGGTTGCTGACATCACATGACATCAGTGCCCACCCCGAATTTGACCATCTACGGCCAAGATAATAGTCCGTCTGGACTGACTTTTTTTCTGTGAACAGGAAAAAAAATCATTTGATGGTCAGTGACCATCAAATGATTTTTTGCCCATAAGGACGCATGCTAGGGGATGTGTAAGTGCATGAAATGTATTCTTCCCAGCTAAAATGTACTAAAATAGTTTTTAATGATTTTCTGTACAGTTATAATTTACTGCAGCGCAGTCTGTTATCCTTTTATAATAGGCTCATGCAGTTATCTGCCAGGTAAAGCCATGTGTTCCTTTCTGTCAGATAGGAACCTATAGATTGTAATTCCACCCATAACTGGAAAGTCAGTACATCCAGATCCTATAAGGTGGGTAGCTCGGGGTTCTGGGGATCAGGATGTATTCTTCTGCGACATTCCGTCCACCCGCTGCTTGTTGGATCTCCTTTGACCGTGGAAAGCAAACATGGAAGACATTACCACCTAAATGTGGGAGCATTAACACCACCAGCCATGGCTGTGTAAGACAGAGCTGCATCTAGATCACACTAAATCAGATAGCCAGGGATTGGGTGACATATGGCAGTGCCCTATTTCCTATGCCAGTCATTACAATAACAACTTTCAGATAATCTGCGGATCTGAAGCTTGCACTTATATGCACAAGCTTCGCTCTATGCTCCATTTCCACCTCCCCAATGCCAAATTATTCCTGGTACCTGGTTCCACCCCACTGTCACCTGCCTGGCCAGCAGCTGTTTTATTCTGTTGGCCTCTACTTACCTAAACACTATGGATATTGAATCCATAGTATTCTGTATTGTAGGAACGGGGGATAAAATTGCTTGATGAGCAGAATGAGGAAGAAGAGGAGACATCTGGGGTGTTACAGGACGGCCTCTCCTGCTCAGAGAACCTCACTGGGGCACAAGTACATTTGGATGAGGGTGGCCGCCTTAATTGGCCAGTGTTGTTCTTGTATCCGGAGCACAGTCAGACAGACTTCATCTCTTCCTTTCCAGAGGACTCTAGGTAGGTACCATCCCGCTAATCTTTAGTAGTAACTATGCCAGTTTCTCTCCCATGCTGTTCAGTATCACTAGTGTGCGGACCATATGCCCTCTGGTTTTATTAATCCAGGTAGATCACAAATTTTAGATGTAGCTAATAAATTGTTCTGAATGGTCGGATAATCCCATTCTGGTCCTTCATATGACTTTCCTGCCAGCTGGCCTCTTCTGTGTGCCCACCGCCACTCTACTGCTCATTCTTAGTGGTAGGATGAATCTTATGCAGCAGTTGGTCGCAGAGGGTGCCGGACGTCTCACCAACAGTCGGGATTCTGACAGTTATTACTGCGACATCGGAATCCCAACTGCTCCCTCGTGGGGGTCCACGACCCCATAGAGGGAGAATACTCGCCACCGTGCCCGCAGCGTGGCGAGCGCAGCGAGCCCACAAGGGGCTTCATTGCGCTCCCCCGATGTGCAGTCGGTATTCCGACTTCACGCTAATGACTGTCGGAATCCCGACTGTCGGTGTGTTATACCACACCCCCTAGTGACTTCCCATACTGAATACCTTACACCGGATGGTACAGAATATGCTAATATTGGATCATCTAAAGAGCAGAGGGCTATTGTATTGTCTAGGAAAGCATTACATGAAACTGTTTGTCACTATTTGTGTGTGCTTAGTCTGCTTCACATAGTGTCTGTGCGTTTGTAGGTTTACTGATCATCTGCACGAAATGTTTGCCCAAGAATTTCCCCCATGGGATACGGGGAGAAAATACCTTGCAGAGAACCTGGAGGTCAGTAACAAACGTTTATGTGTCACTTATAAGCAGCTCAGAGCCCCATGCATTTCACCTGTGTGTGACGTTACCTGTGTGCGTACCCTCCTGCAGCCTCAGCAGTGACACATGGACTACACTTGTGTGTATGACGTTCTGTGTGCGTACCCTCCTGCAGCCTCAGCAGTGACACATGCACTACACCTGTGTGTATGACGTTCTGTGTGCGTACCCTCCTGCAGCCTCAGCAGTGACACATGGACTACACCTGTGTGTGTATGACGTTCTGTGTACGTACCCTCCTGCAGTGACACATGCACTACACCTGTGTGTGACATTACTTATGTACGTACCCTCCTGCCGCCCCAGCAGTGACGCATGCACTACATGTGTGTGACATTATCTGTGTGCGTACCTTCCTGCAGCCACAGCAGTGACACATGCACTACACCTGTGTATGACGTTATCTGTGTGCGTACCCTTCTGCAACTTTTTTTTAAATTATTATAATTTCTTGTGCTGTGCTTTTCAGTCATGCATTTATTTAATACCATTATTTATTATAAAAAAAGTTAGTGACCCTGGGGCCACTCTGTAGCGCTAGTCGTGCTAGATCTGTATTTATAGAGAAAATTGAAGGGCAATATTCACCACAATACTATCTGCAGTGAAACAATATATACAATTATATCATTCAGTTAACGGTGCAGGGATGTCGCTGCTTCTTACACAGGGAGTGCTGATCCCCTTTAAAGAAACAATGTAGAAATTAAGTGGCAGACACCAGAGGTATCTGTCGCTTTAAGAAGCGCGGTCCTGCTCAGTAATTAAATGTTCATACATTTGTAGTAGAAAGTATAAATCAATTTATTAAAACAATATACAATAATAATTTCCCCCAAATAGCAATTCATGAATTGTATATATACAAAAGACAGACAAACAGAACATAGAACAAACAACATATAATAAAAGCTAGGATATTAGCTGGGATTGGCCGATTGGTTCAGTCACTATATAAATGAGGCTTTGTGCAGAATATAGCTAGAGGCAATTTAGAACTTGAATATAGTTACCAGTCCTGTACATTAGGTTCCAAGATAATGCGCTGATAATGGTGGTAATTAACCCTCAGGTCAGTCTCTCCATAAGATTTTTACCAGAGATGTACTCCGGAGTTGCTGCGATGGGGACCTTTCCTGCTGGACCAGCCAGCTGGGAGGTTAATGATTTGTAATCCACGTATACTTGCGCTGAACAGGAACACTGCACAATAGGACCAGCGGTGGGTATGGGCTTAAAAACGCGTTTCTCCGCCTGTCACTGGGGTCGGCGGCTTCCTCAGTCTGAGCCCACAATCATAAATCAAGCCATTATATAGCGGCGACTCTCGCGCCCTTCATTACACCCGCACTTCCGGGTTGCACTCCAAGCCTCGTTTTCGTTTCCATGTATTTATAGGCTCCCGCAGCCATCTTGTTTAATGCGTGTCAAGCCTCAATCTAGCTCTGGGAGCATAGTGATATTATCTTGCATGTACAAGCCTCATTTGCATATCCCGAATAAACGGGTTTTTTCCTTTTTTAGCACGATTGATAGTCCATATGCCCATAGATACTCCACCATGCCTCTATTTCTGCTGATATTTTGCCTCTTAGAAATGTACACCAAAACGGACCTATCATTGTCATATATTCGTTAGCAATCCTTAAAGGGACATACACACACATAACAAGGACATAACACAGAAAGATTCTAATAACAAAAATTCACAATCAATTAATGGTATTCATCTTTTTGCATGAATTATTAAATGAAAAAATTATTATAATAAAGAAAATATATATGGACATAGTAAAATAATAATAATAATAATGAATAAATAAAAAAATAATAATAATAATAAAATAGTAAAATAAAAAGTAATAATCTCAGGACATCAGTGTTGGTCATTTCATCCAGAGGACTCGATTTGTCCGTGGGGTCATATATTCGATAGCATGCATGGAATCAGATTACAACTAAAAGACTACAAATAATGTGTCACCCGCTCAAAAAATTTATAAATCATACTAATCGTTATAAAATAATAATAATTATAGAAAATTCTATTTAAAAATTATATATTATAATTCTCCAATAATAGTACTAATAACCAATCACTCCCTTCAGTGACATAACCACCCTCCCAATAACATAACCCACCCTCACCCTACCCTCAATAATTGACAATACAAATACCTAATTAAAACTAATAATAATAATTAACCCTTCGGACTACATATCTATCCCCCCACTATTGGGTCCAACAGATAAACACCCACATAAATTTACCAGATTAGTTACACATTCTATCTTGCATGATTATAAAGGCTATTGCCCGATTTTTAACTCCTACCCCTACAGGTCCCCCATCCCGGCAGTAAATACTCGATAACATTCAAAGAGAGAATACTAAATACCGTTCAATTCTATTGTATCATTTAGTCCAAGTGGACTTAAGGTTTTCAAGCAGAAAATCCAGTAGGCCTCCCTCCTACACAATCGAACATATCTATCTCCGCCTCTAGGCGTACTTACGATATGTTCGATCCCTATCATGCGAAACCCCTTCACATCACCCTTTTGACAAAGGGCCATGTGCCTATAAAGACTATTATTCCTATTTATTTTCATAATATTTCTCTTATGTTCCATATACCTGATATGGAGATTTCTGATTGTGCGGCCTACATACTGCAGGCCGCACCCACAGGTTAAGAGGTAGACTATGTATTTGGTTTTACAATTAATGAAGGTTTTGATTGGAAAAATTTCACCGGAGACATAGGATGAAAAATTAGTGCACTTCTTTTCAGAGGTTATACAAGACCCACATGAACCCCCCCCCCCCCACACCTATGGTAACCTTCAGGTTTGGGTGGGAGCCACGTTGTTAAACTTGCGCCCTGATTTTCCTTTTTCTTGAAAAAACTCGGCGCCAGCTTTTCTTTTAAATTACGTGCTCTTCTAAATACTATTGTATTATCAAAATTAATTTCATTATTGAGAATTTCGTCTGATTTTAACAGGTACATGTTCTTTTTTATGATCTTTTTAATCTCCATTGCTTTAGTATTATACTGTGTAACAAACACAGCCTTCTTATTTTTAACACACTTCTTTTTCTTTTCTCCAGTCTCCTGTGTTCCCAGGTCGGAGCCTAGCAGTATTTCTCTATCTATTTTTTCCACTGCTTCCATGGACTCCTGCAGTAGTTTGGGGGGGGGGGGTAGCCCTGCTCAAGGAACGACTGACGAATATTTTCACTCTGTCTTTTGAATGCTACATTAGTTGAGCAATTACGCTTTATCCGCATGAACTGGCTCTTGGGGATGTTTGATTTCCACTTTTTGTAGCGATTGCTCTGAAAGTTCAGGTACCTATTTTGGTCCACACTTTTGATATAAGTTTCAGTTTGTACTTTACCTCCTTCTATCTTGAGGGCGATATCCAGGAAATTAACATTACTTTTATGAAAATTACCAGTAATTTTTATAAAAGTAATGTTAATTTCCTGGATATCGCCCTCAAGATAGAAGGAGGTAAAGTACAAACTGAAACTTATATCAAAAGTGTGGACCAAAATAGGTACCTGAACTTTCAGAGCAATCACTACAAAAAGTGGAAATCAAACATCCCCAAGAGCCAGTTCATGCGGATAAAGCGTAATTGCTCAACTAATGTAGCATTCAAAAGACAGAGTGAAAATATTCGTCAGTCGTTCCTTGAGCAGGGCTACCCCCCCCCCCCCCCAAACTACTGCAGGAGTCCATGGAAGCAGTGGAAAAAATAGATAGAGAAATACTGCTAGGCTCCGACCTGGGAACACAGGAGACTGGAGAAAAGAAAAAGAAGTGTGTTAAAAATAAGAAGGCTGTGTTTGTTACACAGTATAATACTAAAGCAATGGAGATTAAAAAGATCATAAAAAAGAACATGTACCTGTTAAAATCAGACGAAATTCTCAATAATGAAATTAATTTTGATAATACAATAGTATTTAGAAGAGCACGTAATTTAAAAGAAAAGCTGGCGCCGAGTTTTTTCAAGAAAAAGGAAAATCAGGGCGCAAGTTTAACAACGTGGCTCCCACCCAAACCTGAAGGTTACCATAGGTGTGGGGGGGGGGGGTTCATGTGGGTCTTGTATAACCTCTGAAAAGAAGTGCACTAATTTTTCATCCTATGTCTCCGGTGAAATTTTTCCAATCAAAACCTTCATTAATTGTAAAACCAAATACATAGTCTACCTCTTAACCTGCGGGTGCGGCCTGCAGTATGTAGGCCGCACAATCAGAAATCTCCATATCAGGTATATGGAACATAAGAGAAATATTATGAAAATAAATAGGAATAATAGTCTTTATAGGCACATGGCCCTTTGTCAAAAGGGTGATGTGAAGGGGTTTCGCATGATAGGGATCGAACATATCGTAAGTACGCCTAGAGGCGGAGATAGATATGTTCGATTGTGTAGGAGGGAGGCCTACTGGATTTTCTGCTTGAAAACCTTAAGTCCACTTGGACTAAATGATACAATAGAATTGAACGGTATTTAGTATTCTCTCTTTGAATGTTATCGAGTATTTACTGCCGGGATGGGGGACCTGTTGGGGTAGGAGTTAAAAATCGGGCAATAGCCTTTATAATCATGCAAGATAGAATGTGTAACTAATCTGGTAAATTTATGTGGGTGTTTATCTGTTGGACCCAATAGTGGGGGGTGGGGGGATAGATATGTAGTCCGAAGGGTTAATTATTATTATTAGTTTTAATTAGGTATTTGTATTGTCAATTATTGAGGGTAGGGTGAGGGTGGGTTATGTTATTGGGAGGGTGGTTATGTCACTGAAGGGAGTGATTGGTTATTAGTACTATTATTGGAGAATTATAATATATAATTTTTAAATAGAATTTTCTATAATTATTATTATTTTATAACGATTAGTATGATTTATAAATTTTTTGAGCGGGTGACACATTATTTGTAGTCTTTTAGTTGTAATCTGATTCCATGCATGCTATCGAATATATGACCCCACGGACAAATCGAGTCCTCTGGATGAAATGACCAACACTGATGTTGTAACTAAAGATGTCCTGAGATTATTACTTTTTATTTTACTATTTTATTATTATTATTATTTTTTTATTTATTCATTATTATTATTATTATTATTATTATTTTACTATGTCCATATATATTTTCTTTATTATAATAATTTTTTCATTTAATAATTCATGCAAAAAGATGAATACCATTAATTGATTGTGAATTTTTGTTATTAGTATCTTTCTGTGTTATGTCCTTGTTATGTGTGTGTATGTCCCTTTAAGGATTGCTAACGAATATATGACAATGATAGGTCCGTTTTGGTGTACATTTCTAAGAGGCAAAATATCAGCAGAAATAGAGGCATGGTGGAGTATCTATGGGCATATGGACTATCAATCGTGCTAAAAAAGGAAAAAACCCGTTTATTCGGGATATGCAAATGAGGCTTGTACATGCAAGATAATATCACTATGCTCCCAGAGCTAGATTGAGGCTTGACACGCATTAAACAAGATGGCTGCGGGAGCCTATAAATACATGGAAACGAAAACGAGGCTTGGAGTGCAACCCGGAAGTGTGGGTGTAATGAAGGGCGCGAGAGTCGCCGCTATATAATGGCTTGATTTATGATTGTGGGCTCAGACTGAGGAAGCCGCCGACCCCAGTGACAGGCGGAGAAACGCGTTTTTGAGCCCATACCCACCGCTGGTCCTATTGTGCAGTGTTCCTGTTCAGCGCAAGTACACGTGGATTACAAATCATTAACCTCCCAGCTGGCTGGTCCAGCAGGAAAGGTCCCCATCGCAGCAACTCCGGAGTACATCTCTGGTAAAAATCTTATGGAGAGACTGACCTGAGGGTTAATTACCACCATTATCAGCGCATTATCTTGGAACCTAATGTACAGGACTGGTAACTATATTCAAGTTCTAAATTGCCTCTAGCTATATTCTGCACAAAGCCTCATTTATATAGTGACTGAACCAATCGGCCAATCCCAGCTAATATCCTAGCTTTTATTATATGTTGTTTGTTCTATGTTCTGTTTGTCTGTCTGTTGTATATATACAATTCATGAATTGCTATTTGGGGGAAATTATTATTGTATATTGTTTTAATAAATTGATTTATACTTTCTACTACAAATGTATGGACATTTAATTACTGAGCAGGACCGCGCTTCTTAAAGCGACAGATACCTCTGGTGTCTGCCACTTAATTTCTACATTATTTATTATGTATTTTTTATGTGTTATGGCACATCAGTAATTTGTTTATGTAATATGCAGTGACCATGCAGAAAATTTGCAATACACAGGGACCATGCAGACAATGGCCCTTATTCTGGTTCACTTGCAAAGGCAAATTCCTTCTCAAATGAACAAAGCCATGTGCACTGCAGGTGGGGCAGATGTAACATGTGCAGAGATATTTAGATTTGGGCGGGTTATTTTGTTTCTGTGCAGGGTAAATACTGGCTGCATTATGTTTACACTGCAATTTAGATAGCACTTTGAAGTAAAACCCCACCCAAATCTAATTCTCTCTGCACCTGTTACATCTGCCCCCCCTGCAGTGCACATGGTTTTGTCCATTTGAGAAGGAATTTGCCTTTGTGGGTGAACCAGAATAAGGGCCAATGTGTTATATACAGGGACCATGCAGATAATGTGCAATATATGGGGATAATGCAGCCATAACACATAAAGACCTGGCTGAAAACAAAGGAAAGCACGAGATAGAAGCAGGTTACTTTTATGTTCAAGAAAATAAATGAGTGTTATTCAAAGGATGAAATCCAATCTAACGGTAGCCTGTACGGAGTGACGTGTTTTCAGTGTTCCTGAACAGTATATACCTAGAGCCCAAGCATTTTCCACTGCTGTAGTTTCCTAACTCGAATGAGAAACTTGGTGAGTGAATAAAGTTGCTCGGTCTATAACTGCAGCCTCCATAAGGCAGACACACATTGTGCCTGCTAATGCTATCTATCCAAGGTAAAATGAAAGGGTTACATGAATGCACTCTACAGATTCTAATAAGCATCCCTTATGTGTAGATTTGTGACATCCTGTTTGATGACATCACTAGGTAATATAGCCATTGTCTCAATGAATGTCTCTGTGTGTTACTCTGCAGGTGTACTTTGAGGATGAAGGATCTCTGGCCTTTCACCAGGTGGATCCAGACAGCACCCTACTCCAGACATTACAGCACAGCAGGTGAGACTTCTATCCTGTTTTGGGGCCTACACACGGCTGTGCTGAGCGCTCATTGCTCAGCACACAGCGCTGTGCGATCTGTCAGAGCCAGTGTTTTCCAGTGAGAACACTGGCCCTGACTGGCAATCCAACTAGAGTTAGTCTGCACGCAGGGCCGCGCATCGCTATCGCCCCCTACACACAGATAGATGTAGGGTCATTTTCTAAGCGATGAAAAATGGGCTGAAATATCCCCATGTGTAGGCCTCATTAATCAATGTCTTTGGATCTAGGACGTGGATTGTGGTCCAGGATTCTAAAGTCCAAATGCACACACACTATGCAAATATCTGCACACTGTGCTTGTACTATAGAAGGAAAAGGCAGACCGCATGAGAGCTGCGCCCTGCGTACCATGCATACAAACAGGCGGTTCCTCAAATGAGCTGCAGGGAAGCAGGCTGCCGAGGTTGGACAGAGAGTGTCCATCTCAGTCAAACCCTGTGTGTTCTATTATCCACAAGATTGCTACCCTGTTTTGCAGGCTTACTGCTGGCTTTAAGCAGTAACATAGCGCTCAGGAGCCGCCTAGTGATGTGTAAGAACCAGCCAGGAAAGATATTAATAGACAATCACAAACCTACTGTAATAATTAGATGCAGCAGCCATTTCTTTAGGGGCATAAGCTGTCACAGCGAAGATAGAACAGGTTGTAGTTTAATATGGTGTGATTTGTAAATGTGTTAATAGTTATTTTATATATATATATATATATATATATATATATATATATATATATATATATATATATATATATATATATATATATATATATATATATACGCTTTATAATCTGTTTTAATAACTGCCATTATCACCTGTATTCGGATAACACTGAATTGTAACTTGTATTTATTTGTATGCCCACAGATTCCGCGTGAAAGCTGGAACACCTTCGTTTGTAATTTTGGTGAAGCAAAGTCCATTCAGTATGAAGTATCTTTCAGACAAAAAAGTGTATAGGATACGCTGATGACTAACGACGTATGAACTACGAACTTCTTTGTTCCGTTAAAAGAAAGAGAGATCATTATAGGTGTCACTATATATTCAGGCATCCACTGGCACTACATTGCAATACAAGTTTTATAGTAAAAGTTTTAGTTTAAAGTCTTCTGTTGCCTGCACCATCCCGGCCACAAAACTCCATCCTCTGGTTAAGCCGCGATGGCTACAGACATTGCTGTTAGATTATCGGTTACCTTGTTGCACAGACTTCTGGGAATTCTGCTTGCTGGGACTGGACAGAATCTGTAGGAAAAAAAAATATTTTTTTGAGTTTCTACATTTTTGGGTGCCCTTCAGTCCTGTCTTCATAACATTGCAAGAATTACAGTGGGAGCATCACCGTTGTGTGTATGTATGTAATAATAATAAATATTATTTTATTTACATAGCGCTCTTTCTCCAATAGGACTCAAGGTGCTTAACAGATAGCGTAAATGTAATACAGTACAGGAACTATGAAGTACATAAAAGATTTTCATAAACAATACTTAAGGGAATTGCGGAAATGCTCAACTAAACAGGAAAGTATTGAGTCTGGAACTGTGCGGGGACAGGAGTTCCATAGAGTTGGAGCCACATGGCTAAAATCTTGACCCCCGGATGAATTGTGGGAGATTGTAGGTGCTGCTGAAAGTCCTTCATCAGCAGTAATTGGGTGGGACAGTATGGAATCAGAAGCTGCTTCCGGTACGTACTTACCTTAGTGCTGCTACATAATGCCGGAATTGTAGTAGTCTATAAACTATTAGTAATAAATGACAAAGCAATATACAGTATACGCAAAAATTAAAGGTCTGATTGCCATGGAGGGCACCTTAAAGCTAAAGAATAGCATAGGCCAGAGTTTCCCAAAATATGTCCTCACGGCACCAAACAGTCCAGGGTTTTTATTTTTATCACCAATAGTTATTATTGAAGTTTAGTAAACAAATATGGTGAAAGGCATACAGAGTAAAGAATACATTGTATGTTATATTTAACACAAGACACTTTAAAGTTCACTTAAAAATAGTAAACACCAGAAAATAAACAGTGTCATAATGGTGACAAAACCCATACAGAACATTGAACTTAAATTTTAATGATGTCCTTTCATGAGCACAGGTGACTAAATTATCTTCTTATTCTCCATTGCTTAAAACCTTGCCTGTTAGGTGCTTAGATGCCAGCCATGTCTCCATGAGGTTACATGATACCAAGAGTTGGCGTATTGTAAGGCTATGAAGTGATAGTAATGTACTGTTCCACTCACACTATTACAGTCACCCACAACACCCAAGCCATCCAAGTTGTAAGGGTGTTCACGCTTGAGCACAAGATACACAGGGGTAGATTTATTAAGCTTGGTGAAGTGATAAAGTGTCTGGTTTTTATCACCGGCCAATCAGCTCTTACCTGTCATTTTTCAAATCAAGCCTGTAACTTCACAGTTATGAGCTGATTGGCCGGTGATAAAAACCAGACACTTTATCACTTCACCTAGCTTAATAAATCTGCCCCTTAGTTAGTACACTACCATAGCAGCCATGTCTGGGAAAATCTGGGACTTATTGTTGCGATGCACTGCCTTTTTGTTTTGCTGCAGCCATTTGCCAAATTCTGTTGACAACCATTTGGAAGGTGGGAGTGTCAAGATGCTTCCAGTTAGAGGCTATCCGGTATCTGATGGATTCTTAGCGGTTAGGGCGATTGTTACTATTCTTTTTTTTTAATCATTAGATTTTTATTTTTATTTCTTCAATAAAATAACAGGGGGGTACAGAAGGGAAAGTTGGGGGGGGGACGACAAAAAAAACAGTGAGTAATAAGTTGTACATGTCTCACACATAGCATCAAATCAAGATAATACTTTGATAGTTCAGTCTGTATCCATATGTTCAAGGAAACATTGCTAATCAATTACATTTCAATTTCAATGCAATTCAATTCAATTAGCCCCCATCTACTGTGAGCACAGTATATTCAGATCAGGAGGACTGATGTGTACCGTTGTGTGACCGGAATTTTCCATATACATGGACCAGCCAAGCCATTTAATAACTATTGAGTTAGAGAAGGAGGAGTACTTGGCGTCGGCAGTCTCGTATACATAGTGGCTATGTACTTTATTCCGGATAGACATTATGGACAGAAGTATATCAGATTTCCATAATTTAGCGATGCTGGCCTTGGTAGCTATAAGGACATGACCCAGAATATACCTATCTGCCGCTGATAGTTGGATTGGAAAAACATGGAGTAATGCCATAGCTGGGTCAGGGGAAACGGGGTGGTTTAATATTGAGCTTATCAGTTGAAAGACTTCTCCCCAGAGAGGCCGCAGGCGTGGGCACGCCCAGAAAATGTGGAATATGTCTCCGGTATTACCGCAATTTCTCCAGCAGAAGTTAGGGGATGAAGGCCAGATCTTATGTAGCCTGGCTGGGGTGAAGTAGGCCCTATGAAGCAGCTTGAAGAACATCTCAGAGTGGTTTATACACCGAGATATCCTGAAGCAAGATTTATAGATACTCTCCCATTCCTCCTCGTTGAAGGATACATTCAAGTCCCTTTCCCATAAGGATTGAGATTTCAGTTTAGACCTTTCAAGAGTGGAAAGCAAGTGGGAGTACCACCACGAAATCCCACCTTTATGTGAATAATCACTCACCCTAGTTTTAAGAAAGACAGGGAAAGTTGGTTTTTTAGAAGGCGTTTTTAGGTGAGTTTGTAGCCAGCTCCTAATTTGCAAATAGACGAAGAAGTCCTGTTTGGGAATATTAAAGTTATCTTGTAAATATTTAAAGGATACAAAATTCTCCCCAACATATAGGTCTCCCACTGTGTTTATACCCTGGTCGATCCACCTTTTTATCGGCAAATTGGGGATTAAAGATTTAAGAGCATTAAATGATAGGAAGGGAGCCGGTAGGTCTATCTTTTCTAGAGAGGCTGTCATTTTATACCAGGCATCTAGGGTTGCTTTAATGGATTTGCAGGAGGATGAGATTTTCCTCGTTTCATCTGGAGGGAGCCATAACAGGTCTGCGATAGGTGTGGGGTGGGAGTATGTACTCTCCAGCAGGACCCATGGTTTGGGGTCCTTAAGATCGAACCAATCCCTGGCCTGGTTTAACGCACAGGAGGAGTAGTATAATTCAATATCAGGATAGGCTATGCCTCCTTCTGTTTTAGATCGACTCAATATCTTCTTTGCAATTTTAGGTTTAGCCCCTCTCCAAATATATTTAGTCAAGAGTTGATTAAATTTGTTGAACAGTTTTTTGGTGGGGGGTCTTGGAATGGAACGAAATAAATACATCAGCTTCGGGAGGAGGATCATTTTTGCTGCCGCAACTCTCCCCAGCCATGAAACGTCGTGCATCATCCAGTCCCCAGTCAGCTCCGCAAAGGCCCTCAACAAGGGGTCATAATTACATTCAAAAAGGGAGTGTTCAGGCGCTAGATTAATTCCCAAATAACACAGTGATCGGGTTTGCCACGAATAGCCGTATTTTGCTTTTAATCTAGTGACAGTCTCTGGGGGGAGTCCTAGAGGAAGAGCCTCTGTCTTACTAGTGTTTAATTTATAGAATGAAACTTCAGAGTATTCTTGTAACACCGAATGGAGAGCAGGCAAGGACTCCTCAGGGTCCAGGATACTCAGAAGGACATCATCGGCAAAGAGGCTAATTTTATGAGATGTATTCCCAATTACCGGGCCCTTGATATAGTCATTACATCTGATGTGTTCAGCTAGAGGCTCAACCGCCAAAGCAAAGATCAGGGGAGACAACGGGCATCCCTGACGTGTGCCATTAGAAATCGTGAAACCTGAAGAGATGCAGCCATTTGTGAGCACCCTAGCAGAAGGACAGGAGTAGAGAGCTAAGATTGAATGGAGTATTCGGCCATTGAGACCAAATTTTTCTAAGGCCGCTTGCATGAATCCCCAATGAAGCCTATCAAAGGCCTTCTCGGCATCTAATGACAGAACTAAAAGGGGGATTTTCTTTGACGAGCAGAATTCGATAACCCCCAACACCCTACGTGTATTATCCGGGGCCTGTCTGTTTAAGACAAAACCTACTTGGTCATTTTTAATAAGGGCAGGAAGTAGTGGACTTATACGGTTAGCAATTAATTTGGCATACAGTTTCAAATCAGAATTAAGGAGCGCAATAGGTCTGTAGTTTTGGACATATGTTTGGGGTTTTCCTGGTTTAGGGATAGTTATGATACGGGATTCTAGCATTTCAGGGGGGAATTGTTTTGATAAGGAGGCTTCATTGAATACTTTGAGGAGCACTGGGGATAGTTGGGCTTTGAAGGTCTTATAGAAATTGGACGGGAACCCGTCTGGTCCAGGGGCTTTGTCAGAAGGTAAAGAATCAATACCGGCTTGGACCTCATCTAACGACCAAGGTGCGTTAAGGGACAAACAGGTCTCCGTTGGCGATTGTTACTATTCTTAGTATAGCCTTTATTTTTGAACACATCCACAAAATGTGGAGCCTTGAATCTTCCTCTACGGCAGTGATTCCCAGCTACAGTCCTCAAGGAACACGAATACCCCTTTCACATCGCGACTAATTACCGGGCACAAGCCAGTTTCTTGCCGGTTCGACCCTGTAATAAGTGCGATGTGAAAGGGTTACCAGGTCCTGCAAACAGGTAGCAACACAGCAATTTCAACCGGTAAAAAAAGCAGGATTCTTACCATTTGTTTGCCTTGTTGCTGTGCAGTGTGAACGGGTTAAACTGGTCGAGCGACCCGTTTCCCGTTCACACTATGGAGGAAGCGCTTTGAGCAGCGCCAGCTGTAAGCACTGCCTCCTCCCCTGCCCCCGATGATGCGCCGACTCCCCGCCGCACCCCCAGATGATGTCAGCGAAATTGCAATGCCAGTTCGCTGAGGGGATGTGAACATCCCAAATGAAGGGTCGTGCCATGTGAAAAGCAGCATAAAGTTGGGTACACACCTAAATATTTATCTGTCCAATCTGTCTGGTGGGAACAAAAATCTGGTAATGCTGTGATCCAGTTCTGGGGACTGTACAGGTCCACGGTATCATTGACCTTTGATGTAACTATTTCAGACAATAGATACTTATGTTACAAGGCTCTATTTTTATAACAGATTACTCCCGATATCGCTAAAAAATCAGAGACCATATACATACAATAGGTCCCATTCCAACACCATTCCCTGCCTTTCGTTCAGCTCTAGATGGCTGCAATAGGCTGCAGGCGATGCAGTCCATTTAAGCAAGGGGTTTGTGCAGGCACTCTGCACATTCTCCACTCCGCACACCTGCCAGATCCATTGTCCAGATGCCGAAACCATGGACTGGCTGTTTCCTCTACTTTCCGGGAACATAGAGCAGACCCCTACTAAATTTAGGTAGATGCTGCTTATATCCAGATGTGACAACATGGAGCTGATATCCAGTAAGATGCGATTGTTTTGACTGCAAAAAACCTTGTCTAATTTTTGAATACCACGGGTATGCGTGCTCCTGATACCGGTGGTATTCTATTTTAAAAATTGGGTTGTATTTTTTTTTTTTTTTTAAACCGAAATCCCTATGTGGCAAGAGAAATAAAAGTTGGCTACTCACCTGTGTGTTTCGTACTGATGGTTGACAATGCTGGGAGGAGTGGTGGCTGCTAGGAGATGCAGTTCTGCCAGATCCACCAAGGAATATGGGAAATTTAACATAATAAAAAAAAAGCCCCGAACTAAACGAACGCTCAAATTATTTGCTTGGAATCTGCAAGTTTGGGAACTCCAACATGTATTATTATTTTTTTCAATCCTCTCAAACGTCAATATACAAAAATAAACTAATAACAGGACTATTTTGCTTATAGACCACATTCTATTCCCTAAACCTTCATTATGATGGCTATAAAAGTAGAGATGATGGCCGCTGTGCCAATGTTTTTGCAATTAAGTGTATGCACCAAAGTCCAGTAGCGCTGCCACTTGCAACATTTGCAGAGTGATTGACAGTCATGCCACCATTTGTGGGCGTTGATTGGGGAGTGATGGCAGAAACGCAGATGTGTTGTCATTTTTGGGGAATTTCGCTGGGTCCGCCTGCAAATCTGTACTCAAGCAGCGTGCCTCTGGTTCTCTATACAGGCCGCCGTGTTAAATGTCCATTGATTTAATAGAGCTGTGCGCTAGGAGTGTGAACGCAGCTGCTGAGCCTTTAGTCAGGTGACAGGCATGGCTAATAGGGCACTGTGCGCAATGATACAGGACCCCTACTACACATGCAGAGCGGGTGCTGTTCATGTGCCCCAGAATTAGACATGTATGCAAACCAAAATGAGAAAAACCACAGCAGCTTGTGAAATATTTGGATCAATAGAAATAAAGAAGTGTTTTTGATTTGACATTCTATTTTGTAGGTAATTTTTTTTAAATGGATATCCTTATCTGAACCCCAAAATCACAATCAGACTCCATATCAAATTAGATTTTTTTTTAAATTGATGTAAAAAATCAAAAATGTTGATTTGATTTTAGTTATTTTTTTCAAACGTAAAATTGAATACAAAATCAAACTTTAATAAATATCCCTCATAGCAGGGAATTCAATTGAGCGTGAAGTATTTTTTGAGTACCTCAGTCCAATTTTGTATACGCAAACATCTTGGTATAAGCACTTCTTCCCATCCAATAAAAATAAAGTGGTTGACAACCCCTCCACTGGTCTCGGTGGCTCTTTGTAGTCTCCTCTTGTGACAAGTAAAGGACTGCTGGCAGATGCAGTCCTGTTGCTAGTTTGGGAAGGGGGGGCGGTGCTTTGACCCCTCCAGCACAACACCCCACACTCTACTTTGACCCCCCCCCCCCAGCACAATACCTAATAATCTTTGCCAAACACCCCACAATCTTCTTTGCCCCCAGCACAACACCCACCCTTTTCTATGCCCCCTCCAGCACAACACCTTATCCTCTTCTATGCCCCTTTCTGCACAACACCCCACTCTTCTATGACCCCTCCAGCACAACACCCACCCTCTTCTTTGAACCCCCACACCACTCCAACTCTTCTTTGAACTCCCAACGAAACTCCCCACAATCTTGTCTGCCAAAATCCCCACAATCTTCTCCCCCCCCCCCCCAGCACAACACCTCACCCTCTTCTATGCCCCCTCCAGCACAACACCCCATCCTCTTCTATGTCCCATCTAGAACATCCTCTTCTATGCCCCCTCTGCTGTAGAAGCCAGGCTCTTGATGCTGGATGCAGAAGGTACTGCTGTGGAAGTTGGGAAATTACCCCTAAGTTCCAATTGCTTAATTAGTCCTCAGGGGCTAGTGTCACCGGGGTCCTACAGCAAGTCGCTAAAATCAATGATTTCAGGAAAAGTCTGGCTTGCTCTGCAGGTGCTAGAAAAAATGCGTAGTTTTTATAGAATCACTGCTTCCCGTTTTCTGGCCAGCAATTGAATAGGAAAATCTTGCGCCACCGGTTTTTATTGTTTGTTTTTACATTTCCCGCCAGCAATTGACTCTGTCTGAAGGTAGTCCAGAGAGTCATATGCGAAAAACATATCTAGTACAGACCGCACTCGCCTCTGTGGAATGTTAGCTAAATCTTTTGAGCTGCTCAAAACTGAACAGTTGTTTTTAACCAGATTGGGTAAATTAAGTTAAGTAATTATGATTGGAGGAGGAACCCCTTATAGGTTCTGAGCTAAAATACTTGAGAATTGACACCCTTCAGTCTAAAATATTACAGAAACATCAAAAATCAGCAATACTTGTTTTAGCCTGTAGAGGTCCTACAATATTGTATTTTTTTTTCTGATATAGCTAGTGTGTCCATACATGTTTTACTTTTATTATTTTAACATGTTTATATGATCATTGTATGTTTAAATAACAAAATGTTGATGTATTTGTTTTGAGCTATGAATTATTTGTATTTCAATATTTGGTACTTGTGTAGTTTCACGGTGCCGGGTTCTAACTATCTAAACTATCTAAAATAAAGTAACTTAACTCCATGCCAATGTGGATAGTTCATACCCCCACTATCCACGTTGGCATGTAGTTGATTTTAGATAGCGTGGCGAGCGCAGCGAGCCACCGTGCCCGCAGTGTGGGCGAGTGAAGCGAGCCTCGCAAGGGGACTCTGACGCATGGCTCCGTGAAACTACACAAGTACCCAATATTTTATGGGCGGTGAGAGATACAGAAATTATGGGCACTAGTACCATATATGGTGCCCAGCATTACATATGTCTGACAATAGCACGTATCCCGGAGGACAGCAATGTAGACTACTAGGGTGACATTCTATGGGATGAGATTTGCGTTTTTTGGCGTTAATTAGTCAACAAAATGGCGATATCGCATTTTCCCGTCAAATCGCCAATTTAATGGGATGCGCTAAGGGACTGAAATCGCATATTATGTGCGTTAAGGCATGCGGACCAAAAGTGCGAGATAAATTCGCATTTTTATCGCATCCAGATGTTTTCGTACAGAAAAATATACAAATCGCTTATTTAATGCAATGCGTTTTCGCAAATCGCACTTTTTAGGTGTCTAATTATCGCACTTATTTCAGACCAGGTTCTGTTTGGCGATTTGGCCCAGAACTCATTTTGGTCAAGTGCACACATGGTTAATTTCACCACAGGTGCCCTCATTTTCACTCACAAACACCCCTACATAAACCCCAACATCATAAAGGACACCTGTGAGGGTTTGAGACATGGAGATTTTGCAGAGTGTTTTGGAGTTGCTTATCTGTGATGTGGCCCATTTGGAGGAGCTGCGCAGGAGGGAGGAAGCTGCGCAACAGATCCTGGTAGCCCCCTGACTACTGCGTACCCCACGTATGTATCGTGCTCGGCTGTACCTGGACTCCCTCTCGGATCAACAGGTTGTGGGGATGTTTAGGCTGAACCGCATTAACCTGTTGGACCTATATGAGCAGGTGAGAGATGATTTGGACCCTTTTGGGGGAGGAAACTATGCAGTTTCTGGGCTGCACAAATTAATGTGTGCCCTCTACTATTTGGCCACAGGCTCCACTCAGTCTGGGACCTCATGGGCCTTGGGGGTATCACAGGCCACTTTCTCTAAGCATTTTACTCAACTGTTACTTGCTTTAAAGAAGTTGTGGCGGACATACATCAGATTCCCTAGTTCTGAGCAGGAGTGGCAGGACCACAAGTTGGCTTTCTATAGACTCTCAGCATTCCCTCGCGTGCTGGGAGCTATAGACTGCACACACATTGGGATTAGGGCACCGCACGTGCGGGGACACGTCTACGTCAATAGGCGTGGGCGGCACTCCCTGAACGTGCAGGTTGTATCCAATGCTCATTTGAAAATCCTGCCATTTAGCCCTCCTCCTCCATGCCAGTGTCTTCCTCCTCCTCACCACCATCTTCCTCTACCTCTGACATGTGGCCCTCCTGCAGCTGGTGTGGGGTATGGTCAAGGTCTTGGCTGTAGGATGGGGATGCCAGCGGATTCTCCACCTCCTCCTGCTGGGGCTGGACGCCCAGGGCCTGGTGTGGGGCTGCCCTTGCTGTGGCCATGCTGCCTGCCACACTGCTGGCTCTCACACTTGTCTGGCTGCTGCCACTGGTCCCTCTGCCACTCCTCACTCTGCCACCAACACCTCTTCCTGGACTCACACTGCCACTGCTCCTCTCCATGCTCCTTACTTCCTATCAAAGAGTGAAATGGCGCCAATGCCCCTTTATATAGGGGGTGTGATGCATAATGGAGGGGACACAGGTGGGCAAATAGGTTGGGGGGTTCTTAGTCATGCGGAGACAGTTTTGTAAATCGCACTCCGGTTGGTCCAAAACTCGCACATGACCGGCGGAAGAATTCGCACTTTTTTGTTACTTAAAATCGCACCACTTCGCCGCAAATCGCACCTCTTCGCACTTTTCAGCCTCCAAAACGCATCACATTAAATATGCGAATTATGACTGGAAAGTGCGATTTCAAAAAGTGCGATTTGCGGCGATGTGGTGCGCTAAAAAAACATGCGCATTTATCTCAAAGCATAGAATGTCACCCCTAGTCTTTGTTGTCGAAAAGTAAGGAATAGAAAATATGTATTGACTCCCTTGAATGACTGCAAGTATTTAATACTTTTTGTTCACTTTAAACCGTAGCACAATTATTTATTTTACAATATCAGTTATAAGGTATATAGCACATATAATATTATGCAGCACTTTTTTTATTGAAATGGTTGTTTTTTCAACAAATTTTTAAAAGGAGGGGGTACAAAAAGAAGAAAAAGGGGGGAGGGGTACAGAAAGAAGAAAAAGGGGGGAGGGTGTGGGGGGAACATACTCAGATTCTAAAGACATATATGCGGTTTGGCAGAGAAACAATAAGAAAAATAAAGTAAAATAAAAGTATAATATAGCAAATCGAGTACGTGAAATACATGAGGTGTAGACATAGGTGGTAGGATACATATTTTAGGAGACAACATTTATCAAGATACAGATTTAACCTCAGAAGGAAGTAAAGGATATGCAGGATTTGGTATATTCTAGGGGACAGTAACACTCTAGTGGGATCGTGTATGGTTAGGAGACGGTGAGCCACGTTCGTTAAGGCTGAATTGACCAGGGTCACAAGGGGTCCAAGGGAAGTTGAAGGGTTTTTACCAACTGTGACATAGTTATGCCTGTAGGACCATCGCGTCAGTGGGGATAAGGCAAAATACGAATATGGTATATACTCTGTCTCCATAGTATAGCTAAAATTGAGCCAGGGTAGCCCAAGCTGCGATAAAGATATGACCTAAAACATAGCTCTTATGGGTCGGGACAGTGTCTGGGAATATGTTTAAGAGCGCTGTTGATGGGGTAGGTTGCAGTGGGATATCCAATACCTGTCTCGCTAGTTCAAACACTTCTTTCCAATAAGATGTGATGATAGGGCAGGACCAGAATATGTGGAAAATGTGGCCAGTTTCCCAAAATTGGGCCTTATTCTAGTTCACTCTTTCTGACAAAATCCTTCTTAGATGGACAAAGCCATGTGCTCTTCAGGGGGGCAGATGTAACATGTGCAGAGAGAATTAGATTTGGGTGAGTTATTTTGTTTCTGTGCAGGGTAAATGCTGGCTGCATTATTTTTACACTGCAATATAGATCTCACTTTGAAGTAAAACCCCACCCAAATCTAATTCTCTCTGCACAAGTTACATCTGCCCCACCTGCAGTGCACATGGTTTTGTCCATCTAAGAAGGGTTTTTTAAGAAAGAGTGAACTAGAATAAGGCCCATTGTCTCCAGCATAGTTTAGAACACGAGGGCCAGAAGATGTTTAATCTGTCTGGGGTCAGGTAGAGTCTATGGATCAGTTTTATGTGCATTTCGGTGTGGTTTAAACACTGTGACATGGAGTGAGAAGAGTTGAAGATGTTTCTCCATTGGGCATCTGAGAGCTTTATGTCGAGGTCAGTTTCCCATTTTCTCTTTCAATGGTCCTGGTGACACAGCTCAACACTGGGATGTAGGAGGGTCCGAAGGAGCCAGGCACCTATCCTAAAGTTTTAGAGGGTAGGCTCCTCCCCTACTGCATCCCTGGACTCTTCAGTTCGTGTTAGGTGCCCACTGGAGTGGGTGCTATTCTAAAGGGCTGCAGGAGCAGCCGAAGAATTAGAGTAGTTAGGGGATTTTTATTGTTTTATTAACTTTCACCCTAGCTAGGTAGGCACAGTGTGAGGATTCTCATAGTGAATCCTCACACTGCTAGCGCAGCAGGAGCTGACAGAAGCGCGTCCTGTCAGCTCACTGTGCACAGGGGAGACACTGTCTGGTCTCCCTGTGCAGCGCTTAAAGCCTTTTCTAAAAGGCTGCCTGGGCTCCGGAGTACCCTGAAACCGGCTCCACATTTAGGTGGGGATCATGGGGGACAGGCGCTCCGTGATGGCGGCGGCCATTTTATGCGGAGCTTACACGCTGAGCTCCTAGATGAGAGGACAGCAGCGTTGTGACAGGCATGTTCCAAGTGATCCCCAGTTGAGGGGGAGACACTGGAACTAGGAAATCCTACCTAAGGAGCGGCTGGCTGGGGGTGGTTGGCGCCAAAAGGTCACGGACCCCGCAGCAGCAGGGACCTGTGGTCTCTTCCTTCACTCTGACTTTGGCGCCTTTCAGAACGCTTGCAGCGGAGCTGAGCTGGCTTACTGATCCTGGCAGAGTGACTTGGATTTCCTGGGCATCGCTTCCCCGCAGTTGAAACCAACAGACAGATAAGTGACTGGGTGCATTGCCTCTGTATAAACGCTTGTACATTGTTTGCACTGTGTATACTGATAGATATACATTTATCACTTGCATCATGTCTGAGCATCAGGCTGTGGTTTTGGGGGAGGGAGCCCTCAGTGCACTGAGCGCGTGCAATGTTTGCACACAAAAGTTTGTCCCTGAGCAGATGGCCAAGGGGGGCTTATGTATTACTTGCGCTGATGTGAGACCCATGGGCAGTGAACCCCATAGGGCAGAGCAGATGGAACCTGCGTGGGCCAGGGCCCTAGGCAGGTCAGTAAACGCTTTGGTGCAGCTTTTGGACAGGCAGAGTGATGGGCTGGTAGAATCACAGAGACCTATGCCATCATCTCAGCAGTCGTCCGGCTCCTTGCCTCTTACCCAGGCAGATCCTGCACTGATTCAGGTGATGCAGGATACTGCTAAAGGGATCAACAGGTTCAGTGAAATGCTGGACAAAATGGATGATGTGGCAGGGACCCCTAGAAGGTCTTATGCTTTAACTACTGTGGTAGATGAAGAGGAAGGAGAGTATACTGACATCCCCTGGGATCAGGGTGATGATTTGGAAGAGAACTCTGCTGCTGGTATAGAGGATCTCATTGTAGCTGTGAAGCAGGCTTTAAAGCTGTCTGTGGAGGATAAGACTCCTGTTAAAGGTGTTTTTAAGCGACAGCGGAAGGAGGCTGTTACTTTTCCTTCAGATGAGGGGTTACAGGAATTGTTAGAAGGGGCTTGGAAAACTCCTGATAAGAGGCTTCAGATGCCTAAGCGATTCCTTAGTCTGTACCCCATGCCAGAGTCTCATGCGGAGCTCTGGGAAAAGGTCCCAGTTGTGGACGCTTCAGTGGCACGTTTGTCCAAGGCTACTGTATTGCCAGTACAGGGCGGTGCAGTTTTTAAAGATTCTGTGGATAAAAAGCTGGAGGGAAACCTCAAAGCTATCTTTGAAGGGGTGGGGTTTACCTTACGGCCCCTTATTGCTTCAGCCTGGGTCTCTAAGGCCATGATAGAGTGGGCTGGTGAATTATGCACCATGCTGCAGGCTGACCCTGGAGCATTACTGCTTGCAGAAAAGATTAAGGCAGCGGCAGAATATGCAGTGGAAGCAGAGGAGGAAGCTATTAAAATGGCAACCAGAGTGTCCACAGTCTCCATTAATGCCAGGAGAGTGCTTTGGCTTAAAGCCTGGGAAGCAGACAATGAGTCCAAGAAGGCTCTGGAAACATTAGCCTTCAAAGGAAAGGTACTCTTTGGTACCGAATTAGAGGAGATTATAAAACAGGCCACGGGCGGCAAAAGTACATTCCTGCCGGCCTCCTCAGCAAAGCAGACGTCCAGATTTTCTGCTTTTAAGCCGTCCTTTCGGCCCTCCCCTAGAGGTGGGGCGTCCTTTCGAGGACAGTCTTTCAGGGGAAGGTTTCAGTCCTCTAGAGGCAAGACACAAAAGTCAAAATTTGGCTCTTTTCACAAGAAGCCTGCCACAAAAGGAGAGGATAAACCCTCTGCATGACTGTCAGGGGCTTCGCCCGACAGTGACAAGAGTGGGGGGGCGTCTCACACTCTTCAGGGACGCTTGGGCTTCTCTAGGCCAGGATGCCTGGGTGTTAGATATTATAACACAGGGTTACAAAATCCCTTGCAGAGGGCCGCCTCCGAAGAGGTTCATCCCCACATCCTTACCAAAGGAGGCACGGCTGCGTACAGCTCTTGTGAGAGCAGCTCACTCCCTTTTGGAAAAAGGGGTGGTTACACCAGTCCCCAGGGCAGAGTGGAAGAAAGGCTTTTACTCCACGCTGTTCCTGGTGCCCAAACCAGACGGGTCTTTCAGACCAATACTAAATTTGAAATCCCTAAATGTTCATTTATGGGTAGACCATTTCAAAATGGAGTCCCTACGGTCAGTACTCCTGAGTCTGGACCAGGGAGAATTTTTGGCGTCCATGGATGTCCAGGACGCATATTTGCACGTCCCTATACACCCGGAGTATCAGACCTTGTTGAGGTTTGCCATAGGAGACCTGCATTTACAATTCCGGGCGTTACCCTTTGGGCTAGCAACCGCGCCAAGGGTATTCACAAAGATAATGTCAGTGATGGCGGCGGTGCTGAGGCTCAGGGGAATCACAGTAATACCCTATTTGGACGATCTCCTGTTCAAAGCAGAGTCAGCAGCCATGCTGCAGAGTCACTTGGCAGAGGCCATCAGTTTTTTGCAGGCTCACGGCTGGATTTTAAATTTGCAAAAATCTCAGTTGGTACCGTCACAAAGGCTCCAATTCTTGGGAGTCATACTGGACACCCATCTTCATCGGGTATTCCTCCCGGAGGTAAAGGCCAGGGATCTGGTCACCCTAGTCCAGGAGATTCTCAGGGCTCAGAGCATTTCAGTATGGAGGTGCCTCAAGCTCCTGGGGAAGATGGTGGCGTCATTCGAGACGCTTCAATTTGCCAGGTTCCACTCTCGGAGGTTCCAATGGAACATTTTGTCAGCTTGGTCAGGAAACACTTTGACCATGAAATCCGAGATGATAGTGCTGTCTTCGGACACCCGAGAATCATTGAAATGGTGGACAGAAGTAGATTCCCTTCAGTGGGGTCGGTCATTACAGACCTGGGACTGGTTGATAGTAACTACCGACGCCAGTCTCAGGGGCTGGGGGGCAATAGTCCTGGATCTCAGGCTTCAGGGCCTGTGGACGGCAGAGGAATCAGCGTTACCAATCAACATCTTGGAGCTGAGAGCTGTCTGGAAAGTGATTTCCTTGGCGGGAGACAGGTTACAGAACCTCCCTTTGAGGATTCAGACCGACAATGCCACAGCTGTGGCGTATCTGAATCACCAGGGAGGTACACGCAGCAGATTGGCCATGTGGGAGGTATCCAGAATCTTCCTATGGGCGGAACAGAATGTTCCAGCTGTATCGGCTATATTCATCCCAGGAATAGAGAATATAGAAGCCGACTTCATGAGCAGGGAGGAGCTCAAGGAAGGGGAATGGAGCTTACACCCTCAGGTGTTTCAACAAATCACTTCGATGTGGGGAACTCCGGATGTGGACCTGATGGCATCCAGGATCAACCGTCAAGTGCCCAGGTTCTATGCCAGAACAAGGGATCCACTAGCGGAGGCAGTGGATGCCATGACTATTCACTGGCAGGGAGATCTCCTTTATGCATTCCCACCAGTACCAATGTTACCGAGACTTCTGAAGAAAATACAGGGGCAGAAGGTTCCAGTGATCTTAGTGGCCCCAGATTGGCCAAGGAGATCCTGGTACTCGAGGCTTCAGAGGTTGTCTGTGGACTCATGGCGTCTACCTCTGAGACCAGACCTTCTAAGACAAGGCCCATTCAATCACCTGGATTCAGATCGATTGATTTTGACGGCCTGGCTATTGAAACCACCATTTTGAAAAGAAAAGGGTTTTCTGAGGCAGTAGTACAGACGATGATAAAAGCCAGAAAAGCTGTATCTTCTGCAAATTATTATAGAGTCTGGAAGACTTACATTCGATGGTGTGAGAGAAGAAAGGCTCATACATCTCATTTTAAGCTATCAAGAATGATGGAATTTTTACAAGATGGTTTTTCATCGGGCCTAAGCCTTCAGTCACTGAAGGTGCAGATTTCGGCCTTGTCCATCTATTTCCAGAAAAAGATAGCCATTTTGCCGGAAATTCAAACCTTTTTACAAGGAGTATCCAGGTTGAAACCTCCATACAAGCAACCAGTAGCACCTTGGGATCTATCACTGGTTTTGGAATGCCTTCAAAAGGCACCTTTTGAACCTTTAAGGTCGGCTGACTTTAAGTTTCTCACGTGGAAGCTAGTGTTTTTGTTAGCAGTAGCATCTGCTAAAAGAGTTTCAGAATTGGGAGCTTTGTCATGTAAATCTCCCTTCTTAATTTTTCATGATGACAGGGCTGTTTTAAGAACAGTGCCTCAGTTTTTACCGAAGGTGGTATCTACCTTCCATTTAAATCGGGAGATAGTTCTACCTGTGTTTCAACCCCCAGAGGGTTCTAAGAAAAGGGACAAGTTGAGAACTTTGGATGTTGTGCGTGCCTTACGCATATATGTGGACAGAGTGAAGAGTGTCAGGAAGACTGACACATTGTTGGTATTGTATGACGTACACAAAATTGGTTGGCCTGCATCTAAGCAGACTATTGCTAGGTGGTTGCGGTCTGTGATAGCCTTTGCATACACCTAAGTGGGTAGACCAGTACCGGCCAAAATAAATGCGCATACCACCAGGTCAGTTGCCACCTCTTGGGCGGTTCGACATGGGGCCACAGCTGAGCAGGTTTGCAGAGCTGCCACTTGGTCATCTGTTCACACATTTGCCAAATTCTATAGATTCCATGAGTTCGCGTCGGAGGACGCATCATTCGGGCGAGCAGTGCTGAGAGCTGCAGACCTGAGCGTACCCTCCCAAAGGACCGGCTCTGGAACGTCCCAGTGTTGAGCTGTGTCACCAGGACCATTGAAAGAGAAAAAGGGATTTTTGTAAGAACTTACCGTTCGAATCCCTTTCTCTGATATGGTCCTGGTGACACAGCGATCCCTCCCTTACGCTCAGTAAGTATGCCAGAAGTTTCATGATGTTCATGTTAAAATGGTTAAAAGTTAACAGTTTTCTGTTATAAAATGTGCATATAATATGTGCAGGCGTTTGTACTGAGTTATGTATTCCAGTGGCTTTGAAAGATTGAACTGAAGAGTCCAGGGATGCAGTAGGGGAGGAGCCTACCCTCTAAAACTTTAGGATAGGTGCCTGGCTCCTTCGGACCCTCCTACATCCCAGTGTTGAGCTGTGTCACCAGGACCATATCAGAGAAAGGGATTCGAACGGTAAGTTCTTACAAAAATCCCTTTTTTCTTGGGCTTTTGATTTAGGGGTGTCAAGTATGTCTAAAAGGGTTTTATACCAAAATGTAATGTCCCCACTGGAGTTCGGTTGGTTAAGGCGAGTATAGATTAGTGAGGTTGAAGTGTGTGGAAGGCTAGCTCGACAGGGGATACTGTTCCACCAGTGGGATATCTGGAGATAGTGGTGGAGCTCAGATCTGGAGATGTGAAAAGGATGCTACACGAAGGCCATCCAAGATGTCTCCTAGTTTTGTTATTCCTGAGGCATACCAGTGAGAGCGATGTAGATTGGGTATCATATAGGGGAGTGTTTTAAGGGAGATGCAGGGGAGCTTAGACGTGGGGTGGGCCAATTTAATCATCAGTGCGTCCCACACTGTGAGGGAGGTCCTAGTGGAGGGAAGAAGTGATTGAAGGATGGGCCTCAGCGATTTGGGTATTCTAAATAAGTCCTCCATGGGGATCTGTACGCGGGACCTCACGAGTTCCGTCCATCGTTGCTCAGAGTGTTTGTCGAAAAAGGTTTTTATCTGGGCTAGCTTGCAGGCATCGTGATAGAGGGTCAGGTCTGGCAGGGTTAAGCCGTCTTTAGCTCTAGGGAGAATCATTCTGGCTCTGGCCATCTTGGGGGGCCGGAGGACCATATGTATTTGAGTAAGATCGAGGTACAGGAGGTCAGCTCTTTTTTTGGAAAGATATATGGAATCGTGCGGAATAAGTACATTAATTTGGGTAATAAAGACATTTTAAATGCAGCCATGCAATATCAAACGCGAGCCAAGATTTGGAGAGGGTGGTTAAGGACTGGAGTAGGGGGGGTAGGTTTACGTCAAAGACTTTCTTGGTGTCAGCTGGGATATGAATGCCTAGGTATTTAATGGAAAACTTTTGGCAGTTGTAGGGAAACTTGGTAGATAATATCGGAAGTGAGCTGGCTAAATTTATGGGGAGGGCATCGGTCTTTGTGGTGTTAAGTTTGTAGTAGGATGCTTTACTGAAGGACTCTAGGGTGTTGTGGAGGTGGGGTAGGGTGTGGACTGGGTCTGAGACAAAAAGGAGTACATCGTCCGCGAACAGACAGCTTATGGGTGGATGGGCCAACTCGGAGTCCGGGGAAGGAGGGGTCGTTGCGAATTTTAGAGGCATGGGGTTCGATAGATAACACAAAAATCAAAGAGGAGAGGGGGCAGCCTTGTCTTGTGCCATTGGAGATGAGGAAAGAACTTGAAAGGAAGCCATTGCTGAACACTTGGGCCGAAGGGGCACCATATAGGGCAAGGATCGCTGAGAGGATTCGGTCTTTAAAGCCAAATCTAGAGAGGACTTCGGGCATGCATTTCCAGTTCAATCGATCAAAGGCCTTCTCTGCGTCCAGTGAAAGCAGCAGAAGGTCTTTGTCATCTTTTAATGAATCTATTAGATTAAACACTCTACGGGTGTTTTTGGGGGCGATTGCCTGCCACGCACAAACCCAGTCTGGTCAGGTGCATCAGCAAGGGGAGGTATCTGTTGATTCTTGTGGCAAATATTTTCAAGTCTGCGTTTAATAGCGATATCGGACGATTGTTATGGCAATGGGCAGGGTCTTTGCCAGGTTTTGGGATGGTTACTCTCTGGGCTTCTAACATTTCTTTGGGGAGAGAGCCTGAGGAAGTTATGCTATTAAAGAGGGTGGTCAGATAGGGCATCAGGGTATCCCGGAAGGTGGTATAGAAGTTGTTGATAAACCCGTCAGGTCTAGGGGCCTTACCATAGGGAAGGGATTTAATTGCCTTTTCCACCTCGAGGTGGGTCTAGGGGACATTGAGAGTCTCTAGTTGGTTTGCAGTGAGGGAAGGCAAAGTTAGGTCATCTAAAAAGGAGGAGATGGACGAGGGCGTTGGTTGAGGGGTTTCTGCGTCTTGGGATAGATTGTAGAGTTGGGCATAGTATTGGACAAACTGGTTGGCAATGTCTTGTGGGTTCAGGAGTTTATCGTTAGAGGAAGAGTATATAAGTTTGATACGATTTTTAGCATGTTGCATCCTCAATTTACGAGCTAACATTTTACCAGATTTATTCCCTGAAAGGTAAAATTTTTGGCGTAGTCTATTTAAAGCTGATTGGGTGTTGGCTAAAAGCAATTTTTGGAGTTGGCTGCGGACCTCTAGGAGCTCTTTTCGAAGTGCGGGTGAGGGAGAGGATTTATTTTTAGTATCGAGAGCTTTGAGTTTATTTTCCAGATCGGTCTGTTTCTGGATGGTGTGCTTTTTGAGAAGCAAACCAGCTTGGATGGCTGTGCCTCTTTAAAGGGGCACCAGTGTGTTGTAACAGAAGTGTCTTGAGGGGAGTTGGTGCTGAAATAGGAGGCAATTCTGTCAGCGATTATGGACTTAGATAGTGGGTCAGACAGGAGGTGAGGGGAATGTCGCCAGGGTCTAGGGGGGATGTTTTGACTGTTTAGAAGCCATTTTCAGGATATGGGGGCATGGTCAGACCAGGTAATGGGGAGAATGTCAATGTCTTTGGATTTCTGCAAAGTCCACTTGTCGCATAAGAGGAGATCTATTCTTGAGTACGAGTTGTGGACAGGGGAGTAAAAGGTATATTCCCAGCCGGAGGGGTTGTGGGTTATACAGCACTTTTAAAAAATAATATTTATATTAATTTACATCATTCCCTGCCCCTATTCTCTACAAGAAAAAATATATAAAATAAATTCTTCCAGCACTCTGCAGTGGGTAATTGAGTCTTGGTGAATAGATTTATTTTCAAAAATGTTCGGTTAGAGGTGACCACGTTCACTGGTGCTGAGAAGTGGGGCAATATTAATTGCCTAGGCTTTCTCGACATCCCGGGTCCACTGCCCTTATCCTGAGTATACCGCCTTCTCTGCCTGCCATCTTCCCGGCAACAGCTTTGGGAAGATATCTGCACAATAAAAGTAAAGGCTCTTCAAAGAGTCTTTGCTCTTTATTGCAAATCACCATCTCCCCAAATATCACTGGGAAGATGGTGTCGGCTGAGAAGGAGGGACCAGCTTTCTGGATCAAGCAAGGTAAGATGCCTCCCCTTGCTCTGCATTCCTCCCCTCTCCCCAATCTGATAGGCGCCTTGGGCCTGGTTCTGCTCTCTCTACAAAAATGCAAGGACACTACTGTGATGTAGAAATGCTGAGGGTGTACATTTACTAAGATAGGAGTTTTATTAAAGATGGGATGTTGCCCGTAGCAACCAATCAGATTATATGTATTTATTTAGCACCTTCTAGAAGATAGCAGATTGGATTGGTTGCTATGCGCCACATCCAATGTTCAGTAGAACTCTCATCTTGGTACATTTACCCCTGAGTGTCTATGATGAGCAATGCAGCGTGATTGTCCCCTCTGGTCATAATTGTTCTCATTCTCTGTAATGTATTTTAAATGTGGTTTTTAGTTGCTGAAGCCTATTTCTTCTATGTGTGTACAATCATTTTAATAATAGTTTGGTAGTGATTTCATTACCAGTATAAAAATATAATGTGAATGTCGACATGTTGCATGTCTACATTTACTAGGATGACAGTCAGGTTGATGACACTGATGAAATATCATTAGAGACAGGATTATATGCATTTGCATATTTGCATATGCATTTGCAGATTTTTCCCATTCTCACTGGTTATTGCATATTTTACCTAAATTCTAGTGATGGTGCATATTTTAGGTCCTGCCCCCTTTCCACCCGTGAGTCACAGCACTGCTTTGCCCTGCTGCTGCTGGCCAGGTAGTGGTAGAGTGTGCAGGCTGGGGCAATATGTGCGCAGTGTGGGGAACCTTGGATCAGGGCCGGTGCTAGGGTGTCCGGCGCCCTCCTGCAAACCATACATTTTGCGCCCTTTTACATTGCCATTGCAACAAGCTGCAGCCCAATTGTGGGAGCGTATGCAACATGCGATCCTATGGAGGATCTCGGGTGTATGTACATGTATGCATACACCATCTCAGTGCGGTGTCCGCAAAATGTTGCAGGCACTAAAGGTGCCCATACACGCTGCGAGAATTGCACGGCATGCATGCAATGTGTGTGCAATGCGATCCGAAAGCAGTACAAAAAGTATGTGCAGCACTCGTGACTGAGGGAAAAAGGTGGGGACAGAAGGAGGAGATGGAAGAAGAGGGGAGGAGATAGAGGGGGCGGAGTGTTGAGGATTGGCAGCGGCACTGGCACAGCACACTGAGAAGAGGGAAGGAAGGGGAGGTGGCGTTGCTGCCTGTTCCTCATTTGATTGACAGCTGACAGGCGCAGGAAGCAATGGGTAGGGGGCTGATCCGGACATGACATGTCATCCAGGCATTCACAGACAGCCAAGTGTCTGTGAGGAAGAGGAGGCAGGTCGCAGGAGGAGGACAGTGTGTGTGTGCTGTGGGCCTATTTTTTGAGGTTTATTTGCAACTAATTTTATGCTGATTTTTAAATTACTTTTTTATTATTTAATGTAGCATATTTTAACACTTTTCATGCATATTTTAAGTATTTTTCATGCATATTTGCATGCATATTTCAAGCTTTTTATGTTGCATATAATCCTGTCTCTAAATATCATCTTACTCAGAATGCCGGCAAAACAATAGCTCCCAGCGATGTAGCCATCGCTATCTCTGGTGGTGTCTTGTGTGTCATCTGATCCGGTTGTATCAGTGAGTACTCTACTATTTGCTCTGGGACCCCGTCAGACAATAAATATTATTACAGGACCCCTAACATTCACCCTAGATCTGGGGCAGCCAACCCTAGTCCTCGAGAGCTACCAACAGTGCATGTTTTGCAG
The DNA here is from genome assembly GCF_055691185.1 of Crinia signifera. Classification (NCBI taxonomy): domain Eukaryota; kingdom Metazoa; phylum Chordata; class Amphibia; order Anura; family Myobatrachidae; genus Crinia; species Crinia signifera. Next base: position 144,294,982 of record NC_139224.1, read on the forward strand.
GTCTCCTCACAGAATCACAAGTGAGCTAATTAGCTCCATCTGTGTATCTTTTAAAATTTGTCAGTGATTAATGAGTGCAGCTGTGCAGCAGCTAGGTTGTCTGGAAAATGTGAACTGTTGGTAGCTCTCGAGGGCTAGGGTTGGCTACCACTAGAATCTAGGGCAGTGGTAGCCAACCCTAGCCCTCGAGAGCTACCAACAGTTCACATTTTCCAGACAACCTAGCTGCTGCACAGCTGCACTCATTAATCACTGACACATTTTAAAAGATACACAGATGGAGCTAATTAGCTCACTTGTGATTCTGTGAGGAGACCTGCAAAACATGCACTGTTGGTAGCTCTCGAGGACTAGGGTTGGCTACCCCAGCCCTAGATGTAACCCTAGCACCACTCCCCCTCTGCATCCTTACCATAGTGTCAGCAATCTACAAATTGTCAACATTTTACATGTCGACTAAAGGGATTTACACACGGGGAGATTTTTGCTAATGGACAATTTTGACTAAGCAATTTTGAGAGAGATTTTGGCTAGATGCACCGGAGATTCTAAAGTAATGATAGTCTATGATCTAGTCAAAATTCCCTTGCCTGTACACTAAATCTATGCTAAGCAATCTATGCTGAACAATATTGACTAAGCAGGAGAAAAATAGGGAGATTTTGGCTAACCTTCTAGGAGATGTTGACTATAGAGTCAAAATCTCCTGCCAAAATCTCACCGTGTGTACACCCCTTAATAAATGGCTATGTAAATTGAGATGCAGGACAAGATCGCTACAAGGGTGCGGATTACTTGTATCTGACTTGTAACCACTCTGTAACATTTTAGAATTTCCAAAAACAAATATCTTATATATATAAAACATATATTTCACATTAGCGAAATGCTGCATTGTGCAAGGTGCTGCAATGTCCCATAGGTTTATGATTAATAGAAACACCAGCTTTTATTCAGCTGTCATTCTCCAAAATCACTGCTTTATCCGAGAGCTGTGTAACACCCGTGTAATTATACATCTAGAGTTAACCGATCCTCTCCCCCCCCTCCCAGAAAAGACTTGAATACTGGCAGTTCTAAAGTTCCGTGATAATACATACACATTAACTATTGTAAGGTATAAGGACGGAATTTCTTCCCTATCGTGTGAAAGTATGTAGTGGCACAAGGTCCAAGTGCAGAGTTCTGCATGTGCTTTCTGTAATTTCAGCTGTGCGGCTGAGGGGCAGCTGAGCCCTTCGCTGTAATGTGAGAAGAAGCCTTTTTCCTGGGAAATAATAAGGCAGGGCGTCTATTGTTGGCTCCGTCATAGGATGTGGAGCTGACTAGGGACCATACACCCAAAGACAATTGGAGGTTCAACCATCGCCAGAAGCATCTGGAAACGCACTGTCCCATCTCAGTTGTCAGAGGGGCTGACTATTCCATAGTCAAGAACTTGGACTTTTAGGGATGAAGCTCTGCACATTGTCCAACCTAAGGACGGTGGCAGGAGTCTGTGTATTCCTGGCAGTATGTGTTACAATTGCTGCGCTTTGTCTGACCTTGGGGAAGCCACCGATAAAAGGTAGGATTTGAGTCCATACTATGTGTGGTTAAAACTTTGCTTATACAGGCCCTGAGTGTCAATTGGACTGCAGTCTGTGCCTTCGGACAGGACATTAGCTACAGTGTGGATCAAAGGGTCAAAGTAGTGTCTAGGTCACGGGTCTTCAAACTGCGGCCCTCCAGATGTTGTGAAACTACATGTTCCAACATGCATTGCCACATTGTTTCCTATAAGAGCATGCCAAAACTGTCAGGGCATGCTGGGACATGTAGTTCCACAACATCTGGAGGGCCACAGTTTGAAGACCCATGGTCTAGGTCAATAGGTTGACATAGACAAATGTTTGACGTAAGCAAAATGTTGATGCATTAAAATTTTTGGGGTGTCAGTGTCAACAACTTAGCAATTGGAACCCCAGTTAGTGTAGTGTGTACCATCATATGGCACGCTGAGTTTGTCACACTTTAATATTCCCATTCGTAGTCCATGTGGATCGTAAAGCCAGAAAGTCCAAAAAAATAAAAAATAAATGTGGAAAACATTGCCATGTCAACATTTTGCCACTTTTGCCAATGTCAACCTAGGGCATTTGACCTTTTTGGTATTGACCGTTGACCTACTGTATCATCCGGATATTATTAAGTACTTTAGTTTCTCTACAGGAATGAGGCAGATTGTACAGTGTCCAGTAGGGAATGAACGGATACAGCATCCTTCTCCAGTGTGATAGTTACATAGACTGAATAAAGACTTGCGCCCATCTAGTTCAACCTAGGTTTTGAGTAGCTTATCCCTTGTTCGATATAGTGTATTCTGATCATTTTAAGACCGTTTGGGTGAAATTTACTAAGATGTGAAATACACTTCACAGGTCATGTTGCGATGGGCAACCAATCACATCCTGTCTACTATTCTCTAGAGCAGTGGTAGCCAGTGACGTGCGGTGGTGGCTGTGAACGGAGAGGCACTGTCACAGCCACCACCGCACCGCAACCCCCCCCCCCTGGCTGCCGCCGACACCCGCTGCCCCCCTCCTCCAGCAGCAGGCAGCATCCACATCCCCTGCCGCAAACCTCCGTCCCCGCCCGCTGTAACACCCCCCCCCCCACGCACCTGACACCGGCGCACCTCGCAGCTGTCCTCTGCTGCCACCTCCATCCCCGCCCGTTTGACTCTCCTCCCCCCCCCCCCCCTGAAAACAAAATGATACTCACTGGGCAGGGGAGAGGGGAGCAGCAGCCACACAGGCAGGGAACCGGGAGCCAGCGCAGGTCACAGCATGGGGAGCAGGGGAGAAGGGAGCAAACGCGGCACTTTTGGAAGCTTACATGACAGGGGCTGCTGTGATTGGCCAGCAGCTGGATCTGCTGTCCAATCACAGCAGCCCCTGTCAATTAAGCACTTCTAGAAGTGCCGCTTTTAGTGTTATTTTTAATGGGCTTTTTAGCTTAGCCCCGCCCCAGGCCCCGCCCCCCGCTTCGTCCCCTTGCCGTTTTGTTTGGGAGGCACGCTTATTGATGCCTCCCAAACTAGGTTAATACATTCAAACCAGTAAAATAATATAAAGAAAATACTTATGACACAGAATATGTGTCATAGGTATATTCTTTGTATTATTTTAAAACAAATTGACAGGGGAAGCACTGCCTCCCCTGCCTCCCCTGACTGCACGTCCCTGGTGGTAGCCAACTCCAGTCCTCGAGAGCTACCAACAGTTCACATTTTCCAGACAACCTACTGCAGCACAGGTGCACTCGTTACTCACTGACACATTTTAAAAGATCCACATGTGGAGCTAATTACTTCCTTGTGAGGAGACCTGCAAAACATTAACTCAGGGTTGCCGACCCTCCCGGAATTTCCGTGAGTCTCCCGAAAATCGGGTCCCCCTCCCGGCCCCCCGGAAGGGTGGGCAACCCTACCGGATTCAGGGGGGACCCCCGCTGACCCCCGGATCGCGGCATTAAAATGCCACAATCCTCGGGTCTCAGAGGAGGGGGCGGAGCTAAAATGACACAATCGCGTCATGTCACGCTTAAGCCCCGCCCCCTGAGCGGCTACTGAAACTCTCCTCTCCGGGCTTCTCCCGGAGAGGAGAATAAGAAAGTTGGCAACCCTGCATTATCTGTTGGTAGTTCTCAAGGACTGGAGTTGGCTACCCCGGCTCTAGAGGGTGGTAAATAAATAAGAAGTAGATTCTGATTGGTTGCCCATAGCAACATGACCTGTGAAGTGTATTTCACATCTTAGTAAATTTCACCCAATCGGTCTTAAAATTATCAGAATACACTACTTATAACAAGTGATAACCTACTCAAAACCTAGATTGAACTAGATCAGGGGTGGGGAACCTCAGGCCCGGGGGCTGTATGCGGCCCCCATAGCCGGTCTGAGTGGCCCTCAGTTTCACCCATTATGATTCTTATTTGTACCCCTGGATGTTTTTAACCGATAAATGTTTGTCCAACCTTATTTTAAACGTAATTAATGTGTCAGCCGACACAGTGGCGTAAGTTCGTCGCAGTTGCCCGGAGGCAAGATATAAATTGGTGCCCCCCCCATCACACACATACAGTACACCATCTTATATAAATATATGTATGCATGTTATGGATATTATGTTTACAATAAAGAGTGACAATTATGGTCCTGCTAGGAGGAGGAGTCAGCCACAGAAGCGATATCAACGGCTTTCAATTAACTTATTCAAACTCACTGGGGAGGAGAGGTGCCCCCTTGGCAGCAGGAGCCCGGCGGCAGATGACTCCATTGCCTCCCAGAGTTCTGCCCCTGAGCCGACACCACCTCACCTGAATGAGAGTTCCATAGTTTGGCTGCCCTGAAAATCTAAACTCGTGCCCTCGTGTCGTAGAATCCTTACTTGCAGTAAAAAGGGTGTTTGACAGTTCCGTATATTGGTCCCTGATATACTTGTACATGTTGAGCATGTCCCCCCTTAAACGTCTCTTCTCTAGTGTAAATAGTCCCAAATTGCTCAATCTCTCATCGTAGTTTAAATTCTCCATTCCCCTAATAAGCTTAGTTGCTCTTCTTTGGGTTTTTTCTAATTCTATAATGTCCTTTTTATAGTGTGGGGCCCAGAATTGTACTCCATATTCAAGATGAGGTCTAACCAATGCTTTGAACAGTGGCAAAATTACTTTTGAGTCCCTAGTTTCTATGCCCCTTTTTATACATGCAAGAATTCTGTTTGCATTTTTTGTTGCTATGTGACATTGAGCACTACACCCTAGTTTGTTATCTATTTGGACTCTTAGATCCTTTTCAAATACTGAATTACCCAAAGCCTCCCCGCTTAGGTTATAACTAGCACACTGGTTATGTCTTCCAAGGTGCATAACTTTGCATTTATCCACATTGAACCTCATTTTCAAATTTTTTGCCCACTCATCTAGTTTATTAAGATCCTTCTGAATCGCAGAGACATCCTCGGTTGATCTAATTACTCTACTCAGTTTTGTGTCATCCGCAAAGATGGAAACATTGCTGAGTGTTCCCACCCCAATATCGTTGAAAAATATGGCTGGAGAAGGTTGATGGTTGAAGGGTGGGGAGATGGCTGGAGAGGGTTGATGTTGAAGAGTGGGGAGATGGCTGAAGAGGGTTTATGGTTGCAGAGGGTCGATGGTTGAAGAGTGGGGAGATGGCTGGAGAGAGTTGATAGTTGAAAAGTAGGGGGATGGCTGGAGAGGGTTGACGGTTGAAGAATAGTGAGATGGCTGCAGAGGGTTGATGGTTGAAGAATAGGGAGATGGCTGAGAGTGTTGGAGAGGGATAATGGTTTAAGAGTGGAGAGTTGGCTGTAGAGGTTTGATGTTTGAAGAGTAGGGAGATGGCTGGAGAGGGTTGATGGTTGAAGAGTAGGGAGATGGCTGGAGAGGGTTAATGGTTTAAGAGTGGGGAGATGGTTGGAGAGGTTTGATGTTTGAAGAGTAGGGAGATGGCTGGAGAGGGTTGATGTTTGAATAGTAGGGAGATGGCTGGAGAGGGTTGATGGTTGAAGAGTAGGGAGATGGCTGGAGAGGGTTAATGGTTTAAGAGTGTGGAGTTGGCTGGAGAGGTTTGATGTTTGAAGAGTAGGGAGATGGCTGGAGAGGGATGAAGGGTCTTCAGAGATTTTTTTTTTTTTTTTTTTAACCAATGGATTAGTAATGGCATTGTTAACCAAAAACGGAAGGTAGATATTACAATGTCTAGGTGGACAGTCACTAGGTCAACCATGGTAGACAATGTTCAGACAATGACTAGGTCAACACAGAAAAGGGTCGGTATACCTTGGGTCGACGCAGACAAGGTCGACAGTCAAAAGATCAACATGCGTTTTCCATGTTTTGAAACCTTGTTTCATGCACAAATAAAATATATCTGTGTGTATTTTATGTGTTTGATGTGGTTATACAACATAAATGCATTTTATGTTCACACATGGGTCCCGTCCCCAAGATACCTCATTGAAATATAAAACTGTTCCAAAATATGGAATAATCCATTATCCAAATTGTTTCTGGTCCCAAGCATTTTGGATAAGGGATACTCAGCTGTAATTACACCACGAGCTGTGTCCTGTGACTGGTCTCATAGCTCAATCCACAAAGAAATATACAATATCACTGATGATATTGAAAGCATACAGTTAAAAATAAGAAAATATCTAAAAAAATACATATATATAAAAAAACATGAATTGCCCACACAAATAAAAAAAAAAATAATTCTGACAGTCAACAGGAGGCAGCTACACTGTTGCAAGTGGCCTTTGTTTTGCAGCATCTGTGGAAAGCTAGTATTCGGTTGATAGTCCTACAGTGTCTACAGTAGATTGACCGTCAGTAGGTCGAAATGTAAACGGTTGACACTTGAAAAGGTCGACATGAGTTTTTCATGGGTTTTCTTAGTACTTTTTCATACTTTCATCCTCGTGGGCTACGTCTGGTAACGGTAAAGTGTTCCACGCAGTGGTACCAGGGAGAGCCACCACGCCTGAAGTAAGGAATGCACTACACTAATTGGGGGCTTATGTTAAGAGGTGTCAACATTGACACAAAATAACCTCATGTCGGCCATCTTCCTGTGCTGACAGTGTGCTTGTCAGATAGCCAGCTTTCTGTCGCAGTGGCTGCCAGGAAATCTCCATTAACACCTCCCCTGTAAATGCAGCCGGTCCCAGAGAGCCCTAACATGCGTCTCCCCTCAGATGACTGGTGGTTTTGTCTCTAGGAATTATAAACGCCATCCTGTCCTGGAAGGCCATGCTTTAAATTTGACAATAACAGCTCTTAAACCGCAGGTTGCCTTATTCTTACAGCACTAAATCTGTTTCACTTCCCACCAGATTCAAAGGCTACGTTCGACACCGGAGGAGACATGTTGGAATATCTCCAGGCGCAGGGGGACATCACGGCTAAGGACGGGCTGCTAGTCACCTGGTATCATGCAGCCAATGGCAAGCAACAGATGCAAGAAGCGCTAAACAGTAAATATGCCTTCTTCCACTACTGGTGTGTTTGTTGTGCAAGTTATGGGGGACATGCAGAAATTAGTTTCTGTAAGAAATTACATGCAAGAACATTGTTCCTTTGAAAACTGCAGATGCTCCAAAATGTCTAAATACCAATGTTTGTTGTTTGTACTGTTCCCCTAATTATGTGGTTTAATGAATAATTGCTCTGTGTAATATTGGTCTTGCATGGGGCTATCCTTCTGCTCAGGCAAAGATCTCAGGTTCAGGTTCAGTGACAAAATACAGTGAGGTGATGGTGTAGTTGTTAGATGAACTCTCCCTCAGGCTAGGCGAGATCATCATTTATGGTCTTAATTGGTAATTGGAAAAATAGTTCTTCAGTGATGGCGAATATGTCAGAGAAAGGCTCTATGTGTCAGAGCAGTGGTGAGAGGGTGACATTGAAATGAGTGATGGAGAGAGACAGTGAGTGAATAGTATATAACAATGCATATACCATGGCTGCCTCAGTGGAATCATTCTCTGACATGTGAGGTACTGGGCTGCCATCAGAAATAGTGGGACCCTGGATTGATGGAAGTGGCAGCTCCCCACCCTTCCCCCTAGTTCTCTTCAGCCTTGTCCTCCACATTCTGTCTCTCCATCCAGCACCCCTTCTGTCTCTCCATCCAGCACCCTTTCTGTCTCTCCAGCCAGCGCCCCTTCTGTCTCTCCAGCCAGCGCCCCTTTTGTCTTTCCAGCCAGCACCCCTTCTGTCTCTCCAGCCAGCACCCCTTCTATCTCTCCATCCAGCACACCTTCTGTCTTCCATACAGCACCCCTTCTGTTTCTCCATCCAGCACCCCTTCTGTCTCTCCATCCAGCACCCCTTTTGTCTTTCATCTAGCACCCCTTCTGTCTCTCCAGCCAGCACCCCTTCTGTCTCTCCATCTAGCACCCCTTCTGTTTCTCCATCCAGCACCCCTTCTGTCTCTCCATCCAGCGCCCCTTCTGTCTCTCCAGCCAGCACCCCTTCTATCTCTCCAGCCAGCACACCTTCTGTCTTCCATCCAGCACACCTTCTGTCTTCCATCCAGCACCCCTTCTGTCTCTCCATCCAGCACCCCTTCTGTCTCTCCATCCAGCACCCCTTCTGTCTTTCATCTAGCACCCCTTCTGTCTCTCCAGCCAGCACCCCTTTTAAACTGTTTTGCCTTATTCTGTTTATATTGTTTTGGTCACCCGATAGCAAATATAATTAATTCCCCATGTTTGTGACTAGGGACCGTATTCATGTGAATATACTAATGCCTATTTATCTGCGATTCTCAGCCTATGGACAAGCTACTGCCCAGAAGAGAATATAAATATTCACCTGAGCCATATCAAAGTCCACAGCTACTACATGTACATACACAGCACTGATGCATTAACAAGTAAAATCAACTTCCTGAGCGTGTCTATGGTCAAGCAGACTGGCCGCAGCAGTAGCTGGGTATATATGTTTCTCTGTGTGTATTATCGCAGCTGAAGGCAGATAAATGCTGTGAAAAGTGACACACCTGTTTTTGATGCCACTCCCAGTTACCTGGCCCAAACGGACCCTAGCTGTCAATCACTCTGTGTTTAGACGTATCACAAAGGTGTGTGTGCACTGCAGTGCAATTGCAGCACAAGCAGGTCGACTGAATTATGAATTACAGTAGGGCCCAGCTTCACTAACATAATGCAATGGTACTCTTTACCTAGAACGGCGCCCGTCGCGGGCATCGCGGGTACATTTATGTGTGGCCGCGACGCGACCGACGCGATGCCCGCGATTTCCCATTGAAACCCATGTTAAACATGGAAATCGTGTCGGTCGCGTCGCGGCCGGCCATAAATGTACCCGCGATGCCCGCGACGCGATGCTCCCGATTTCCCATAGGAATCAATGTTAAAAGGCGCGATGGACCCGATTTTACTGTTAAATGGCTCAATGGACCCGATTTGGCCATAGAAATCAATGTTAAATGGGCCACAGAGCCCATTAACCCTTAAATGTCCCCCCCAATTTTTAACGCCACCCCACGATCCACGCAAACCCGAAGCGTGGCGAGCGCAGCGGGCCCGCGAGGGGCGGCGGTACGCGTTCTCCGACCTTTTCATGCCCTACTATCCACTAGGGCGTGGAGTGAGAATATAATAGTGTGGCGAGCGCAGCGAGCCACCGAGCCCGAAGCGTGGCGAGCGGACGCGGATACCTTCACAGGTAGACGCGTACCCTCGCGGGCTTCACAGGTGTCGGCGTCGCCACGGACACCTGTGAAGCCCGCGAGGGGACGCATATAACTGTGAAGGTATCCGCGTGCGCTCGCCACGCTTCGGGCTCGGTGGCTCGCTGCGCTCGCCACACTATTATATTCTCACTCCACGCCCTAGTGGATAGTAGGGCATGAAAAGGTCGGAGGACGCGTACCGCTGCGCTCGCCACGCTTCGGGTTCGCGTGGATCGTGGGGTGGCGTTAAAAATTGGGGGGGACATTTAAGGGTTAATTGTGCTTATTTGGGCTCTGTGGCCCATTTAACATTGATTCCTAGGGCCAAATCGGGTCCATTGAGGCATTTAACAGTCAAATCGCGGTCAATCTGACTTTTTAACATTGTTCCCTATGGGAAAATCGCGGTCATCGCGATTTACCCGCGATGACCGCGATTTTTACCCCCGACGACCGCGATTTCAATCGCTGGCACCGTTCTAGGTAAAGAGTACCCAAGTAATTTCCCTCTGCATCTAGATCAGTGCTTTCACTTTATTTGACCTTTTATTCCAAACTGCATAGATTATTATTGCATTAATGTTTGTCTTCCTTGGCATGAGAGTACATTATATTGTGTTCTTTTTTTATGTTGTCACTGCCAAACTGTGATGAATTTATTGTTCTCATAATCATGTTTATCTCTTTATGCCGCTCATATAAAACTCAGGGACATTTATTGGAAATGACTTCCGATGAATGTAATCTACATGGTGTAAGTTCCAGGCCATGCCGCCGATGCATCATGTGCAGTGCATTTCCTGGTAACGCCATTCTACAATGTGATATCCGGATTGATGACCGACAATAACTATTTTGACAGTCAATAGGTTGACGCCATATGGTCGACATACATGCAGTTGACTTGGCCAAAAGGTCAACATAGGGCGACATACATTTTTCGCGATTTTTTTTTCAAATTTATTGGACAGTGGGAATGCTAGTGTGCTGAGCGCAAGTGCTGACATTGACACCAAAAAAACTGAAAAGCTCATGTCGATATTTTCATGTGTCAACCTTTTTTCATGTTTGTGTCAATCTTTTTCTAGTGTCAACCCTGTGCAAGTCGAACTTTTGGCCAATGATGGGGAACCTTGGTACTCCAGCTGTTGTTGAACTATACATCCCAGCATGCCATACAACAGTTTTAGCATGGCCAAATAGCAAAACTTTTCAGGGCATGCTGGGATGTGTAGTTCAACAACAGCTGGAGTGCCAAGGTTCTCCATCACTGGCCTAGGAATTGTCTGTGAGCTGTACCACATCCCTGCAATGTAGACACTGTATAATGGCCAGGCTGTAGTTTTGGTATAGTTAATAGACATAACTGCAATTAAAATAATTAATTTTGCGTACCTCGTCAATACTGACAAATAGGGAGGTTTTGGGGGACAGAATAAATCTCCCAGATTGATAAACATCAATTGCTAGAAGATGTGAGAGAGAGGTCATAATTATACTGTATGAGGCCATATAATAAATAGCTGTAATTCCGGTACAGATCACGGGTGGGTCAGGTGACCTAGTGGTAGTTATCCATGAATTTAAATCCTTCAGTTCAATTGCTCTTTTTAAAGCCCAAAATAGGGAACTTAGATTCTTTTGTGAAGCAAACTGTGCCGTGTTACATGTTAAGTGAGCTGCTGATCATCTTGGTTACACGGATTCACAATAGATTTGATTGTGTATGAACCGTCTATAGTAATCTGTGGTAAGCCGATACTGTGAACTCACAGTTCTCTTACAGTTCACCAGGAAACATTTACTGCTACCCAAGAACATGCTGACATGGAATGCCTAATCTATATATAAAAAAAAATAAACAAAAGCTACTTCTTTAATTTAAGACGGTGTTAAGAAACATGTGGTTATGCAGGTGTTGTGGGGCAACAAGTAACAGAAGGCACTATCAAATGAAAGGTTTCTGCATAGTAATATTTGGAACGTAAACCGGAATCCAATGCTTCTCAAAAGCTATCTCACATAATAGTATACTAGTTCACAATAGGCCACATTGCAGTGCCCCCAGTTCATATTATGCCACTTTGTAGTCCTGTCAGTTCACAGTATGCTAGTGTCCTATGTTCACATCATACCACTTTGTAAAGCTCTCAGTTCCCATTCTACCACATTGTAATGTCCTTGATTCTCATTATGCCACATTGTAGTGTCCCCAGTTCACAGTATGCCACACAATACCCTCCATTCACATTATACAACATTGTAGTGCACTTCAGTTCACAGTCTGCCACACAATACCCTCCATTCACATTATACAACATTGTAGTGCCCCCAGCTCACAGTATGCCCCACAATACCCTCCATTCACATTATACAACATTGTAGTGCACTTCAGTTCACAGTATGCCACACAATACCCTCCATTCTTATTATACAACATTGTAGTGCATAAGCGCCGATTCTGTGGGTGCTCAAGCACCCACAGGAATTAATGAGCACCCACGTGCCCGTAACTCCAGAGTCCCAATGCCGGGCCACTGTATTTGCTTGTTGAGCCTTTCAACAGGCTTGAGCACCCACCAGCAAAAACATAAATCGGCACCTCTGTTGTAGTGCACTACAGTTCTTCACAGTATGCCACATAGTGCATTCAGTTCGCATTTCCAGGCTACTGATTACCATGCTCTTTGCTGAGAAACTATTTAACTGTTGCTCCTCCATCCGTGTCTGTCCCTATTGACTGGTACAGGTGTGATCTCTGGTAATGCTGGGGGGAGTATCATGTCCCAACATTTAGTGGTGTGACCTGGATGCAGGTCATGCAATGCCAGTGATCATTGAAGCCTGTAATAAAATAATGGCACTGCAAGCTGATGTGATATTTCGAGGCACTCTGGACCTCATTACCCAAATGTTAAGAAGGCTGCTACATTATCATATACTTTTAGTATCACTCCTGATCAGCCAAGATTCCAGAACCCAGACAGATTGCATCAAGCTCCCAGTATATTGAAATGTGTGTTTGTCCAATTTGTCAACGCCTGTGCAGATTTGGATGTTCAGTAATGACCTATTACAAGACACAAGATAAATCATTGCTTTGTTAATCACTGCTTGGGGCATTTAGCAAAATATTACGAGTGATATAAATTGCAGCTAATCCCTTCAAATTCCCACTTCCTAAATAAAACTCTGATACACTTGCACACGAAGATCAGATCCTCAATTTAACTTAAATATAACAAAATTATGCAAATGGTTTTTATTCCTGCGGTCCCAAAGTGGTAAAGACCCTTTAAATAATGTAAAATCAAGTCAACCAGTACATAAAGATGGTACAGTAAGTACTGTAGGGTCAGTTAGTATATGTTGCCAGTCCAGATAAGGATGACAAGTGTCTGGCAGATAAGAATCTGGGCACTGATCTTTTTAATTGATACTTATTGCATACTTGCCTACCCTCCTGGCATGGCCATGGGGCTCCAGAATATTGGGTAGCCCTCCCTGCTCCCTGGAAAGGTGGGCTAGTTTCCCACCACCGACACGGACCCCAGATTCCTCTTTAGCTGCAGAAACAAAATACGATGATCACGGCATTTATTAAAGGGGTGAAAATGACACAAATCACATAATTTAGCCCCGCTAGATGACGTCAGCTTCAGTACCACCCCCCCAAAATGCACATAGGCATCTCCTCTCTGGACTACTCCCAGAGAGGAGCAGAAGAATGTAGGCTAGTATGACTTATTGTAGGCAAAGGTCCCTAGTTGTCCTGACTTTAAGCTGGACCTGCTTCACCACACAAGGAGCCAGACCGAATAAACCACAGTTTACAATGCAAAAGTTCACTATGAAATAACAGATGAGTGGGCCTGTTCAACAGAGCTTACACTCTAATCATTAACCTGCAACCACTGCATGCAGGTTGTGGCTTCCCAACGGAAGGGCTGCCAGCCCTACCTGCAATTAGCAGAGGGTGCATTCCCAATGGGAAGTCACTCCCATGCTATAACAACAGCCCCACAGGACTTTTCAGGGCTGCAACTGATGCAGTTCCTAGAGGCCTGGGCTGCTCGATACTTTGTGTGCATGCATGGGTTTGCGTTCCTGCATTTCAGGTAGGAGCCATCTCTAGCCAAAAGGGATGTTCAAGAAATGATCACCTCACATATACAAGGGAACTTGCACACAATGATGATCACTGTATATATAACTCCGCAGGTGACATCATGGTTCTGGAAGCAGATGTCAACTTGGAGGGATACGGAACCGCAAATCAGACAAATACCCCTATTATGGCTCATCCCCCTGATGTGTATAGTGACAATACCCTACAGGAATGGCTGGATTCTGTGCTTCAGTCCTCAAAAGGTAATAATGACGGTCATTTAATCGCACTCAGTTATAATGAATGAACTACCATCGTTATATTGTAGTAAATAAAAAATGTAGTATGTCTACTACATGTAGCGTAAAAGGCTTTAGAAAGTAGACTGTGGAAGATATTTCTGTACTGATGTGTGTATTGCATATTTGCCAACTTTTAATTTCTACTCTGTCAGAGAAACCCGGAGAAGTGACGCAGCGCCTCGCTTTGGGGGGTAATGGGTGTAGACTGTCATGTCATTATGCCCCACCTCCAGGGTGAGGAGATGCCTATAGGTCTGTGGGTAGGGGGCGTGGCTAAATGATATCGTTCCCATATTTAGCCTTTTTCCTCTGCCAGTGCCTGCTGTTGAGGCAGAGCCACCCCTAGGCTTGAATATCCCAGGCATTGCAAATCCCCTAGGCTTTTGCCCAGTCTGCCTATGCCTAGGGCTGGCTCTGAGCCTCACCACCTCACAGCCTCACTCTACAAGGAAAAAGGCAGGATGTGGCACAATACGGGAGAGTCATCTATCCTACTAGTGCTGCGGGGGCTACCACAAAAAAACGGGAGTCTCCTGCCGTTTCTGGGAGGATAGGCAAGTATGGTGTATTTGCAGCAAGTCACTGGTATGTGAAGCATTTGCATTCAGTATACAATGGAATTGCATTATACAATATGAAATAAATATTGGCAATAGGGGCAATCTAACATTTGGGGCTCCATTGATATTATCATCTCATATCTACAACCATGTTATCACTTCACCCTCTGCAGGCATCAAGCTGGACTTTAAAAGTATCGGCGTAGTAGGCCCATCACTGGATTTACTGAACACAAAGACTTCTCAGATACCCATCGATCGCCCCGTATGGATAAACGCAGACATCGTGAGTGGGCCCAATGTCAACCTTGAAGTCGGGGTGAATGCAACCCAGTGAGTAGATTTGTTTTATCTGGTTATAGTATTGTATGAAAGGATGAGATAAAAGCTAAAACTAACTTCAAGATCATGGAAAACGATGAAATGCATCAACTTATTGTTGGGCCAAAGGAATTTAATAGCAGAAACTAACTGGAATCTATATTTGCAGGTTTCTAAAGCTCGTCCAAGAGAAGTTCCCAGATGTCACCATTTCTCCTGGCTGGGTAACACTGTATTTGCCGCCAATTATCTCAAACAAAACGTACACAAAGGAAATGATTGAGACAATGTACAGCCTTGTAAAAGACCTGCCCCAGAGGGTAACGTTCCCGGTCCGTGCTGTGCTGGCCCGCACAGCTTGGACACACTTCCACTGGCTCCTGCAGCAATCAGAACGGTAACCAGCCTGAGACCAGACATACCTGTACATGGGACGTGTGAGAACAGTTACACCTATGCTAAATCCTATACCCCAGCATAGCAGATTGATATAACATACAGTATATTGTAGTTCTTCATTCACATTATGCTTAAACATTACTTTGTCTATAAACAGCTGGTTTTACGTAGAAGTACAGTATTAAACAGAACAGCTGCTAAGTCTCAATCTACACACTCTGATGTCACTAATGTGTTGGTCTGACACATCAGACCAACTTTCATCCAACTATCCATCTAGTTGGTTGGATGGAATAAAAATCTGGTACTGGATGGGAGCAAATGTAATTTGTAATTCATTCATTTGCTCCAAAAATCTGGAAACAACTGTCACTCAGACACGGTAATGTGCTTTGGGTTTGAGTTAAATAATTTCACTGAATGTTTTTGTCCATTTTCCTGGGTTTGTGAGCAAATTGTTCTTTGTTATTTGCTCCCATCCAGTACCAGATTTTTATTCCAAAATTGGTCCGATGTGTGGCCAGCACACTCACACACACACACAAACACTCATATAAAACTTCCCATATGGAATTGGGTTCTAGTCAATCAAAATGTTGACACCAGAATGCAGATGCGTTTTCCCACTATCAACATTCAGGAACTCGACAGATATGTAGACAATTAACGGATACAATTAGGTTTAGGCTGCAGTTAGGATTAAGGCTGGGGTAGCCAACCCTAGTCCTCGAGAGCTACCAACAGTGCATGTTTTGCAGGTGTACTCACAGAATCACAAGTGAGCTAATTAGCTCCATCTGTGTATCTTTTAAAATGTGTCAGTGATTAATGAGTGCAGCTGTGCAGCAGCTAGGTTGTCTGGAAAATGTGAACTGTTGGTAGCTCTCGAGGGCTAGGGTTGGCTACCACTGGATTAAGGTTTGGCTGCAGTTATGGGTAATATCAAATTAGCATTAGAATGCAATTAACATTACTCTGCAATTTAGGGTAGACAACAATTAGGGCTAGGTTGTAATTAGGGTTACAGTAATACCCCTTTTACACCAGAGCCGCGACTCGGATTATTGCAGCTCCAGTCCGGGCCGGGGCTTGGTGTAAACGGGAAAAAAAGATAACCCAGGTCCTGTTACCCGGTTTCCAACCCAGCAAATGTTCAGAGTCGGACACGGGGCTTCCTGGAGTCAGGGGCCGTGTAAATGGGTAACCCGGGTCATCTGACCCAGGGACCCATTTCCTCCAATCAGGGAGCCCCAACCTCTGGACCGCAGCGCCCTGAGGTCAGTCCGGAGGTTGGGCAGGGGCTGCGTACAGCCTCCGCTGCTGTCTGTGGTACTATTCACACAGCAGCAAAGGTGAATGGATGCCTGTGTGCGGCATCCATTCACCTCATAGACGGAGGCTGGGGGCGTACGGAGCCTAGGGGACAGTCCAGCAGCTCACCTGGGTGCTGGGCTTTCCCCCAGCACGTCGGTCAACATTGCGGGGGTGTCAGGTGGCATTGCGGGGGTGACAGTCGGCAGGTTTCCTGGTGCTTGGAGATGATGTCATCTCCGAGCGCCGGCTCAGGGCCCGAATTCACCAGACGCCGGTGTAAAAGGGAACAACTGCCGTGTCGCATCCGGGTCCAAAATCCTGGATGCGACCCGGCAGTTTTGGTGTAAAAGTGGTATGAGACTGTAATTAGGGTTAGGCTGCAATTAGGGTTAGGATTAGTTCTAAGCCAAAATAGTACTGTTGACATTCTGAAAATGTTGCCTTGATGTCAGTGTCGACACCGTGGATAGCATTTGTTGACATTTTGGTCATGGAGAACATCCCTAGAGTCCGCCACAGATACTTACTAAGAATTCCATGTGATAGAATGTCATGGGCTCATATAGACTGTACATCACAATGATAGTCATAATAACCGGGTGCATTATATCAGTGTGTCCTATTACCTGCACAGGTACAGCCTGACTTTATGGCAGGGGACTACCGACCCGCTTGTCCTGGACGACCTGTTGTTCATCCGAGATAACAGTGACCCTCAGGAGATCTATTATGACATTTATGAACCCTTGTTATCAGACTTCAAACAAATAGCATGTAAGTATCAGTCCGAAGTCTATGATGTGACAATAATAAGAGTGGGAGAGGTCAGAGGAGGATGGGTTCATTCTTATCTTGTCAAACTCATCACAGTCTGAGACCAATTCTCTTGTCAACCGAATAGTCTGAAACATTGACCTTTACCCTCGTAAATAATGTATCTGTATTTTTACATATTTCTCCAATGATTATGATATGTGAACATCGGCATTGTGTTGTTTTTTGTTTGTTAGTGAATCCAAACAGGAAGACATTGTTCTATTCTGGGGGGAGCCTCCGGATGTATTTTCACCCAGATGATAATGATGGAATTCTGCTGAAATGGTTGGATCCAGAGGCTGACATCAGTATAAAGAGCCTTCTGCAAAGTAAGAACAGTGTCCGTGATGGCAGATCATACAGTATACTGACACAGCGGTGGTTTATCCACTTAACTGATGATCTTTTCCCAACAAAACTGCTCATTGTTAGGCTTTTTTTACTACTTAAGAAAGTTTTTAAAGTATTTTGAAGTAATATTTTTATTTTTTAAAAAGATATATATCTAAGCGGTGTTTTGCACCCCCCAAACACCCACGCCATGTCCATAGGCCCCCATAATAAAATAGCTTGCCATTCCCATTGGCAATAGCCCCCCCCCCCCCCCCCCCCAGCGATCTGAAATCCTAATTAGACCTCCCACCCTTATAGGCATTTGGGTGGTACGGAAGGAAATTTTTTGGGCTGTGCTGCAGGAGCGGCCCTCTTAAGAAATTTCCATGTGTGCCACTGTAAAGAAAGGGTGTACAAGTGGTGCCTACAGTGGTGAACCACTAGAGCACCACCATCCCCCATGTCGCTGATCTCCCCCCCCCTCCTCATTGCCGATCCTCCCCCCGGGTAGAATCGTGGCCCCTCGGGGAGGATCAGGGCCGCTCGGGAAGCATGTTTTGAAGATAAGGAGGAAATAAGAGTCTCTAAAACTGTTAAAACTAGAATGGACCGAAGACAATACATTAGACTAGAGCAGGCATGTCCAACCTGCGGCCCTCCAGATGTGCTAAAACTACACATCCCAGCATGCATTGCCATCATTCTAGCATTCCCTAATAGCCAAATTGTGGCAAGGCATGCTGGGATGTGTAGTTTTAGCACATCTGGAGGGCCGCAGGTTGGACATGCCTGGACTAGAGGGACTTGTGTATTTTCCAACCTTACTGACTATATAACTATATTCCAGTTGCAGCGTCTGTGGAATACTTACAACGCTGTCGGTCTCATTTGCAGGCACTTTTGGGATGCTCACTTTCCAAGTAGAACTCCAATCCTTCAGCACTCTTCCTGTCCCAATGGTGATCTTTGCAAAGTCAGCAGTGAGGCTTCCACTTGAAGAGTGTCTGAAGTTGGTTTCTAACAGTGTTAGTCCATGGGGAGTTTTCCTTAAACCGAAAGATCCAGCTTCTCTCAATGAGACACTCCATGTCCTGAAAAGGCTGAATGATCAGAAATCCCTGTATTTTCCAGTATGGATCAGCATGGACGTGTCTTATGGGAGTTTCAGAACCCCTGGGTATATTCCAGGCAAAGATTTCATCAGAAGCATCAATGCCATCTTCCCTGCGGTTACAATAGCCCCCAGCTGGCCGGCAGAACAGCTGGTGGAAGGCTACACAGAGCCGATGGTGCGGGATATGCTGGAACTGTTCCAGGGCGTCCAGCAGGAAGTCTCATTCAAGCTTCAGGCAGTCGCATTGGGTAGGGCCTGGCTGAGCACACAGAATCTAATGAAGGTTTCCCCCATGTACACGCTGACTGTGGAGCACACCACAGAGGACGGGACATTCTTGGATGGGTACCATGGACTGATGACCATCAGAACACACACAAATAATGGGGTCTACTACAAACTACCACCGGATTATCGGTATTCCTTCATGACGAGCATCTACAGCTCCTAAGCCGGTCATACAATAGGGCATCTTTTCTTCTCGGAAAAGCCACCCCTGATCCTGCCTTGCGGTCCTTTGCATGTGATATCGCATGTGATCCCAGCCAAACCTGCCTGGCTCCAAAGCAATCCAACAGATTGCTTCTGCAGCCAGTGCGACTCGCTGGCTCCGGTGCTTCGGACCTACTGTCAATCACATGCAAATTGGATTGCTTGCCGCAATCGCATGAAAAAAAAAAGCCCAAATTACATGGAAAGCTCCCTAGTGAATGGAGGCATTATGATAGAGACCACTGGAAGTTTGTAGACCTGCTTTCTTAATTACCTCCTAAGAGAGTGAATTGAGCTTGTAATTAAATAAAGGATTCACACGGTGTCAGAAGCCTGTATTTACCTTATATAGGGATAACATATCATGGAAACATATTTATATCACATTTAGCACCAGATAGGGTTTGTTATATTAGACTCAGGGTCGGCGCCACCACTAGGCAGCTCTAGGCATTTGCCTAGGGCGCCAGCACCTGGAGGGCGGCAGTTCGCCCCTCACCCCCAGCGAACGGTGTAAAAAAATTGCTGCCCCGGCTTCCCTGCAGTGCTGGGGCAGTCAGGGGTGTCCGTGCCGTAGGGGTACCTGCGGCGCCGTCATGTGTATAAAGCTGGCTGCGGCCGGCGGGGTCCCTGTAGTGAATAGCAAATAACTAGCGATATGCGCACGGCGGCGCGGGAAGCGCTAGTTATTTGCTATTCACTACAGGGACCCCGCCATCCGCAGCCAGCTTTATACACATGACGGCGCCGCAGGTACCCCTACGGCACAGACACCCCTGACCGCCCCAGCACTGCAGGGACGCCGGGGCAGCAAATTTTTTTACACAGGTACCACCCCCCCCCTTCCCTCCCCCCGGCCCCGGGGCGCCCCCACCCCGACTCGCCTGGGGCGCTCCGGTACCTTGTACCGGCCCTGATTAGACTTGATGCACATGTCTCTCTGCACAATTTATATCTGCAACCCCTGCAGTGCACATGGTTTTGTCCATTTGAGAAGGAATTTGCCTCTGAGAGTGAACCAGAATAAGGCCCAAAATGGGAAGAATACAGGAGAGATTGTGAGATTCCACTAGAATCACTGTGCTCGTAACAATGAAAATTATCTAAAAAACAATAAGCTATACCAGTATAAATAACAATTTGTGTATAATATATCAAATACTAGAAATTTATAATATCCTTACAGAACACTGAAGGCAATTAAAAACAATACCTTACTTGCTGTATTTTATCTTAATAACCAGTTAAAATAGACTACAACTTAATGGTCGCCTAAAGGGGTGTACACACGGAGCGATTCTTCTAAACGATTTTGACTATATAAACAAAATTGCTTAGAAGGTTATACTGCTTTCATATTGCAGAAATGGGTAATGACACGGTATTCTTAAATGGGACTTTAAAAGCCTTGAGACCTTTCACATTGCAGGTGAAAACCGTTTTAAAAATCATTTAATACCATTCAAACATTCAACCCGTTTAACCCCCAAGGGACACGTTTCAAGCCATTGAAATAGAGCTGTTCAAACCGCCAAAAAAACGGCTTTAAAATGTGTAGGACTCTGTTTTTTAACCGTGTTGAAATACCGGTTAACTTTAACCGGTAAATCAACTCTGGCACTTTCACATTGCAGCCTTAAACGTTTTAAAATGGAAAAAAAACGGCAATATACCGTTTTAAAAGTGCGATGTGAAAGGGGTATCTGTAAAGATCTCTGTCCAGGTTAGACAAATATCCCTATAATATCGCTTAGATTAAAGAGTTGCCAGGCAAGAATATTTTGACTAGATCGCTGGCTGTCTACTCAAAATTGCTGATATTCACTGCGGAGGGAGATATTCACTAGGCTATCTGCAATGAATACCAACCAAGTATGTTAATTCTACTATAGTCAAAATCGCCCAGTCAAAAATCGCTGGTGCATTTAGTTACCAGCATGGGGGCGGGGCTTAGTGATGTCACTTGTAAGCCCCGCCCCCTGAGCGGCTGCTGAAACTCTCCTCTCCGGGCTTCTCCCGGAGAGGAGAATCTTAAAGTCGGCAACCCTGATTTATCAGCCTGATGTCCACCACCATCGGCATCAGTCTGGGAAGGTAATTCTGGAGGGGGGACCCCCTTCATTGGGGGGGATCCCCACTTCCCCAGGATCCCTGCCCAGGCTGACCAGTCAGGGGATGAATGCTTTGACTTGTATAAAAAGTCTCCCCCCGGCTGTAGCATTACCCTGCTCGCTGGTTGGGCCCGGTACCGGCTCTTGAAATACGGGGACCCCTACTCCTTTTGTCCCCCATATTTTGCAAACCAGGACCGGCCCATCAGTGGGACTTCACGGACACTGACGCCAACCAGCCACGCCAGTCCGGCTGTGTCTGCAGCACGCCTACCGTCTATCACCGGCTTGGAGCCGTCCCGCATCAAGTTGCACTCCCGTCTCCTCCCATGCACCTTAGAACTTTTAAATATATGCTGTTTTACCTGTTTCTGTCTGGAATAAATTGTGAGCCAATTTCATAATCTGGCTACCGTTCATTGGAAAAGATACCCTTATAGGAACGCGTGACAGAACTCGAATGTAAGTTGAGTACTTGTCATACTGTATGTTAAAGCTGTAAAAGAGAAAAAGTGCCATATAGAAGTTGTGGTAAAATAAACCATTATGTGCACACCTGAATAGAATACCAATGTGAGTCCACCTCCATTTGGTTCCCAAGCATAGTGGGATCGCTTTATATTGTTTGGTGTGAGACTCTGTGGCAAATTCAAAGGGAATTGATACCCCCCCTTATAGATAGAGTTCATTCTCCATCTAATACCAGTGCTGGTTTCCCTCTTCCTATGTTTGTATTTCCAGTTTAAACCTGGTATTTTAGTAGAAAAGGTGTATTAGTGTCAGACATTGCATAGAAAGCACAGATGCAGAAAAACCACAATAGACACAATAAAATAACTGCTGATTTCAGAAAGTTGGATGACACATTTAATGCCTTTATACACAAAAAATGCCCTGCACCCTCTAACAAGGGATCAGTCCAGATCATAAGTACATTAAACAGCCCATTAAAAAAGTTATTTTATCAAAACCCTATGGCTCCCATAGCAAAAACCAAATGTGTTATTAGACGATCTATATTGCAGAATGTCACAATCCTGTCCATCCGGTGCTCTCCCATCAGTCCCTGGTCCACACGTCTCATCATCGGCACACTGGTGGCATGACGGGGACTGCAGTCAGATTGTGTAGTGAACATGTGCTCACCGGCAGTCAGAGGCCGTGTCATACCTTTCTTTATCTGCCCTATGTACAATACATATAAATATATACTTATTTTATTATTGCTGTTGAATAGCCACGGAGCTTTAGGGCTCAGATGTTTTAACATCAACTGCATTTTCCGATGTATTCTCGATAAGAAACTTTCCGCAGGCCTCGTATGTGCTGGAGATATCAGATGACAGTCCTGCGATGTTGGTTGTGACACGGGAGACAAGTGCCGGAGTAAACTGGTTGTAATAGGCAATCTACAGAGGAAGGTACACATGGAATATAATAAATAGCCTTTACTGATTACACCTATCGCAATCGACCTGCAGCTTCTGCCATCGGGATACATCGGCCAGGTCCTAACACACACACCATACAGCCATACTCTTTATGGTTTGATATCTGAAAACGATGTGATGTATCTTTATTAAAAGTTGTATATATGTATTTCACATCCGGCCATGTTTAACCGCACAATATGCCTGCACCAGTTTACTGGAAGCCTCACAACACTGCTCTGTGCTGTTAGGGGACCCTGCAGGTTCCACTGTATATTTCTCAGTCTGTGAGCCCACTTTCCACTCAGCACAAGGACCAGGCTCTGAGCTGGTAGATTGGTGCCTATTTTAGTGGGATGCTTTACATTTGTTCTATGGTGGAGATACTTGCTGCGATCCCTCCATTTCCTCTGTCAGCCGCATCTCCCCTTGGTTTCTATGGGGGATGCGATGCTGGCAGAGTTTCTGATATCCAGAATGCATAGTACTCCAGATATTGCCCCCCCCCACAGCTGCCGCCATCTGAAAATGACGGTAGCCCATTGTAGCCGAAGGTCAACATATCACGTAGCTAGCTGGGCAAACGGCTCCCGTGGAACCCTCCTCAGAAGTGGGCACTGTGCAGTGCAGTCATTGCTGACCGGTGCATGTGTGGCTCCCCGGCAGCCGTCATAGCACATGGGAAGGAAGGGCCCCTGTTCCTGCCTGCCTGCCTACTAATACATCCCGCCAATGGGATGACATGGTGCAATGTGATCCTGGGCAGCAGTGGCGTAACTATAAATTTTGGGGTACTTCTTTACTTTCACGGCGGCAGCATGGCGCCGCGCGTACTTCCGGGTTACGCTCGCCACTAACTAAGTAAAATAAACAAAGTTAACGCCATGCCAACATGGATAGTTCATACCTCCACTATCCATGTTGGCATGGAGTTGATTTTAATTAGCGTAGCGAGCCACCGAGCCCCGCAAGGGGACTCTGACGCGCGGCGCCATGAAAGTACAGAAGTACCAATTTTGCTCCCCCCTGTCAAAAAGTTAATGGTTGACCCCTTCCACACCGCTCCCACCCCGGGCTCCTCTCCAGTGTGTTTCCCCAGCATGTGATGAGATCGCATGCATAACGGAGAAGCTGAAGCAGGATAGGAGGAAGAAAAACCAGTAGACACTGCTGCTTCCCCTGGCTCCGATGCATCCCAGGCCGCCTAGCACGCCTATCCGCCCGCCCATCCTGTACACAGTAGCCAATAGCCAGCTCTGTGTACAGTCAATTGAAACAGTGGGAGGATTTGTCATCTCTGTTATGGCCGCACCTGCGCTGCAGCTGACTCGCCTCCGGTGCTCAGCCAGTGGGCAGTGGCAGGCAGCAGCATATCAGTGCATCCAGCAGGTGCTGGCGCCCACATAGACCCCACTGTGACTTGCTCCCCCAAGCGGCAGCTGGGGCTGCCTTACAGTAGTTACGCCACTGCTGGGCAGCAAGATTGCATTGAATATGAGATCCATGATAAATGGGCTTTTAAGTGTTAATGCATGAAGTGAACACTAGGCATAAATTCCAGGCGAACTGTTGCAAGGGCACAGAAATAATGTGGTAAATAAGAGGCTGTGGCACAGTCTAGTGATCGGTTAAGAGCAAGAGAGCTCATAACCTGGTCACATGTGACTGCTGCATTCACACAAAAGTCAATATTGTTGCTAACATGAGGCGCTTCTAATCTAACTTCCAAAACGCAGTCTCTCTCCTCCTCCTGGCAACTATTCTGTAGCTGTGCACAGACCAACAGGAGAGAGTCACTAGACTGATAAATATGTACAGAAGTCTACATCTGTGCAATATGACTAAGACATACAGTAGTTGTCTACCCTCCTGCATTCTGCAGGAGACTCCCTGACATAGCAGCAATCTCCCTCTCTCCCTCATTAGTCTAGCAATCTCCCTCATGTCACCTAGCCCACATTACAATGTTACATTATTTGGGAAAAAAGGAACGAGAGACAGATACATTTACATTGAATCATCGGCCCCATTTCCCAGCACTTTACCAAGTATAGTATCTCTTACTAACTGTTTTGGGGCTCATCTACATTTGGATATAATGTACTGGAAGTCATTTTTAAAAGATTCCTCCCAGATGTAGCAGTGCACACCCACGCTTCTAGGTGCCACGCTCACAATCTCTTTTCACAATCTCTCAGTATATGGAACTAGACATGCCCTTTGGGTGGAGCGTGACAAGCCCCCTCAATGGAGTGCTTTACAAAATTATATTACCAACTATAATCTCCCTGAAACTAGTTTTCAAAAGTAGGCAAGTATGGACTAAGAATAATACCTTTGTCAGCGATCCTTCTGACCAGATACAGAAGCCAGAGCAGAGGGTCTCTCCGCGGGTGTACTCCTCACAGGGAGGGTGTGTTGGGAGAGAAACAGATCGAAAAGCTACAACATAAGGATCCCTGTAAGAGAGAGTAACATCACTTTACTACAGCTGCCAATCCCCTATGGGAAAACATGTGAGTAACAATACAAATGATCTTTACTGAACACAAGTAGAATATGGTTGGGAATGGGAATTCTGGAACACCCTTGAATAAGAAATATTTCTATGGATAATAAGAGATACATTTACAAGGTGATAACCAGCAGTTTGAAGGCGGTTTGAAGGAGGGTCTGTGATGTCAGCCTGTCTCGGTCACAGATTAGTGGAGGGGTCAGAGCTACTCACAGCGGCACAGACTGCGCAAAACTTTTATTGGTTCAGGAATTGCATCTGGATTTGTGGGTGGATAGTGATTTGCGATTCAATCAAAATTCACTTGCAAATTTACATGGGGCGAGTATACTTTCTTTCTGGGTGGTGGCTGTCTACCCGCGGTCATCTGCTTGTTTGTAGATTAACGATCAGTTCTAAATAAGGCTCATAGTACGGTCATAGTATTTAGTAGTAACTAATTCAAGTCGGTTTAAAGAATTAGTTGTTTTTTTATATCCACAAGATCAAAAAGGAGAGAGCCCAGATTCAGTCACCCAACACACAGAGCAAATAGAGGACAAGGAGGATACTTTCAATGTCAAATTTAGTTCGCCAGACGTTCCAGCAGGACGAGGACAAGGTCTATATCCCACATATCCTTTTATGTCTCCAGACTGGGTGTTCAGTTGGTGAATCTTGAGGCTGGGATGACAGGTTAGCATATGAGTGAGCAGGTCAGGTGAAAGCTGTAGCTTCCTCCGAAGTTACGTTTTAATGTGATCTAGATTCTTATTATTGTGTGTATAGCATTATTAGTTTTGTGGGACCTAAAATCCACCCATACACATTGGCCAGTGAATTCTTAGAACATTAAATCACCTTTACCAATAAAATGCCAATTCCAGCAAAGACCGCTCTGAATACTGGCATAAGTAAATGAAGTAAAAAATAAAATAAAAAAACCCCACATCTCTCCCTCTGCAGTATATGCCCCCACATATCACAATGGCCCTGATTGTCACTCACAGACATCTACCATAAGGCTGGTGCCAGTTCGATGGTGCATCCAAAGTCAATAGATGCAGCAATCGATATTTCAGCACCTACAGATGCTTACAGTGGGCGTCTCAGTCCTTATGCAATCAGTACGTAGCAGCTCTTCTATAAAATGTACAGGTGGACAACCGCCAATGGGCACCGATGTGTCCAGATCAGCCCCAATATTTCTGAGGTTCTAATTGGACAAGTGGCTTAGGCTACAGTTTGGTTTCCTTACCCTGCGGCACAGGGCGGCCTCTGAGAGGCCAAGATGACGAAATCTTGTGGTTTGCCATCTGCAGCACACACCGTGCTGACTACATGATAAATAGCATCATCTTCATTCACTTGCTGCAAGAGACGACATTCCCTACAAGAGACGATATGGTGGTCAGCGACACTGCACAATATCTCAGGCCTTCAACTCATTCATGTTCCTGCACTCACTTAAAGTTAGTGTCCCACTCATGGCGACGCCTCATGTCAGAGAGCAGGATGAAGCTTTGTCTCGCACCAATGGACAACCTCATGTCCACCCTGAAGGACAGAAATTTGTCATCCTCCAGCGTGTATAGCCGAACCTGAAGTAACAGGGGACAATAGATCATTATACACTGCTGTCATCAACCCATATGTTACGAGTGTTATTTAGGAATATTGCAAATGTCTAGCACCTCAGTCTGCGCCTACATGCCCAAATATATCTCCATTGCAAAAGTAGATATTTAAAAAGAGCTTCTGGAAGTGGAGAGGCATGACCCCTGCCCCCCAAAATCAGCCACAGAAGCGATTTTGAAGACTTTGAATGAATGAATTTAAACTAGCAGGGGAGGAGAGGTGCCCCCTTGAGAGCAGGAGCCCAGCAGGAGATGACTCCATTGCCTCCCAGGGTTAAGCCTTTGAATACTTGCCTTATATATCCACTGTGCTTATGGCAGCTGAGGTATTGTTGGTGCGTAGATGGATGGCTCCTGCGTCCCCTACTGGTCAGGTATATATTGCGTTGATAAATGATACAATGATGAGGTGGCATTATGACCATGAGTGGCAGAAGTGGAACGGTTCAGTTTACTCTTGCTGGCATTTGTTTTCCTACCGACGGCTCTTGTATCTTCCATCTCCGGGAATAGATTTTCAACATGTGTATTTTAGGGAACGTCTTTATTACTTTCTGTTCTATAACAATTATGCCGCCTGCTTGTGTTCTTCAATGACTGTGTTGAGTTCTGATATTGGGCCTAATTCGGACTGAATCACAAAGCACATTTTTTTCTCCAATAGAAAAAACCATGCTGCATTGCAAAGTTACATTTGTGTGAGTTATTTTGATTCTGTGCAGGGTAAATATACTGGCTGCTTTATTTTTATATTTCAGTTTGAACACACCCCACCCAAATCTAAATCTCTCTGCACATGTTACATCTGCCCCATCTGCACTGCAGCATGGTTAGAGAAAAAAAAAATGCTTTGCGATCAGGTCTAAAATAGGCTCATTGTCTGTTTATGTAAGATGGTGTACTAATAATAATAATAATAATAATAGTAATAAAACCAGCAATAATAATAATAATAATAATAATAATAAAACCGATAATAATAATAATGAGTATAATAATAAAATATTACCATTGCCTGAGAGCTTTCCCATTTCCCGGGAAGCTTGTGGCAGAGACGCACAGACAACAATACTACTACTCATTGTAGCTTTGTTGGAAGTTGTTGGAGCTGGGCTGGGGAATGTTAAACTAAAAGGTGCTGTAAGCAAAACTCTATATCAGGGATATTCACCATGTGGCCTCCCAGCTGCTGCAGAGCTACACATCCTAGCATGCCACAGTTTTATCATACACGTATAGCCTAACTGTGGAAGGGCATGCTGGTATATGTAGTTCCAAGCTGAATACCCCCTGCTCTATATAATGTTATGTCTTAGAGATCTCAAACCCAAAAGTGAATTAGTTTCTTGTGGGATTCTTCCTCAAGCAAACTTTTATTGTTTGATGCATACTTGTGAAAAAGTAATTTGAGCCTCAGCAGTATTCAGAAATCACAGGACCATTAAGATAGACTGACGTCAGGGAAGCTTGGAATGTTCTTTGTTTAATGTGCTTGCCTACCCTCTCAGAATGTCCGCAAGCCCCCTGCCCTCCAGAAAGGTGGGCAAGCCTCCCTCATGCCCCAGGAGCATGCCCCCCTAGAACAGACAGTACAAGTGATTGGACGGTCATACTCAGTACCTTATTAATTTCGGAGGTCAGAACCCAGTCAGTTTTGGACACTAGCATCTTCAATGCAGAAACGTTGTTGTAACTGAGATAAACCTGTAAAACATGTCCATTGTGAGAGTTATCCGCCATTGTACAAAGGGTCACATGACCACAGAAAGTCCAATTAACATAATGAAATGACAGCATGTGTTATAGGATACATTGTGAGAAATATATGTATAGGCACTGCACCTATTATTCTGCAATCTCATACACTGCTGCACACATTTTGCCTATGAGAACCATTGCCATTAAATGGGCTGCTAATTCACATACATACATCAATGGCAGAAAATAGACAGAAAGTCGCTAATACCCCCTTTTACACTTCCACAAAAACCCAGGTTATTGGAGAGAGAAAATGAATCATTGCTGCTATGCTTTGAGCAGACCCAACCCCCATTTTGTTACCTATTGTGACCTCATCTTTATCAATTCTTCTAAAATGACCATTTTTAATGACATCGACAGGGCAAAGCAGTGCTGACCCAAGTTCAGTGTAAACAGAGCCGACCCGGGTCAAAGTGCTGTATAAATGGACCCAAATTTGAACCAAATGTTGACACTGCGCTCGCCATGCTTCGGGCACTATTTTAGTCTCCCACCATGCCCTAGTGGATGGTAGAACATAAAATACCACCCGTCACACATGCCAGATCAAAAAACTGTGAAAAACCCCATGTCGACCTTTTGACTGTTATCCTTGCCCATGTCGACCTAATGATTGTGTCGACCTAGACCCATATCGACCTT
Organism: Crinia signifera; assembly: GCF_055691185.1. Taxonomy (NCBI): domain Eukaryota; kingdom Metazoa; phylum Chordata; class Amphibia; order Anura; family Myobatrachidae; genus Crinia; species Crinia signifera. The sequence continues at coordinate 144,324,084 of NC_139224.1, forward strand.
TCAGCATGTCGAACTAATGGTGTCGACCCAATGCTTGTTGACCTAATAGCCGTATACCTCTTCATATAGGACTTGCAATGGGTGTCAAAGCCACGCCTCCCTGAATGAGAATTTCACTGGGGAGGGGCACTGACAACCCTGGCCTGGGTTCTGCTGGAGTAAAACATCCTACTTTATTTTTCCTTACCTTATATCTCAGATCACCTAATTCCACCAAAACTAAAATTTAATTGAAAAAAATGTACACGTAATTTGCAAATTACCTGATTACTTGGATCCCAAGGGACGGACAAGGGCACCTCTGATTGTTTGCAAGATATAACATATTTGCTGTTGGCGAAAAGGAAACAGAGAAAGATCACATTTACTGTAATATAATCCTAAAAGTATCTCATCTGGTTGAAGTGTTATCGCCCTGACCGGCGATTACAGATTAATCCAGCCTGCTGGATAGTAATCACCGGGGTCCGGGCCCCTATCCATGGATCGATGAAAGGGCTCCTTTAAGCTGGGTACACACTATACTATGTGTACCCAGCCCGACGGCAGCAGACGGGGGAGCCAGCATCAGCTAGTACATACACACTTGCCAAAATGAGCAGCGATGGAGCCACATGCCCTTAATGACATCCCGTAAACCCTCCATGTAGGGCCGACCGAGAATGTCGATGACGACCTGCGGAAGCATGCATGGTCAGCATCATAGTGGGCATCGGAGAGTTATAAGCCTTGGAGAGTGGTAAAGTGGACCGAGATAATGTACCAGCCACTCCGCTGCTAGCTGCCACTTTACAGGATGTGTAAAAATGACAGGAGCTGGTTGGTTGGTAATTTATCTCTCTTCACTTTAGCTCTCTTCAAGGCTTAATACATAGACAGCTGTAAATAGATCGAATCACCTGGTGCCAATTATATTACCCTCACTCTGTCTGCTACTTTCAAAGAGGAGGTTACGAAATCCTCTATAAAAGCATACAATCAAAATAAAACAGAAAAGCTCCGGCAAACAGAATTGCAATTAATAAAAAATATTTTTTTTCTTTTACTAAATTTCAACATTAATACACAGTTGGTCTAATACCATAGGAGGCACTTTGATAACTTATATTTCTTAAGCCTCCTTCTTAAATTAAAATACAAATCACATGAAGTGGGCTATCCAGACCCTCTCAGTGTGGACCAAATTCGCTTCCCTGTCAAACTGTTGGGGTTTGCGCATGTGTATTTGTTAAAAACGGACGATGTGCAAACCCCCAGAACCCCCAAACTAAAGAAGACCTACGCTGAATTTATACATCAGTCACCAAAAAAATGCATCAATACACATATAGCAGCTTCTTGGGATTATTTTTATAGATTTCTATGGCTCCGGTACCCCAAATGTCTAGAAAGCAATTTGAACTGTGAAATAACCCATTAATCCAGTGTATTAGTGTGTCATGGCCATGAGCATTAAATAAAAGAAAAGGTTACCCCTTGTTTACCCCTTGTTTCTAAAATGCAGTGTCCCAACATGATGGCCGACCAGCTGTTGTTTTTTTGTTGTTTGTTGTTGTAGTAACAGAATCAAAACGCATTTCTCAGTCTGTATATGTTTTCTCGACGCTTGCTCAGTCAGTATTTTACGGACTGAGGAAATTGCAGAGAAAAAGTTTTTAATACTGTATATTAATACTAAAAAAATTTTTTTTTAATTGAAGTTCTGATTTTTCTGTTTTATTTTGATTTATTAGATAGACCCCTATGTCCCTTTGGATTTTTCTGGTCTCTGATGTAATAATAATGACTGCACACAATCTAATTTTACTCAATATTACATCAAAGTTACTGAAGACACATCTCATGTGTGTAAATAATGTTCAGCGTTAAAGTGTTGAAGTGAAGTCCATTTGTTGCCCATTTAGTACAATCAAAACGGGATTGGTACGAAATCCCGGCGGTCAAAATCCCGACAAGGGGGGACGTGGATCGCCCGCCCCCCCCTCCCCCCACCCCGCGCGTGCGGGCTCGCTATGCTAGCCGCTACACTATGCACACTAATTTATTCTCTCTCTATGGGTGTTCTGGACACCCATAGAGGGAGAAAGTGTCGGGATTTCGGCTCTGACTGCATCCCGTAAAAACAAATAAAAAAAAAATGGCTAACTAATGACAGCTTTTTAAGGAGGAAAAAAAACAAAACAAAAAAAATATATATATGTATTTTGTTTAGTGTTGTTGGTATTACCGGTCTAGTCTTATTTTCCTGCGTGCAATTGCTTCACGATACCGTCTTTCTCCATCCTAAGAGAAGAAATATTCAGTTATAGGAACAGAGTGTTATTAAAGAGTAACGGTAGATTTATACAGTGGCGCTGAGAAGGGGGGGCTTACTAATTAAGCAGGCCTGATGGTGGGGCCCAGTCGGGGCAACAGCAGCTCTTCTCAAACATCACATGCTGCTGGGCTGCAGTGGGGCCAGGGAGGTGCTAAAAGTGCTATTCTTTTCTGTATCTTATTCTAAGAGTGCATGGCCGCCACGCCTCCTGCAATTAGGCCACACACTGTGAAGTACCTGGGCCCGGCCAGGCTCTATACTTCCCTGGCTGTTCAGAAATAGAAATGGGCACTTCGTAGCATCTACTACTCAACAGCCAGGTCTAACAATTCACCAGCAGCTTTCCTTTTTATTAAAGCTTGGAAAGAGATCAGGTGGAGAGATATATAGTACCAACCAATCAGCTCCTGTCGTTTTACAGGCTGTTTTTTAAAAAATTACTGTAAGATCTTAAGTATTTAGGGGTTTAATTACGTAAGCTGTCCATAGACGGTCCGTTCTGTACTATGAGATGCGCGCTCCCGCGCATCTCATTGTACGGTACAAAAAGTATGTGCTGCACATACTTTTTGTACTAGCTGGTTATCACATCGCATTGCATGCACAAGGCATGCAATGCGATGTGATGTGTACTATATAAGTCCCAAACGGATCCGCTAAACGGAGACCGTGTATGGGCAGCTTAAGGATTGGAGAGAGATGAAGTAGACAGATCCTCGGAAAAATGGTCACCGCTCCTTTTTTCTGGCTATTTCGGCAAAGCTCCTGCTGCTGGACTCCGGAGGGTAGGCATCACAAAAATGGGTGCAGTGTGTGTGTGGCCCCCTGGGACTCACACTGCACACATCATAGATACCACTGGCACGGAGGTGAAGTTGTGCAGCGTAACAGACAGTAACAGGTAGAGTTACCACCTCATCCGTTTAATTCCGGACACATTAATTACACAGGGTGGTAACCCTAGTAACAGGATATGTAAAGTTGACCTACCCCTGGTTCCGGTCTGATGCACGGTACAATACACGAGCGATTGTTTTCATCTAGAACCACGAAAGTCATGAACGCGCTGTTTATATGCCTTCTGGGAACATCCACATCATGACAAAATGCCTCCACGCAGACCCCCACTTCCATACTGCAACAGACAGGAACACATAGTAACATGATGCATGTACTCTGCTGACTTCTGTAATACTGTACACAATGCTGAAGAGAGCGATGGTATGGCCTCTGCATCTCCTCTGTGTGTACCCTGCTGTCTATCGATACTACTGTACACACTGCTGGAGAGAGCGATGGTATACTACTGTACACACTGCTGGAGAGAGCGATGGTATGGCCTCTGCATCTCCTCTGTGTGTACCCTGCTGTCTATCTATACTAATGTACACACTGCTGGAGAGAGCAATGGTATGGTCTCTGCATCTCCTGTGTGTGTACCCTGCTGTCTAGCTATACTACTGTACACACTGCTGGAGAGAGCGATGGTATGGCCTCTGCATCTCCTCTGTGTGTACCCTGCTGTCTATCTATACTACTGTACACACTGCTGGAGAGAGAGATGGTATGGCCTTTGCATCTCCTCTGTGTGTACCCTGCTGTCTATCTATACTACTGTGCACACTGCTGGAGAGAGCGATGGTATGGCCTCTGCATCTCCTCTGTGTGTACCCTGCTGTCTATCTATACTACTGTACACACTGCTGGAGAGAGCGATGGTATGGTCTCTGCATCTCCTCTGTGTGTACCCTGCTGTCTATCTATACTACTGTAAACACTGCTGGAGAGAGCGATGGTATGGTCTCTGCATCTCCTGTGTGTGTACTCTGCTGTCTATCTATACTACTGTACACACTGCTGGAGAGAGCGATGGTATGGCCTCTGCATCTCCTCTGTGTGTACTCTGCTGTCTATCTATACTACTGTACACACTGCTGGAGAGAGCGATGGTATGGTCTCTGCATCTCCTCTGTGTGTACCCTGCTGTCTATCTATACTACTGTACACACTGCTGGAGAGAGCGATGGTATGGCCTCTGCATCTCCTGTGTGTGTACCCTGCTGTCTATCTATACTACTGTACACACTGCTGGAGAGAGGGGTGGTATGGTCTCTGCATCTCCTCTATGTGTGCCATGCTCAAGAGAGTACAGCAGATGCTCTGCATTCCCCATGCAGTCTCGGAAAATACATATTGGCTTATATAACATACAGTAGATGTAATACTGTATATGTATACTCCTATTTTACGAACAGCTTTGATGAATGTCCCTGACAGATATCGGATAATGTTGGAGACAGGGACGTGCCTCCCCTGTCATAATGATGAAAATAATAAAATATTTATATATCTTCTTTTATTATTTTCATCATTTCTACCTCTCCCGCTGCCTCCCACCCTCTTCGACTGCTACATGTGAGGGTGGGAGGCAGCGGGAGAGGTGCCTCCCACTGTTAACATTAAAACTCCAGGCAGCGGGGGGTGGGTAGGGGCGGGCAGGGGGCATGGTGCAGCAATGGGCTGTAAAAGCCCATTGAACATGAATGGGGAAGTGGCACTTCTACTGCTGCCGCAATGACAGGGGCACCAGTATGAACGCACGCCCACAGATGTGATTGGGCCAGCAGATCCAGTGCTGGATCCGCTGTCCAATCACACATATGCAGGGCCCACCTGGAGAGGATGCAGCAGCACGGCGCCGCTGGGAGAAAGCCACCAACGCAAAGGAGAGGACAGGTGAGTCCGCCGGGGGGGGGGGGGGCTGCATGTACTGGCGGCCGCTGCATACCATGTAGCGGCCGCCAGTACATCCCCTGGCAATGACCTCACTGGCAATGACCTCACCGCACGTCGCTGGTTGGAGATTTTCAAACCTTCTAAAGAGGACAGGTGTAGGTGTTGGGTTTCTTACAAATTCCCTGCAGAGAGTGTCAAGGCCTCCATACATTGTGGTGACTTCTCCCCTCAGCTCTCTCATGAGCCACCCAGCAGGATCGCATGCCATCCCCACCGAGCCTGCCCGAGCCGATAGCAAATCCTGCAGATTGCTTCTCCTGCCGGGGCGACTCGGAGGGTCCGGTGCAATGCGCACAGTCTGACCCGGTCAGGATTTGCAAAGATTTTGATCATTGGTATGAGGCTGTCGGCATCCTGACCATCAGGATACTGTTCGGATCTCTTACCCAAGCCAATAAGACAGCCTGGTATGCTGGGTTTAGATAAAATGAATGTAAGGTATGCCGGTTCTCCCAATTGCTACACAGTCAGGGGAGGACTGGTGAACAGGTTACACTAAGTGGATGTTTCTTCAAAAGTACAGACCCCTCTATTGTATAAGGAAAAAGTAATTCATTTTTATTCTTGAACGAAATGCAGGTACATACTACAGAATCTAGAAAATTGGCTTCCAGAAGCTGTAATGATGAACCTAGGCCAGGCTCTCTCCCACAATGCACTTTCTAAACATATAAAGAACACTTCAGTGATCAATGAATTGCTCCAATTATCCCAGCGCTGATAAGTGTGATAGCAGATATATATATTACACACAGATGACCTGTGACCCTACTATCTGCACTCTGAGCTAGTGCCACAACGGTCACATGTACATACACAACATGGGACCTAGCACTCAGGTTACGGTTATGGTTTATCTGATGCATCAGAGATTTCATATTGGAGCTATAAACTCATAAACCTGTGCAGTCCTCACTGTACAAAGCCCAAGGTTCCATAGAAAGCGCTCTAGTGGCCGGCGGGTCTGCAAATTCATGGGATGCTTTTCACTGATTATCTCAAGGTCAAGATTAGGATCTCAAGGTCAAGATTAGAATTCCAGAGTAAGGAAAGGATAAACTATAATCATTGCGGCGCTATGTTCCAGGACATTACCTAATCTTAGCATTATCATATATAGACCGTATATATGACAACTTACAAAAAATAAACAATGACTCCCACCTGTGCATGTATATAGTGTAATCTGAGAAAGAATATTATTCTTAGAAAGTCTCCAGATCAAATTCTATCATGCGGTTTACAATAGACTGCCTGCCTGCTATACGCTCACAGGATTAAAGAGATTAAGTTCCATTAATATCCATATTTTATAGGCTCCAAGGTTAATTAGACCATTCACCACTACCAAATCTGCACAGAATGTTCAAACATAATCTAAGTCAACGTTTCCTCCCTTAAGGGTCTTTGTCAAGTCAAGCCACAAGCTGTCATGCCAGCATACCGGACATTGCTGCTTGTTTGAACTTTAAACTTACAGTATGTGCACATTTGGAAGCGGTGAGCGCCATCTTTAAGACTTGAGCCTTATAACGCGTTGTATGTGATAAATGGTACTGTAGCCAGGATTGTCATGTGTTTGAACGATGACAGGAGCTGATTGGCTGAGCTACATTCATCATTGACAACAAGTTTTAAATAGTTAAAGGTCATTGATAAATGGCCTCCTACATATATTGCAGAACCCCATCAAAACCCCATCTTGGTTACTGACCTGTCTTTAAAGGCGTTGTTCACAATAGCCTTTAGGATTAATCGATCTCCGACCTGAGATGGCCCCCAAAAATGAAACATCTCGATTACCTTCAAAGTTGGGTGAGCGTGACAAAGCCGGCTGTGTGAGTCAGACAGATATAGGAGCGTTAGAGAACGTGACCAGAAACCTACACCAAACATAGCATATTTATGATGAGAGTCACATGGAGATCACCTAACTGTCAGCTAGATCTTCAATTTATCAGGGCGGTACTCCGCTTGTTCAGGGATGGTAACAATACGGGTAATACAGACCTGATCCCAAGTCCGCGAATTCGCACGGTGGCTATCATTGATACACTGCGCATGCATAAGGACCGCAATGAACATGTGCGATGTTGGGCAGTGATGAAAGCATGCTACTTTTTTCATTCTGTGGCCATTCGCCAGGTGATTGACAGGAAGTAGGTGTCTGGAGGCGGTAGCGGCTGTTTCATGGGAGTGCTAAGACAAACGCTAGTTTCCCAGAAAAAACACGGGGGGGGGGGGGGGGGGTGTTAGGGAAAATGCAGCCGTGCCCAGACTTTTTAGGCAAGGGTATGTGACGTCAGCAACATACCGATATTCCAGTTTTCGAGTCAGTCTCAGTGGATTTCACTCTATCAGGGCGGCATCTATCTGAACGGTAGCCCCTGTAAATTTGCGGCCGTTTGATCAGGTCTGAATTATCCCCATTATACAGTTCCTACAACAAGCCCTACCTCTATTCACATATACAGTGTCTGTACGTATTTCCTTTACTAAAACCTATACTTGTGCAATCTGCTGTGACTGTTGGCATGAAGCAGCTTGGACGCCATATTTACATAGAGCAGCTTATTTATCTAATAATAGGAAACAACAAAATGTTGGCATTCTGGACGTCCACATGACAATGGGTCAGTAAAAAGCCATTATATAATTACACTGAAGGGCCAAACGTCATGGGATATCCCATAACTTTTGGCACTTCAGTGTAATTAGTTCTTACAGCCCTGGTGTTCTTAGAATCCTTGGATTAGAATATAGTTTCCCAGTTATGTGGAACTCAGAACTCTTACCTGGCAGCTATTGTGGCAATATTCTCCATCCAGGCCATTATCTGCCCACCAAATGTATTCCCTTGATGGTTGGCATGAGGAGGCAACACGAGTTCCACGCTCTCCACGTGAGTCTTCTGGGCAAGGACCACTCCCTTTAGCTTTCCTTCAGGACTACGCTCTACAAGACACAATGTGCATGAGTATGACCTACTTATATACATTGGCCCTTATTTTGGTTCTCCCAAAGGCAAATGCCTTCTCAAATGGACAAAACCATGTGGACTGCAGGTGGGGCAGATGTAACATGTCCAGAGAGAGATTTAGATTTGGGTATTCATACATGCACGGTGGTCATGCTTGGGAGGGCTTCTGGTGATTTCTGTGAACTGTAGTCCATAGGCTACAGGCGTCCGCCATCTGGTGGTGTTATCTGCGGGGCCAATCTGCTTCGTAAATCTCACACCATCAAATCCCCGCTATAATTTCTGATTTCAGATATCAGTCTAGAGATGGGCAGTACGATTCATTGGAATGAGTTGAGCCGCACGGCTCAGCTCAGTAAAGTGTGTTGAGACAGTGACTCGGCTCTCGAGTCACGACTCATATAGAATTACAGGCACAGGGAGACAGTGCAGGGCTCACAGCACACTCAGGGAGTTGCAGAGGCTCAGTCACTCAGTGTGCAGGGAAGACAGGAAGTAAGACAGTGGCTTGGCTCACAACTCTTAGTGAGTTGCAGAGGCTCAGTGTGCTGGCAGACAGGAAATAAGACAGTGGCTTGGCTCTCAACTCTTAGTGAGTTGCAGAGGCTCAGTGTGCTGGCAGACAGGAAATAAGACAGTGGCTTGGCTCACAACTCTTAGTGAGTTGCAGTCGGCTCAGTGTGCTGGCAGACAGGAAATAAGACAGTGGCTTGGCTCACAACTCTTAGTGAGTTGCAGTCGGCTCAGTGTGCTGGCAGACAGGAAATAAGACAGTGGCTTGGATCACAACTCATTTGGAATTGCAGCAGGCACAGAGAGACAGTGCAAGGCACACAACACATTAGGGAGCTGCAGAGGCTCAGTCCCTTGCTGCTGCTTAGTAACCGAACCAGCTTTAATAATGATTGTGCAGTTCATCTGGCAGAGGCAGGCAGCTGCTTATGCAATGAATGTTAATAATATACCAACATAGATTCAGTGTTATGTAATTACTATGTAATTTACAATTTTTATTTAAATATTCTGGTGGTCTTGGATTTACAAATATATATCTATAGATATATCTATATATATCTATATCTATATCTATAGATATATCTATATATATATATATATATATATATATATATATATATATATATATCTATATCTATATATCTATATCTATATATCTATATCTATATATATATATATCTATATATATATATATATATATATATATATATATATATATATATATATCATCCCCTATTAGCCTGCAGGGGGTGTTCCACAGTCACACTGGCTGAGCTGAGCACAGTGCACTGCTGAGGCTGCTGAATGATTCTGATCCATCAGCGAGTCATCATGATCACTACTGAATAACTGAGCCTGCACACAGTGAGAACTGTCTCAACTCTCACTGCAGGCTCAGGGATTCGTCCAGGGCACAGCAGCCCTGCATGACTCATTATGAGTCGTGTGAGCTAAGCTTAGAGCTCATGTCCCTGCCTCCCTCCCCACTAGAAGTTACCCAGGTTTGCTGGCCAATAATAGCTGAGCTCACTGCTCAGCCCCGCCCCCGTGTCATTGACTGACATGTTTCATCACCAATAAAATTATCTCCACTCTTCCAGGCCCCCCTCTGAGGCAAAGGGAGTTGGGACTCGGGACTGCTGTCTCTGTCTGCACTAATGCTGCTGCTGCTGCTGTCTCGACTCATCCAGCAGTGAGTGGCTCGAGTCATGTATTCAGCTTAATGACTCGAGTCACTGAGTCGAGACAGCGATTCACTAGCCATCTCTATATCAGTCTTATTGTTGTATCTTTCAGTGATACTAAGCAGAACACCCAAAAATGGGTGTTTTTGCAGAAATATGTCAAAATATTTATTGAGAAATGGGCCCTTAATCCTTCATCGGTCTAATTCCAATTTGTACGCAAATGGCTACGCAGCTGCGAGTTTTTAGCTATGGACTTGCTGAACAATGCAAATGTAGTTGCCGCCCAGAAGTGAACAGAAAAGCCCACCAAAACCGTTGCAAAATCTCAGCAGCTGCGTACACTTCTGCAGCATCGGCACAGTCAGATAGCAAAATGCAGGGTCGCACCGGGACTTGGAAACGGTTCAGTCCCAAAGTGATCCTGTATTTTGCTCTCTCTTGCCCCTTCAGCGACCAAGAAATATTGCTGGTTCGCTGAGGTCTGCATGAGCGGAGCGTCATCATTGGCGGGGGAGGAAGCAGCACCTGGAACTAACACTGCTCCAAGCACTGCTTCCTCCATCAGTGTGAACGGGAACTGGGCTGCTCAACCTGATTAACCCATCTCAGCACTGAACCGGTAAGAACCCTTCTTTATTACCGGTTTGTAATGCCGGATTGCTGCTGGTAATTAGGTGCGATCAGAGTGAGTCTGTGGTCTCAGTGACTGGGCTATGACATACTTTCTGTGTGCACATTTGCAGATGTAGGTAGAGATTTGCCCCCAAAAACATGTGACTCACCTTCGTTTTTTGCTGCCACTCCCTGCTACCTCCCCCAAATAGTCTCAGACTGTCAATCACTCTAATGTGTACACGGTATACGGTCACTAGGTCGGGATGAGAAAGGTCGACAGGCTTTAGGTCAACACCTTAAAAATATCGACATGGCTTTAGGGCAACAGGGTCATAAGGTCGACACATGCATTAGATCGACAATGGTAGGTCGACAGGTGTTTTTTTAGTCGACATGTGCCGACAGGCAGTATTTCATGTCCTACCACCCACTAGGCAGAAGAGGGAGAATATTATAGTGTGCCGAGCGAAGCGGTGCACTTTTTTTGGTGTCCATGTCGACATTCATGACAAAAAAGCATTAGAACCCTGTGTCAACCTTTTGACTGTCGACCTTTCCATTGACGACCTAATGCATGTGTCGACCTTATGACCCCGTGGACCAAAAGCCATGTTGACCTTTTATAGGTGTCGACCTTCAGTGGCCTTTGTACCTGTGTACACACGGTGAGACCTGGTTTTCGATTTGGCCTATTTGATTCCTCTACTGCTTTTCAATTTTCACTTTTGACATTAGATTTTTACGGGTGTGGTACAGGGTTCCAAAAGTCGGGATCCACGACTGTCCGGACTCAGACAGCATGGCGAGCGCAACAAAGCCCCTTGTGCACTTGCCGCGATTGGCACGCTGCGGGCACGGTGGCTCGCTACCTATTCTATTCTCCCTCTATGGGGATCGTGGACCCCCACGAGGGAGAATAGTCGGTGGCCGTCAGGAACCAGTGCGTCGGTATTTTAACAGTCAGGATCCCAACTGGCACCCTATGTCTATTCGATTTGAACTATATGGTCCAAATCGGAGGTGAAATCTCACTGTGTGTACACACTATAAGAATAAAGCCCCACTGCGAGCGGCACTGTAATGGTACCTTGGCATGTGCGCAGCGTTACCACGGCACATGGGCCGTCTCATGATAATCACTCAGCTGAGTGAATATTGGCGTTGTGTACACATCCGAATCATTCCCATACTGCAGTTGCTGCACCCTGTATGACTGGATTCCTCATCATAAGTGTCAGAGGGCGGGATGTATTAATATACATCACCACCCCTCGCCACCTGGCCGCCGATGTTGCTAGCGCATATGTAATAACATATGCGGCTGGCATCACGGTGCGGTGATGGATGCGGCAATACCTGTAATGTGGTTTGCGGGGGGTCTCCGTCATCTCCTTGGCTATGCGGCGTCTCCTCCTCCCCCCTGCAGCCGGAAGGATATCCCCAGCTGTCTGTGACATGCTGCTGGGGGAGGAGGAGCAGCACGGAGGATGGGGAGGGAAGGTAGGGAGGCTGCGGCGGACGGCGATAGAAGCCCATAGGCTTCTATAGGGGGGATGCGGTCAATATGCCGGCGGTCGAAATACCAATGCCGGAATCCCGACTGCCGCAATGCTGGCACTTTGTCCCCGACACCCATAGAAAGAGAATAAAATGTGTACCGAACGTAGCGAGGCACTGGGCCCGCTGCGTGGCGAGTGCAGCGAGCCTGCAGGGGGGGGCACCCAAAGGTGGCGATACCCTGCCCTGCGGTGACGCAGTGGCGGGGTTTTAGTACATATAAAAATGCGGTAAAACGGGTGTTCCGCATTTTCGGCTTAGTGCATCCCTCCCAGGGTCCTTTAGCATGTAGGTAGCGGTCAATCATTACAGTGTAAACTGATTCAAGAAGTCTTGAAGCAGTTTACCTACGCATGACTATATTGGCTGGTAGGGCAATCCGTAGTACAGGCTGAATGCATTTTTCTGTAAAGTACCTGCACTGAGATGGGTAGTCAGTGTGCAGTATTTAATTGGACTGTTATCACGCAATCACATGGACTGCTGGTGGACAACTGAAGCCATGGCAATTATTATCTTCTACCAGAATTAGCTCTGCATGGAGCAGGCTGCCAGCCAGATATATTAAGCTTCAAAAATGATAAAGTGGAGAGTGATAAACAGCCAGCCAACCAGCTTTCACCTGTCATTTTTCAAACACAGCCTGTAACATGGCAGGTAGGAGCTGATTGGCTGGCTGTTTATCACTCTCCACTTTATCAAGCTTCATACATCTGGCCCTAAATGAGCAGCCAGAGGTATTCAGTCGACACCATATAAATTGACATTGACTAAGTCGATATAGACAAAAGGTCAGCACGAGTCTTATTTATTTATTTTTTACTATTTCATACTTTATCATCAACGTGGATGGTAAAATAACAGTTTCATGTGTCGACCATTTAGTGTCAGTCTATAGAATTTCAACCCATTATACTGTAACCCAGGGAGATGAGCAACAGAAATGACTGGTACTGATTCGGATGTGGTCTCTGTACGCAGAAGCGATGATGACATAGGCTGATGCAGCAGGAGGCGCTTGGTGTAACTAGACACCTCCTGCACGCAGGTGTGATCCAATGCTGCGGCCAAGACGGCTGCACTAGGCATAGATACCTCCCAGCATTGTATCAGGGAATAAAAAGGGGCGTGGCCTCAACAAAAGGTCATGTCTTCACTGTGGGGGCATGGGCAGCGCTCTGAGAGCTGCTGGCCACGCCCCCCTGACCCTCTGTCCACCAAAAATCAGGAGAAGGGATGTATTACTAGGTATCTGAGCACTGAAGGGAACATTAAACAGACGGGTAACGTACCATCAGGTAAGGTGCTCCTGGTCAGCAGATCCTTGATGTTGTCAGTATGGAGCAGCCTCATGCGACGCCGCTCAGCTGCAATACTGTGTTCCAGTTGCTCCTCTTCAGTGACAGGTGTCAGGGGCTTCAGCATTACCTGCAAGCAATTATCAAAATCATCCAATACACTACAGGACACTGAGCAGTGGCATCTGGACAGTAGCCATTTAGATTAGGGAGAAATCTAGATACACCCCAAGGATACAACCACCCCCCCCACATGCAAGATACCTCACGGAATAATCCATTACACAAAATTCTCATGGTCCCGGGCATTTTGAATAAGGGTTACTCAACCTGTAGTAGTATTTCACTCTTTAATGGTTACGTTCTCTGGTGGGTGGCCACACCCCTAAGCTTAGGCCCTAAAATAGCATTCCTCCGATTTTTACAAATGATGCATCTTATCGTGTTACATACGAATGCCGGCCTTCAGAATACCAACACCGACATCCCAAAGAGGGAATCCTGACAAGGGTCAGGTACGTATACTTACCCTCCCCCTGCCCCCTCCCCCCAACCTTCTCTCCCAGTGGCCTAACCCTACCCCCTTGCAGCCTGACCCTAACCCTCCCCCACTAGTGCCAACCCTCATATCCTACCCGCCAACACCCTAACCCTCACAGACTGCATCTGGCTTTGCCTAGGCTGAGCACAGTTGCAGATTTTACCTGGGGAGCTGCAACTCTGCAGCCCATAGGTAAAACTGCCGCTGTACCTAACCATAACCCTCCCTCCCTGCAGCCTAACTTTTATGGCTAAACATTTGGTTTTAACTCAGATTTTAATAAAAAAAAATCTCACTTTTTTATTGCCTTGTGCTTGGGCCACGAACGTTGCAAATGCCTGGCACACTTTCCACTCTTTTCCACTGCACAAATCTTCGGAGGTGACGTGGATTCCAACCTGGACAGAGAACAAACATTTTGAAAATTAGTGATCGATTACCAAAAATGCCTAACATGGGGACCCAGCAGCTGCACAGTAGGCCTCATTTATGAAGTGCCATCGATACGCCCCACAAACTGCTTTGTATTGGGTTTGCACTATTGTGCCTAGATGTGGGACCCGCTTGGGCCCTCTCACACAACGCCGGCGGCTTTACAAAGTCCTTTGCGATTCTAATCACACATGTTAATACATATGGGTTTAATATTTTTGCGATGCCGGCCCGTATGTATTTGGCATTGTTAATACACCCGGCCCTTAGTCCCTCACAGAACAGGGGGGCAGATTTATTAAGCTTGGTGAAGTGATAAATTGTCTGTTTTTTTTTTATCACCGGCCAATCAGCTCCTTATTTTGTAGTTATAGGCTTGGTTTGAAAAAATGACAAGTAGGAGCTGATTGGCCGGTCATAAAAACCAGACACTTTATCACTTTACCGGGCTTAATAAATCTACCCCTAACTTCCCACCTGCTCTTGACAATAACCCAAAGTAACCTAATTTGACATAAAAAAGCTTGCTTCGAAGGCTTCCTAGGATTGGTCCACAGCTATCTACGAAAAGAGTCCCTTGAAAAGAAGATGTGGAAGCAAGGGCGTAACTACCATAGGTGCAAGGGGTGCAGCTGCTATGGGGCCCAGAGCTGAAGGGGGCCCATCTTTACCATCTAAATAACATGTTTTACATACATTTATCACCATCAGTTGCTAAATAGGGGGCCCTTACAAACTTTTGCTATGGGGCCTACAAATATCTAGTTACGCCCCTGTGTGGAAGTCTCGTTATACAGGTGTTCCCTCCACCAGTCCGGATTTAGTAGCCTGCCGTGATGTACTTGCACACAGCAGCGATCATACGCAATGTGCCGAGCTTTGTCGCGCTGTGTGACCGTTCAATCGATTCCAATGGCGCAAATGTGCACACGATTTCCCACGCACATTTGCGGCACACTAATCATGGATAACAAGTCACGGGATGGCCACAGGTCTATAGTAGTGCATCTATTTGCTATATAAATACATATTCATTACAAAATTTGCACCAAACACATAACGAACCAATCAACACAAACCTCCATACTGGAATTAAAAGCACGGTTCACTTTTGTCTTCAAGTTAACAACTTGCCCCACGCTGGAAAAATACACAAAGAAAAAATGAGCACAAAGCAAATCGAATATGCTAATATGACTTATAATTATAAATTGTGTACATAAATCGCCAACTCAATGATATTCTACAAATCTTAGATGTTTTATTCCTTTGAAAAGTCACATATCTATTCAACACTACCAAAATGGGCCGATATCACTAATGGTAAACCCACTTCTATCCAATGACAGCAAAATACTGAGTGACTAACTGGATCTCAGACCCTCGCCCATGAATAAACCTTAGATACAAAATAAGCCAAATTTCCGGTTGAGGTGCCCTTGGACACTTTGGGCACAAACATATTCACAGCCATGCACATGGGCGGTGAGACACCATGGCGTTTACCGGCTCCAAACATTCGGAGGCTCAGCTATCAGATCTGTGTGGTTGAACTGGCCCATCCGCTATTTGCCAGATGGCCAGTCCAGCCCTGGTAGTGAATATATAGGGGGAAATTTACTAAAGGAAATGTGTAAAAAATAGGTGTAAAAATAGGTGTATTTGTATCCAGAAATACACTTATTTTTGACATTTTCTATCCCGAAAATACGGCAATTCGTATTGATAGCACATCAATACGAATTGCCGTATTTTCGGGATAGAAAATGTCAAAAATAAGTGTATTTCTGGATACAAATACACCTATTTTTACACCTATTTTTTACATATTTCCTTTAGTAAATTTCCCCCATAGTGTCAGCTCCGCTGGGACAGGGATTGATGTAAATCATACTCGCCTACTTTAGAAAACTAGTTTCAGGGAGATATAGTTTGTAGTAGAAATTTGTCACGGCGCCCCATTGAGGGGGCGTGTCATGCTCCACCCAAAGGGCGTGTCTAGTTCCATATATGGAGAGATTGTGAAAACAGATTGTGAATGTGGCACCTAGAAGCGTGGGTGTGAACTGCTACATCTGAGTGGAATATTTAAAAATGACTTATATCCAAATGTAGATGACCCCAAAGCAGTTAGTAAGAGCTACTATACTTAAGTGCTGGGAAATTATGCTTATAATTCAATACAAAATGTATCTGTCATTCCATTTTTTCCCAAAAATGTAACGGTGAAATGTGGGCTAGGTGACATGAGGGAGATTGCTAGACTAATGAGGGAGAGAGGGAGATTGCTGCTATTTCAGGGAGTCTCCTGCAGAATGCTGGAGGGGAGGTAACTATGATGTAAATGACTAAATGCTATGTGAAAGCGCTGCAAATCATGTGTGTCTGCTATGTAATAACTTCATACATAATCTCATAATACCTGATTGTATGTTCAAAATAGATGTCATCCATAGACGCGGTGACGCATGGACAGCCCGCGTGCCTCTCCGCTGACAAAGAAAAGAGAGATTGCATTACACATTATACTGTATAATGGTGGGTTCAGTCTTTTATTCATTTCCTTGAGCAATGATACAAAAGGAAGAAATGTATGGTATAGGTATAATGTAAGCCGATATAGGTATAAATGTATGGTATAGGTATAATGTAAGGTATAGGTATAAATGTATGGTATAGGTATAATGTAAGCCGATATAGGTATAAATGTATGGTATAGGTATAATGTAAGGTATAGGTATAAATGTATGGTATAGGTATAATGTAAGGTATAGGTATAATGTAAGGTATAGGTATAAATGTATGGTATAGGTATAAATGTAAGGTATAGGTATAAATGTATGGTATAGGTATAATGTAAGGTATAGGTATAAATGTATGGTATAGGTATAATGTAAGGTATAGGTATAAATGTATGGTATAGGTATAATGTAAGGTATAGGTATAAATGTATGGTATAGGTATAATGTAAGGTATAGGTATAAATGTATGGTATAGGTATAATGTAAGGTATAGGTATAAATGTATGGTATAGGTATAATGTAAGGTTTAGGTATAAATGTATGGTATAGGTATAATGTAAGGTATAGGTATAAATGTATGGTATAGGTATAATGTAAGGTATAGGTATAAATGTATGGTATAGGTATAATGTAAGGTATAGGTATAAATGTATGGTATAGGTATAATGTAAGGTATAGGTATAATGTAAGGTATAGGTATAAATGTATGGTATAGGTATAATGTAAGGTATAGGTATAATGTAAGGTATAGGTATAAATGTATGGCGTAGGTATAATGTAAGGTATAGGTATAAATGTATGGTATAGGTATAATGTAAGGTATAGGTATAATGTAAGGTATAGGTATAAATGTATGGCGTAGGTATAATGTAAGGTATAGGTATAAATGTATGGTATAGGTATAATGTAAGGTATAGGTATAATGTAAGGTATAGGTATAATGTAAGGTATAGGTATAAATGTATGGCGTAGGTATAATGTAAGGTATAGGTATAAATGTATGGCGTAGGTATAATGTAAGGTATAGGTATAAATGTATGGTATAAGAATAAATGTAAGATATAGATTCCACAGAAGCGGATTACAAACAACAGAGATAATGTACACATTACATCACTAACCATGTACCCACTTATACTGCCTACAGCTCCTGCTAAGAGTCCTATGGGGCAGCACCATCTACACAGGAAATAAACACTGGATTTAACCCTTTGAGTGCTACTGCTGCCATGAGAGATCTTGAAAATAGAGTCACACCCACTGAAAGGGTTAATAACATAAGTCAAAAGATGGGGGTTTGGAGCTAAAGTAGATATCACTGGGTGTGGATCGTTTCATCGACCACACTTAGGTCGACAGTCATTAGGTCGACATGGGGGGAAGGTTGACAGGTGTCTAGGTCGACAGGTGGCAAGGTCGACATGGGACAAGGTCAACATAGCGTTAGGTTGACAGGTCGGAAGGTCGACGTGTTGTTGGTTTTTTTTGACTGTTTTTGACCCGAATGGCGACATGGACACAGTTGGAAGTCAACCGCAGCCCCTCGCATCGCTCGCGATTCTTCGGGCACACTATTTTATTCTCCCACCATGCCCTAGTGGATGGTAGGGCATGAAATACCGCCTGTCGGCACATGTCAGCTCAAAAAAAGTAAAAAAAAAAAACACATGTCGACCTAAACCCATGTCGACCTTGTCACCTGTCGACCCAACGGTGTTGACCTACTGACTGTCGACCTAAGTGGTGTCCACAATACTTGGAAAAAAACAGTGTAGAGTGGGCCATTTTACCATGTCCACAATACGACCGTATCCCATATCCTCCATATGCTCCAAACACCATCCTTCAACCAGAATACATATTATGGGCGGTATTCAATGTGAATACCTGCGAGGTGCAGCGAATCCTTTTTAGGATTCGCTGCACATTCGCCACGTTCCGGAGCCAGCGGGCTCCGGTATTCAACGTGTCAGGGGCTCGCTGCCCCTGACTGGCGAATATGAGCTCCTGCGGCGAATGCCGCAGGGAGCCTGTGGACGGTGCCAGGCAGAGAGATGGAAGTCTCTCTGCCTGGCCCAGAACATTTGTGGGGGGCAGGTGGGCTCCCCGGGTGCCAGGCAGCACAGGCTGCCCCCCGGGGGTGCCAGCAGGGGAGCGTATATTCACTATACCAGATCGTAACATCGGGTGCAGTGAATATATGAATATGTAATGAGCGGCTCGGCTCCGGCGCCCCCTGCTGGCTGCTGTGTAAAAAAAAAAAATATATATATTTTTTTAAATTAAATATATATTCATGTGCTTACAGCACATGAATAAAAATAGCATGCCCCTCCTCAGAATAAAATTCCTGATTTTTTTACACCAAATGTAAAAAACAAAACACTTTATTTTAAAAGTTCACATTCCACTTCTCCATAAAAAGATAGCGATTCATGGCGAAAAAAACCTTCAAATGTATTCGCCATGTGGTCATTGAATAGGGTGATTCACCGTTTTAGTCAGAAATTCGCCAAACAGCACAAATTCGCCATTAAAACATGGCGAATCAGGCTCATTGAATACCGCCCAAAGTGTGACCGGCGGACAGAAGACAGACAGCGGCATCCCGATTAGGGAAGCCAATCCCAGACCATTTTATTTATCCCGGGATACCAGAGACTGGTTTCCAGAGTCCACCCCATTCTGGGAACTGCTGTTTAGTAGTCCTTAAGCGGGCGGGTGGACATGGCTGAAGAGGCGGATGGTTGTGTGACCTCTAACATCATGCCGCACAGCCACACAACCTGATTGTGGACTGGAAGACTGAGTAAGACTCTAGGCCTACAGAGACAACAGCTGGAGAGGTCTAAAAAATGAATCTATTGGTGGCATGGCTATGGCATGGACCTGAATAGCAATACAGATATGCCCATATACGTGCAGATACCTTATGGTGATTCTCATCAATAGAACAAGACACTCCTTATATCCACGACAAAGTCCTTATAATCTACAGTACAAAATCACTTCTAATATTCATATAAACACTCTATGAAGGACATTATGTAATCTACTAAATATTAAATAGGATATAGTTAAATTAGGTGACAGATAAGGTTTCCCGTCCACTCACCTGACAGACAGGCCGCGGTGTCTATCCATTTCAGCAACTGCCCTGTACTGAGCTGGCCGCGGTGGTTGGCGTGACATGGCAGCACCATCTGACTCATGCGAACCTCTGTAGGGTTCCGTACGTCTCTACCGCTACTCGCCATGGCCCAGTAAGCGCACCGTAATCACCTGGGAACACACAAGACCTGGCTTTATGCATATATTAAATAGTTTCAGAGCGGACCCCATTTATTAGGCAAAATGCCTTACTTCTGCAGGTAGATGATCTGCCTAGTGCATTGGTGTAATGGTTAGCATTACTGCCTCACAGCGCTGAGGTCATGGGTTCGATTCCCACCATGGCCCTAACTGTGCAGAGTTTGTATATTCTCCCCATGCTTGCGTGGGTTTCCTATGGGTACTCCGGTTTTCCTCCCGCAATCCAAAAATATACTGGTAGGTCAATTGGCTTCCAATGTGTGTGTGTGTGTACATGTGGTAGGGAATACAGATTGTAAGCTCCACTGGGGCAGGGACTGATGTGAATGTTCAACTATACTCTGTAAAGAGCTGCGGAATATAAGAAACTGGTAATGAATAATAAATAAATAAATTGTTGGAGACTTCTTAACAAAACATGGTTGAACATAACTCTACCAATAAGCAAAGCTTTCTATGAAATACTGCTGGCCTAATCTAATGAAATCGCTTAGAAAATCAGCCAAAATCGGAGCGATTTTGGCCTATTTTCTAAGTGATCTGACTAGATTTGACTAGATCACTTATAACTTAAGTAAAAATTGGTGTGTGTGTGTGGCCCCGCTATTGCCGGACTAAATAGATCAAGCATATCTAGTCATCACCCATGTCCTCTCTATTGAGAAGACGGGCAGTGACAGATCGCTGGTGCTAGATCGCTCAGCACACAGTTCCCATCACCCCGTGTGTAGGATGGTAGGACCCATTAGTTTACTCCACTAGTATTAATTCAAGAACACTGAACCATGGATGACTTCTTTACGAACATACGGATGACCGGCTGTGGGGTTGCTGGAGTTCAGAATACAGACACCGGTATCTAAATGGCAGGAATCAGGTAAATAATATAAATAGCATACTTACCCTCTCTTCTGCCATATAAAGTAATGTAACCAATATGAAGTGTAGACCATTTAGGGCACTACAAGGATCTACTGCACAATCACTCACGTCACATACAGGGCGGAGTGCAGTGCTCTGCCCATTGTGCTGGAGGCATCGGAATAAAGGATCCTGGTGCCTGCACCTCTCTCTATATACTGCACAACAGTGCAATGCACCTGATAGTCATTCATGTACAGCTGTTGTAGTCATACTGCTGCCCGTGTAAACAGAAGCCGCTACGGTCAATGACCCCAGTGATTGTGCAATAGGATGCTCACGATTATGTCTGGAGGAAGCAAGAGCAATTCCTGACATAGCACTTACATGGCGTGGGGTGGTGGATGACAGATCAACAGTCAGTCAGTAGGTAGACACCATGAGGTCGACGAGTTCGGCAGTACAAAAGGTCAACATGTACATAAGCCATAAGGTCAACAGGTTTAAGAGAATTTACAAACTATTACCTTTAGTAACCCGATGGTGGCGAGGGGTTATACGTCTACTAATTTGGGACATATATGGTTAAACATAAAGGGCGAGATGTATCAAACGGAAAATGCGGTAAAACCCGGTTTTTACCGCATTTTCCAATGTATGAAAAACGATACCGCATCGAATGGTATCGCCACCTTTGGGTGGCGATACCCTATAGAAGCTTATGGGCTTCTTTTCGCCGCCTCCGACGCAAACCCGACGCCTCGCCGACCCCCCCTCTGGCTTACCTTCCTAAAGGGTCCTCCTGGACCCCGGAAGGTAAACCCCTCCTCCCCATAGTGAAGCAGACGGACATCCTTCCGGCTGCAGGGGGGAGGAGGAGGTGCCGGGGACAGCCTGCTTAGCTGTCCCCGGCATGAGGGGAGAGCCAGGCGGCAGGGAGGTGACGGAGACCCCCCGCACACCAGAGTACTGGTATCGCGGGCGGACTCCGTCACCGCATCGCAATGACAGCCGCATATGATAGTACATATGTGCTGGCATCGTGGCGGGCGGCGAAGGGCGGCGATGTATTTTAACCCCTTCACGACATTTGACGTATATATACGTCATGGCCGGGAAGTACTTCCCGACACATGACGTATATATACGTCATGACTTCAAACTGTCACTGCGTCTAGAGACGCAGTGACAGAGGGACGATGTCTGCTGTCCCTGACAGCAGACATGTCCCTGCATGCCCAGGGGGGGCTGCGATGCCGCCCCCCCCGTCGGCGATCGCTGTGATTGGCTGTTCAGTGTGAACAGCCATTCACAGCGTTTTCTGTGTCACCGGCGAATAACGTTCGCCGGTGACACGCGATCGGAGGTGATTGGTGCTGTAAAGTACAGCACCAATCACCGCGGGGTGTAAGGGTGACACTGGTGTCACCCCACCTCACCCCGCCCGCCCCCAAAGGCCGTGATTGGTTCGTCGGGCCGACGGACCAATCACAGCCATGGAGGGGGGTTTAAACTAACGGTGACTGCACTGCAGACGCCATTCCGGTCTGGAATAGCGTGCAGTGCGGTCACCGTGCCCAGCTGCCGCCATATACTGACCAGAACCTTGCTCAATACTTACCTGATCACTGCTTGGGATCTTGCTTCATATTGTGACATCCTGTGCTGTGTTGTGCTGTGTTGTGCTGCTGCAGTGTCATCGAGTGAGAGAGAGATAGAGAGAGAGAGATAGAGAGGCCTAGTGACAGAGAGTGCTATATTTTGTGCTGCTGCAGTGTAATAGAGTTATAGATAGAGAGATAGAGAGAGATAGAGAGAGAGAGATAGAGAGATAGTGAGAGATTGTGCTATATATTTTTTATATAACTGACTGCTGCCACCCCTTTTGTGCTGATCAGTATAAATTAACTGATCAGCAACTTTTTGGGGGCGCAGGTTTTTTTATATATATATACCTGTCAGTGCTGCTGCTGCAGTGTCATAGTGATAGATAGTGAGAGATAGAGAGATAGAGAGAGATAGTGATAGAGACTGCTATATTTTGTGTCTGCTGCCCCCCTTTTGTGCACCCCCAGCAACTTTTTGGGGGTGCAGGGGTTATTTTTCATATATATAACTGTCAGTGCTGCTGCTGCAGTGTCATAGAGTGATAGATAGTGAGAGATAGAGAGATAGAGAGAGATAGTGACAGAGAGTGATAGAGAGTGCTAAATTTTGTGTCTGCTGCCCCCGCCTTTTGTGCTGATCACTATATCTGAGGTGATCCGCAACTTTTTGGGGGTGCAGAGGTTTTTTTTTTTTTTATATATACCTGTCAGTTGCTGCCAGTTGCACCCAGTTGCACCAAAGGTTGTGCACCTGCTGCCCCTCACTGGTAATCAGTGTCGCATCACTGATCACCTTTTTTTTTTGTGGGTGCTGTGGGGTCTTTTTTTTAATTTTTTTTTTTACACACACTGTGATTTTGTGGGTGTCCTGTGGCCACTGTGCGCTGATCAGTGACGTACATCACTGATCAGCTTTTTCGGCACAGGGTTGATCTATTTTTTTTTTTTTTTTGATCAAATTCCTGTTGCCTTTGAGCGCTGTTCAGTGACGGACGTTACTGACCAACATCTGTGCTCAATTTTTGGCGCAGGACCTTTTTTTTTTTTTTTTAACCCCTTCAATTTTTTTTTTTAACCCCTTCAATTTTTTTTTTTTTTTAACCCCTTCAATTTTTTTTTTTTTTTAACCCCTTCAATTTTTTTTTTTTTGTATAAAGTATTTTTTTTTTTCTGCACTACATACACACTACACACTACATACCCCCCGGGTTGAAATAAAGTTTGTACCCCCCCCTACACTATACACGTGTTGAAACATTTCACTACCAGTAACACAAAAATAAAAATGGCATCCCAAATGTCATCCCAAATGTCATCCCAAAGGTCATCCCAGTCATCCAGAAGAATGTATTCAGTGGAGGAGGCATATGCCATGCTTGCCTCTGACTCTGACACAGCCAGTGAGGCAAGCGGGGAATTTGAAGGATTCGTCTTAAGCTCCTCTTCCTCCTCTGGTGATGAGGGACCCCCTCAAAGACGCCCCCGTAGATCAGCTGAGACCCCCCCCCAATAATTGATCTCGTATGGACCCCACCACCAGACAATTTTGAGCCCCAAGTTCCTGAGTTTTTGGCCATGCCAGGAATCCAATTTGATTCCACAGGTCTCAGAGAAATTGACTTTTTCAAATTATTTTTCTCTGATGATTTTATAAATTTAATGGTGGACCAAACTAATTTATATGCCCAGCAGTTTATTGCTCAAAACCCCACGTCATCATTTGCTAGGTGGACCCCTGTAGATGCAGTAGAGATGATGACGTTTTGGGGTCTGGTGTTTCATATGGGCATAGTAAAAAAGCCACAAATTAGGCAATATTGGAGTACAGATGTTCTGTACAGCACCCCATTTTACCGTATGGCCATGCCCCGGGCTCGATTTGAGACGATCCATAAATTTATACATTACACCGATAATGCACAGTGCCCACCCAGAGATGATCCCACCTTTGACCGGCTATTCAAAGTCAGGCCGGTCATTGATCATTTCAGTGCCAAATTTGCAGAGCTATACATCCCTGATAAATGTATTAGTATCGACGAGTCCCTTATACATTTTAAAGGAAGGGTTAAATTCCGCCAGTACCTTCCCAGTAAGAGGGCAAGGTATGGCATAAAAATGTATAAGCTGTGTGAAAGCAGCACAGGGTACACCCACAAGTTTAGGGTATATGAAGGGAAGGATTCAAGAATTGAACCGCCAGAATGCCCCCCCTCCCTCGTAGGTGTTAGTGGAAAAATTGTCTGGGATTTAATGCACCCCTTCCTGGATAAGGGTTATCACCTCTATGTGGATAACTTTTACACCAGCATCCCCCTGTTTAAGGCCCTTGGTTCAAGAGGTACAGCAGCTTGCGGTACTGTGCGCAAGAACCAAAGAGGCCTCCCCAAAACGCACATTGCCCAAGTACTAAGAAGGGGTGAAAGCAGGGGAATATGCACCGAAAATATGTTGTTGGTCAAATATAAGGACAAGAGGGATGTCCTTATACTGACAACAATTCATGGAGACAGTACCACCTCCATCCCTGTACGAGGTACCAGTACCCACACCTCAAAACCAAATTGTATCCTTGATTACAATAAGTACATGGGCGGAGTGGATCTTTCAGATCAGGTACTGAAGCCGTACAGTGCCCTGCGGAAAACAAATATCTGGTACAAGAAGCTGGCCGTGTATATCATCCAGATGGCACTGTATAACGCTTACGTGCTATTCCGTTCTACCGGCCAGAGGGGGACATTTATGCACTTTCAAGAGGAAGTCATAAAGGGCCTAATATTTGGGAATCAGCAGGCAGAGGGCCCCAGTACTTCTAGTACTGGCCCCCGTATTGTACCAGGGCAGCATTTTCCCAACGAAATCCCCTCCACTACAAGAAAGGGCAGGACACAAAAAAGGTGCAAAGTTTGCTATAAAAATGGAATAAGAAAGGATACTATTTTCCACTGTGAAACTTGCCCCGACAAACCCGGCCTATGTATAAAGGAGTGTTTCAAAATATACCACACATCTATGGATTATTAGGTTCATCATTTCACCGTGCTTCGGGGGTCTTGCTAATGCAACATAGCACCCACCATTCATTCCACCAAAATCTGTGCTCCAAAATCCAAAAATCACTCCTTCCCTTCTGAGTCCTGCCATGCACCCAACTGGTATTTTTTGGTCACATGTGAGGCATTGCCGTACTCTGGAGAAATGGGGGCACAGATTTTGGGGTGCTTTGTCTCCTTCATTCCTTGTGAAAATGAAAAATTTTGAGCCAGAAGTGCATGTTTGTGTAAAAAAATGTAATTTTTCATTTTCACAGCCCAGTTGTACCACAATTGGTGAAACCCCTGGGGGTTTGAAATGTACACTATACCCCTAGATGAATTCCCTGAGGGGTGTACTTTGCAAAATGGGGTGACTTGTGGGGGGGTTCCACTGTATTGGTGCTTTGGGAGTCTTGCTAATGCAACATAGCACCCACCATTCATTCCACCAAAATCTGTGCTGCAAAATCCAAAAATCACTCCTTCCCTTCTGAGTCCTGCCATGCGCCCAACTGGTATTTTTTGGTCACATGTGAGGCATTGCCGTACTCGGGAGAAATTGGGGCACAGACTTTGGGGTGCTTTGTCTCCTTCATTCCTTGTGAAAATGAAAAATTTTGAGCCAGAAGTGCATTTTTGTGTAAAAAAATGTAATTTTTCATTTTCACTGCCCAGTTGTATCAAAATTGGTGAAACCCCTGGGGATTTGAAATGTACACTATACCCCTAGATGAATTCCCTGAGGGGTGTACTTTGCAAAATGGGGTGACTTGTGGGGGGGTTCCACTGTATTGGTGCTTTGGGAGTCTTGCTAATGCAACATAGCACCCACCATTCATTCCACCAAAATCTGTGCTGCAAAATCCAAAAATCACTCCTTTCCTTCTGAGTCCTGCCATGCGCCCAACTGGTATTTTTTGGTCACATGTGAGGCATTGCCGTACTCGGGAGAAATTGGGGCACAGACTTTGGGGTGCTTTGTCTCCTTCATCAGTAGCGCACGCAGGGGGGGTTTCTGAGTACCCAGAAACCCCCCTAGGAGTCTAAGGACACTAGGCTGAAAGCTGAGGGTCCCCTCTTTCTATGGGTATAAGAATTTTAAAAATCGGCCCTTGGGAACCAGAGATATCTGACTTCAAAGCAGTGGTCGAAATCCAAGCCTGTTAATTGCTCTTCCCAGTCAGATATTTCACTTTCTTTCTGACTTAGAGTTTTTCTGAGGGTATATTCCAAAACCTGGGACTCTCCCCCTTTGATTGACACTAGTAGCTTGTCTCTACTGTTCCTACAACCAGAGATATCACCCTTCCAGCAGCTGGTTACTGCTCCAGCTCCACACACCTGGTATGTAGTTTTATATACTCATTGGCAGATTGCTCTGCCTCCTGAACTCTGATCCCCTAGTCCCCAGTAACATTTGGTAGGTGGGATTCTCTAGTTTTTAATTCCATTAAAATCTAAGAAATCTATATCCGGGAACTGGAGATATCTGCAGTCAAGCAAGCTGTCCTCCCACCAGAAAATTATGAATAATAAGCCCACTCCACTATACACCCCTCCGTATGTATCAGGGCCCCTTCATTCAGCCCAATGCCCCCTTCTCCCACCCCATCTCCCACCATCTGTGCAGTAAAGGGGTAATTAGTGGAAATTACTGATCCAGGCCCTACATGCTGAGCAGTTGATATAATACCCCCTACCACCCGCGGGACATCAAAGCTTCCCCCA
Organism: Crinia signifera; assembly: GCF_055691185.1. Taxonomy (NCBI): domain Eukaryota; kingdom Metazoa; phylum Chordata; class Amphibia; order Anura; family Myobatrachidae; genus Crinia; species Crinia signifera. The sequence goes on from NC_139224.1 coordinate 144,351,391, forward strand.
CCCCTACCACTGGAGGATCAGTATGGGCCCCAATACATTGCTATGCCCAGGGGTCTACACTGCTGTTGACTCCCCTGTATGTATATATATATATATATATATATATATATATATATATATATATATATATGTATGTGTGTATATATATATATATGTGTATGTGTATGTGTGTGTGTGTGTGTGTGTGTGTGTAATATATATATATACAGTATATATATATATATATTATTATTTCTATACATTTGGTCTATCTATCATACTTTAACCGACCCAGAATATACTGGGTCACCTAAGTGTCCATCTCCGTGCTTTGCTCCGCACCTCTGGAAACCCCCTTCTGAAAATCCTGCGTTTGCCACTGTTCATTCCTTGTGAAAATGAAAAATTTTGAGCCAGAACTGCATTTTTGTGTAAAAAAATGTAATTTTTCATTTTCACTGCCCAGTTGTATCAAAATTGGTGAAACCCCTGGGGGTTTGAAATGTACACTATACCCCTAGATGAATTCCCTGAGGGGTGTACTTTGCAAAATGGGGTGACTTGTGGGGGGGTTCCACTGTATTGGTGCAACATAGCACCCACCATTCATTCCACCAAAATCTGTGCTGCAAAATCCAAAAAACACTCCTTCCCTTCTGAGTCCTGCCATGCACCCAACTGGTATTTTTTGGTCACATGTGAGGCATTGCCGTACTCGGGAGAAATTGGGGCACAGATTTTGGGGTGCTTTGTCTCCTTCATTCCTTGTGAAAATGAAAAATTTTGAGCCAGAACTGCATGTTTGTGTAAAAAAATGTAATTTTCCATTTTCACATCCCAGTTGTACCAAAATTGGTGAAACCCCTGGGGGTTTGAAATGTACACTATACCCCTAGATGAATTCCCTGAGGGGTGTATATTGCAAAATGGGGTGACTTGTGGGGGAGGTTCCTAACTTTTAGCACTTATGGTGCCTAGAATCCTACATGGTGCCTAAAAAAAAATCTCATAAAAAGGAGGCTCCAAAATCAAGTAGGTGCTCCTTCTATTATGAAGCCTGTGGTTTGGTCAACGTGCACACTAGGGCCACATATAGGATATTTTTGAAAACAAAAGAATTGGGGGAATCAATTTTTAGTCACATTTCTCTAGTAAAATCTACTGTATTCGTTAGAAAAATGTATTATAATTGAAACTCTGCAAAAAAAAAGAAATTTTGAAATTTCACCTACACTTTGTTTTAATTCCTGTGAAACACCTAAAGGGTTAACAAACTTCCAAAATGCTGTTTTTAATACTGTGAGGGGTGCAGTTTTTGAAATGGCATCATTTATGGGGGTGTCTCACATACAAGTCCCTCAAAGTCACATCAGAACTGAACTGGTCCCTAAAAAAATCAGTGTTTGAAATTTTCTTGAAAATTTGAGAATTTGCTATTCATATTGTAAGCCTCCTAGTGTCCAAAAAAATTAAAAGGAAGTTGAAATAATGATGGAAACATAAAGTAGACATATGGTCTTTGTTAGTTATTAACTATTTTGAGTGGTATGATTATTTGTCTCACAAGCAGAAAATTTAACATTTTGCAAATTGCTAAATTTTCCATTTTTTCACGATATTTTGGTATTTTTCACAAAAAAACACAGACTGTATCGACCCAAATTTACCACTAACTTGAAGTACAATGTGTCACGAGAAAACAATCTCAAAATCACTGGGATAAGTAAAAGCAAAAAAAAAGTTATCCCCACTTAAGTGAGACATGTCAGATTTGAAAAAAAGGGCTCTGTCATGAAGGCACAAACTGGCTCTGTCATGAAGGGGTTAATACATCCCGCCCAAAATAACATCCCAAAAATGTTGGCCAATATACATTCACAATTTCTGAAACAAATTTTCGACGTAAGTCAACGCAGTATCAGTGTACCGCTGCGCTCGGCGCACTATTCTATTCTCCGCCCACGCACAAGGGGATTGTAGGGAATAATAACGCCTGTTATAGAAAAAACACCTGAAGAAAACTCATGTCAACCACCCCATTGTCAAAATAATGCTTGTGTCAACATTCCAACCTTAGACATGTCGATTTATTTCATGTGTCGTCATAGCTACTGTGTCCCAAAATGGTCATGCAGTCCTTTTACCCTATAAACATTTTGTATTGTACTGTCAATCTGTTGATCCAGCTCAGGGTACATTTACTAAGATGCCAGTTCTATTGAAGATGAGATGTTGCCCATAGCAACCAATCAGATTCTATCTATTATCTTCTAGCAGGTGCTAAGTAAATAAGTAGAATCTGATTGGTTGTATGCTATGGGAAACATTCCATCTTCACTAGAAATATTTAAATTACAAACAGTATATGCTATTTATTAGGCTACCTGGAGGCCGCTTGAGGGCGAGTATAAAATGACACCTGGACATTAATGATACAGCTGGAAGGGGCTGATTCTGAGGAGGTAACATGCGCCAAATCCTGCTGCAATACTTGTGAGCGGCTTATATACAGTATATATCTGCACCGACGGACAGTTTGTCCCAACAATATGACTCTGAACTAGGGATGGCCATCGACCATCGATGATTTGAAATCATCGATAGTTTATGGCAGATGTTGAATACTTTACCATTGATGTGGGAGAACCAGATGGTTTCCCTACATTGATGGCAAAGGAGAACTGAGGTTTCTTTTTTTCTTTTCAAGATGCCAGGACACAGAGCACAGCTCCGCCCCCTGACACCAGAAGCCCCACACCCCACATTCTGATTGGCCCAAGGGCCATTCAGTCAAAGATAATTGACAGCCATCGACAGCAAAAACTATGTATGGTTATCCATCACATAGTTTATGGCTATCGATGGCTGGTTGCAGAATAGCCATCGATGACGACTGCACCTATGATGGTCCCTACTTTGATCAATGTCATTCACATACCTATTGCAACATCCCATGTGAAATAGAACTCGCATCTTAGTAAATTCCCCCCAAATTATCTTTAGATGTGTACCCAGCCTTAGATTTGTATCATAGCTGCAAAATAAATGTAGTGTAAAAAGAAACTGCCTAGCATTTGTGGGCTGCATGTTAACGCAGTCAGTATTTGCCCTGCATGCAAAAAATAATACTCATAGCAGCGTACCTCCCAACATCCTGTAGCTTGTATTTGAGACCAAAAATGGGGCAAGACTTCACAGCACAAACCCCCTCTCCCCCCCCCCCCCCAACCTACTCCCCCTGAAACACACTGTGGGTGGGATTGTCCCATAGTCAGTTGGGAGCTTTGATAACAATAATTTTAAAACATTTATTTGCACCTCTTGCATTGCAACATGGTTGGTCCAGGTGCAAAGTTTCGGGTATGGGTAAAAACCGGTCCAGATAGGACCCTGGAACCCTTGACCGGAAAGGCTCTATTCATCAATATATGCAGGGCTATTTTTGTGCAGGCTCCAGCAGGAACTGTGGCACTTATTCTAGTTCACTCTTTCTGACAAAATATTTCTCAGATGGACAAAACCATGTGCGATGCAGGTGAAGCAGGTGTTACATGTGCAGAGATAATTAGATTTGGGTGGGGTTTTACACCTGCCTTACCTGCAGTGCACATGGTTTTGTCCATCTGAGAAATATTTTGTCAGAAAGAGTGAACTAGAATAAGGGCCACAGTTCCTGCTGGAGCCTGCACAAAAATAGCCCTGAATATATGTAATTCTAGAGCTTGTAGTGTCCGGTCCGGGGGTGTATTGCCGGGGCTGTCCCGTCCGGTGGGGCTGCTCTGACACCTGTCACCAGGGAGAGGAGAAGGGAGAGAATACTGCATGGTCCGGGGGTGTAATAAAAACCGGAATGGTCTGGACCACATGGGGAGGCTGTCATTTCCCCTTCCCCATGTCCCTGGTGAAAGCTATCACCGGGATCCCCCCGGACCAGACACTACAAGCTGCGGAATGCAGAGTTTGATGTCCGGACCGGCATTCCGGGATCTTGTCCGGGTCTGGTTTTACTTAGTCCCCAAAGTTTCTCCTTTCTTTTGCTTTGCTCCAAACTCAAGGTCCAAATCTACACAGAAACACATAATACACCAGCAATCGGTCGCAGCCGGGTCAGACACTATGAATATAAAGTACAAACAAACGATTGCCTTGCTGCATGCAGTACATATGTGTCTTGTAGATTTACATACATGTAGCATGGAAACATTTCGCAGTACTCTTAGCAAACACCATTTCATGTTCATACAGTGTTAAATGACTGTTCTGACAACTCTTAGCGTCATAGTAATGTGTCCTGTACAACCTAACATAACACAAGCATAAGGTGTGACAGCACAAAGTGTAACTACAATATCAGCATTGTGCAGGAGGAAGCAGAGGCCAGAGAGCAGCTAAACACAGCTGTCAGGGCTGCATTCAGGGTGCAAAGCCAGGAGACAGAAATCAGAGACCTGAGAGATGTTCTACAGCTGATTATTAGGGAGTATAGGAAAAGAAAAGAAGACTTTACTATCACATCAGTCAGTGTCGCCTCTCCACCTGCTGCCTGTCCTCAGAGAAGGGCTGCATAGTACTTGCTGACTGTGTCCCTCCTTCTCCAGTCTCTAGCCAAGACCTTGCCTCCTTCATCCAGTACAACAGGCGTGGAACAAGCCTTAAACTGGCAGAGCCGGCTGCCTGTGTGTAACAGGATATAGAGCATTTGCCTTTCCTGGCCTCTTTCAGGAAGACAGTTTAGTGTCAGTGCATACACTCAGCAGCACAGAGACTTTAAGTACAGACAAGTCCATGCAGCCTTTGTCTACAAAATATTAATTATTATTATCATTTAACAAATATATGCAGCAAATGCAATATATATAGTAAGCAGACATAACAGGGTAAACAAGGCAACAAAGTAACATCTTTCACATTTCCACCTAATGCTAAGTTTCTTCACTGATGCAAAAATTGGCCCATTAGTTTCCAGTGTTGCAGGATTGCCCCTTTAAAAAAAAATCATTAATGGGACAGCTGCCGCTTTAAACAGGCTGTGGAAGTCTGGGTAATGTAGTCTTTGCTGCTGTCGTTTTAGTGAATGATTATATGTTGGCTGGAAAGAAAAGTGCGTGAGAGTGACTAGATTCCTATCGAACGTGTAGCATGGTAGAAGTATTTTATTTATCTGTGCGGTGCTTGGATGTTACGTGTGGGCGTGTCAGATCTGTGCTCCATTTCCTGAAATGCCAAAGTACCCTAGAGGTTACTATAGGTCAGGAATTAATATTCACGACAGTCGTGTGCAGGCTGCACTCACAGACATCAAATAACCACATGCACATGGTATGGATGAGGCATCTGGGCAGCTCAGCTTTTCTTGTATAAGAGGAAGGCCAGAGACATTTAAGCAGAACAGAGAAAGTTTTGTTGCAATTTATGCATTTATAATGAAGAAATAATCTCCTATATATTTGGCTACATCTGTCACTCAAAGTGGGTGTCTGTGTCTATAACGCTCTGTTCCTGGACTTTCCTCTTAATGTGTGATTGCCTTCATCTGTGCTGAACACCTTTCTGAGAAATTAACCTGTTTAAAACAGGTGATGGCAATCATACATTAAGGCAGGGGTTCCCAATCTTTTTTAATCACGGCACCCCTAGAGTATCAGAATTTTTTCTGTTTGTACACATTGTATGATTGGCAGTCACTAGCACTGGTTTTGCCCATAAACAATTAACCATAAAAAATTTGAATTGGTCCTGGGCCACCAACCTGGGGCACCCTTGCAAGTGTCATGAGGCACCCCTGGGAGCCACGGCACACAGTTTGGGAACCACTGCATTAAGGGGAAGTCTAGAAACAGAGCATTGTGTCCCTCCTGGAGAGGGTCATGTTGGGAGGTATGTGACAGAGAACCAGCCCAGTGAGCCCACAGACAGTGCCAGACACACACTGCCTTCCCATGTTGCCCAGCACTGCTACTCCACAGCCACCAGGTGAGCGCCCCCCTCCCGCGATTTGCGGCAACCCCCCCCCCCCCCGCGCGCCCCCCCTCCCGCGATTCGCGGCAAAAACACCCGCTCCCCCGCGACCCCCCTACCGTGATTCGCAGCAAAAACACCCCCCGCGACCCCCCCTCCCGCGATTCGCTGCAAAAAGAACCCCCCCACTACCCCTCCCGCAATTCGGGGCGGAACCCCCCCTGCGACCCCCCCCCTCGATTCGCGGCACCCCCCCCCCCCCTGCAATTCGCAGCAGCCCCAGGATTAAATGGCACATGCAAAACACTGACATGGCTATGGTCGACAATGAAAAAGGTTGACATGAGTTTTTGAAGATTTATTTTTAATTTTTTTAATTTTTTCATATTCATTGTCATGTGTCGACATGGACACCAATGAAGTGGCACACTTATGTCAACATTTACATGTGTTCACCTTTCTGTGTTGATTTTTTCTTGTGGCGATTCGCGTCACACCCCCCCGCAACCCTACCTCCCGCGATTCGCGGCAACCCCCGTGACCCCACACCTCCCGCAATTCGCGGCAACCCCCCACCGGAACCCCTGTGAACCCCGCCCTCCCGCGATTCGCGGCACCCACCCCCGCGACCCCCCTCCCGCAATTCGCGGCACCCCCCCGTGATTCGCGGCAGCTCCAGAATTAAATTGCACATGGAAAACACTGACATGGCTATGGTCGACAATGAAAAAGGTTGACATGAGTTTTTGAAGATTTATTTTTAATTTTTTTAATTTTTTCATATTCATTCTCATGTGTCGACATGGATACCAATGAAGTGCCACACTTATGTCAACATTTACATGTGTTGACCTTTCTGTGTTGATTTTTTCTTGTGGCGATTTGCGTCACACCCCCCCCCCCCCCACAACCCCCACTCCCACGATTCACGGCACACACACACCTCCCCCGCGATTCTCGGCACCCCACCCCGTGACCCCCCCTCCCGCGATTCACGGCACACCCCCGCGACCCCCCCTCCCATGATTCGCCGCAACCCCCGCCCCGTAACCCCCCCTCCCGCGATTCGCGGCACCCACCCCCGCGACCCCCCCTCCCGCAATTCGCGGCACCCCCCCCCCCCCCGCGCGATTCACGGCAGCTCCAGAATTAAATTGCACATGGAAAACACTGACATGGCTATGGTCGACAATGAAAAAGGTTGACATGAGTTTTTGAAGTTTTTTTTTTCATTTTTTGAATGTTTTCATATTCATTCTCATGTGTCGACATGGACACCAATGAAGTGCCACACTTTGTCAACATTTACATGTGTTGACTTTTCTTGTGGCGATTCGCGTCACACCCCCCCAGAACCCCCACTCCCGCGATTCACGGCACACACACACCCCCCCACGATTCTCGGCACCCCACCCCGTGACCCCCCCTCCCGTGATTCATTGCACACCCCCCGCGACCCCCCCTACCATGATTCGCCGCAACCCCCGCCCCCGTAACCCCCCTCCCGCGATTCTCTGCAATCCCTCCCCTCCCGCGATTCGCAGCATCCACCCCCCCACAACCCCCCCTCCTGCAATTCGCGGCACCCCCCGCGACCCCCACTCCTGCAATTCGCGGCACCCTCCGCGACCCCCCTCCCGCGATTCGCGGACACCTAAGTTGCAATACAGGGCATCTTTCATACAATTCTAACCATATTTCTCATATACAAACGTTCACAAATTAAGGGGGCGCAGCCCCTTACGACGGTGTGAAGAGCGCCCGTAGGGCGCGATGAATCACCTAGTACATTATATTTGCACAATACTGTCTGTTTGATCTAGGTGCACTCAAACTGCAAAACTTATTTACTGGATTTGATCATAAAGTAATTCATTTCGATATTTTTTTTTTATATACAGGTAAGAATGTATTAAAGCAGTGGTTCTATAACTATGTCCACATGGCTCCCCAACAGACCAGGTAGTATCGGGTATGGGTGAAAACCGGACCAGGACAAAAACCCCGGACCGCCGGACCGGACATCAAACTCTGAATCTTGTGGCGTGTAGCTTCCGGTCCGGGGGGTGTCCTGTCCGGGGGGGCTGCCTTTCACACCTGTCACCAGGTAGAGGAGGAGGGGTAGAATAAAGCCTCCCTTTATGGTCCGTCCGGGCATGTAGCAAAAACCGCCTCTCCCGGACAACAGCTGATGGGTCGGGGTAAGACTGAAGAGATTCAGGTGTTTGCAGCAAGCAGGATGATGTTTTACTGGTAGGTCCCATGTTACAGCGGGTGCACCATCACTTGCAGCAGTGCACACTGACTGGTACCAGACATGAGTCATTCTGCATCCTACTGCAGGTGTTGGTAGGGCACCTAGGATAGAAAGCCAATTAACTCTGTAGTAGCAGCAAGTGTGCTGCAGAGCTCTGTTGGCAGAACATCAGTTAAGGCCCATACACACTAGAAAATTATCTTTCCAATCTGGCTGGTTGGAATGAAAATTTTGACATTTCTGGGAACAAATTACAATCAACCATTTGCTCCCAAAAGCAGTCATCTGCATAAAGGTCCATACACACTAGAAGATATTGTCATCAATCTCGTTCAGAAAGGGGCTTCTAAACAATATTGATGGCAATATCTTCTAGTGTGTATGCCTAATCTGCCAGTATTGCTCATGCCGTTTGCACCCAGTGTTCAGTGTGGATACACTATGGGCGGGATGCTATATAGCAGAAATGCGGTAAAAACCCCGTTTTCGGGGTTTCTACCGCATTTCTATATGCTATATGGCGCCTCCGCAGTGTCAGCACTGCGGAGGGAATCGCCAGCTAAAGCTGGCGAATCCCTGCAGAAGCAAATGGGCTTCTTACCGCAGCGCTGTTTGAGGGATCCGTCACGGATCCCTCCCAGCGTGCCCTGCGGCCGGCGCCGGGGTCTGCGCATGCGCAGATGGACTCCCGGGTCACAGACCCGGAAGTCCAGTGCCGGCACCGCATCGCAAGGGACAGCTCTTACCGCAAGAGCTGTCCCTTGCATGAATTAAAAATGTTATTAAAAATGCGATGTCCGGCGAAGGGGGGCCGCGGATGTTATAACATCCCGCCCTATATATTTCATGATCAGCTCAAGGGAAATTGTTTACCAATATATTTTGTCTTTCATATCTTCTAGTGTGTATGGGGCTTAAATTGACCAACTTGTCTGTATGACCAATTTGTGTCTGTTTTCCATGTTTAGGAGCAAATGGTCAAATGTCACTTGCTCCCAAATATTTCCAAATTTTCATTCCAAACAGCCAGATTGGAAAGATCATCTTCTAGTGCAGTGGTTCCCAACCTTTTTTGTCACCCGTACCCCTTGATTAGGCTTTTCATTTAGGAGTACCCCCTCGTGAAATTCAGGGGGCGTGGCCTAAAAAGGGGTGTGGCTTAACAGGGGCAAGTCATACTGGCAATGACGGGGAAAAAAAAAAGTGCAACCACTTGGCCACAATATAAGCTCAGCCCATTCTGCGGACAGCATATAAAATAACAGAACCTTGTCAAATCTCTATTACTGAAGCAACAGACATTCCAACGGATCACGTTAGCCTTCCAATAGTGCCAGATACACATATGCCCCCAAAAGTGCCAGATAGACATATGCTCCAATGGTGCCAGGTATGCCCGCACAGTGCCAGAAACGGGAATGCCACCACGGTGCCAGGTATGACCCCATGGTACTGGGTATGTGCCCACAGTGCCAACAATGCCCCTACAGTGCCAGCAACAAGTATACCCCCATAGTGCCAGCAACAAGTATGCCCCACAGTGCCAGCATTGCCCCATAGTGCCAGTAACAAGTATGCCCCACAGTGCCAACAACGCCCCACAGTGCCAGCAACGCCCCACAGTGCCAACAATGCCCCACAGTGCCAGTAACAAGTATGCCCCACAGTGCCAGCAATGCCCCACAGTGCCAGTAACAAGTATGCCCCACAGTGCCAACAATGCCCCATAGTGCCAGTAACAAGTATGCCCCACAGTGCCAGCAATGCCCCACAGTGCCAGCAATGCCCCACAGTGCCAGTAACAAGTATGCCCCACAGTGCCAGCAATGCCCCACAGTGCCAGTAACAAGTATGCCCCACAGTGCCAACAATGCCCAACAGTGCCAGCAATGCCCCACAGTGCCAGTAGCAAGTATGCCCCACAGTGCCAACAATGCCCCACAGTGCCAGCAACAAGTATGCCCCACAGTGCCAACAATGCCACACAGTGCCAGCAATGCCCCACAGTGCCAGTAACAAGTATGCCCCACAGTGCCAACAATGCCCCACAGTGCCAGCAATGCCCCACAGTGCAAAGTAACAAGTATGCCCCACAGTGCCAGCAATGCCCCACAGTGCCAGCAATGCCCCACAGTGCAAAGTAACAAGTATGCCCCACAGTGCCAACAATGCCCCACAGTGCCAGCAATGCCCCACAGTGCCAGCAATGCCCCCATAGTATTTCCCAGCAGCAGCACACTCACCATTGACGCTGCTGCTGGGGAGAGGACAGTCCAGTGTCCCCCTGCCATGTAGCTGCAGTGCTTCTCTCAGGCCGGGAAGGAGAGTACAGCACACTGCGTATCTCTTCTTCCCTTCAGTGTGACTGGGCTGCCCGTCAATCAAAGTTCGCGGGCCGGCTCCTGATTGGCTGCCAGCCCGCAAGCTCTGATTGATTGGCGGACGGGCGGCCAGTCACAGGGAAGCACACTGAGGGGTAGGAGAGATGCGCAATGCACTCTCCTCCCCTCCAGCGACCTGTCTGGCGGCCGCGGCCGCCATTACAGGCCGGGTCGCGGCGTACCCCCAGGGGTACGCGTACCACAGGTTGGGAACCGCTGTTCTAGTGTGTATGGACCTGTACACTGGATCCCAATGTGAACATCACATGTGCTGCTGTGCATGCAGGTGCCCCTTAATGGCTAGGAGCCCGAAGGCTGGCTCCATATAATACATAGAGCATCACAGTGACCGCCATATAATACAGAGAGCATCACAGTGGCCATCATATAATATATGTGGCCATCATATAATACAGAGAGCATTGCATTGACCGCCATATAATACAGAGAGCATTGGGGTACTTGTTTCCTAGAACGGCCACAATCTTGTCCATCGTGTACCTTAAAGTTAAGGTACACGATGGACGCGATGGACCCGATTTCCTTTGAAAGGCAAAATCGGGAGCATCGCGTCGGTCGCGTGCATTAACATGGCCCGCGATGCGATGGACGCGATTTTGCCATAGGCTTCAATGTTAAAATATTTTTAACATTGAAATCGGGAGCATCGCATCGGTCTTGTGCCATTATAATGGCACAAAAAGAGATGGACTTGATAAAGTCCATTTTACATAGCAAGCAATGTGAAATGGGCCAATATGACCCATTTCACATTGTATATGGCCCCGTCATGGTTAAAAAGTTAAGCAACCCCATTGTGAGCGTCACCCCACGATTGACGCCAACCCGAAGCATGGCGAGCGGCGGTGGTGCGCGTCCTCCGACCTTTTCATACCCCTACTATCCACGTCGGCATGGAGTTGAGAATATAAAGTGTGGCGAGCGCAGCGAGCCCGAAGCGTGGTGAGCGCACGCGTATACCTGTGAAGTTATACGCGGCTGCTCGCCACGCTTCGGGCTCGGTGGCTCGCTGCGCTCGCCACACTTTATATTCTCAACTCCACGCCGACGTGGAAAGTAGGGGTATGGAAAGGTCGGAGGACGCGTACCGCCGCCCCTCGCAGGCTCGCTGCGCTCGCCACGCTTCGGGTTGGCGTCAATCGTGGGGTGCCATTGAGGGGGTAAAATTTGGGGTCTGGGGACTACTTTACATTGAATCCAATGTAAAATAGGGTCACAGGGGCCCTATTCACATTTGATTCAATGTAAAAATCGGGTCGATCGTGTTGGTCGCATCGCATGCGATTTGGTCGCATGCAATGCGACAGACGCAATTTTTCCGACACGATCACCCCGATACAAATCGGTGTGGCCGTGCTAGGAAACAAGTACCAGCATTGGTGACCGCCGTGTAATACAGAGAGCATCGGTGACCGCCATGTAATACAGAGAGCATCGGTGACCGCCATGTAATACAGAGAGCATCGGTGACCGCCATGTAATACAGAGAGCATCGCAGTGACCGCCATATAATACAGAGAGCATCACAGTGGCCATCATATAATATATGTGGCCATCATATAATACAGAGAGCATTGCATTGACCGCCATATAATACAGAGAGCATTGGTGACTGCCATGTAATACAGAGAGCATCGGTGACCGCTATGTAATACAGAGCGCATCGGTGACCGCCATGTAATACAGAGAGCATCGGTGACCGCCATGTAATACAGAGAGCATCGGTGACCGCCATGTAATACAGAGAGCATCGGTGACCGCCACGTAATACAGAGAGCATCGGTGACCGCCACGTAATACAGAGAGCATCGGTGACCGCCATGTAATACAGAGAGCATCAGGGACCGCATTGTAATACAGGGAGCATCAGTGACGGCACGCCATATAAAACAGAGAGCATAAGCGACTGTCATATAATACAGAGAGCATTGCAGTGACTGCCATAAAATACAGAGCGCATCGCAGTGACTGACATAAAATACAAAGAGCATAAAACGTGACACCATATAGTACAGAGAGCATCATTAACTGCCATATAATACAGTAAGCATCACATTGACTGCTATTAAATACAGAGATAATCACAGTGACACTATACAATACAGTGATCATCACAGTGACCACCATATAATACAGTGAGCATCACAGTGACTGCCATATAATACAGTGAGCATCACAGTGACTGCCATAAAATACAGTAAACATCACATTGACTGCTATTAAAAACAGTGAGCATCACAGTGACACTATATCGTACAGTGAGCATCACAGTGACACTATATCATACAGTGAGCATCACAGTGACCACCATATAATACAGTGAGCATCACAGTGCACTATATCATACAGTGACCACCATATAATACAGTGAGCATCACAGTGACTGCCATATAATACAGTGAGCATCACAGTGACTGCCATGTAATACAGAGAGCATCAGATTGACTGCTATTAAATACAGAAAGCATCACAGTGACACTATATAATACAGAGAGCATCACATTGACTGCGATCCCCAGTGAATCGATCCCCTGGTTCCTGTCCCAGTGTGTAAGTAGTACAGAGGCTGCTGCTATTCTTGAACGTAACAAGATAGATGATTTATGGCTGAATCAGGCCCTCTGTGCTTTACTATACAGACATCCCCTCCATATTAGAAAACCTACTGTTTATATACCTGTGTGTAGCCCTGTTGTTTATTGCATTGTAGTATTCAGCAGAGAATATGAATTTTTGTATGTCTGGATTTATTGTATGTGTACTTCTCAGCTATATAGCCTCTAATCTAAGATCAATACTATGAAATACATGTATTGATACTGAGCGTCCTTCTCGCTGTGTCATGGAGCGTTTTTATTCACTGCCAGTGCCGCTGGTCCCAATATGGGAAGGCTCCAATGCTGGGCGCATTCACAAATTTCTTTATTTGATTTTCTTATGCCCCATGGATTAGGATGTGATTTTATATGTATATATACCTTGATGTTTAAAACCCTGTTTTTTTTTTTTTAGAGTAGACCAATAAAGGTTATATTTTAGACTTTATTACTAATTAACTATTCACAAGTTGTGCCTCCGTAAAAGATATCACTCCAATAGAGCTAGGGCTGTCAATCAGTCAGAATGAGGATTGGATAGGATTTGATGCTGATGCACTGTTTTTGCATTTTAAATGGTCTCCTATTAAATACCAATTTTGAAATACATGGTAAGAATTGCATCTAACATACAAAAAAAAAAAAAAGAATGGTATTATACAATCGGGTCACTGCTGAAAAATAGGGACATTGAACCAGGGTTGCCTACCCTTCCGGAATGGCCAGGAGGGTCCCGGAATTCGGGTCCCCCTCCCGGGCTAAAATGATGCGATCACTCTAGACACACCCCCAATAGGGCAGCCCATCTGTGGCTCCACCCCCAAACTACCCTTATTCCCTCCCGGCGATGGCCCCGCCCCACTGCTTCACTGAGCGGGCTGTCCTCTCCCGGAGAGGGAAGCCAAAAAGTCGCCAACTATGTTCTGAACACTGATTTATTTACGACTTGTGTATGGCTTATAATATAAGTGATTCAGACTCTCTGTATGCACCGCCTTTCAGCAACCTGCCCATGTGGCTCTAATACCAACAGCAGCACAGGCTGGATAATGTGCATGAAGCCTCCCTGAGCCATAGTCAGTGGCGGCTATCAGCCAGAGAGTGCAGCAAAGTGGTACCACTCAGGATCACATTGCAATATGAGATCCTTTTTCCAGAATGTACAGTATGTCCCTGCAGATGCAGGGACAGAGTGGTCTGTGCATGCATGGTCAGCGCTGACCCCCTGCAGACACCACTGATCACACTGCCCCGCTGGTAGTGCGGCCCTTAGCCCATAGGCTACAATGGGCTATGCCTTTTTAGAATGTCTGTAGCCCAGGGAACCACTGCAATGCTGCCCGATGTTAATACATCAGGCAGCATTGCATCGGCCATAGTAACCTATGGGGATGCGGCTGCCGATGGGGCAGGAGGGATCGCAGCAGGGGTGGGAGATTCCTGCTGTGGTCCCTCCATGATACATTTGGGGGATACTCAATATTTGCAGCTAACCCCCAAAATCGTTTGTTTTCAGGGACTTAGCTGCAAATATTTAATAGTAAATCGGCCCCTTTGGGAGATCACAGATTGATAACAGGCCAAGATTGGGGAATTTGGTACTTGTTTCCTAGCACGGCGCCCATCGCATCGCATACCATAAGGCATACGATGGTATGCGATGCGATGTTAGCCGATGTTATACAATTTTAAATTGTATACCATCGAATTGTATGGCATATACAATGGTATACGATTTTAAATTGTATAAGCACCCTAATGGGTGTTTTTAATGTTAAATGTGCCCCCAATAAGATAAATAATTGTATAAGCACCGTAATAGGTGCTAACAATGTTAAAAGCACCCCCACGCCACCCCCACTATCAATGCCAACCCGAAGCGTGGCGAGCGTAGCGAGGCCGCGAGGGGCGTTGATACGCGTCCTTCGACCTTTTCATACCCCCACTATCCACGACGGCATGGAGTTGATTTTATATAGTGTGGCGAGCGCAGCGAGCCACCAAGCCCGAAGCATGGCGAGAGTAGCGCGCCCCGCGAGGGGATGCGTATTACTTTACATGTATTCCGCGTCCCCTCGCGGGGCTCGCTGCACTCGCCACACTATATAAAATCAACTCCACGCCGACGTGGATAGTGGGGGTATGAAAAGGTCGGAGGACGCATACCGCTGCCCCTCACGGGCTCGCTGCGCTCACCACGCTTCGGGTTGGCACTGATAGTGGCGGTGGCGTGGGGGTGCATTTAACATTGAAAGCACCTATTAAGGTGCTTATACAATTAAAAATCGTATAGGGGGACCATTTAACATTGCAAAAAAACCATTAGGGTGCTTATACAATTGAAAATCGCATTGCATTGCATTGTATGCCATTGTATGCTATATACAATGGTATACAATTTTAAATTGAATACAATGCCATACGACTGAATATCGTGGGCGCCGTGCTAGGAAACAAGTACCGGGATTTTATACCTTAACAATGCAAACAGTCTACAGTTTGCAATCATAATCCAATAGGTGTGTCTGCAAATATATGCATTACTGTACTGAATGATTTGTATGGTGAGGAGCAGGGGCGTAACTACCATAGGTGCAGGGGGTGCAGCTGCTATGGGGCCCAGAGCTGAAGGGGGCCCATCTTTGCTGTTAAACTAATATGTTTTGCATACATTTATCACCATCAGTTGCTAAATAGGGGGCCCTTACAAACTTTTGCTATGGGGCCTATGTATATCTAATTACGCCTCTGGTGAGGAGATTCCAAGTCAGCAGAGACATTGCATTTACCTAGATACTAGGTGATTCATCGCGCCCTACGGGCGCTCTTCACACCGTCATAAGGGGCTGCGCCCCCTTAATTTGTGAACGTTTGTATATGAGAAATATGGTTAGAATTGTATGAAAGATGCCCTGTATTGCAACTTAGGTGTCCGCGAATCGCGGGAGGGGGGGTCGCGGAGGGTGCCGCGAATTGCAGGAGTGGGGGTCGCGGGGGGTGCCGCGAATTGCAGGAGGGGGGGTTGTGGGGGGGTGGATGCTGCGAATCGCGGGAGGGGAGGGATTGCAGAGAATCGCGGGAGGGGGGTTACGGGGGCGGGGGTTGCGGCGAATCATGGTAGGGGGGGTCGCGGGGGGTGTGCAATGAATCGCGGGAGGGCGGGGTTCACAGGGGTTCCGGTGGGGGGTTGCCGCGAATTGCGGGAGGTGTGGGGTCACGGGGGTTGCCGCGAATCGCGGGAGGCGGGGTTGCGGGGGGTGTGACGCGAATCGCCACAAGAAAAAATCAACACAGAAAGGTCAACACATGTAAATGTTGACATAAGTGTGCCACTTCATTGGTGTCCATGTCGACACATGACAATGAATATGAAAAAATTAAAAAAATTAAAAATAAATCTTCAAAAACTCATGTCAACCTTTTTCATTGTCGACCATAGCCATGTCAGTGTTTTGCATGTGCCATTTAATCCTGGGGCTGCTGCAAATTGCGGGGGGGGGGGGTGCCGCGAATAGCGGGAGGGGGGTCGCAGGGGGGGTGCCGCCCCGAATTGCGGGAGGGGTCGTGGGGGGGTTCTTTTTGCAGCGAATCCCGGGAGGGCGGGTCGCGGGGGTGTTTTTGCTGCGAATCGCGGTAGGGGGGTCGCGGGTGTTTTTGCCGCGAATCGCGGGAGGGGGGGCGCGCGCGGGGGGGGAGGTTTTGCCGCAAATCGCGGGAGGGGGGCGCTCACCTGGTGGCTGTGGAGTAGCAGTGCTGGGCAACATGGGAAGGCAGTGGGTGTCTGACACTGTCTGTGGGCTCACTGGGCTGGTTCTCTGTCACATACCTCCCAACATGACCCTCTCCAGGAGGGACACAATGCTCTGTTTCTAGACTTCCCCTTAATGTATGATTGCCATCACCTGTTTTAAACAGGTTAATTTCTCAGAAAGGTGTTCAGCACAGATGAAGATGAAGGCAATCACACATTAAGAGGAAAGTCCAGGAACAGAGCGTTATAGACACAGACACCCACTTTGAGTGACAGATGTAGCCAAATATATAGGAGATTGTTCCAGAATAATTCACAGTAAATATTTTTTCCCCACAATACCAGAAGTTACCACAAGATGGCATCAGGTGCTTTATTTGAAATCTGCAAGTACTGAACATGTATATCCCTTTCAGATTGCACCTAATTATCGCATACCTCCCAACTGTCCCGATTTCCGCGGGAAAGTCCCGATATTCGGGGACGTTCCCGCGTCCCGCCCGGGGCCGCCATTGTCCCGCGGTGGGGGGGGACAGTTGGGAGCCCCCCCAGCCTGCCAAGAATAGACGCTGTGCGCATGCGCACAGCGTCTATTCAGCGCCGACGAGCGTAGAAAATGGGGGCGTGGCCTCGCGGCAGTGCCGCGATTATAGACCACGCCCCTTCCCGATAGGCCACGCCCCCCAAAAAACGCTGCGCGCCTCCGGCGCGCACCCTGTCCCGACCTTGCACCTCCAAAAGTTGGGAGGTATGTTATCGGGTTCATGCCGGTTTGTTGGCGGTTCGACCCAGTAATAGGTGTGATCTGAAAGGGCTTACTGGGTCCAGCACCACAGCATTATGAACAGGTAAAAAAACAGAGTTCTTATTTGCTCGTTGAGGGGTAGCTGTGCATTGTGAATGGGTTAATCGGATCGAGCGACCCAATTCCCATTCACACTGATGGAGGAGGCAGTGCTTGACGATCCGCTGCTCTGCCCCGCTCCTGCATGACGTCAGTGAACCGACAATATTGCTGAAAGGGCTAGAGAGAGCAAAATGCAGGGTCGCATCAGGAGTGAACCGTTGCAAAGTCCCGGTGTGACCCTGCATCTTACAATCTGAAAGCGGTATTATTGTGACTTTAGGGAATTCTTTATTTATTACCAGCTACTTACACAGCGCACACATATTCCCTGTCCCAGTGGAGCTTACAATCTATATTATCTAGCACATGTATTCACGCATTTGTTAATTTTGTTAGGAGCCTGCCGTTTAGTCTGTGTTTGTTTGTCTCTCTCTCTCTATCTATCTATCTATCTATCTATATATATATATATATATATATATATATATATATATATATGCAAAAAAACAGAGAAGATACTCAACCATGAGCATATAATTCAAGACAAATTTACTGCACAATAAGGCTCACGTACATTGAAAGTTTAAATGAATATGCTTGCCAGCCTAGTAGAAGCCTAATCTCGGTGGACCTCCTCGAATTGTGCCAAAGCACCGCCACTCAGCCGCAGACCCAGGGATCCTTGAACCAAGCCTCAGGACTTCGCCGCACACGATCGGGAGCACCGGGACCACAGGTGGAAGACAGGACGTCACTCCGTCAGCAAGAATAAGCCACGCCCAACGCGTTCCGACTACGGTCTTCGTAAGCCGCGCACGTCCGAATACGGCGTGAATTCTGTACAGAAAACGATCGGTTACAACAATCCGAACAGGGGGTGGAGAGGGGCGTGAAGGGTTGTTTGGGCTCATTACCATATGCGTACACCCCGCCTGTCATGGGTGTTCCATGAAAATGATGGGCGTACATATGGTAATCCGGCGTGACGCACGTGTGGGGGGCGGACAGCTGACATAGCCGGATACTAGCTACCCGACCATATCCCTGCGTTTGCACGGAGAAATGCTTGAGTGGTCTGGAGCACTCGGTGCTGCCTGACCACTCGGTCTAGCATTCGAATGATGGGGGAGGTTCCCACAGATGGAGGAGGTGTTCACATGAAAAATCCACTCGCGGTCCGTTCGGTCGACGTCTTACCGCTTACGGATGGTGTGAGCGATCCGTACGGAAGGCGGGGCTAAGAAAACTCGGTTCCTGTCCGAAAATACGCATCCAACCGATTCAACTAGAATAATGGCCATAGTTACATATAAACCCCCCCCACACACACACACACACACACACTAACTCATACTTGCCTACTTTTTCATTCTCCTCTCCGGGAGAAGCCCGGAGAGGAGACCAGACTGCAGCATGTCAGGGGGCAGGATGAGGTGGACGTCACCAAGCCCAGCCCCCATAGCAGGCAAAATCGCATAATTTTAGCCCCGCCCCTAACCGCGGACCGCGAACATCGATATGTAGCGCAGCGGGGAAGGGGGGCTGAGGGGGACAGCGTGGCTGATGCAGGAGACTTGCCCACCATCCCGGGGGGCCAGGAGGGGGACCCGAATTCCGGGAGCCTCCCGGCCATTCCAGGAGGGTAGGCAAGCCTGCACTAACTTAACTTTTATTCACAATCTGAAAATTAAAACTAAAAGCCAAAACATCTACTGATCTACTGCAATATGTAAATTACATGGAGGGCCAGATGTACTAAGCTTGAAAAGAGATAAATTGCAGAGTGAAAAACCACCAACCAATCAGCTCCTACCTGCCATGTCACAGGATGTGTTTGAAAATTGACAGGTAGGAGCTGATTGGTTAGTGGTTTATCACTCTCCATTTTATTACTTTTCAAGGCTTAGTACAAACTGCTATAAAGGTCCCCCAAAAAACTAACGATTCAGACCCTGTTCTCTAGGCTGCATATACACGCAAACTAGTGAACAGGTAAGCGCCGCCCGCTGCCCTATCAAACATCCCCCACCCTAATCACCTCGCTAGCATGCAAGGGAATGTGTACATAAACACATCCCCTCACATGCTGTCGATCGGGAGAGAAATTATTCGAAATCAAAGGATTTCTGCAGCCATCACGGGTGGGCACTAAAGTCATAGGATGCCCGGAAAATGCTGGGTGCACATAAAGAAACGCTGGACTTGTGGGCATAAGATGAGGACACAGGGCAAGGGTGTGCCTGCTCTCTATATTGTAGGGGCAAGCAGTGGTAAGTTGTAGGGAGGGGAAGCGGTTTGGCACTCGATGATTCTGTACACCAGGTAAGGGTGAGGGTACAGTATCAGTCGCTGACTTGACATGGAGAGAGAAGAGAAGTCCAAGCGTCCAGGTGACAGGACAAAGGGAAAGAGGATCCTTCTTGTGATGACCTATTTACTAAGGGCAGAGATTGCTAACAACCCCTAAAACATACTAGCCTACTCTCCCAGAACAGGTGGGAGACTCCTGGATCTCCTGGATGTCCAGAAAGGTAGATACAGTAAGTATCATGCAGGCAACCAACCTCTAAAACTACCACCTACTTCCCAATTGAATGGGTGGTCCAGGTTATCTTATGATGCTCCTTGCGCTAAATAGCACTATCATGGCCCCAAGACAGTAATTATGGTATTGAATAGAGTCGAGCAGGGCCATGTGTTAGATCCTGATATTTGCTCTTCAACCTTTCTGGCGCTAGTGGTTCCAGGTCCCTTGGCTGACGGTAGGTGTAGCCATCTCCTCTACTACATCTTTCTGGGAGATATTGTCTGGCTTACTGCCAAGTGCTATGTATGAGCTTTAACAAATGATAACCTTGGATTTGAGGACTCACATGGCCTGATTCTGAATTGAATGCACAACCGATGTTTTCATACTTGATTGATTACCAGCCGATACGCATGCACCTATGTTGATCTGCGTCCTATGCTGTATGCAGGCGCTAGGACTCACCACTGCTGGGGTCTCAATACAAATCCAGGGGGCTCTGGCATTTGCATCATTTTGCACAGTATCTGCGTACACATTGCAGCTGCCGCAGTATTAGCGTTCCTCTGAATCAGGACTTGAATTGGATTTTGAGTGGATCCTGGAAACTAATGCTGGTTACTGTTTCTTTTAATGCATTTGGCCACAACTCAAGTGTGACCAATCCAAGCTACAACTATAGTCCTCAAACCGTCAATTATAGGGGTCCTCCAACCGTCAACTATAGGGATCCTCCAACTATAGGGGTCCTCCAACCATCAACTATAGGGGTCCTCCAATTTTCAACTACAGGGAACCTCCAACTATAGGGGTCCTCCAGCTGTCAACTGTAGGGTCCTCCAACCGTCAATTACAGGGAACCTCTAACTATAGGGGTCCTCCAACTGGCAACTAGAGGGTCCTCCAACCGTCAACTATAGGGAACCTCCAACCATTAACTATAGGGGTCCTCCAATCTTCAACTATATGGAGCCTCCAACTATAGGGGTCCTCCAACTGGCAACTAGAGGGTCCTCCAACTGTCAACTATAGGGAACCTCCAACCTTTACCTATAGGGGTCCTCCAATCTTCAACTATATGGAGCCTCCAACTATAGGGGTCCTCCAACCATCAACTATAGGGGTCCTCCAATCTTCAACTATAGGGAACCTCCAACTGTAGAAGTCCTCCAACCATCAACTATAGGGGTCCTCCAATCTTCAACTATAGGAAACCTCCAACTATAGGGGTCCTCCAACTGTCAACTATAGGGGTCCTCCAACCATTAACTATAGGGGTCCTCCAATCTTCAACTATAGGGAACTTTCAACTAGGGGTCCTCCAACCTCCAACTATAGCGCTTACTGCAATGACCTGATGGACTTCAATAAGAAAAGTAAGAGAAACAGCACAGCAGGTAATACAATGGTCTCCTGATCTCCTAGCACTAGCACAGCATGATCGTGTGTATCCAATTGTTACTGTGCTGCAGGCTGGAGACCAAAACAAGTCAGTTCACAACTGGGAGAACCCGTATTTTGTACTGGGAGGTTTAAGTAAACAGCATACATTGTGCAAAGCGTCAGTAAGAACATTTCCCCAGCAGACGGTGAGGAATGTGTGGAAAATCTGCATGATAGTGGTGGAGGCACACAGCAGACTGCAAAACATAAATACATATACATAGCTTCAAATAACATTCCTGATTGGGACGCTGAGTTGATTCACAGCTAAATCCACTAATGTTAATGTCATAGCACCTCTAATAGTATAATTCATTGAATAATAATAATAATAATAATTTATTATTATTATTATATAGCATTGCTTTTGCAAGTTTTTTTCCATCAAACTCTGATGTGTAATTGTAGCTCTGTCACTCTTACTATTCCCAATGTTCAGAACAAATATATAGATGTATTATTGCATGGTTTAAGAGAACACCATGCTGGATGGTTGTGTAACTATTCCTTCTTTCCTCCCTTTCCCAATTGGCTCCTGAGGTCCAAAACAGCACTTTATTTTTCCAGCAACAGTTTGGACATTCACAAGTTTTCCAGAAATCACAGGTTACAGTTTTCTCTTTCAAAATCCAGGTAACAATCCAGTGGATCCTATCGTTATCCCAGACCTCCAGTTTATCACCTGGGCAGCTAGATTACCGTCAGGAGCATTTGACCTGTCTACTGAACCCATTTCACAGGTGCAACTCCTCAGCTTGGCTGCAGTTCAGTTGATTCCCGAGCTGCAACCAAAACCTGAACTGGATCCCTGTTTAACTTACTGGCACTCCATCCAAATGCTCTGGTGCCACGATGAGCCAACAATAACAGTCTAGTTAGAATCCTCCACAATACTGGCCGACGTGCCGACAGGCGGTATTTGATGCCCTACCATCCACTAGGAAGTGGTGCGAGAATAAGATAGTGTGCCAAGCGTAGAGAGGCACTGCGCCGGTGCACTTCAAACTGTGTCGACGTTCGGGTCAAAAAACAGTGAAGAACCCCATGTCGACCTTTTGATTATCGACCTTGCCCATGTCGACCTAATGTCCTGTTGACCTAGACCCAGGTCGACCTAGACACATGTTGACCTTGACCCATGTCTACCTTGCTGCCTGTCGAACTAGTTGGTGTGGTGTTAGGGCTGGTCTGTGGGATCAGAAAACCCCCAGTGTGGAGGTCCCAATGCCCCCCCCCCCCCCCAAAAAAAAAGAAACAACCCACAGGGTCTTGTACCGTACCTCCTTCTTCTCCTAATTTTGTTTTGCTACAATTATATATCACACAATGGGGACCCATTATTTTACCCAACCACCCATACGTATGATCTAATCAACCATTAGATCTCACATAGATAGAATGAAGTTTATCATTACATCATATTTAGCTGAATGACTCAAAGTCAATATTGGCATTCAGCCCTAAGGGTGTCAATGTTTGCATCTGGAATATCCAGTAGGCTTCCTTCTCAGCTAGATCCCTAAATCGTACAGTGGAGTACAGTACTCCATACACTTTCAAACCTACTATGTTACCCTGATGGACCTCTGATATATGACTAGAGACACTGTGGAAAGCAAAACCTTTCATGATATTTAGTCTATGTTCTCTAAATCTTTCTTTTAGTGTCCTTGTTGTGCAGCCTACATATTAAAGACCGCACACACACAATTTAGTCTTATTACATCTGTAAGTACCTTTGAGTGCAGTGTTTTTAAGCCATGTACAATTCTCAACTTACTTTACTAGGGATTCTGCTTTCAACATACTTGGCGCTAATATGGAATTTATGTTCTTGTTTATCTTAAATACTACTTTAAGTTTTCGATCTATTATCTTTTGTAAAATAAGATCTTGTTCAATAATTTAAAAATTGGTTTTCATGATTTTTCTAATTTGTTCAGATTGAGAATTAAATTTAGACACAAATACCATCGATGTTTTTGTTACTCGTTCATTACTCTGTATTGTTGTTTCCGTTTTTTTTCTTTCAAGGACCATTAAATTAGACTTTAATTATAGGGAGTCATCTAGAATTTCCACGGGGTAACCTCTGCTCTCAAAATCGTTGCACATCTCATTTGCTTGTATTTTAATTGTTCCGACATCTGAACAATTTCTACAAACTCTATTCAGCTGACTAAGCGGTAAATTTCTCAACCATGGTTATAATTACTACTTGCATAGTGTAAGAAATTGTTTGTATCAACCTTTTTATAATTGGTTGTGGATATAGATGCCAATGGGCTCTCTGCGGAGATAGTTAAATTAAGAAAGTTACCAGTGTGGTGATCAAAACAGTGAGTGAAACTGAGATTATAATTATTAGTATTCAAGTGAAAAAAAAAAAATGTTGTGCCTGTTGCTCATCCACTTTCCAAATTATTATCAAATTATCAATGTAACGGCCATAGTATACCAGGTCTGTGCCAAAGGGTCCATTTCACACAAACTCCTCCTCAAAGTGGCCCGTATACAGATTGGCAAAACTTGGCGCGAATCTGGTACCCATGGCCATTCCCGCAACCTGAAGAAAAAAAAAAAAAGTGCTCATCAAATAAAAATAATTGTGTGATAAAATAAAATAAATTGAATCTAAAAGGAAACTTTTCATTTTACATGTACATTACATTAGGATGGCAAAACAGAGGAACTGCTGGTGCGAAGGCAGAATAGGGATATGCAAATATGCATCTGGTATATCTAGAGACACCATATAGTCCCCTAGCTCCATAACCAACACTAGACAAGGTTTCCATGCAGAACTTTGGCACTTTACAAATTTGTTCAGAGATTTAAAATTTAGAATGGGCCAGGGTTGAATAGAATCTGACCCATTTTTGATGTTGCGGGACCGGTACAATGACCTCTGATTGTAACAGGTAGTATTCCCCATATATTTTCCGCTTTGTGCGGGAAAGATGGGAGGCCTTTGCAAAAGAGCTTTTGAAGTAGGCATCTTTTGAATGACACCGAGTATCCCTGCAACATAACTTCTCTCACCCAAGCATCAGCAGTGGTGGTGAGCCACTGTTGTGAGAAGTGAAGAAGTCGGCCTCTAACTTTGGGGGTCGCCCCGAGGGAGGCCCATCCCATCATGTGGTAGGTTTGTCAGGCTTAGCTGGGGTCTGCGAAGCGGCCCAGGCCTGTCTAAGGACTTGGCAGGCTTAGATGTACTAGAGGTGTGAGGGAAACTTTGCCCTCTTGCCTTTCCTTGGGGATGAAAGGACCAAAAGGGTACTACTTTAGGTCGATGTGGGAGAGCTAAGGGAAGACACATGGACTTGGCAGCTGCCAAGGAAGCTATAATTTTATTAAGCTCCTCCCCAAACAATAAGTTTGCTTTAAAAGGGAAAATTTCTAGAGTCTTTTTAGAAACCAAATCAGCCTACCAGGGTCGTAACCACAAAATACGACATACCAGTTTAGAATTGTCAGAAGCCTTAGCAGCCAATATACCAGCATCAGACAGAGATTCCATAACGTATAAGGAAGCTTGTCTGATATGAGTGACACATAGGGCCAGATGCGCTAAGCTTCAAAAGTGATAAAATGGAGTGATATACAGCCAGCCAATCAGCTCATACCTGCTATGTCACAGACTGTGTTTGAAAAATGTCAGGTAGGAGCTGATTGGCTGGCTGTTTATCACTCTCCATTTTATCACTTTTGAAGCTTAGTGCATCTGGCCCATAGTCTGGCATCCCTTGGTGCGTCTTGAAGCCCTGGTAAAATGGCTTTTGCAGCCCTCACGCAGCCACAGTGGGTCTTTGTATCGCCCCTGTGCGTAAAAAATTACTTAAGACATTGGGGCAGATGTATCATAGCTGCGCGATAAGCGCAGCTATGATACTTCCTGCTTCGCCTCAATAGCGAGGCGAAGCAGGAAGGGACATCGACAAGATGTATTAACATCTTGTCTGCCGAAGCGGGGGAGCGCTAACTCCCCCCTCCGGCGATGTCCCTTTCTGAAGATAGCGCATCAGTTAATACTGATGCGCTATCTCCTGTCCCCCGGCCGGCCGCACTGGGCATGCGCGGGATCTCGCTGTTCACGCGAGATCCCCAGCGCAGCCCACAGCTGACAGCAGGGACAGCGCTGTCCCTGCTGTTTAGCCAAATCCGGCTTCGTGCGGAACGGTCAGCGATGCTGACCGTTCATACATTCGGCCTGCTATCATTTTGATAGCAGCGCCGATATGGACAGGGACGCATAGCGCCCCTGTCCAATACCGCACGCTAGCTCCATCATACATGGGGGAGAAGCGGTATCAGTGCACATAACGTGCGCTGATACCCTTCTCCCCCATAACGACAGATCATACATCTACCCCATTGTTCCATATGCTGGTCTGTAAGTTCCTTTAAGCAACAGGGAGCACAGAAGGTTTAACCAGTAGGGTTACATGGGAATCGACTGGGGGGGAGGATATCTGGAAAGCAGTCTCTTAAATATAGATTACTTTT
Source organism: Crinia signifera (assembly GCF_055691185.1). Taxonomy (NCBI): domain Eukaryota; kingdom Metazoa; phylum Chordata; class Amphibia; order Anura; family Myobatrachidae; genus Crinia; species Crinia signifera. The sequence goes on from NC_139224.1 coordinate 144,377,658, forward strand.
TACCCAGAGCTGCAAGCTCTTCAGTGATAAACAAAAGTTTCAAAGTAAAACTCAAAATAAAAAACGTGAGGGATTGCCTCACCAACAAAAAAGTGAGGAGCTGAGCATGGAGGCAGGGTTATAGGGGAGAGGTGCTGTGCATCCTAGGACATCTCAAAGCGTTGCTGATTGGTGCCCGGTCCTCTGAATCCGCCTCCAAACCCGATGTCACACTGTGGGGACCATAAAACCTGAAGAAGAAATGTGTCTTAATTGTAATGTAAAGCAACTAGGTAGGACGCACAAGGATTCTGTGCTGGTTAACGTGATAAATGACTTTCATATCTGTATGACAGTCTCTGAGTCTGTACACAAAGTGATACAATGTAAGAGCTGCAGCTTTTTTCCAATCCAACTTCTGTTATGCTGCATGTACAGACTCATATGACACTTGTATAGTGTGTGTAGCTATCACATTAATCATCGCAGTCCCCTTTTCAGTGGCAAACGCAGGATTTTCAGAAGGGGGTTTCTAGAGGGGTGGAGCAAAGCACGGAGGTGGACACTTAGGTGACCCAGTATATGCCGGGTCAGTTAAAGTATTATAGATAGACCAAATGTTTATAAATAATAATAATTAAAAAAAAAAATATATATATATATATATATATATATATACATACATACATACATATACATACATACTGTACATACATACAGGGGTGTCAACAGCAGTGTAGACCCCTGGGCATAGCAATGTATTGGGGCCCCTACCGATCCTCCAGCGGTAGGGGTGGGGGAAGCTTTGATGTCCTGCGGGTGGTACTGGGTATTATATCAACCGCTCTGCATGGAGGGCCTGGATCAGTAATTTCCACTAATTACCCCTTTACTGCACAGTTGGTGGGAGATGGAGTGGGAGAAGGGGGCATTGGGCTGAATGAAGGGGCCCTGATACATAACTTCCAGGGTGGTAGAGGATGTTTAATACGCAGAGGGGTGTATAGTGGAGTGGGCTCATTATACATAATTTTCTGGTGGGAGGACAGCTTGCTTGACTGCAGATATCTCCAGTTCCCGGAATTAGATTTCTTAGATTTTACTGGAATTAAAACTAGAGAATCCCACCTACCAAATTGTATTGGGGACTAGGGGATCAGATTTTAGGAGGGAGAGCAATCTGCCAACGAGTATATAGAACTACATACCAGGTGTGTGGAGCTGGAGCAGTTACCAGCTGCTAGAATGCTGATATCTCTGGTAGTGGTCAAGGTAGAGACAAGCTACTAGTGTCCATCAATGGGGGAGAGTCACAGCTTTTGGAATATACCCTCAGCAGGGCCGGTGCAAGGGGGGGGGGGTACCTGTCCTGCGGCGCTGTGTATTTAAATCTGGCGGCGGAGGCAGCGGGGGTCCCTGCAGTCCATTAGAAATAACGAGCGCTATCCGCCGGGCTATGCGGAAGCGCTTCTAGTGTGAAAACACTGGCAGCACGCTGATTGGCTGAGATCAGCGTGCGCCGTGCTGCCAGAGTTTTCACACTAGAAGCGCTTCCGCATAGCCCGGCGGATAGCGCTCGTGATTTCTAATGGACTGCAGGGACCCCCGCTGCCTCCGCCGCCAGATGTAAATACACAGCGCCGTAGGACAGGTAACCGGGCGGCACAAAATGCCGCCCTCCAGTGGCCGGCGCCCTAGGCAAATGCCTAGATTTGCCTAGTGGTGGCGCCGGCCCTGACCCTCAGAAAAACTCTAAGCCAGAAATAACCTGAAATATCTGACTGGGAAGAGCAATTAACAGGCTTGGATGGGGACCACTGCTTTGAAGTCAGATATCTCCGGTTCCCAAGGGCCGATTTTTACAATTCTTGTATCTTTGGAAAGAGGGGACCCTCAGCTTTCAGCTGGGTACTCAGAAACCCCCCCTGCGTGCGCTACTGCTTTTAAGTCTGAGTCACAGTGTTTTGTGATTAAAATGCATTTTCTGCACACAAAAAAAAAGCAGACCTTAGCAGAGCTACACGGGATCAGGAAACTCTCCCTACATGCTGTATTGCGGCTAGACCAGGGATTCTCAAATTTGGCCCTCAGGACCCCACCCAGTTCACATTTTCGTGAGGAGACCAGCAAAACATGCACTGTGTGGGGTCCTAAGGACCGAGTTTGAGAACCTGTGGGCTAGACATATTAGGATGTAATTTCTCTTCAGAACAGATGTTCTCAAACTCAGTCCTCAGGACCCAAAACAGTTCATCTTTTTACGGTCACCTGTGCCCAGCTAACGTGGAAAACATTAACTGTTTGGGGTTTGAGAACCCGTGGTTTAGAACATTTGGTACATCTTCCCCCAATATCTTGTCCAGTGACTACAGTATGAACAGAATGCAGTATGATTTGGGGACACACAATAGGGAAAGGCAGTGGTTTAGTAAGGCAGAAGAACTAGAACATCCTCCCGGGTGGAAGGTTCTTTTGTGTAATATGATGCATTTATTGGGAAAGAGAAGACCTAAAAAATAAAGTATCAGTGCAACAAATCGAAAAATATACAACACAATCAATAAAAAATAATTGGCACAAAACATACAAATCATTGTCTGGGGCTTTCTAATATAAGAGATCCCAAACCCAGAGTTGCCATTGCATGATCTTGTAGGATTGGATCCAGCAAATTCCAGTTACTGAGAAAGTATATATTGATATCATTATATATTACATAAATCAAATCCAATCTCCACACCATTTAACATTCATTCTGTGCAGGGAATGTAAACTAATGTCCCAGAAAATGTATAGCCGGCATCAATGACTGGGCTCCATGACCAGACTGAGCTTTGATCAATACGTCTCTGTGTGCTTAAGGCAGGAGTTGACAAAACTACTTACATATCCATGACCCACAAATGTCCTATAAAGACATTCTGTCTCAAGCCCAACACTTCGGCATAGCCGGTTTTCTGGCTCCTGTTGAGTCTCGGATTACAGGCAAAGAGAAATGTTCGGGATAAAGTGCGTAAAATTGGGGTGAATTTTACAACTTCGTTCTTCTGCAAATTCCGTACTGTGAAAATAAAATCACATTTGCGAAGAAATGGACATTCCCGCTCTCTGTTTCTAAATAATGCAGCACAGTGAAGTAGTAAGATTTAAATGTTCAAGAGCAAACAATTCAATAGTAAACGGTTGCACAAGAGGGAAGAAGTCCTGGAGAAATGTTCTGGGTCTAACTGACGAAGTCAATGACATACATCGAAATGCCCCGACTCCTTTTTCCAATCTCCAAGACTTTATAAGTAAACAAACCAAAAAAAAATTGTACAATTTTTTTTGTACAAAAATTCATATTTGTCAATTTCTCCTAAATTTCCTTCTAATCCAACCTCCAAGAAACTGTTTTGTTTCCTGTCTACTACTACTTAGTGAGTTTGAAAAAAACTTAGGAGCCTGAGGTGTGCTCCCTACCACCAGTGCTGTGCCTAAACACGTGCATAGGGGGTCGTGCGATCGAAATAGGCTCTCTCCAGAAGGAGAAGGGCCCCGTTTTTCCTCTAACCCCTCACAGCCATAAGGCCGAAGAGGGGAAAATAGGGATCGGTGGGTCCTCTTCGCTGAAGCTTAGAGGGACCCGCTTTCCTCAACCCTCGGGAGGGTTAGGATGGTGGGTCCTCCGCACCCGAAGGTTTAGAGAGACCCGCATTAGACTTCCCTCCGCCTTGTGGCTCGGGGTCGTCCTCGAGGGGACCGAAGCTCTCCCCAAAAGGATGAGAGCTTCGGCACATTGGGGAAATGGAAGGCCCGTAAGGGTTGACCACACTACCCCAAAAATGTGACAAAACTACAGAAAACAAGGAACGTGAAAAGTGACAAACGTGAGAGGGAAAATAAATAAATAAAGAGGGGGTGAAAAATTGTCCTACCCCATCCAAAAGGACGAGGTAAGGACGTGAAGCGCTAACCTAAAGGGAAGTGCACAGTGCTAGTGCTTAGTGCTTACTAGTGCATGGTGATTTTGGGATCACCCGTGCATGTTTGGCACCCCCGAGTTTCTCCGGGGGCACAGTGCAGCCTCGGTCTCCAGGCAGCCGGCCAGTCAGCGTCTGACCAAGTGTTTCTCTGCTCCACCAGCAGGCCCTTTCTGGACCCCGGCATGGGAATGGATACTCCACCGGGTTTTTCGATGAGTCTCCCCCTCAGTGGCCTGTAGAATGACTGAAGAAGAAGAAAACACCTACTCAGTCCGAGTGTTTCACCTCTCGCAGGGATAGAGTACTAGGCTGGGCTTTTCGCTGTCTCTCTGACTGAGGGTACTAGCCCCCCAGACCAGAGAGCAATCTACTCGGTCCCAGCTTTTCCCGTCTTCCTGGGAGTGGATACTAGACCGGCCTTTTCGAGTGACTCTCCCTCAGAGGCCATAGACCCCCGAACAAGAGCCCCATCTATTAAGCCCGATGCTTCTCCCCTCCCTACCAGTGGAAAGAATGGTATTCCCTCCCCCAGCAGGGCATCGATACTCAGCCAGACCTTGCATCCACCCAGAACATGAGGCTCCACAACTTCCCCAGCTCAGTAGCAAGATGCTTGGTCCAACCTTTCTCTATTCTCTGCCAGGGTCCGGTCCAGACCCACTGATAAGAACAGATACTACACTTGATCAAAAGGCAGAGAAGCGAGACAGTAGTTCTCAAAGTGCATTCATATCACACCACGACAATCCTTTCTCCTTCTGTAACTGGGGAACGCGTTTTGGGGTCAACGTCCTCAAGGTCACTTTTTGGTTCTCCGATTATCATTGGAGACTCAGGGCCCTAAAACAGACAACATGACAAAATTATAAAGTGCTATAAGTGATATACCCTCCATCTAACGCTTGAATGCCACCTTTTTATAAACAGTACTTAAATGTAACATGTTGTTAAAAAAAACTAATGAAAAAACCCCACTTGGCCTTGGTGAAAAAAATCTAATTCCCATGCACCCCCAGCGTCCATTTCCTCCCTCTAACATCCCACCCACCTTTGTCCACCAATGCATCTACTCCCTGTACACACCTCACTCATGGCTTTTACAGGCAGAACATCTTCTCATGTTGGAACTATGGAATTCCCTATAACCCCTGCTCAGCCTCTGCGCTAGCATCCGAACCGGATTTTCTTAGCAACTCGGTAAAAAGTATTCATACAATGCAAATAATTGACAATAATTCAAAGGTTGTTGCATAGTTGCCTACCCTTCATTCTGTGGAGAATCCCTGAAATAGCAGCAATCTCCCCTCTCCCCCTCATTAATCTAGCAATCTCCCTCATTTCCCCTAGCCCACATTACACTGTTACATTTTTTAGGGGAAAAAAGGAATGAGAGATAGATAAATTTACATTGAATTTGTGTAGTATCACGGCTCCCACGATGGGCATCGTACAGGGAAAAATCGCATCTCATGCAATGTCATTTTTCACTGAAATTATGGACATGAGTTGAAATCATGTAAAATGCACCCCAAATGTCATTTTTCACACTGTACCACCCCCACTATCAACGCCAACCCGAAGCGTGGCGAGCGGCGGCGGTACGCGTCCTACGACCTTTTCATACCCCCACTATCCACGTCGGTGTGGAGTTGAGAATAGAAAGTGTGGCGAGCGCAGCGAGCCACCGAAGCCCGAAGCGTGGCGAGCGCAGCGAGCCCCGCCAGGGGACACGGATACCTGTGAAGCCCGCGACGGGACACGGATACCTGTGAAGGTATCCGCGTCCCCTAGCGGGGCTCGCTGCGCTTGCCACGCTTCGGGCTCGGTGGCTCGCTGCGCTCGCCACACTTTCTATTCTCAACTCCACGCTGACGTGGATAGTAAGGGTATGAAAAGGTCGTAGGACGCGTACTGCCGCCCCTCGCGGGCTCGCTGCACTCGCCACGCTTCGGGTTGGCGTTGATAGTGGGGGTGCTACAGTGTGAAAAATGAGGTACTTGTTTCCTAGCACGGCCACACCGATTTACATCGGGGTGGTCGTGTCAGAAAAATCGGGTCGATCGCATCGCATGCGATTTGGTCGCATGCGATGCGATCGACGCGACCGACCGATTTTCGACCCGATTTTTTGATTGAATGAAATGTAAATCGGGTCCCTGGGACCCGATTTTACATTGGATTCAATGTAAAATATTCCCAACCCCCCCAAATTTAACGGCGTACACCCCACCCCCCGATAGACGCCAACCCGAAGCGTGGCGAGCGCAGCGAGCCCGCGAGGGGCGGCGGTGCGCGTCCTCCGACCTTTTCATTCCCCTACTATCCACGTCGGCGTGGAGTTGAGAATAGAATAGTGTGGCGAGCCCGAAGCGTGGCGAGCGCAGCGCGCCCCGCGAGGGGACGCGTATACCTGTGAAGTTATATGCGTGCGCTCGCCACGCTTCGGGCTCGGTGGCTCGCTGCGCTCGCCACACTATTCTATTCTCAACTCCACGGCGACGTGGATAGTAGGGGAATGAAAAGGTCGGAGGACGCGCACCGCCGCCCCTCGCGGGCTCGCTGCGCTCGCCACGCTTCGGGTTGGCGTCTATCGTGGGGTGACGACGGGGACATCTATAATGTGAAATGGGTCATATTGGCCCATTTCACATTTTTCACATTTTCTCACGATTTCAATGTTAAAAAATATTTTAACATTGAAGCCTATGGAAAAATCAGGGGCATCGCGTCGGGACCAATGTTAATGGTCCCGACCGACGCGATGCCCCCGATATTTTACCTTTCCCGACACGATTTCAATGTTAAAATATTTTTTAACATTGAAGCCTATGGAAATATCGGGGGCATCGCGTCGGTCGCGTCGGGACCAATGTTAATGGTCCCGACCGACGCGATGCCCCCGATATTGTGTCCTAGCCGGCAAAATGGACCTGATTTCAAAAGAAAATCGGGTCCATCGTATGGATCGTGTACCTTAACTCAGGGCTGAAACTAGGGTTTCCGGCGCCCGGGGCAAGGCAGTCTTTTGGTGCCCCCCCCCCCCCACCTAGTGATGCTGCTGCGCGTCGTAGGCGCGCCAAAATTTTCGGGGGGGGGGTGGCCTAATTTGGGGGCGTGGTCTATAATCGCTGCTCTCCCGTGAGGCCACGCCCCCATTTTGCCGCTATGGGGGCATGACCCAGAGGCTCTGTGAGCCTCTAGCCATGCCCCCAGCCCCCTGGCTGCGGGAATAGACGCTGTGCGCATGCGCACAGCGTTTATTCCCCGCTGCTTAGTTAGCAGCTGACAGGGGGGACCGGCCAAATGACGCCTTGTCCCTGGCGTCGGAGACCCCCCCCCTCCCCGCACAGTCCGAGGTCCAAAAAAATCACACAATCAGATGCACAATGCTGGCAATACGGGCAAAATGCTGGCAATACAATGACAATACTGGCACAATGCTGGCAATACAATGATAATGCTGGCAATACGGGCACAATGCTGGCAATACAATGACAATACTGGCACAATGCTGGCAATACAATGATAATGCTGGCAATACGGGCACAATGCTGGCAATACAATGACAATACTGGCACAATGCTGGCAATACAATGACAATGCTGGCAATACGGGCACAATGCTGGCAATACGGGCACAATGCTGGCAATGCAATGACAATGCTGGCAATACGGGCACAATGCTGCCAATACAGGGACAATGCTGCCAATACAGGGACAATGCTGCCAATACAAGGACAATGCTGCCAATACGGGGACAATGCTGCCAATACGGGGACAATGCTGCCAATACGGGCACAATGCTGCCAATACGGGCACAATGCTGCCAATACGGGGACAATGCTGCCAATACGGGCACAATGCTGGCAATACGGGCACAATGCTGGCAATACGGGCACAATGCTGGCAATACGGGGACAATGCTGGCAATACGGGGACAATGCTGGCAATACAGGGACAATGCTGGTAATACGGGGACAATGCTGGCAATACAGGGACAATGCTGCCAATACAGGGACAATGCTGCCAATACAGGGACAATGCTGCCAATACAGGCCAGCATTGTCCCTGTATTGGCAGCATTGTCCCTGTATTGGCAGCATTGTCCCTGTATTGGCAGCATTGTCCCTGTATTGAATACAGGGACAATGCTGGCAATACAGGGACAATGAAGACACATTCTGCTCACCTTTTTAAAAATGCCAACTCCGCTGCCTGTACCCCTTTCCGGAGTCTGGACTCTCTCCAGAGACAGCCCTTGCTCGACAGCCCCTGCTCAGGTGTGGGGTGCGGCGTCAGGCAGGGCTTCACTTAGCGGGTGGGAGGGCAGGCAGCTCCTTCACTTAGCGGGTGGCAGGGCGGGCAGCTCCTTCACTCGGTGGGCAGGAGGGTGGCCGGGAAGCTCCTTCACTCGGCGGGCGGGAGGGAGGGCGGACGGGCTTGGCGCGCGCGGCGTCTCCACATAATCACGCTGGCCGCGTCGTCAGCCCCCGCCCCCGTGAGGCGCCGCGATAGGACGCTCGCTCGTCAGGGGAAGGAGACGTCATGTCTCACTTCCCCTGGCATATTTACACAAATACTGTGAGGTCCGGAGCTCTGGCTTCCCGGACCTCACAGCGCCCCTCACCTCCAGCGCCCGGTGCGCGTGACCCCCCAGCCCCCCCCTAGTTACGGCCCTGCTTAACTTAAAGGTACACGATCCATAAGATTGTGGCCGTGCTAGGAAACAAGTACCAAAAATGACATTTGGGGTGCATTTTACATGATATCAACTCAGGTCCATAATTTCAGTGAAAAATGACATCGCATTGCATCAGATCACATGCGATCTCATGCGATCGCATGAGATTTTTATAAAAATTGCATAAAAACACGGTAAAATCGCATCACATCGCATGCCATCGCATGCCACTACATATGGCATGCGATGGCATGCGATGGGGGCCGTGATACTACACAAGTACCGAATTTCCTGGCACCATTTCCCGGCACTTTACCAAATATAGTAGCTCTTACTGACTGCTTTGGGGCTCATCTACATTTGGATATAACGTAAGTGATTTTGAAAAGATTCCTCGCAGATGTAGCAGTACGCACCCACGCTTCTAGGTGCCACGTTCACAATCTCTTTCACAATCTCTCCAAATATGGAACTAGACACGCCCTTTGGGTGGAGCATGACCCTCGATGAGGTGCTGTGCAAAAGGTCTGCTGCCAACTATAATCTCCCTGAAACTAGTTTTCAAAAGTAGGCAAGCATGAGGTACGGCCATCAACTGTTTGATACTGATGGCTATGTTATCAATGGCGCAGGTTCAGCGGTGACGCAGGATTTCATCACAAATTACTTAGCCCCACCTCCCCATCACACATAGTCCTACACTTTTTCTCTGATTGGCCCATTACTGTCATCTGCCCCAACTTTTAACACCCATACATTTTTCAATGGCGGTGCATTACAGCACAAGTCGGAAGTAAGCAGGGTGTGCTCAATTTCATTGAAACAATCAGACATGCCACCTCCCCACTGTAAGCAACATAGCACCATAATCAGATCTATGGATGGCTGGTACTCATTGAGAAATGATGTCACTTAACAATTATCCTGTTTTTAGGTTCCTCTAATTGTTGGTATTTTTGTGAGCACTAGTTTTCCTAATGGTAGCACTGGCTATGTTCAAGGCACATTATTTTGTTTAAGTCCATTGTTTGCCTATCTGCCTTTGTCTAATATCATGTAATGAGATTATCAGCCTGCAGATGGCAGTATGTCTTTTCCCTGCAAACTTTAAATACAAATAGCTATTTTAATGTGTTCGGGAGCAGATTCTGTTTGCTTACCATTTTACTTAACAGTATAAATATCAGAACGCTGTCATTTGCTTCCTAAACACATCACATTAGTACTGCTGCGTCACTTCACAGAAGAACCTGTTTCCAATAATGGGGCGGATTTAGTATTGAATCCCGGCGGTCGGGATCCCGGCGGTCAGAATCCCGACGCCGAAATGCCGACAAGGGGGGGGGACGTGGATCGCCCCCCCTTGCGGGCTCGCTGCGCTCGCCACGCAGCGGGCCCGGTTCCTCGCTACACTCGGCACACTAATTTATTCTCCCTCCAGGGGTGTCGTGGACACCCACGGAGGGAGAATGTGTCGGCATTTCGGCGGTCGGGATTACGGCGTCGGGATTCTGAACGCCGGGATCCCGACCGCCAGGATTGTAACTGCATCCCAATGGGGCCTACATACGTAGCAATTTAGGGGCATTTTTTAAGCGATCTCACTAGATTGCTTAGAAAATGCCCCTATATCGCTCAGTGTGCAGGTGCCATAGCGATACGCAGCCTCGCGCATCGCTATTGCCTGGCGATTAAAATCCCGCATACCGGTCAGACCCAGTGTTCTCACCGGAGAACACTGGCCCTGAAAGGACGCTTAGCACACAGCGCTGATACCAGAGGCGTAACTAGACATTCATAGGCCCCATAGCGAAAGTTGGTATGGGCCCCCTATTTAGCAACTGTTGGTAATAAATGAATATAGCACATATACCTTAGACTGTAAAGATGGGCCCCCTTCAGCTCTGGGCCCCATAGCAGTTGCACCCCTTGCACCAATGGTAGTTACGCCTTTGGCTGATACATTGGTGAGTGATCTTGCTGAACGTTTTGCGTGATCTAGAACGCTCAGCACATCTCTCCGTGTGTAGGCCCCCTAAGAAAGAGATAAAAACATTTAATTTCATTTTAGTGACATGACTTTGAGGGCGGAAATAACTAATAATTTTTGTTTTACAAAATGCAATATACTACTAAATAAACCATAACAATTATAATTTATTAACAATTTCTTATATAGCGCACACATATTCCGCAGCGCTTTACAGAGAATATTTGAACAATCACATCAGTCCCTGCCCCAGTGGAGCTTACAATCTATATTCCCTACCACATGTACACATTCTAGGGTTAATTTTTGTTGGAAGCCAATTGACCTGCCAGTATATTTCCGGATTGCGGGAGGAAACCGGAGTACCCGGAGGAAACCCACATAAGCACAAGGAGAATATACAAACTCCACACAGTTAGAGCCATGGTGGGAATCGAACCCATGACCTCAGCACTGTGAGGCAGTAATGCTAACCATAACACCATCCATGCTGCCCCAACAATGTGTAATAGTTGTAAAATAACAATAACTAAGGTTAGCGGGTCATATTTGTGTAATCCAGAAACCAGCAGGGCCGCATGCCTGTACATTTACTATGCAGACGTGCAGTATTTGTACAGTAGCACACTTCATATAAGACCAGATTTACATATCTGATCTAGAAACCCTACCAGGTAATCTCTTCTATTAGCACATCGTTAACCCATTTCTGAACTTTCCAAATGTATTTCAATAAAAAAAAAAAAAATGAATGGGGTCAAATCTATTATGTCATGGAAGCCACGCTGAGATCTTATGTAGGCTGCCACCTAATGTCAGACGCCTGGAGCTGGCGTCTACTAAAACTGGGGGAAAAAATAACGCTATTATTTGTTGTTTATTTATACAGCACCAGCGTATCTTATTACATCCTACAAAGGGGAACACAGTAATTAAACAAGACTATGTATTATGGGGTTATTGAATTAGGTCAGTTTTTTTTTCCACTACCCCAAAAAAAATGACTTTATTATTCAATTGCGTCCAATTTCGGATGGTTTTGTCATGTTTCGCTGATGGGAGTTTCACGTTTTTTTTTAAAGTTGGACCTGCATTGGCAAAATATGACTAACGGCCGTAATTTCACCAAAAAAAAACGTGGATGACAAGTAATTTGCCGATCAATGTGGTCTTCGATCTTGCCTGATTTTTCAACAGTCGAAAAATCAGCACTTTAATTGAATGGGTAGAATGCAAATTCAACCTAAGAACAATCTGTAGGGCCAATTCCAGTGGCGTTACTATATATTTTGCGCCCCCTCGCCAAATTTTTTCGCCGCCCCCCCCCCATACTCTTACCTGACGGTCACTGTCCCGTCCAGTCTCCCTCAGTCACCGCTGCGCTGCTGCCCGGCCGCATCTGCGTCACTGTCCCGTCACTCGCTCCCGGCGCCGGCTCCTGCTGATAATGAAAAGTGACTCTTAGAAAATGGCTGCCAAAACTGTCTGCAATACGGGGGCAGCCATTTTCTAAGTGTCACTTTTCATTATCAGCAGGAGCCGGCGCCGGGAGCGAGTGACGGGACAGTGACCGCAGATGCGGCCGGGCAGCAGCGCAGCGGGTAACTATAGCACCGCAGCCCCCCAGGCGCCCATAGTTACTCTGCGCCTCCCCGCCATGGCGGGGGCTGCGGAGGCTTAGTTACGCCCCTGGCCAATTCGTCATTAGGTTGACAGTCATAAGGCCGACCACTATTCGTCAGCATGGTCAAATGGTCGACATGGATAAAGGTTGACATGAGTTTTTCACAGGTTTACCGTGTCCCCTCACATCACGAAAAACTCATGTCGATCATATACTATGTTGACTGTCTGACCACGCCAACCTAATAGTGATTGACCTTTGACTGTCAAACTAATGAACACATTCCTTCTATGAGCAATGTTTTTCATGACTGTGGCAGTGAAACCACACAGGTTTCGCTGAACCTGTGCGTTTACACACAAATATTATAATTATTATTATTTTTTTTAAAGGGAGAACTAAAATGTTACAGAATGTCAGAAAAAAAATATTGGTGAAAAATTGTGAAAAACTCACGCTTTTCGATCCCGATGTTTCATTGCTTGTAATTGGATACCCCCAGTGTCTTGAATGTCATATGGCTCACATATATTTAACTATACTAAAGAAAACAAACAATGGGGTCGATCCTATTAGCGCCGAAGGGTGCGAGGTGCCGTTAGGGTACCGTTTCAATGCTGGCAATGGTACCCGAATTAATCCGACCTCACGCCCTTCGCTGGGCTGAATTCGCTTAAAATTGCTCGCAACCCTATGGAGGCGCGAGCGCTTTTAGGCGAATTCTGACCGGTGCCGTGATAATTTGCACTCGTGAATCATCCGCACCTAATAGGATCGACCCCATGGAATTAAATCGAAATATTTATGCATGGACAAATGGCATCTGGAGTTTTATTCTGAGCTGTTGCTCTCTGGAAGAAGCCATGACAATCTCACCGGCAGTCGGGATTCTGCTAGAAGTCTGATACACGGGCAGCAGCTATTCTCCCTCGTGGGAAGGTCGACATAGGTTAGGTCAACAGGGTCATTAGGTTGAAATGGGGGTAGGTCAACATCATGGGGGTTTTCACATTTTTTTTGTCCCGAATGTCGAAACAGTTGACATGGACACTGAAATGTAGCACCGTGTCCCCTTGCATGGCTCGCTGCACTCGCAATGCTTCGGACACACTATTTTATACTCCTACCACGCCCTACTGAAAGGCACATGTCGGCTCAAAATAAACGGGAAAAACTCCATGTCAACCTTTTGACTGTCGACCTAACCCATATCGAAATAATGACCCTGTCGACCTAAACCATGTCGACCGAGACTCATGTGGACCATCCTGCATGTTGACCTAGACTCATGTCGACCTAAATGCATGTCGACCTAATGGTGTCGACCTAATGACCGTATATACAACACCTGTCACAGTACCAGGAAATACAATGTGTATTGTGTGTAATTATTACACTCACTTTCACAATACACCTGGCAGAGCACAGGTCTACCCCAGCCCCATCTACTTAAACTAGCTAACCTGTCACCCATCTACCCCCACCCCACCATTATGTAGGCCTAATACGGCGTAACATGCCATGTCCTGGGCAATTATAAAGGAGGGCATAGAGGGATTTCTTTTTTCACAGCCCATTTACACAGTGTCTGGTATATGAGCAGAGTGGGGCAGGACTGTTAGTACAGCCACACGTGGAGCACACACAGGGGGTGGGGGGAGCAGTATAATGTTACAGGCAGCAGCAGCAGGAGGAGGAGGAGGAGGAAGGGGGGGGGGGGGGATGTGTCCTCCTGGGATCCTGCTCTCACTCTCCTTCCTGAGGATGGGGGAGTTCGCAGCGTCACACACCTTTCTCCACCAATCACAGATGGGCTCTGGCAGTTTCAAGGTCCCCCACTCCCCCCTCTGTAGCTAGCTGGAGTCAGTGATACAAGTGTGTGACAAAGTAGCAGCTGGCGTCATAGTGACACACACACACACATACACACTGCTCTGTGCCCTTATGCTGCCTTATTTCAGGGCTAATTATGACATGGGAGCGAAACAAGCAAAAAGAGCGAGTAACTTTGCACCTTGGTACAAATCATGCTGCCCTGCAGGTGGGGTAGATGTAACATGCAGAGAGAGAGTTGGGAAGGACATGCCCAAACTCAAATCTAATGTGCAGTGTAACAGAAAGCTGTCCAGCTGCATTTGTGGGCTGCATGCAAAAGCAGCCAGTATGTACCCCACATGCATTATGTGTATTTGCACCCATAGTATTGCAGCGTGAGGTGCTCTATATACACAGTTACTAATCTTTTTTTCTATGTACTTTACTCAGAATCAGCCACTCTATGTGACGGGGGCTGGTGTATCTCTGTATGGGACACACAGGGACACTTGCTGTGTGTATGTACTCAGGGCTGGAGAACAATAACACGCTCTTGTACTAAGAAAACATCTAAGATGACATTTACATAGGGCTTCCACTGTGTCCCTGCTTTAGCGACAGACTGCCCAGGTTCATCACACAACAAAAGAAAATGTGTGGATTCTAACATAATGATATTCAGCCAGTTATAGGGTTTACTGGCAACGCTACAACTGCACAAATAGATATAATAACAGTATAATGACGATAAAGGGGGTGACAATTATAGATAAACAAATATGATATGGATTCAGCACTGTCCATAGCAGGTTGTGGGTCCCATATAGTACCAACCTGTGCAGCGAACAGCCTTTGCGGGGCCCAGGGATAATCAGTCTGTGTGGGGACAAGGGATAATCAGTCTGTATGGGGCCCGGGGAAAACTCTAGGGTTACCACCTAGTCTCTTTAATTCCGGACACATGTTAATTACACAGGTTCTGTGGCAGTTTAAAATCAGGTGAAGTGGAGTCTTGAAGTCAGCCAGCCACAGAACCTGTGTAATTAATATGTCTAGGGAGTACCAGTCTGTGCAGTGCCCACTGCCCAGGTAGTACCAAACTGTGCAGGGAACAGGAAGTACCAGCTTGTGCTGGGAACAGGGAGTACCAGCTTGTGCTGGGAACAGAGAGTACCAGCTTGTGCTCAGAACAGAGAGTACCAGCTTGTTTGGGGCCCACGGAGTATCAGCTTGTGTGGGGCCCACAGAGTACCAGCTTGTATGGGGCCCATGGAGTACCAGCTTGTTTGAGGCCCAATTTTGAAAAAAAAATAAAGTAGGTTACATATTTTCAGTTGCTAGGGACTTCCAATGTTGCTGCAGGGTTAGATATTCATAACGTCTGGTGGTATAATTATAATGTGGTTATAGTATAATGCTTTTCTTATGTTTTATTGTAATGGAAAAACTAACTGAACACGATTAGTGTTGCGTCATCTGTGCACTGAAGCAGAGAGGAAATAAGACGTAGGGAGAGCAGGTAATCATGTTTACAATGTAAAGATGGCATCATGGTTTTGCTGTAAAATATTTAATACACCATCATTGATGTAAAAAGAATATAGCTGAAATAAAATGAATAAAAGTGAATTAAAATAATTATAAATATACTACTACTACTACTACTACTACTAATAATAATAATAATAATAATGGACTTTTGGGGGAGTGTTTAGTATTTGCTAAGGTCCTCCAATTGGCAGTCGTTGATTATCTGACGTCAGTAAATTTTCCCAGTGCATACATTTGGTACGCATGTTTTCACATAGGATTTGGGCAAGGGGTCCGCCTGGACCGCCCACTACACTTGGACAGCACCTGGCAGATGTAGGCAGCATTAGGAGACATAAATACTTATCCAGGCTGCCAGAATCTCCACCCAAGATTTGGGACCCTAAAGTCTGCCCCTTTTTTTAAACATGTTACCTCAAACCATATTTGATCCTTATTTCTTTGTAAAGATATCAATATGCCTTCCCCAAGCATGTTTAAATTGCACTACTGTGTTTGCCTCTACCACCTCTGATGGGAGGCTATTCCACTTATCTACTACTCTATCTGTGAAGTAATTCTTCCTCAGATTACCCCTGAATCTTCCTCCCTCTATCTTCAGTCCGTGTCCTCGTGTTCTGTTGCTCCTCTTCCTGTGAAGAATGTCTCCCACCTGTACCTTGTTAAAGCCCTTCATATATTTATCCCTCCAGTTCATTCAGGGAGCGTAGCAAGTCTGAAGCCCGCAATGATAAAGATGACCGCTCTGAAACCTAGCATAGGGGTAGGGGCATTCCAGCCACAGAAATGCATACTGGGGAATTACTTCTGATCCGTGTTCAACTCTTCCTGCATGATGCTTCTGGAATTTATTTGGTTAGATGGGGAACATACTTTGTGTGCATACACACTGCCCAATTTATCGATATTGTTAACGATAAATTATGCATATATGCCTAGTGTGTATGCACTATATCGCTTACGATGTGTACTACTACGGGTTGTTATCGACTCCTCCACCACCACCACCCCTGATACCTTCTGTTAATAATATCAAACATTATCATGCATGGACTAGAAGTATTTACTAGAGACCATGTCTAATGTCATACTTACCTACCCGGATCCCGAAAATCGTTTCTCCCTCTTTGCCCCGCATCAGGCCCCACAAATTGCTTCATTTAGTAAAACCCCCCCTCTTCCCCTTCCCGAAGACTCCGGGAAAGCTGCATAGAGTCTCCTCTCCGAGCTTCTCCCAGAAAGGAGACACTTAAAGTATACAAGTTTGTCTAATGTTAACCATTCCTCCCGTGAGCCCTTCATGCCCCCGTCTGACACTGGGGCCAGTAAGTTAGCTTCATTAAGCCCTGCACCCATTCTCAGTGAATTGCATTATATTTGCCCCGCCCCACCCCACGGACCTGCGATTCCCAGTGTTATGTCCTCACACTGCCCGCTTCACTAGGTACAATCTGGAATCTCCGGAACCTTTTAGAAGAGGAGGTTAGTTTGCTTACAATATATCGAAGTCTTGCCTCGTCAGGTTTATTTCTCTTTCCTAATAAGGGCGACAGGTGTATGCTGCTAGAAATGAAGTAAAGTGTTTATTTTAGCTAAAAATGCTGCCTTTGTGACCAGTGGATAATATTAAGGAGAAAATGTACGGTGGCTACTTAGCTGATGCGAATAGTGTGTCTGCATTCTGTTTTACTTGAAACTGTCTCTATAACAATAAGTACTGGTTTGGACTGGCCCACAGGGCAGGGCCGGATAAAGCCTTCGGGGGGCCTGGGGTCACTTTAGACAGGCCCCCCCCCCCTCCCACTTGTCATTACTGGCCGCAAACTGCACGGGAGAATATTACACTGTCAAAACACTGAGAAAAGGCAGTATAAACTTGGTTAATGGGTAACTGCAGGGAGCGAGATTAATATAAACATATATATATATATATAAAATACCACATGAAAAGCCTGTATTTGTCCCTATACCTTACTCTGTAGGAGCCCTGACAGAGCCACCGAGTGGTATGCCGGGCCCCGTGAAAATTTTTTGGGGCATGGCCTAATTGTGGGAGGCGTGTCCAGCTCCTGCGATTAGGCCACACCCCAAACCTGTTTAGAGGGGGTGGAAAAAAAACTCCAAAGTAGAGGGGTCATGTTATTGCTGAAGCCCCCCCCCCACATAAGCAGCACACACCTGACAGAGGGCTAAACATGAGCTCTCACGCTGTCAGTGAGACGCTCATGCCGAGCCTGCTGTAAACACAGCACATGCTGTAGAGGCCCGTGCTGCTGCTGCCCGGGAGGGACGGAGGGGGAAGGGGGACCAGGTTGGACCAGGGCCCCTGCCAGCCCTTCCAACAAGCCCGGCCCAGGTAATTATTACCCGCTCCCCCCCTCTCGGTGGCCCTGCTGACAAGCTCAGCGCTGCCTCCAATTAAAACCCTCCCATGACGAAGCCGCTGCTGTTGTCCTCCATGAGCCTGAGAAGCATATTATAAACTTCACCAAGCAGATCTCAGCACAAGCCTCTCAGCCTCTGAGCTCTTGAGCAAAGTCTCATGGGATGTAGTCAACTCCCAGTAAAAAATTTTTTTTTTAAATACATGCCAACCCAATACATGGCCCATAATCTCTGTAAAGCATTGTGTGATATGTATGTGTAATACAAATAAATAATCTATACATAAATAAAAGGCTAACTATTCCTCACCTTTATGAGGTGAAGTACCGCCAGTGACCACTTGAAATTTTTTTTTGGTGGGGACACTGATCTGTTTCAATCTAGCTGGATATGGAGAGAGGGAGCAACAAAAACAAGATTGGAGGAAGGAGCAGGTAGGGACTGGAGGTGGGGAGTTTGTGGGCTAAAAAAAATCTGTCACGGCTCAAAGTGAAAGTAAAAACTGTCACAGCTCAAAGTGAAAGTGCATTGCAGAAGCCGTCATTTTGACGGGCTTTTAACTAGTGAAATATAGAAGGGGTTACAGCCAATTCCATTTGGGAGAGTTTATATAAAAGGTTTAGGACAAGATACAGCTTAGAACATGACAAGGAGCCGGCAGGGGTAAGGTACTCTGTATTGTCAGTAAATTACCGTAACTGCTTCCGTTCGCAGGAATGGCTGACTCATGGCTTATTCTCTGGAAGTATAGCTCTTTCCCAACATTGCCTTACTTTATAAAACAATAAACACACAGCTGCCCAGTTCCCCGAAACAGTGCGGTTCTGTGGGACATTTTATTAGCAATCTCAGTAGATCAATAGACTGTGACACATGACTAGAACAGACATTGATAATATAGCTGTATTTTTATTTTGCCATTTTATGAATGGAGAAGCACAGAGACGAATCACACTGACTGAAATATGATAACAGGAAGCTCAACCTACTGTATATCGTGATCTGTTTATGCTGAAATAAGTGTATTTGACTATTATGTATAGTGTTGGTTACTAGGTCGACACCTGAAATAGTCAACATACCATAGGTCGACAGTGCCAGAAGGTCAACTAAAGTTTAAGGTCGACATGGTTGACACTCAAAAGGTCGACACAAAATTTTTACATTTCGTATGGCTATGTCAACCATATGTCATCAAGGACACTGTATAAGTGTAACGCGGCCCCTCGCATGGCTTGCTGCACTTGGCACACTATTATATTCTCACTCTGGGTGGGATGTACTAAGCAGCGGCTGTGTTGTGGAATCTGAGCACTAGGGCGCTTAGGTTCCACTGCAGATTCGCAGAATGCTGGAAAAAATGGCCACAGCGCCAATTTTCTGGCAATTTCGGCAGCGCTCCTGCCACTGCCGCTGGAAGGGGAAGGGGTTCTACGGGAAGCCCAATCCCTGCTGGTCATGGGACTCAAAAAGAAAATCAAAAAATCAGTGCTTGAAGTGCCGGTAGGACATACCACGTTTACCTAGATATTTCAAATTAGCACTGAGCTTTGCAGATGATAGGGATAACTATCAACCATTGATGGCTACTGATGGTCCACATGGTTTTGCTATCAGTGTCAGATTTCCATTGGTTCTCCACCATCGATGGCAGAGTCAAGCTGCAATATTTTTTTCCTGTCCAGCTTAGCTCTGTCCTATCAGCACCCACTGAGTCCTGCCCCCTTTTCTGATATATACAGACCGGCCATGGTCAGTGTCGGGTTCAGATGTGATTGGAGGTGTGCCCTGAGCTGTAGAGTAACGACTATCGGTACTGCGTACAACCCTTTCTGCACGTGTGCAAACTAGACTGCCGACACATAATCCTCATTAGTTAAGGATGTAGTTATAACTCCAAATGCCATGGTGGTGAGCTCTTTCCTCCTTTATACATACTGCAGGGCTAGAGACTTTACAAAAACAAAATAATCCTAGAAAATACAGTAAATAATGAGGCTAATATCAAACAAATAAATCTGTTTTTCAGTTTGTTCGATCTACGCTTAGGGGCTAATGCAGGATATACTCATTCTCAGCTATTATCATTCTCTTCCCAAAATGATTCATGGATAATAGATTGTGCTGACATACGTAGTTGTGCTTTCTAGTCATGCACCGTCCCCAGTACTCCCAGGCTCTACTAATAGATTAATATCTCACACCCTGGCCTCCCTACCAGCCAGCTAGACAAAGGTCATATGGCAGCACATTGCCCTCCATAGGGAGACCTCACTAGGCGAGAGTTTTCTGGAGACAGATGGGACTTGGGTGCATTGATGAACAGACATTCCCCACCACAGGCATGCCCTCTAGAGAGAAGTACATATCAGACATACACTGAGGGATATTGCAATATGTGCAGTCTGTGGATCCTTATAAGGTATGTAAACATACTTGGTAATATATGGATATTGAAAGGAAAATTTGCTGCCTCTTTTATGGTTTTATATAAGCCTATCAAACTGATGGCTTCTGCAGTGTACTTTCACTTTGAGCAGGGGCAGTTTTAACCCATAAACTCTCCACCCCACCCGCCAGTCCCTATCTGCTCCTACCTCCATCAGATGCACTACTCATTACAATCATCTGATGCACAAATCATCTAATTTATTTCTTTATTAACAGTTATTTATACAGCGCATACATATTCCGCAGCGCTTTACAGAGAATAGTTGAACATTCACATCCATCCATACCCCAGTGGAACTTACAATCTATATTCCTTAACACATACAGTACATGCATCTGATGTACTAAGTATTCTTGGCTGCGGTCCTCAACATTACCAATTTATTTGTGCTTTTTCAAAAGAGCTTGAACAGCAAATTCTTGAAACCCCAGTCTGCTTTTAAATATTTTATCCTGGGAGAGACCTTGCTGATGTAGTATGACCTTGCGTCTTGTTGCTGTGCTTAGTCTTGCAATGGTGTATGACCTGTGACATGAAAGGGTCTTCTACAAACTCACCTTTGTAGCAGAGTCAAACCTCCTTGCTGGGTCCCTCGTGAACACCCCCTGCATGTTTGGAAGCCTGACATGACATGCATGGGATAGGAATATAAATATCCATACAGGTTCAAAAAAGGGTCGAGATTGCCCAAAAGGATAAAAAAAGGCACACTAGATGGGCCAAGTGGTTCTTATCTGCTGTAAAATTGTATGTTTCTATGTTAGACTCCTCGCCTCTATACTGGGTCTTTGCAATTCCTAAAGTATGAGTTGGCATCCTCTCACACAGTTCATGTTTTCCAGGTCACCTGTGGATTTTTTAAATGTGACAGTTTGTGATACACAGTGCCCCTGCTGGGTGACCTGGAAAACGTGACCTGTGTGGGGACCGAGTTTGAGGACCACTGATCTAAGCCATATGAGAGTTTGTGACAGAACATGGATACCGCTGGTAACGCCTCACCATGAGAAGTACCAGAGAATCTCCTCATCAGAGTCGAGAAGCAAGAGCAAGATTAGCCCCAGATTATGCAGCAAGTCAGAACATCTGTTCATCTCTTGAGCAGCCAGTGCCATCTTCCATAGTGGCCATTTCAGCTGATGGAGCTTCCTCACGATGAATTCCAAATCCATCTAAGTTTGATGGGCACTTCAAACATTGTCGGGAATTTCTCAACCAGTGCTTAGTCCAGTGCAATGTTCACGCTGCAAATTCCCCCTCAGAGGGCTAACTTCTGTCTGGACAGACTCTAGTGTGGGCTTCCCCACTGTGGGAGAGAGAAATGATATATTAGTTAACGATAGCACTAAATTCGTGGAGGCCTTTAGAACTGTTTTTGACGAACCTGGATGGGTGTACTCCATAGCATTAGGTGTCCCACAACCGATACAAGGCATCTAGTCCATGAGTACGCTGTGCAATATAGAACCAGTGACACTGAGCTCTGCTGGAATAACAAAGCCCTGGTTGCTGCATTCATTCAAGGGATTTCAGAATGAATTAAGCAGGAAGCGCATCCAGAGAGCTGCCTTCATCCCTGGACGATCTGATATCATTGTGTATTCAGGTGGACTTCTGTCACATAGATGTAAGTTCATCTAAAACTCTTTATTTCCATCAGCCATCAAACATTCTACATACGCATAGGGGTTAACCTACCAAATGACAATTCCCCTCTTTACACTATGGGGACCTTTGGCTACTCTTTAAGAATTGTACAGTGGCCATCCCTGCTTTAAATCTGGATTTATACTAACCACTCCAGTGGAACTTGTGAGCGGCTTGCCCTAGGTGCAAAAATATAATATGGGCCCCTCTCCGCAACTCCAACCCAAGTTGTGCCATGCAGGAGTGAGGACCTTAGTCCTCAGGGGCCCTGGTGCAATACACCTTCTGCCCTGTTGACAGTTCTGCCTCTGAACCACTCCCTGGGAGTTCTCCCTCTTTAATTGGTCGTTGTTAGCTACTCTTGGGTAGTGGTGGACAGGTGGTCTTCTTTATAGGACAAAATTCTGCATTCCACCCCCCAACCTTTAATACATAATAGTTTTCCTCCCCCTGAACATGTCTCACCCTCTGTCTCCCTATTCGTGTCCTCTGGTGGGGTCATGGATACAATTAATGTATGGTGAACTGAAGAGATGCCAGTATTCCTTTAAGGCTGGGTTGGTTTTTGTGCTTTTATTTGAAAGTGAGGACAAATTCAAATCACCACCCTATAGAAGCCTGTGGTCTTCTATCGCCACCCGTCGCACGCCACAGATTCAGACACCCCTCCCCGTCCCCGTGATCCTCCTCCCCTAGCAGCATGTCACAGCCGGCGATGTCCTTCTGGCTGCAGGGGGGAGGAGGAGACACCGGGGACCGCTGCAGAACCCAGGAGATGACGGAGACCCCACCACACACCGCATCACAGGTATCGCAGAGGACCTCCGTCACCGCACTGCGATGCTAGCCGCATATGTTAGTACATATGCGCTAGCATCGCAGTGGGGGCGTGGCGAGGGGCGGCGATGTACATCCCACCCTAAATGTGGCCTTTGTATACATTAGATATCAACGTGGCCTGTGCATGGATCAAACAGTAAATGTGACGCATGCATGCATCAGCAAACTTGCTTTCAGGGAATTTTTATGCAGGTATTAGGTCATCTTTCCTGTCTCTTTAAAAGGTGTGTCTGTGTGTGCGTGTACATGAGGTAGGGAATATAGATTGTAAGCTCCATTGGGGCAGATACTGATGTGAATGTTCAACTATTCTCTGTAAAGCGCTGCGGAATATGTATGCGCTATATAAGAAACTGTTAATAAATAAATAATAAATAAATTAAATAATCAGCTCCTGTCAGGGGGTATTTAATTAAGTGCTGTTTCGGCTAGCAGAAGAAAAATGCACACATTTACCCCATAATATTCCATTGCGGGCATTTTTCCTGATTTCGAGTAATTTTTAGCCCATGCCTTTTCACGAAGGTGTGAATCGGCATGGACCCCAAAATCAGGCAAAAAAAAAAAAAAATTGACCAAAAATGGTTGAAAATATGTGGATCGTGGCAAATTCGCTATGGTTTTCGTCAGCCTGGGCATTGAATAGGGTGAATCCAATAAGCCCTCAAAACGGTGAAAAACCCACCAACAGATGACCAGCCTCTCAATGGGCCAGATTCTCTAAGCTTCAAAAGTGATAAAATGGAATGTGATAAACAGCCAGCCAATCAGCTCCTACCTGCCAGTAGCGCACGCAGGGGGGGTTTCCGAGTACCCAGAAACCCCCCCAGGAGTCTAAGGGCCCTAGGCTGAAAGCTGAGGGTCCCCTCTTTCCATGATTACAAGAATTTTTAAAATCGGACCTTGGAAACTGGAGATATCTGAGTTCAAAGAAGTGGTCCCCATCCAAGCCTTTTAATTGCTCTTCCCAGTCAGATATTTCAGGTTCTGTCTGAATTAGAGTTTATCTGAGGGTATATTCCATAAGCTGGGACTCTACCCCTTTGATGGACACTAGTAGCTTGTCTCTACTGTTCCCAGAGCCAGAGATATCAGCCTTCCAGCAGCTGGTTACTGCTCCACCTCCACACACCTGGTACTGTATGTAGTTTTATATACTCGTGGGCAGATTGCTCTGCCTCCTGAACTCTGATCCCCTAGTCCCCAATACCATTTGGTAAGTGGGATTCTCTAGTTTTTAATTACATTAAAATCTAAGAAATCTGTATCTGGGAACTGGAGATATCTGCAGTCAAGCAAGCTGTCCTCCCACCAGAAAATTATGGATAATAAGCCCACTCCACTATACACCCCTCCTCTGCATATTAAACATCTTCTACCACCCTGGAAGTTATGTATCAGGGCCCCTTCATTCAGCCCAATACCCCCTTCCCCCACCTCATCTCCCACCATCTGTGCAGTAAAGGGGTAATTAGTGGAAATTACTGATCCAGGCCCTACATGCTGAGCCGTTGATATAATACACCCTACTACCCGCGGGTCATCAAAGCTTCCCCCACCCCTGCTGCTGGAGGATTGGTAGGGGCCCCAATACATTGCTATGCCCAGGGGTCTGCACTGCTGTGGACTCCCCTGTATGTGTATATATATATATATATATATATATATATATATATATATATATGTGTGTCTGTGTGTGTGCATTTTATATATATATATATATTTTTTTATTATTTATATACATTTGGTCTATCTATAATACTTTAACTGACTCGTCATATACTGGGTCACCTAAGTGTCCATCTCCGTGCTTTGCTCCGCCCCTCTGGAAACCCCCTTCTGAAAATCCTGCGTTTGCCCCTGCCTGCCATGTCACAGGCTGTGTTTGAAATATGTCAGACAGGAGCTGATTGGCTGGCTGGTTATCACTCTCCATTTTATCACTTTTGAAGCTTTGAGAATCTGGCCCAAAGTCTGTAAACTGACAGTTACTGTAGAAGGCTATTGCATACTTGCCAACATTGGAGGAGACTGGGGCGGGACAGAACGCACGCCACAGGTGCGTGTAGAGTTTTGAGGGGCGTGGCCTGTTTAAAACGGGGCATGGTCTATTCTCACGATGCTGCCGCGAGGCCACGCCCCCATTTTTCGCCACTGTGGGGGCATGCCCAGCAGCTCTGTAAGTTGCTGGCCCAATCCCCAACCACTCTGCCTGAAAGAATAGACACTTCGTCTATTCATGGACTACAGGGGGGGACTCCCAACTGCCCCCATGCTGCGGGACACTGCCGGCCGCGGGAGGGACGCGGGAACGTCCCAAAATACCGGGACGTTCCTGCGATAAGCGGGACAGTTGTGAGGTATGCTATTGGTTTTGGTTGGTGCTTTATTTCTGTCCATTCTTTCCCAGCTTTGATAAATCTCCTTGGTGTCTCTTTTATCTTTTTTTTTTTATTATTATTATTTTCAGCTACATTTTGTATATTTTGGTTCCAAAAGACCCCACACCACAAGTGTTCCTGCTCCTCTGCTGCTCTGGGGGTGGTATTCCATCTCAGTCTGCTCAGTGTCTTACAGCAGATTGGGACTCATAAATATTCATACACATGGCTCTTACATTATATACCAACATGGCACTGGCCTGCCACCAAGTCAGAGGCTGCAAAACTGGTAGCAGGGGCATAAACATCTCTGCAAGGACAAAAGTATGTACCTTATATATTGGTGGAGCAGGATCAGTGTGATTTACAGCTACCAATGGCCAATGCTTAAACCATAGGCCCAAGTGCACATACTTTTATTCCTCGCAAAAACATTTATACATTTTTTGTTACATCTCCTATGGAGTACAACTGACTCTAGACCAAGAATACGGATATACAGATGGCTTCATACCACAAGTATTTTTTTTTTTAAAAAGAACAATAAAATCTTAACCAAGGGCTTGGTATGCAGTTAACTCTTAAACACAGCTCATTTTATGTCTAGTAGGGCTTCCCACATTTTCCCTTTAACCCATGTGTGTGTGTAGCTGGGTACACACTAGACCAGTGGTAGCCAACCCTAGCCCTCGAGAGCTACCAACAGTTCACATTTTCCAGACAACCTAGCTGCTGCACAGCTGCACTCATTAATCACTAACACATTTTAAAAGATACTCAGATGGAGCTAATTAGCTCACTTGTGATTCTGTGAGGAGACCTGCAAAACATGCACTGTTGGTAGCTCTCGAGGACTAGGGTTGGCTACCCCAGCACTAGACCATACGTTCCATAGCTGATATCATTAACGATTATGAAATTTGTCCTATTTCTCCTTCCATACTGTAGGGGGGAGGGCCTGCCTACTAAAATCATTAGGCCCCTCCTCACGCTCTGTGAATTACATGTCACATTGGCCTCTCCCCCTCTCCGTGGATGCTCAATTTCCAGCATTACCCACACTGTACTAGAAAGTGGGTGACATACAAGAGATCCACCCACTCCTCTGGGAGCCTTGGTTACGCCACAACAATTCTTCCAGAGGTTTCGGGAGAGTTCCAAATGTAACAGATCCCTATTTTCTGGTCCTGGTACGATTCTGGCGATATAGCCGGCAGACTAAAGGCGACAATATTGTTAAGGCAAAAATAAATTGGTTTTGCCTCAAAGCTAATTGTCTCATTAAATACAGCAGCTATATCACCGTCAAATTGTAGCCTGTTACGTGTGGGCCTTAGAATTAGAAACATACCCCGGGGGATGCACTAAAGGAAAAATGCGGTAAAAACCCTGTTATAAGGGGTTTTACCGCATTTTGGTATGCAGGAAAACACGCATGCGTTTTCACTGCGACAAAATCTGCCGATACCCCATAGAAGCCTGTGGGCTTCTTACTGCGACCCGCTGCAGCCCCGCACGGACAGTGCTGTGCTGCCCAGACCAGTGACCTCCTCCTCCCTAGCCCTGTACATCCCCTTCAGGGTGCAGGGAGGAGGAGGGGGCGGAGCCCGCCCCACAGCAGCAGGCAGCATCCGGGTAGTAGGAGGGGAGAATCACTGGGAAGCCACTTGCAAAAGGCAGCTTTTATTACAAGAGCTGTCCTTTGCGATACTAATCGCATGTTAGTGCACCCCCATGCTTATTTTTTTTTTACCAGAAAACAAAGTTTTTGAAGTAAACATTCTGTCACGACCACCATGTCTGCCACCCATGCCTCCCCCACTGAGGCGCCATGATGTTGTGAACCCTGCCTGGGCCTTGCTGGACACGCTGCCTGGAGTGTACTGCACACACTTACTGGTTCTGAAACCTGTCACCTTCCCTGGCGGCGGCCATCTTGTTGGTTTCTCCAACCAGGCTGCACTACCAATTACCTTCAGCCAATTACAGTGCAGCTCTCCTTTTAAATACTGACCAGCTGGGCCAAACAGTCAGTCAGTACAATGATGTCCTTTCCCTAGGCATCTGACTCCCACTCCTGCTGAAAGCGCTGCTGCCTGTCAGCTATCTCCAGACTGAATCCACTCCTGCTCGCCTGCTGTGAAGACCATCCACCTGCAGAACCCTGCTGCCACCTCTACGGTCCGGACAAGGTTAGCCCCCCAAAGGGGATCACCCTTTCCTCACCTGACGGTTACTTCCACTGCAACTCTCCCTGGTCACAGCTACTGAGGCCTGCTGCAATACTTCCCGGATTCATCCTATCAACCATCCAATCGTCCAATTGTCCAACCGTCCAATTGTCCAACCATCCAATCTTTCATTCAATCTTTCATTCATTCAATCATTCAATCTTCAATTCAATCATCTCTTCAAATAAATCCTTCAAATCAACTATTCAAGTTTACGTTTATTCTTCAAGTCATCTTCAGTTTTCAACCTCGTTATCCATCCACTATGAACTTTACAATAAGTTTTATATATCATTGACTCTGGTTATTTCATATCTTCAGTATTACCTTTGTGCCACAGTTCTTCTTCTGTAACGCAGTATCTTTATTAAAACTGTTTTTCTTTTATCCAATTGCATCCCTCCCTTCTGTCGTCTATGCAAAAACCTTACATCAAGGCGCCTAGCCTCTGTTACACTCCAGCTGGTGCTACTGCTAGCATGACACATTACTTGCACCATACACACTGGGCTACTTTGAGCTGAAAGCAGCTCAGTTTGGCCATTTGAACTGCTTTCATCTCTAAAGCTGCCCAGTGTGAAAGCCATGGCTGTGAGCGCTGATGCTCGATCCCGCATCATCCTCAGACACCGCCGCTCATCTGCGGGTATGACCAGCAGATGAGCGACGGGGTGGAGGGCTTTCTATAGTGTCCTATAGAAAGCCACTCTCCCCGGGGAAAATCACTTAGACTGGAGAAAACTGCTCCCTGTGTATGCAGTGTGTATGCACTAAGCAATTTTCAGCCCAGCCAGTCTCCCCATCATCGCTGTCCCTACACGCTGGGCAAAGACGCCCAGTGTGTATGGACATTAAGTGCTGCTTTCATTTAGATAAATAAGTTATGCAAACAAACAAACAAACTGAAAAATCATTGTCTAAATGATAAGGCTCAATTAGAGCAACACAACAAAGACACTCATACATTAAATATATATGAGTAACAACATTAATGCAATATTTTTTTGCAAAAACAAAATTGATGAAATTTCTGCCTATCACAACTACAGTGGAAATGCCTCGATAGCTCTTCTGTCACCTCACTTCATTTTCATATTCATATTGTCTAAACCAATGTTCATAAGAATGCAGCCTATGAGTTTACTAGGAATCAGTGTCATCATTGAGCTCAGAGGTGTGCTGGCCAGTTGGCTGGGCTGAATATGCCCCCCAGCCATTCCCAGATTAAATGATGTGAGACAGCATCTATAAACTGTGGAGGATGAGCCTTTTTCTCCAGGTGTCTGTCCCATCCCATTTGTTCGCCTCCTCCAAACTGCCGCACCACCCACTTTCCTGGTGCAACACAATTTCTTACCCCTCAGTGCTTGGAGGTAGTAATGCTAATTATTACACCAACCATAAGGCCCTACTGATCTTACCACACTCCGATGATTTGTCAGTATTTACAATGCTCTATAACTAGCAGTACTGGCAAAGTACATATTTATATTGGCCGCACCGCTTCATTACGGACTCATTATTCCCAGTATTACTCTTACCATCCTGCCCACTTCACTAAACACTGCAGTCTTCACTAGACACTTCGGTCAGTCCCGATCCTTGCACCTGCTGTGATCTGCTCATCCAGTTCAATTGTGGTAGCCTGCACTGCTGACTGCACTTCGGTTCAATCCCAGTCCCTGCACCAGCTATGTTCTGCTCATCCGGTTCAATCCCGGTATCCTGCACTGCTGGCTGTGCTTCGATTCAATCACAGTAACTGCACCTGCTGTGCTCTGCTCATCCGGTTCAATCCCGGTAACCTGCACTGCTGTCTGTGCTTCGGTTCAATCACAGTAACTGCAGCTGCTGTGCCCTGCTAATCTATAAATCTTAGTAACCTGCACTTCGGTCATTCCCGGTACCTGCACCTGCTATGCTTTGCTCATCCGGTACATTGTGGTAAACTGCACCTGCTGTGCTCTGCTCAACTGGTACATTGTTGAAACCTGCACTGCTGTCTGCACTTTGTTTCGATCCCGGTAACTGCTCCTGCTGTGCTCTGCCAATCGGATCATTCTGACTACCGTTACCTGTTGTGTCTTGCTCCGTATGCTGGCCTGCATTCTTCCAGCTCACCAGTAGACTTGAGGTACAACTCTGCTACAGTGTGCTTGGCCTGCATTCTTCCAGCACTGTGTTTCCACCGAGTTGGTCTGCATTCTTCCAGCTCACCACCAGTAGCACGAGCACTAGCGTGACTGACCTTACGGCGCAGGACATTCACTTGTAATTACTGTGGCCTGTTTTAATTTCCGTTGCTATTTAAAATGATCTTGTCATATTCATAATGATGCATAAATAAACCTTTTATCAAACCTGCCGTGATTCAAAAAGTTTGGGAACCACTGGCCTAGTGTGTACATTCCCTGTCGTTAATGATGTGCTCTCCTGCACGTCGTTAACAACCCCCCCGCCGTCAAGCATGTCCGGATGAGGAAGCTCCTCTGTAACTACGGCAATGCTGTAGCGGCAACATGGCCGTATGTGCTATATAAATAACTGGTAATAAATAATAAATAAATAATAAGACAGTGTTCGCCATAAACGACAAAATCAGTCACAAATAGTCCCTCAGGTTGTCCAGGGGGGGTGGGGGGGGGGGTGGGGGTGGGGAGATTTGTAAGACCCAGCGGTTTTTCTGCCCATGGCTAGACGGCCCATCAGGATGTGCCCGGTGTAGAGAAAAATAAACTTTGTCAGTGACTTGAAAGTGATACTTTCTCTATGTGAGATCACTACAAGTGTCATAAATAACAAAGGACTGCTGTGCTCTGACCCTCACACGACCTGACATCTTCATTGGAGAGTGCTGCTCTCTGGGAAATTCATTTACATAAAACAGCAAATCTTCCCACTGAGAATGATGTCACCCTATGTATCTTGTTTGATATAATCTTATCAACTGATGAATCAGCGTTTTCCAGCGGTGTCCCGGGGAGAGCGGATTGGTGTCAGAGATGATACACATTTCTCCTGCAGGTTTACATCAAAGGTGAAAAAGGACAATTACCATTTGTCTTCACACAATCAGTCCTTAAAGTCAAGATGACATTTATTTGCTTCCAAATTGTCACAAAGACCGTATTTTAGCAAGGCCTGCAAATACAGGATGGTGGCCCAAAGGAATTCGGGGAGAGACTGCCACTGTTTCTTATTTATTTTATTATTTATTACCAGTTTCTTATATAGCGCACATTATATTCCACCGCGCTTTACAGAGTATATTTGAACATTCACATCAGTCCCTGCCCCAGTGGAGCTTACAATCTATATTACTTATCACATGTACCTTATGCACTGAAAATGATAGCTTGACTTGTCTATTATTATAAAATGGTCCTTGATAAAAAATAATCTCATCATGTTTGCATGCAAGGCGGGATGCGAGCTTGCAGTCAGATTATATAATAGATCATATCCCCGGCACTCCCCTGCAGCCACAGATACCTTGCTCAGGTGCCTTCCAATGTGGGAGAGTTTTCTGCCACTGCAATATCTTTAATGGGGTGTGGTATAGGGTTCCGACAGTCGGGATCCCGACAGTCATTAGCCCGACGTCGGGATCCCGACTGCCCGGACTCAGACAGCATGGTGAGAGCAACGCTCGCCATCTATTCTATTCTCCCTCTACGGGGGTCGTGGACCCCCATGAGGGAAAATAGCGGGTGGCCGTCAGGCACCTGTCTATCTGCGGTTTGACAGTCGGGATCCTGAAGTCGGGTAAATGACTGTCGGGATCCTGAAGTCGGGTAAATGACTGTCGGGATCCCGACTGTCGGGACCGCGTCTGGCACCCCTTCAATGAACAGGCGGCACTCAAAAGACTTCCAGAATCAACTTTTAGTGCAAAAACAGGTGCCGCAACGTTTTGGAGTTTAGTACCCCATCATCAGAATATATATATATATATGTAGCACTGATCCATTCCTAGATTTGGGGTGCAACACGGTTTGTGGCTTATAATAAGTAATACAATTTCTAAGCTTGCAGCCCCGGCAAGGTGCCCCACTGTTCTGCAGGTTACTGCTCTATTACTCAGGATATTTGCCATTAGTATAAGACTTCCAGGTATGAGCAATAAACTAGTAACCTGCAGAAAAGTGTGGTACCTTGCCGGGGCTGCAGGCTTCAAATGCACTGATCAATACATGAACTAAATCTCTGCTATTTATTATTGTTAGTTCTTATAGTGAGTGCAGAGCCCCACACAGGGAGAAATCCATTTGTAAATATTCACCATCGTATGAATTCCCTCCTGCTCGCAGTCGCTGTCAGTCTAGACTCATTCGGCGGCTGCGAAGGCCGCGGGGAGAAGGAGGCCTCTGCTGGCATCAGCAGCCCCCCTCTCAATGGCCGGGGAGCACCTGCATTTTACAGGGCACTCCCGGTTCTTCGTTACCCCAGTGAGGAGAGTGTCTGTTATTATTACTGTGAGGAGACAGTGCGCCCAGTAACGGAGCCCTGCAGCGGAAGCATCCTAAGCCCCATATAGCTATCCCCGCCGGAGAGGAAGCTGTCAGTCACCTCCAACACCATCCTTGCACATAGCGCCGCAGGGCTACCCCGCTGTTCAGCCTTCACAGACCTGCTAACAGTCTGCATGCTGTGCAGACTTCTTCTACTACAGGAGTTCTCAAACTTTTTTGCTCTGGGACCCCGTCAGACAATAAAAATTATTACAGGACCCCAGCAAGTTACCACTGAATGGCCGCCACATGTGTGCTCAGTGAATTGAAGTACTTGCTATTGTGAGGGTGTGGTATATGGTCCCAACAGTCGGGATCCCGACAGTCATTAGCCCGACGTCGGGATCCCGACTGGCTGGTCTCAGACAGCGGGGCAAGTGCAACAAAGCCCCTTGCTAGCTCGCCACGCTGAGGGTACGGTGGCTCGCTACGCTTGCCACATATTCTATTCTCCCTCTATGGGAGTAGCCATCAGGAGCCCGAGTGTCAGGGTTTTGACTGTCGGGATCCCGACTGTCGGGAAACTGTCCGGCACCCCTATTGTGACAGGGAGGCAGTGGGTTATGAGGGCATGGGAAAGGGGGATGGAAGGGGGAAGCGGAGGGTGTTTACTTAATGAGTTATCCCCTGTTCCCCCTTCCACAGACACATTAATCTGATAGTCAGCAACATGGAGACGTGACCCCATTCTGAGGTGGTCGGGACCCACTTTGGGGTCAGGACCCACAGTTTGAGAACCGCTGTTCTACTACAAAGAAAGGTCTCCAATACCCTCCAGTATCCACTGCAGTGCACCATACACCTGTACCATAAACCTGTGTATACCTACCTGTAATTACCTGTTACATCTGTACTTGACTGCTATATACTGCATACCTGCAAGTTAACCATTTCAGTGCTACTGTTAATTCAAATAAACCACATTCCTGGTTAAGCTTCTTCTAACACGTGTGTCATCTAACAACACCACAAACACCGCCATATACTCTGCCAACAGAAGAAACAGATCAAATGGAGAAATGGAAAATAATAACAGCGCATTAAAGACACAATTATATGGTGATTAAAAGACAATATCAATGTGAATGTAAGTGCATCTCCCCATGAACCACTGTCATGCACATTCACTGTTCCACATGTGCATCAGTCTGCACACACCTCTGCACATAAACACGCCTCTCTTCATCCATGACCCAGGTTTCTCTGTCCACATGAGAGATGGTCACAACAAAGAGACAGTCACAAAGGGGCAGACAGGACAGAGAGGGGCAGGTACAGGACATGACTGAAAAAAAAAGAGAGGAAGTATATAGAAAAAGTAGAGAGAAAGAAAGAAAGAAAGTGAAAGAGGAGGAGAGAGAAATAAAGAAAAAGTACAGTATCAGAGGAAAAGACAGAGAGGGCATGAGACAGATCTGGGAAGGGATACAGAATACACCTATGTCCTATTGCAAACAACAAGAATCTTCTATGCTTGAAAGATCCGCAGGCTGCAAGGTGATCATTTGGAA
The DNA here is from genome assembly GCF_055691185.1 of Crinia signifera. NCBI lineage: Eukaryota > Metazoa > Chordata > Amphibia > Anura > Myobatrachidae > Crinia > Crinia signifera. Next base: position 144,411,220 of record NC_139224.1, read on the forward strand.
GGACCTACTCTTATTGGTTTGACAAGATTGGAAATCTCAGCCTCCGTTCCCGATACTGGGGCAGATGTATTATCCGTCGTTATGGGGGAGAAGGGTATCAGCGCACGTTATGTGCACTGATACCGCTTCTCCCCCATGTATGATGGAGCTAGCGTGCGGTATTGGACAGGGGCGCTATGCGCCCCTGTCCATATCGGCGCTGCTATCAAAATGATAGCAGGCCGAATGTATGAACGGTCAGCATCGCTGACCGTTCCGCACGAAGCCGGATTTGGCTTCGCCAGCATCAGGCTGGCGAAGCCCTATCTAAACAGCAGGGACAGCGCTGTCCCTGCTGTCAGCTGTGGGCTGCGCTGGGGATCTCGTGTGAACAGCGAGATCCCGCGCATGCCCAGTGCGGCCGGCCGGGGGACAGGAGATAGCGCATCAGTATTAACTGATGCGCTATCTCCAGAAAGGGACATCGCCGAAGGGGGGAGTTAGCGCTCCCCCGCTTCGGCAGACAAGATGTTAATACATCTTGTCGATGTCCCTTCCTGCTTCGCCTCGCTATTGAGGCGAAGCAGGAAGTATCATAGCGGCGCGATAAGCGCTGCTATGATACATCTGCCCCATAGGGCCTTATTTTGGTTCATTCTTTCTGACAAAATCCTTCTTAGATGGGCAAAACCATGTGCACTGCAGGTGGGGCAGGTGTTACTTGTGCAGAGAGAATTAGATTTGGGTGGGGTTTTACTTCAAAGTGAGATCTATATTGCAGTGTAAAAATAAAGCAGTCAGTATTTTCCCTGCACAGAAACAAAATTACTCACCCAAATCTAATTCTCTCTGCACATGTTACATCTGCCCCCCCTGCAGTGCACATGGTTTTGTCCATCTAAGAAGGATTTTGTCAGAAAGAATGAACCAAAATAAGGCCCATAGAGCAGTGTGTCCTTATTTCCTATGTTTTTCAGACACTGGGGGTCATTCTGATTCACTCTGTCCTCTGTGTGTCCGCACCAGGGACCAATGTTTTCACACAGCGCATGCGCATATTCGGATGTGTAGGGCTGCTGTGCAGGTGCCTTAATTAACTTGCATAGTAGCCAAGGCACTGTGTTCTGATCAAATAAATCAGACAGTGTGTACCTAGCTACCCTCTAGTCAGGGAGAAATGTGATACACATATAACAAGTGCAAGTTTTGCCATGCATTACAGGACATTTATTTGAAAACAAATGCTGCCATGTACTGTAATAGTCTGATCTTTACATGCAGATTGGCACCACTCTGTAGCGCACATACAGTAGTCTCCGACATTTGTAAGAGGGCATTTTCACACCTTAGTGATTCAAATTTGCCCCACTCCATTACCGGGGCCCAGGAAATCTCTCTACAGTCCTGATAATGGGTCGCAAACCCAAGAACTTGTAGGTATAACCATATTGAGAGTCTTGTATTTTATGCTTCATGTTGAGGATGAAGAAGATTGCCATTATCATTCAACTAGTCTTAATCACAGCAGGGTAAAAGCTGCTGCAGCAGACAGAGCAGGTCTCCAACTATCCACCTTCCCTTCCCAACCACAGCAGGCCAGAAGCTGCTGCAGCAGCCAGAGCAAGTCTCCAACTATCTACATTCCCTTCCCAACCACAGCAGGGCAGAAGCTGCTGCAGCAGCCAGAGCAAGTCTCCAACTATCTCCCTTCCCAACCACAGCAGGGCAAAAGCTGCTGCAGAAGCCAGAGCAAGTCTCCAACTATCTACCTTCTCTTCCCAACCACAGCAGGGCAAAAGCTGCTGCAGCAGCCAGAGCAGGTCTCCAACTATCCACCTTCCCTTCCCAACCTCAGCCAGGCCAGAAGCTGCTGCAGCAGCCAGAGCAAGTCTCCAACTATCTACCTTCCCTTCCCAACCACAGCAGGGCAAAAGCTGCAGCAGCAGACAGAGCAGGTCTCCAACTATCCACCTTCCCTTCCCAACCACAGCCAGGCAGGAGCTGCTGCAGCAGGTACAGGAGATCCCAAAAAACCCTGAATAAGCAAACAATCAAGAGAAAAAAAAAAGGAAGATATGTGAGGCTCAGGATTCGCAAGAGGGGCCGCCGTGCTGGGGCCCTAGTTAAGTGGAGATGCAGAGGTCACAGATCTGCACTCCAAGCTATCCTACTCTCAAACACCCGATCCCTTGTAAACAAGATGGATGAGCTGTCCCTGCTCATGTATGATGCAAGATCAGGCACTGCTGGCTCATCTATCCTATGCTTCACTGAGACATGGCTAGATGAACTCATTGCCGACTCCTCGGTGATGCTGCCGGGCTACAGTCTACTCAGGGCTGACCGCGACAAGGAGCTCACCGGAAAAACCAAGGGAGGAGGTATCTGCTTCTTTATAAATGAAGGGTGGTGCACCGACGTAAAAACTCTGGGTAAATCAAGCAGCCCCCAACTGGAGACACTCATCATTAAATGCAACCCATTCTACTCCCCCCAGGAATTTGCCTCAATAGTCCTGGTGGGGGTGTATATACCTCCCCAAGGAAATGCGAAAGAAGCCCAACTCCAACTGGCCACCAGGATAACAGACACAGAACTCAAATATCCGGAAGCACTGCTTATAGTGATGGGCAACTTCAACAGTGCCAACCTGTCCCAAGAGCTACCGAAGTACAGACAGCAAGTCAGATGCCACACCAGGGAAGGACGTACCTTAGACCACTGCTACACCACTATCAAGTCTACTTACCGGGCAGTGGCGTAGCTACGCTTTGGGCGCCCCCCCGCCGCCACCCCGCCAAGCACCCCTACCCCCCCCGCCCCGCCGCCCATGCAGACCCCATCCCCCCAATCCCCCACAGCCTTACCTATCGCGCTGGTCCCGGCGGCTCCGTTCTTCTGCTGAGGACCACCACAAAATGGCCACCCCCATACAGCAGACAGTTTCAGAGAACTGTGTGCTATATGGGGGCGGCCATTTTGTGGTGGTCCTCAGCAGAAGAACGGAGCCACCGGGACCAGCGAGATAGGTAAGTCTGCGGGGGATAGGGGGGTGTAACTATAGCACCGCAGCCCCCGGCGCCCCCACATGCACAGCGCCCCCCCGCGGTGGCGGGGGGCTGCGGTGCTATAGTTACGCCGCTGTTACCGGGCTATCCCCCCGGCAGCTCTGGGCCTCTCTGACCATTGCATAGTCTACCTTCTACCAACTTACACCCAGAAGCTAAGGTCAGCTAAACCAGTGGTCAGATCAGTCAAAAGTTGGACAAATGAAGCAAAAATGAAGCTTCAAGCCTGTCTCGAATGCGCAGACTGGGGAGTCTTTGAATCCTCCGCTACAAACCTAGACGATCTGACCGACACAGTGACAGCCTACATCAGCTTCTGCGAGGACCTGTACGTGCCAATCAAAACAGCACGCACCTTCAACAACAAGCCATGGTTCAGCGGTCAACTCAGAAAGCTCCGTCGGGCAAAGGAAGAAGCCTATCGCAGTGCTGATATTGTCCTGTACAAACAGGCCAGGAACTCCCTAACACGGGAAATTAAGCTGGCAAAAAAAGATTCTCAGACAAGCTGGCGAACAACCTGTCAACCAACAACCCCGCGTTAGCTTGGAGAGGCATGCAAGCTATAACCAACTACAAGATCTCTCGAACCCCCTCCATCATGCACCAGAAACTAGTGAACGAGCTGAATGATTTCTACTGCAGGTTCGAGAAGGAAGCTACCGGCATCAGTCCTACCCCTGACCGGGGCGAAATGGCTTGCCCACCCTCCTTCCAAAACTGCCACCCCCAGACTCTCTGGGTGGACCAAACAGAGGTAGAAGGAATGTTCAAGAGAGTCAACCCTAGGTTTATAAATAAACGTACTACTACTACTACTAGGAAAGCTGGAGGCCCAGACGGAGTGTCTCCATCTGCCCTCAAGACCTGTGCAACACAGCTCGCCCCTATCTTTACCAGGATTTTCAACACTTCACTAGAAATGTGCAAGGTCCCCACCTGCTTCAAAGGCTCAATTATCGTCCCGGTTCCCAAGAGCTCAACTGCGAAAGACCTCAATGACTACAGGCCGATTGCACTAACATCGGTGGTCATTAAAGTGCTTGAACGTATGGTGCTGAACCACCTGGGAGTTGTAACAAATGCTCACCTCGACCCCCTGCAGTTTGCCTACCGAGCAAACAGAAGTGTCGAGGATGCAGTCAACCTAGGGCTGCACCACATTCTACAGCACCTGGACAGTCCAGGCAACTATGCAAGGATACTATTTGTTGATTTCAGCTCGGCATTCAAAACTATCATCCCCCACATCCTGGAGCCAAAACTCCATTCACTAGGAGTCCCAGAACCTACATGCTCCTGGATCACTGACTTCCTGACTGAAAGGAAACAGGCGGTAAAAGCAGGCGCATTCATGTCAAACACATGCACAATTAGCACCGGTGCCCCTCAAGGAGGTGTCCTCTCCCCCCCGCTCTTCTCCCTCTACACAAACGACTGCACCTCAGCAGAACAGTCAGTAAAAATGATAAAATTTGCAGACGACACAACGGTTATCGGCCTAATCATGGATGGAAACGAGTCGGCATACAGAGGGGAGGTGGATCGGCTAACTAAATGGTGTAGCGGAAACAACCTTGACCTCAACCCCCTCAAAACGGTGGAGATGGTGGTGGACTTCAGAAGGAAACCAAATGCCATGCACCCACTCATAATATCTGACAGAGTAGTGTCGAGGGTCGACTCCTTCAAATTCCTAGGAACAAAGATTTCCTGCAACCTCAAATGGGGTCCCAACATCATTACAACTGTCAAGAAGGCTCAGCAGCGGTTGTTCTTCCTGAGGCAGCTTAAGAAATTCAACATCCCGAAGGAGCTGCTGCTCATCTTCTACACTGCCATAGTAGAGTCTGTCCTTTGCTCCTCGACAGGGGCGGATCCAGGATAAAATGACAGGGGGGGCACCATGATAAAAGACGGTTTAGGTGGGGGAGGGGCGGTGGTAGTGGTGCCAGTGTACATGCTAAGAGAGCGGCAGAGAGAGGGTGGGCATGGGATTGAAAATAGGCCCTGGCATTTAAAATACGCAGACCCACCATGGCGACAAAAGCGAAGGATGTAGTTGTGTGCGCGCCGAAGGCGCGCTCCAGAAAAGGGGATGTGGCCACTCAACAGGGGGCATGTCCTTGAGTGTAGTGTACAACACCATATACAACTTCTACACATTATGCAACAAAATACTAGACTCCATTATACTTGCCCCTTACGCATGATGCCAAATGGAATGAGCTAAAATTCACATAATGCCACATGGATTGAGCCAAAATTCACATAATGCCAAATGGATTGTGTCAAAATTCACATAATGCCACACAGATTGAGCCAAATTCAAAAAATGCCATACGGATTGAGCCAAAATTCACATAATGCCACACGGATTGAGACAAAATTCACATAATGCCACACGGATTGAGACAAAATTCACATAATGCCACACGGATTGAGACAAAATTCACATAATGCCACACGGATTGAGCCAGAATTCACATAATGCAACACAGATTAAGCCAAAATTCACAATGCGCTTCATAAATAGGGACATTGTTCACCAAAGGCGTGCATTAAACATTTACACCATAATGTCCATTACACATTAAGGGGGACATTTACCAAAATGGATTCGTAGAAAAAAGGTGTATTCGTAGGGAGAAATACACCTTTTTTTTACGAATTTGTATTTTCGGGATTTACAATCCCAAAAATACAACAATTCGTAGTCCTAAAGATGGAACATTCGTATTTGTATTTACAAATACGAATGTCTACACCATCGATAGGATATGACAGAAATCACCATTCAAAAGAATGGTGGTTTCTGATTTACTAAGCCTCCGTACTGATAATACGGCTGCTTAGTGGTGTAAAACACCCACGCAAATACGACAGGAAAATAGAACACCATTTTCCTGTTCTATTTGCGTTTTAGCCTGCACGGATCAGTCAGATCCGTGCAGGCTTCAGTGTAAAAAAATAGAAAAATTAAATAAATAAAAAAAAAGCTCCTGCTCTGGGGCTGGTTCCCAAAATACGGGGGACAAAATGACTAGGGGTCCCCCGTATTTTAAGAACCAGCCCCAGGCAAAACCAGCCAGCAGGGTAATGCCACAGCCGGGGGGAGAATTTTTATGCAAGTCCCCCCGGCCAAAGCATTAACCCTACCGACCAGTCAGCCTGGCCAGGGGCCCTGGGGGAGTGGGGACCCCCCCAATAAAGGGGTCCCCCCCCTCCAGGACTTACCTGACCAGGCTGAAGCCTGGTGCTGTCCTCGATGCCCCTGGGCGGTGGGCATCGAGCTGATAGCGGTGTAAAAAATAGAACAAACGATTGTTTTTTACTGTGGCACTACAAGTGCCAGCAAGCCTCCCCAGCAAGCTGGGACTTGGAGAACCACAAGTCCCAGCCTGCTGGGCATTAAAGGGCCTGCTGGGTCTTGTAGTGCCACAGTAAAAAAAATAGTTAAATAAAACACACTGACACCCATTTTAAATAAAAGTTTAATACACACATTACACACATACTGATACTTACCTATCTTGATCCCGTTGGTAGGTCGCTGGCTCCGGTGTCGGCGGCTTCGTGTCGGTGGCTCCGTGTCGGCGGCTCCGTGTCGGCGGCTCCGGGGACGGCGTCCTGTCCGAGGATAATCCATGTTGGACCTGTGGAAGGAAATCCTACTCACCCAGGTCCTGCATGGATGGTCTTCTTTCTTCATCTGTCGACATCCAGGTCTTCTGACAGCTGCTGGCGACTTCCAGCAGCTGTCGGCATCTTCCGCGACGCTCCCCGGCTTTCAGAGCCGGAGAGAACCTTCCTCTTCGGTGTCTGGGCTCAGAATGAATTCTGGCCAATCAGGAGCCGCCTAGCGGCCAATCAGGAAAGGTCTTTCCACGCCGGTTTTTATTTTTTTTATTTATTTATTTAATTTTTTTTTACACCTTGCAGCCTGCACGGATCTGACTGATCCGTGCAGACTGCCTACAAATTATTCATATTAGCAGCCGTATATACGGCTGCTAATACGAATTCCTACGACATCGGAGGGTTACAAAGCAGTCGTATATGACTGCTTTGTAAATCCCCCTCCGGAACACGACTTTGCATACGACTGAAACAGTCGTATGCAGTCGTAGGGAAAATACTAATACGAAAAACTAGGTTTTTCATATTAGTAAATTTCCCCGTAAGTTACACGCCATTATGTCCATTATGTATTATGCCAAACACCATAATGCCTATTAAAAATTATGCTACATAAGTGCATCTTTTCTATATGCTCATTGCCAAGGGTTCCATGCTCGTTGCCATGTGGGATTACATGCTCATTGCCAAGGGGGAATACATGCTTGCGGTAAATGGGGGACAGCCGCCGCTAGGCAAAAGTGATAGCCACTGACAGTGGCAGAGCCTGGCTGTATTCAGATCACTGCAGGTCCCGGCTATTTGAAATAATACCCCTTTCGCACCAGAAAATGCATTCCCAGGTTGGTCCCTTTTACACCAGCCTAGTCCCTGCATTTTCTGGTGTGAGGGGGAGAGAAAACCACCCCTCCCCTCTTTAACCAGTTATCTCATTTAACCGGCTATATCTCTGGTACCAACTGACCCATTTACATGAGACAAGTATCACATTGAAGAACTTTTGAGTGGGCTTCAAATGATTTTGGTCCAGTGAAACTGGAACGTTTGGTTCCAGAGTAATCTGCCCTCAAAGAACATGAACAGCCATGAAATTAGATTTAAAAAAATAAAAAAAAATCGGTTTACATGCAATATCTCTGGAACCGATTGACCGATATAGACCATCCTGATATCATATTGAAGGCCCAGCGATTTGAAATTGAATGAGATCAACCACAAGCTTCTGTGATGCCAGGGGAGGAACTGGCAGCCATCGGAACCGGGTGGGGGTCGGAATTAACAGGTCCCATATTATCCTATGGGGAAAAATGTTATAGCTTTGCCAGGCTATATCTCTGGTTCCCGGGGGGCTAGAGACACGGGGCTGGGCTCGTTGGAAAGCCCTGGTCCTCAGCTACAAAATAAAATGACAGGGGGGGCACGTGCCCGGGTGCCCCCTCCCTGAATCCGCCAGTGCTCCTCGATCACAATCTGGTTCGGAGGAGCAAACGAGAATGACAGGCGAAGGTTGCAAAGAGTGGTGAGGATGGCAGAAAAGATCATTGGGGCGGAGCTCCCCACTGTCCAATAACTATACCTAGCCAGGGTCAATAAGCGTGACATCTGCGATCCGGCTTATTGCCGGGGCGCTGTGGGGGATAATCATCATCGATGTTCCCAGGACGGACCCATGTCCAAATGCGACATAGCATTTGCAATGTGAAAAGGGTATAGGGTAAAATTTATTAAAGCTGCTAAGGTATGCAATTAGAGGATTGGTGCATAGTAACCAATCAGATGTTTGTATTGCTTTATAGAATGCATTAGAAATATGATAGAATGGGAAATGGATGATTTGGGTTAGTACCTTCAGAGTTTCTCTTTAGGCGGTTTGATAACTATCCTCTTAAATGCCCCTTCATCTCTTCAAGCCTGCCTGCAATAGTTGTCTCATACAGCGGATCTCGTGACACCCGGTGCGCACTACAAGAGGAGGATTTTACACATTGCAACCTAGGCAGCTGTCTAGAGCCCAGTAGGTCCCAAGGGGCCCCCAAAAAATTATCCTGGTCATCCAAAACTTTTCCAGAGGAGCACTGTGTGACTGCTGCGTGGCATCATGACATCACACAGACCGGCCTCCACTCACAAATGACCTTTGATGTTCTTTGATAGGATAAAAATGGACACACCAAATGGTTTCATCCTTTGCATGTGGGCAGTCAGTTCACTTTTGCTTGTGAAACAGGTATTCAGCCTTCTTCCGAAAGACCTAGCGCCTGATTCAGATTTGTATACAATGCTGATGTTCACGCAGTTGGGCATTTAACTTTAGACTATGCACTCGCCTAGTGCTCTAAATCCACCTCTGCGCACTACACAGCCTCCACCGTGCACCGGAGGTCCACGTCTGAAAAGCGGGCACGGGCTCATGGTAAATTTTGGTTACATCAATCCGGGGGCCTTCCACGCTTCCTCAGATATGCTGGGCTGCCCCTAAAGATCCCCGCCATGCTACAGCCGCCCTGTCGGGTCCTCCTCTGTGACAGGAGTCAGTTGCTGTAGGAGAATGTCATACTGCAGCATACGGCTACTGTCACTGTGGAGGAGCTGGAATTTCGGTGTCACCCCTACCAAGGGTGACACATGGGTGAAGCCCACACCCCCCATAGTGATGCCACTGCGTGTCTACAATCCCTTTCATTATTCGTGTCTACAATCCCTTTAATTATTAGTACAAGAGAATCTTGTATTCTGGTGGTGCCCATTTTTTATCACATGGAACGGATTAAATCATTAAATGTTAACATCATGAGGTCTAGAGGCAGCTTCTCCTCGAAAGGCTCATTTTGTCCTTGGTTTAAAAGCTCTGTTGAGAAAGATTTTCCTGGAAGTACATCGAATCTGGATAAAATATTTGTTCCCATTCCAGCACAAACTGTGCTCTTAAATCCGCACCGAGGCAGCAGCAGCTGTCATTTGAACTGTGTGAGAGCCTCTTCTCACTAATAGGATAAAAATGAAGACTCTAACAAGATGGAGGACACCTACGGCAGATTATACTACTTCACCTCCTCTCACACCACAGGTCATTGACAGATGAAATGATCCGTAAAAGCAAAACGTTAAGAAAGAATATAAGCTGAAAATGAAAATAAAACTGAGGTGCTTTATTTCTCAATAGCGGGAAAATATATACTATTACATATAAGATATGACATCACGTATAAGATATATTCCATTTGCATTGCGGTAAACATTTGTAGCTCATGTTGCGTCGTATGCAAGTTGCAAGTCAACTGCGAAATGTCTCCAACTTGACACGCCTGGTAACATTTGCCTCTGTACTCCAGCAGACAACGGAGCAGATGTGCTCAGAATACGACATGAGGTGCAGCTTCACATCGATGGTAAAAAAAGAAAAAAGCTTCAAAATCAGTATGCAATGCACCAGCATTACAGTACATGGCGGTCAGTGTAATAAATAGGTAATAAAGTCACAGGGAGCATGTCAAATAAAAATCGCACAAGATGCAAAAAAAACATTTTTTTTAGACACGCAATAATAAACATTTCAGTAGCCCCCAGCCGCCTCACATGATTTGTTACCGCAAGCTGATCACAGTAGCATTATTATGAGAATATTAGCATAACTGTAAGAAATTTAGGAGCATTCAACCAATCAGATGCGGCCGCTTGTGTAGTCATCGTCATCATCGTCAATTTGTAACATACATCTCCAAATACACTTACAATGGGCATGGCCTTACTTTATATACCGATGTATCCAGGGTCATCATACCTGGGAACAATCGCAATCATGGGTCATTTGCTGCAACTAATGTGCCTGCGCTATGTAGGCACCTGTGACCCATAGGATTGCATAGTGCATATGCTCTCACAAATGGGTCATGAGCTGTGGCGTCACTAAAGCTGTGGACACACGGTGCAATTTGGGCTATTGATTTTGAATATATAGTCAAAACCAATAGCAAATTGGTGCAAATCACATCATGTTTTGCCACATCCGATCCCGGTGCTCGGGCCCACGGCACTGGTATCGAAAGAAGAAATAGAATGTGCAGTACAGTCTATTACTACTATCTTGGAACGAGGGCCATGCAGCTCAATGCAACATGGCCTCCACTCCCCCCACCCCACCATATCCCTGCCTGCCAGCCGATGCCGGTACTCCACCGGCTTCTGGCGGCTGCCGATATCGAATCGGTAATGGTGGCCGCAGGATCGCACCATGTGTACACCGCATTACTTTCTTAAGATCCTGTGGGGCGGCTGCTAAAAGGAGTTGTACAGCTTTGCTGTGTAAGTCGTGGGATCCGTAAGATTGTGGGCTGCCCATGGCGACTGCATTGTCTTCAGTGCTGGCTTCTACAAGGTGATAGGAGACAGTTGCTACACTTAGAGCTACAGCTCCGCACTTGGCTTCTGTCACTGAGAAGGAGCTTGCACTTTAGCATCAACCCTCAGCAGGTGATGTCCAGGTGCAGCCCACACCCGCCTAGTGAGGACACTCCTCACAAATTTGACCTCTATTATTCCCATCTTGGTCCCCTTCTTGTGAGGAGTTGTAAGTATATTTGGTAAACATGTGCAGTACAAAAGGACACTTTTTTATGAGGAAGAAAGCCACAATATCTCTGTCCCAGTATGTTTATTATGATAACTATGTGAAGGCATTATTAAGCAGTCTGCAATAGACTGCTATCATTGATGAGTGGCTCTTTCATAAAACTCTTATCTCTCCCAAACCTCTCCTGTCACTGTACAGTGCTCACTAATAAGCCTCGGGATTGCCAGCAGTAGGTTAACCATTAATGGTGCCATTATTGTTGAGCATTTATGACATGAAACCATCAGCTGAGAACTATAATTGGTTCACATCCACTAAAAAGGGTTGGCAGGCCAATCAGAAAAGGTAGTGGGCTTAAGGTGCCCATACACTAGGGTGGTTTCACAGTGATTTGGTCACTTTTCAGAAGATTGCATCGACAAATCAGATGAAAACTGACCAAATTGCATGTGTTTGACATCATGGTTCCTTGCACATGACATCGGAGCCTAAAAATCACACCTGCTTAATAGATCTATCATGTTACCAAGCCTTTCGGCAGGCTTAGCTGGGATTACATACGATACATCATATGCAAAATTACTGCATACGGTGTATCGTATGCAGTTCTGCCGACAGGGAGGTTCCCGGACGGTTCAAGGGGGAATCGCGGGCAGCTTCACCCCTTGAAGAATTCACCCTAGTCTATGTGCATCTTTAGTGATACAGCTCCAACGGAAGGAATTTGTATCTGCTCTGCCATTGATGGCAATACCATTGACCGCATGCCATCCATTATGGATCCGATGGTAAAGAGTTGGTGGTCAATAGCCATCTCTAGAGATTGTAATAGAATCATGTCAGTTTAATTCTCAATGGTCAGAATGCAGACAGTGCCATCCCGACGTTCAGAATCCCAACAGATGCCGGCAAGTATTTTAAACCTAGACGGGATTCTGATTGTCGGTATACCGCTGTTAGAGTTTTTATTTCAACTGCCAGGATCCTGTAAAGAATTAGGGCCCTTATTCTGATTGATGCGGACTTTACCGCGTTCTTACGGATTGCGTCTTTACGGCGTCTGCGCATGCGTGTAGAACGCTACGCGCATGTGCCACGCCTTGACTCGGTACCAGTTCGGACAAAGCCCGTCCAAAACTGGTCACCGCAATCAGTCGGGAAATAGGGGCGTATTATGGGCGTCATGCGGAATGACACATGGGCGTAGTTTCAAAGTGGGCAAAACGGGGCGGAAACATGGGCGGACACGGGGGAGTACACTTATGTTGGGGGGCGTACATTCGGAAACCACTCCGAATGCACGCGAGCAAAAAGGGCTGAAATGTGCGGTGTCCACAAGTGTACTATTGCTTTGCGGACACCACTCGTTCATGCGGTAGGCGAACGTACGCCTAATGACTACAACCATTAACACCTGAACCCAATACAATCTACTCCTTTACTCATTACTCACTAATAGGACGCTTGTCAGTGCTTTAATTGAAACCATTGCTGCTTCAAGGAAACCTTAGTAATCCCCCACATATGCTGTACTTCTCAGACACTTAAAAACTGCTAACAATTGACATGACAGAATATTAATACTAGCAATACACATGTGTATTCGACATGTACTCATGAAACCACACATTTTGGGTAAAGTAAACACATTTATTTATATTCATGTCACACTCAATGCCACTGTCATGCAATGACCATAAAATTAAACATCAAAACTATAAACAACATGCCAGGAATGCAGCAAAATAAATAATAATAAAACACAAATATAATAGCACACAGATGGACTCCAGCACCTCCTATGTGCCACTGCACATGTAGCCAGTGGGAAATGAGGAGGCTGCTGGCCCTTCGACAGCAGGGCAAGCTGCACCTGACCATTCTCCAGCAGGGCACCCTACACCTGGCCCTTCTGCAGCAGGACAACCTGCAGCTGGCTGATATGCACCATCAGCAGACTCATTTGGAACACAACCGGGGACTTCACCAGATAGTACCATGGCCATCACTTCAAGTACAGCTGACAGTAATGCCAGGCACAAGAGGGCAACAGGGGAACCACAAAGGACATATGAAGCAAGGGCTCAGCTGGTTCCCCTCAGCACGTGATTGGACACAAGAAGCTGACACACACAGCACAATGGAAGATTTGGGAACACATAACGGTAGAGATTAATGCGGCCACAAGTTCATTTCCGACCACGTTTGGCCTTGGTAGGCTCCTTGGCCTGTGCAGCAGCTCTTCGGGGACGCCCAGATGCTGGGGCAGGTGGAGCAGATGATGTGGAGGGGTTGGCTGGTCTACCCCTCCTGCCAGCAGGGAGTGTTTCCGCTGGTAATGCACCAGAAACGGATGACATTAGGACCCTGTTGCTGGTAACCAGCTCCACCATAAGCTCATTATGGTGGAGGAGGAGATCATTTTGGCGGGTGGCTTGCTCGGCCAGCACCTGAGCACTTGCAGCCATGGCCTGATGTGACTCAGCCATGGCCTGCATGCTCCCAGCGATGGACTGCTGGGTGCTGACCAAGCTCGCCAGGATCTCCTCGGTCCTACGCATCCGTTCTGATGCCAAATCTCCCTGCTGGTTGATGTCCACAAGCACCTGGGCCAAGGCGGCCAAATCGGCTTGGCCCGATGCCTGCTGCTGCACAGGCCTACCTCTGGGGCCAGGTGGCACGGACTCCTCCACCTCCTGAGCAGAGTCCTCACCAAGCGGTGGGGTGTCTGTGGGAAAAGATAAACACAATTAGGAGACATTCTACGATAATTACTTGCACAAGTTTATGGCATGACCAATATTTACCTTCCAGAAAAGACGCAAACACTTCAGCTGGGGCCTCGCTATCCATCGTGCTCACCCCCCTGATCTCCTCAACTGAGATACAGCTCTCCGCCATCTCCTCCAGGGGGGTGAGCTCTAGCCCTGATGGCATGGGGCCGGCCCCAGATGTCTGGCTGTGGTCCCACCGCTTGGTCATCTTCCTCTTCAGGTTGGTTTTGAAGTCCTGCCACCTGCAATGTAAGTTGACATATTAATACATGTCACTCCCAATGTTAGCTGTTGCAGCCATTGCTATGTGCTACATCTTACAACATGTGATTAATGTCCCATATATAATATTACATGCAACTATGATATCAACCGTTACAATACACATTCACAATCACCCTACTCTGACTCTCAAGGAAATAACATGGCAATAATGTATGTGTATCGTAACAACCTCATGTGCCATTTGCAAAATGCATATAAGCATCAATTAAATCATTACTTGGCTATTACTGGGCACATGTATGACAAAACAACTTGCCTCTTCTTCACATGGTCCGTCTCACGAACTTGTGGCGCAACTGCATTAATCTCTGCCGTTATCTGTTCCCAAATCTTCCATCGGCGTGTGTGTGTCAGCTTCTCGGATGGGCACTCTATCCAATCACGTGCTCGGGGAACCAGGATGGCCAGCTCCTGTGCTTCATATGCCTTGTTTTTTTTTGGTGGTTCGGCTGTTGCACTGGCTCGCCCCTTGCTACGTCCCTGGCCACGCCCCCTGGCACCAGTCGCTGCACTTGAAGTGCTGGCCATGGTACTACCTTGTGAAGTCCCCTGTTGTGTTCCAAACAAATCTGCTGATGCTGCAGATGAGCCAGCTGCAGGTTGGGCTGCTGCAGAAGGGCCAGGTGTTGGTTGCTCTGCTGTCGAATGGTCATGTGCAGCTTGGCCTGCTGTAGAAGGGCCAGCAGGCTCCTCATTACCCACTGCCTGCATGTGCAGTGGCACATAGGTGGTGCTGGAGTCCAGCTTGGCAAAAAGTTGCTGGAGCTCTGGGTCTAACTCTGGTTGGGAGCCAGACATGTTAGCAACAACATTGTCACCCTGTAATACCCCTTTTTATACTGTTTGAGTATCCTGTTTGGCGGACATCAGCGGCAGCTGCGTTCCGTGCGTGAGCGTACGTCGCTGTTCTTTCGCGCCGCATACGGTGGCGGAAATTCCATTGTGGAAAACCTGGCGAAAGTTCTAAATGAAATACTGGTCACCAATGATAACATTGCATAGAATCTTCGGATACACCTGGGACTATTGCACAATACACATGCTATTTGCTAGCATGACATGACATTTGATTCATGACTACTGTCGTATGATGGCGTTTCATTGCAAGCTAAAAGTAGCCCATTCCCTTAGAGAATCCACGCCACAAGTCAGGCAATACTCATCTCTACTGTTATAGACAACACATGTGAGAGCCCTATAAATAGTGAGTTGCTGGTAGAATCAGTTGTCTCCAGATCACCACTTGTCAGGGTCTAAGGTAAGCTCTTCCATGCTCCTTGTAGATATGATATCCATTCACTATGTAAGTGTATGAAGGTATGCACCATTGCCTCACTGCCTACAGATTGTTGGGCCAGCAAAGTGTGTGTATCATTATTGCAACATGTCACATGTTCACTATTTCACTCACAGGTCTTAAACCTGTGTGGGTTCATCTATTGCAGGACAACATGTCCCAGCAATAGATGAAATGTCTCATAGTACATGATGTTGGCAAAAAATGCTGACACCTTTATCTGTGTGTTTTGGACGGTGTGTATTGAGTTCATATTATTGTGTCATCATTAGAGAGTCAAATGGATCTGCGGGATTACACGGGGCGGCCATCTATTGTACGTATTGAAGGCTACAAATCAATTTGTAGTGGGATATGGCCATTATGTGCATAGGTGCATCAGTATTTATGTTCATTTCTTTATAGGTTGCAGAAGCTATTCTGCGCTACATGGAGAGGAGGGTAAGGGCACTTGCGGCTCTCCCCACTCGTCGCCCAAGGAGGCCAGGACGTGCTAGAATCTATCGCACACGGGTGACTCTGTTTGCTATGCCCGATGATGAGGTACTTACTAGGTACCGGTTACCCCCAAATGTAATTCTGGATCTGCTCAACCTAATTCAGAGCGATTTGGAACCTCTACACGGGATCACGACAGCAATTCCGCCTCACACACAGCTGCTGGCGGTGTTGCATTTCTGCGCCTCAGGATCGTTCCAACAAGTAGTGGCAGTACTTGCTGGAATATCTCAGCCGGCCTTCTGCCGAATCCTGAGGCGTGTGACGTCGGCCATGTTCAGGCGCAAGGGGCACTTCATGGCCATGACATTTGCCCCCGAGACCCTGCGCAGAAGCCAGCACGCCTTCCAACAAATTGCTGGCTTCCCTAATGTGATAGGGGCTGTGGATGGCACCCATGTACCATTTGTGCCTCCATCTCGAAGTGAGAAGATATATAGGAACCGCAAATTGTTCCACTCACTGAACGTGATGGTGGTATGTGGCCCATCCATGGAAATTCTCGCCTTCAACTCGAAGTTTCCCGGAAGTGCCCATGACTCTCATGTCATCCGACAAACCGGGATATGGCAAAGACTACAAGAGCTGGAAGGCCGTGATGCGTGGGTTCTGGGTGACTCCGGTTACCCATGTACGCCCTGGCTACTTACGCCGTACAGCTACCCAGCACCGGGCCCACAGGAGGCATTCAATGTGGCGCATGTTGCCACCAGGCAAGTGGTGGAGCGCTCAATTGGCCTTTTAAAAGGTCGATTTAGAGTGCTCCACCGCACTGGTGGTGACTTGCAATATGCGCCTGAAATGGTGTCGAGGATCGTGGGCCTGTGTGTATTTTTGCATAACATTGCTGTGCGGCGTGAGATACCCTTTGAGGAGTGGGAGGTACCATCTGAGCCGCAAGATCCGCCCATGCGGCCATCCCGCGCCCCTGAATGCCGGAGGGGATACCAGCTGCGGGACTCTGTGGCGCAAAGATACTTCAGGTACATGTTATTGAGTTGACATAACACACCCATTTTAGTCACAATCACCCCTTCAAATAAGTCCGGTGTGTTAGTTGTCAGTGTTACAAAACCAACATTAGCCAGCCTGCCCTCCTAATGGCAAAGAAATAGGAGATATTTAGCATATGTGAAGAGTTTTGGGGGAAGTTCTATATAGGTGCTAATTATTAGACCTTGGACAAGGGATCTTATGTGTTTGTTCTATCTTCATTTTTGTAGTTGATACTATCCCTGATGACTGGTGAGTACATTGATTTCTTCTGTAATGTGTTTGGGATTTTATCATGTGTTGATGTCTGATTTGTTTGCATATATATATATATATATATATATATATATATATCTATATATATGATATTAGAATTTATTCACATGTTTCTACATTTCAAGGAGCAGACAGGCAGGCAGACAGGCAGGCAGGCAGGCAGGGCTGTTGGATAATGGTGGTCTCAGGATACCTGCAAGTGTGTGTATGTGTCTTTTACACATAAATGTACGCATACACATAGATGCATAGAGTAAATAATGCTAACTACAGCTATGCGTTGCTAAGCTATAGCACGCGTTGCTTGGCGGAGCGAGGCGTCATTGGATTTGCTAAGTGCATACACACTGTGTTTTATATATATCAGATTTGTTCATTGCCATACATCAACACTACGGTTTTGAAGGCATGCGAATTTGTCACCATTTGTGTTGGCGCAGAGACGCTGTTAATGTAAAAATGAACAATAAAGTTATTAACACAAATAACTGTGATCAACCAATGCCACCACCTGATTGGTTGATAGATGCCATTGTCAACATGGCGGAGACACGGAGGGCAGAACCCTTCACGCATGAGGAGCTGCGAGTTCTTGTCTCCGTCATGGAGACAAGGCTGGGCCGTGCGGGGCCCTTCATAACCAACCGCCATAAGCGGAGGGCTTACGCTGCGGCAGGGCGCCGGATTTACGCCCGCACTCGGGTGCGTAGGTCCCTCGGGCAGCTGGAGAGGCGGTGGTCCGACCTCCGCAGGCGCCAGCCCCAGCTGCTGACACAACTAAGGGGCGAAATTGCGGAATGTGAGTATTTTAGCTATGAAATTTCGCACTTACAACATAGCATATATAAACAATAAAATGTGTCTCATGATAAGTGGGTGTCCATGGGTTTAAAAGTCCATAGACTGTTATGTGTGCTTCTTCCTGGTTAACATGCAGTCATGTGGCTTTTATATGTAATGCCATAGCATTGAGGATTCTGATGCATACAATGTGCCAGATCTAATATGTGTTACACAGTGATAAATGGCTGGGTTGTAATGTGTGAACAAATTACTACCAATCACATACTAATTTAAATGTCACTATTTTGAATCCATTAACAGTAAGGAGCTACTTTCCTGCATAGTTTGCCATCATTATCAGCCTTCCATATATGTCTTGTTATGGATTACTACATGTGCCCCAATGACCCCACATTGACCATGATGTTTTTTTCTAACACACAGCACGAGCCCAAGCACAACAGGCCCGGGAAGAGGCGGAGGCAGCCCTGGCACAGGAGGAGGGCCAAGACCAGGAGGAGGAGGTGCCGGCAATGGTGGAGGAGGAGGAAGTGGAGGAGGAGGAGATGGTGGTGGAGGAGGAGGAGGATGTTGAAGCCGAGTTGGTTGCGGAGGAGGAGGTGTTGGTTGCGGAGGAGGAGGTGTTGGTTGCGGAGGAGGAGGTGTTGGTTGCGGAGGAGGAGGTGTGGGTTGAGGAGGAGGAGGAGGAGGAGGAGGAGGAGGAGGAGGAGGAGGAGGAGGAGGAGGAGGAGGAGGAGGAGGAGGCGGAGGCGGTGGCGGAGGCGGAGGAGGAGGGGTCTGAGGAGGCCACGGTTGCCCCGGAGGAGTCGGATGACGATGGGGAGGAGGCGTGCCAGGCCCCGGAATCTCAGGAGATTGGTATGTTAACATAATGCATCATTCATGAAGTTATTGTACAGGTATTTGTTATGTGTCAGTGTTGATAACAAAATTTTGGGCCCATACTATTCATATAGACCCCAAAGTGGGTAGCTACAGATACAGGTACGGGTTAGATGGGGTGTCCAAGGCATCCCTTTCATCCAGGACACCTCTGAATTACACCGGTTTGTGGGATGGGTTGGAGCTCCATTTTGAATGCCACATAACCGTTGTAGTTAAACAGGATCCTGGAGTAAAGGGATGAGTGGTTCATTTGTGGATTAAATTCACCTGCTGCAAGCGTTGATTATGACCCATCAAATAGTGGAATCTATATTGTTGGTCAATGTTATTTATCAACTGTAGGATGTATGCTAGAAATGGAGTATGGGCCGGCCTACCTTGGAATGGAGTCACAAGTTGGCAGTGTCCCAGGAGCCTCCTCTACCTAAACCCCCCCTGTAGTTCTGATTTATTTTTGTCCCTCACAGAATTGTAGTTTGGTTTAGACAGAATTATGATTTTGAGGATGTGTATTGTGCATTCCTGACATTTGCATAACTCCCATGCCACCAACCATCACTGAACTTAGAGTGAGCAGATTGTGACAAGTTCTTATTGACGGAGGCCATGACCTGCTTGTCATTGGTTAGTCATGGGTGGGTTGTGACTGCGAAGAAACAATATGACTGTTATGTCTTCTGCAGAGTTAAGGGTGGAGGGCCAAAAATACACTATGTAGCAAATAAGTTTGCATGTATGTATATATGTATGTGTCATATATATTTATCTATGTGTGTCTCTATCTGTCTACATAGATAGATATATATCTGTATATATATATATATATATACACACATGTCACCTAGCATTTGTGCAATTTATGTCGTAGTATGTGAAATGTATGCATGAATAACATGACTAATTTTGGCCCCTTTGACATGCCCACAGATGACACCACACCGGCAGATGAGGGGGTGCGTGGGGCCCTCATGAGAGTTGAGCACCATCTCCGGCTCCTGCAAGCTGACCTGCAGGACTTGAAAGACCAGCTGCTTTAAATTTTAATTTATTTGTTTTTCACTTTTGCTAAATGTATATGTTAATAAAATGTTTATGCAAGTTCACAGTTGTCGGTTTTATTTGCACTTTACATAGTATATGTGTAGATTGTTTATAATGTTTGACACAGGGTGTAATAGAAACCATTGCACTTACATTGCTGTAAGGGTTAATGTGGGCTATGCATGTGTTAGGCATGCTTGTAAGGATATATTGGAATCTAATTGATTCCAATTCCAAATAAGCTGTTTTTTATGAGGCTAGGTAATTGAATAAGTGGGTCATGTGATGTTTTGCAGAAGATAGTTCATAGTGGGTTTTTTGGCGTAAATACTCCGCTTACGTGCGGTAGCACCGCTTGGCTCCCGTTCGGATGCGGTATTCCCGAGCATACTCTGTAATACTCTGTGATACCGTGCCGAATCGGAGTGTTTCTCCCGCACACGCATGCTTTGTATGTCGTCCGTAAACACGCCCTGTTCTTAACGAGTGAGTCCGTCCGAATGCGGAGTACACGTGGGCGTTTCTACGGACGATGGCCGCATGCGGCAAAACACCGTGGCGTGCGGACCGCTCCGTAAGAATGCGGGAATATCCGCACCGATCTGAATAAGGGCCTAGGTCTAGTGTACAAATTCACTTTATAAGCACAATTGTGTTGTTTGTCTATGGTTCTGCTTCATAGCACACACACAGACACACACACACACATATATTTGAATCAGTTGTAGGATGGGAAAAGTATAGATATTTATTTATTAAAAAGTCTATTTTACAAGGTATGGCCAATGGTCTAAACATACCATTATTAAATATCTAATAAAGTCATGGGTGTAGTATTCCCCTCATGTCCCTTTATTTTAATAAGGAGGACCACAAAGGAAGTTTTCTGAATCTGTGGGGCAGATGTATTAAGGCTTAACAAGAGATAAATGCAAGGGTGATAAAGAGAGATAAACGTCCAGCCAATCAGCTTCTTACTGACTATTTTCAAACACAGCCTATAACATGGCAGTTGGGATGTGATTGGCTGGACATCTATCTCTCTTTATCACCATTGCATTTATCTCTTGTTAAGGCTTAATACATCTGCCCTTATTATTGGAATAGAGGTCTTTTAAAAACCTCAAACCATCCGAGTAGTAGGACTCTCAATATCATATATCTCAGGTACAAAAAACCCATAAGGAATTTCAGGAATTAAGAATCGTTTATTCATCTATCATTAGGTAATATTGACAAATTGTTATTTGAAGATCCTGTGATCAAAGTTTATTATTATACTTACCTTGTGAAACTATCCTAAATTATTTCCGGTATGTGATACACATTCAATATGGTGTTTTTGTTCCACCGTTTGTTTTCTCTTTGTTCCATGCTCCACCTGTTCCTGTATCTGTTTTTGTGTTTCATGTATTATACGTGATATGATATTATGATTGTAAGCCAAAATAAATATTCTGACAACATTATTATCTAGAAGTCTGAATTGTAAATAACTTTCTCAATATGGATCATAATGAAGTTTTTAATATGTTTTTATGTGTTATACATTTGTAGAAAACCCCTGATGAAGTCTCACAAGAGACGAAACGCGTTGGGTTCTTCTGTTTGCTAATTGTACATGTACAAGTATTAAAGAAAATAACAACATTGTCTGGAGCATCACAACAAATACTTGAAAAATAGACTTTTTAATAAATAAATATCTATATGTTTTATGGACTTCTGATTCATGTTTCTGGGAAATAGTATTTAAGGCTTTGTAGGTCTAAAGGTGTCCATAGACGTTCCGATCTTGCCGCTGCGATGTGTGCTATGAGATGTGCACTCCTGCAGCATCTCATCGCAAAGTACAAAGAGTATGTGCTGCACATGAGATGCGATGCTATTTAAGCTCAAAACGCACGCCAGGATCAGAACGTGTATGGGCACCTTAAGTATAAGACCACTATACGAGTTGTCATCCTACAACTGTTTCATATGTTCTTGTCATCGCCTTTCCATGGGGGGATCCTGTAGGCCAGGCAGCCATCATTTACTTAGTTAAAAAGTTTAGCGCGAAACAGGGGATTGTATATATATATATAGAGGGCGGGATTCTATATAATGCGCGGCGAAATATGCAAATTACCGGGCTAGTTTCGCGCTGTTTCCGATGCGCTATCTCACCCTTCTTCTCTGTATGCTATATTGTGTCTTGTAACGCTAGCAGTTTGCGTTACAGTGGTGGAGGCGCGTAAAAAAATGTTCCACTCTGCGCATGCGCCCGACTAGAGCAGGGCGGACATGCGCACTGTCCTGTGTCTGACGCCGCCGGTCACGTGAGGTGGACTCTATTTCATGCATAAAAATCTATCTCCTCGCCAGAATAAGCTAGCTAGAAAATGACTTGGGGTGGATTAATAACTCCCCCATCCCTGTGTGCATCCAGCTGAGCACAAGCTTCCATCCCACCGCAGTAAACACCCATGTCACTCACATTCCGCTTGGTAAAAGTGGCGAGGTGTAACACAGTTAAGGAAAGAGCGTTGGATAATATAGCATACGGTATACGGGAGGAAAACCTCCAGAATGCGGAAGTGTTGAGAGAAGCACTCATCCGCCTGAGGATATAACATACAGCGGAGGAGAAAAACACCCGGGGCCGCGGCGGTGAGTCATATAGCATCCCGCCCAGAGAGAGAGATAGCTAACTACTCCTCACCTCTATGAGGTGAAGTACCGCCAGTGACAACCAGGTGCCACTCAATGTGCTAAAATATGCCATGACAGAAAGTGAATTTTTTTTTGCAGGGACACAACTGATTTTAAACTTTATGGCTATGGAGAGAGGGAGCTGTGAAGACAGAGATTAGAGGTAGGAGCAGATAGGGACTGGGGGTGGGGAGTTTGTGGGCTAAAAAATCTCAAGTCATGAAAGTACATTGCAGAAGCAGTCATTTTGACAGGCTTTTAACTGGTAAAAAAAATAGGTACTTGTTTCCTAGAACGGCCACAATCGTGAGTGATCGTGGCTCTTAATTAAGGGACACGATCCTCACGATGTGGCCGATTTTTTACAATTTTTTCCCTTTGAATGACAGAAATCGGGTCAATCGGTCGGTCGCGACCAATTAAAATCGGCCGCGATGCGACCGACCGATTCACCCGATTTTTCCATAGACTTCAATGTTAAAAAATCTTTTAACATTGAAATCGGGAGGATCGCGTCGGTCTTGTGCCATTATAATGGCACAAGATTAGATGGACTTGATTAAGTCCATCTCACATAGGGAAAAATGATAAAAAAGGTGAAATGGGCCAATATGACCCATTTCACATTTTTTATGTGCCCGCCATGACCCCACGATAGACGTCAACCCGAAGCGTGGCGAGCGCAGCGAGCCCGCGAGGGGCGGCGGTACGCGTCCTCCGACCTTTTCATTCCCCTACTATCCACGTCGGCGTGGAGTTGAGAATATATAGTGTGGCGAGCGCAGCGAGCCACCGAGCCCGAAGCGTGGCGAGCGCAGCGAGCCCCGCGAGGGGACGCGTATACCTGTGAAGTTATACGCGTCCCCTCGCGGGGCTCGCTGCGCTCGCCACGCTTCGGGCTCGGTGGCTCGCTGCGCTCGCCACACTATATATTCTCAACTCCACGCCGACGTGGATAGTAGGGGAATGAAAAGGTCGGAGGACGCGCACCGCCGCCCCTCGCGGGCTCGCTGCGCTCGCCACGCTTCGGGTTGACGTCTATCGTGGGGTCTAGCCCACTTAGTAACATTTGGGGGGGCAATTGAAAAAAATCTGGTGAAAAAAAAAAAAAATCGGGTGAAAAATCGGTCGGTCGGATCGGTCGCATCGCATGCGACCAAATCGCATGCGATGCGATCGATCCGATTTTTTATCTTCCGACCACAACGATCTAAATCGTTGTGGCCGTGCTAGGAAACAAGTACCCAAAAATATCTGAATAGTTTTTATCCTAGAAACAACATTTGTACCAGAGGAAACAAGACAAATGATAATGTAGTGGTTCCTTGGTAAGCCTTGGTACATTACCCTTGGGCTTTGCAGCAGGGTATAGTGGCTAATAGTCTCATAAAGTGTTCCCAGCCTCTTCTCAGATGTCTAAATAACTAAATAAAACAACAAATGAAATTAACAAACAAGATATTACTAGAACGTGTCCCCTCCAATTAGAATGTTGTGTCTCATACTGTTAATCCCATTTGCTGTTTTATTTAGTAGATGTCTCATCCAATATGTAGCAATATATCTACGTTGTGAAGTTGGTTTATCTATGAACATTGATTATATTTATGGTTCCAATATGTTTAAGCCTTTCAATGGAGAATTACAGAATTACAGGTAAATTTACCATACCTCCCACCCAGTGGCGTAAGTTCGTTCCAGTTGCCCGGAGGTAAGATATATATTGGTGCCCCCCCCCCACACACAGACACACACAATCCTATATAACTTTATATAAAATATATATTTCTGTTCAGAAATATAGAAAGATAGAAATAACATATATATTTCAGAACTCAGCCACAGAAGCAATATTGTTGGCTTTTAAATGACTAATTTAAACTTCCAGGGGGAGGAGAGGTGCTCCCATTGGAGCAGGAGCCCGGCGGCAGATGACTCCATTGCCTCCCACAGTTCTGCCTCTGCTCACACCAACTGACCCATTTTTTGGGGACTGTCCCATGTCCCACCCAGGGCCGTCAGTGTCCCACGGCGGGGGGTTGGGGGGGGGGGGTAATCCGAGTCCTCCTGCCTGGGAATATAATCTGTGTGCATGCGCAAAGAATCTATGCATGGAGACGTGGGTGGGGTCAGGTGAGGGAATGGGCGAGGCTTCCCGAGTAAGAACGTTCCAGTGAAGTCACACCGCTTTTAGCAAGACCACACCCCTTTTTGGAGTGCTTTGGGCAGGGTTGCCCGGGAGTCCCTCCTTCGGCCAGGACAATGTTGGGAGGTATGAATTTAATAAGAGTTTTACTGAAGATAGGATGTTGCCCATAGCAACCAATCAAATTCTACTTCTTATTTATTTAGCACCTTCTAGAACAGGACTGGCCAAAAGGTCAATCGCGATCTACCCGTCGATCATGGAGGTCTTGCCAGTAAATTGCGATCAATACCTTGCATATAGCTGCTGCAGCCTCTGAGAGAAAAGAGGATTCAGCTTTCCCAGGGATACAGTGCGCGGGTGATGTCATGACATCACCCGCATACCGCAAGTGAGGAGCATCTGTGAACCCGTTTGAGGTCAGAGCCGGCAGGAAGGCTCAGCAGTAGAGATCCTATTTTACAGTAAAGGTGCCCATACACAGGATACCCTGCGAGCCACCCGGATTTCCCGGGCAGCAGGGATGCATGTGATCCGTCACAATTTGTTGTGATGGATTGTATGCGTCCCTGCACCCCACCCGCCAGGAGGGAGGTCCAAGGTCAGGTGGTCGGACGGCCAGCAAGTCCAACCCCCGACACAGGTCCGATGCACACGGGACCACGCATCGGACCTGAGGGGACATCAGACTGACCCGATTTGACGGGCCGATTCGACGGAATCGGCCCAAATCGACTCAGTGTATGGGGGCCTTAAGATTCTAAAGTGGGGACAAGCACTGCATGTGGGGGGATGGATTTCTCCACAGGGTTTTTATTTTATATGCTGTCATTCGGTGGGAGGGAGAAGGGGGTCTCTTTATAATTAAGTTCATCCCAATTGCTGCCAGTGATGTGTTTTTTGCTCCCCCCTAAAATATATATATATATTGTATTTGAGCGTATACTTGTAAAGAGACCCCCTTCCCCTCCAGCCACATAAAATCATTTTGTGTCATTGTGTGTGGTATAATGTGGATTTTGTCTCATTCGTTGTGGCATAATGTGAATTTTAGCTCATAGTCATACTGCGTGACATAATGTGATTTTTGGCTCATTCGATGTTAGTCAATTTACCCATAAAGCCCTGTACACAGGGGGCGACGGGAGTCCTGTGCTAAGTGATATACTTTAGTACAGATCACTCAGTACCTCTGCTGAGAAGACTGTCAATCTGGCTAAATTTTTTCACCTGGCTACACAGACTCCATGTGTACAGGCCATTACCGTCAATATGGCCTGGAACCAGGGAGAAATCTGTGCTTAATTCATACTTGCCTACTTTTGAAAACTAGTTTCAGGTAGATTATAGTTAGTAGTAGAATTTTGCACAGCACCCCATTGGAGGGCGTGTCATGCTCCACCCAAAGGGCATGTCTAGTTCCATATATGGAGAGATTGTGAAAAGAGATTGTGAACGTGGCACCTAGAAGCGTGGGTGTTTACTGCTACATCCGAGAGATATCTTTTAAAATGATTTATATCCAAATGTAGATGTGCCCAAAACAGTTAGTAAGAGATACGGTACTTGGTAAAGTGCTGGGAAATGGTGCTGATGACTCAATGTAACTGTATCTGTCTCTCATTCCTTTTTTCCCCAAAAATGTAACAGTGTAATGTGGGCTAGGTGAAATGAGGGAGATTGCTAGACTAATGAGGGAGAGAGGGAGATTGCTGCTATTTCAGGGAGTCGTCTGCAGAATGCAGGAGGGTAGGCAACTATGGCTTAATTTCTGAGCAATCTAGATTGCTGAGAAAAAAGGGAGAAATCACCCCGTGTGTGTGGGCCTTTAGTGTTATCTGGGTATCTATATTGGAGCCTCTGTGCTGACTGCTGAGCGATGTACTTTAGCACAGATTGCTCAGCACACCTCGATGGCACACATCCTATGCACCCGTGCTAACCAATGTTTTTCCTTTGCATACTAGTCAATTTTACTTGGTGCATGCACTGTCTATCTGGGCAGGCGACGGCAGTGAGGGAGTGCTCAACGCCATTGCTATAGGGTGTAGGCACGGAGTAGTCTGTTCTTTCTTTCTAAGATATTGAGACTAGGGTGGCCAATCCCAGGATCCGGATCGGCGGGATCCCGGGATTTGGCCCCAAAAATGCCTGGATTTCAATTCCGGGATTGGAGTTTCCAATCCCGGGATTTCGGAATTAGACCGCACAGCTCCCTGGCTGCTCCCGCCCGCACCATAATGGTAAATATGCGGGGCTTTTTTATTTATTTATTTTAGGGAAGCCAATCCCGGGATCCTGGGAATCCCGGGATTGGGCATTTTTTAATCCCAAATTTCTGGGATTGAAAAAATGCCCTGGGAATGGCATCCCTAATAGAGACAGATCGCTTAGAAAAAAGCACAAAATCGCTACATTTGTATGGGCCTTAAACTGGGTGTATTTTGACAAAGGTATGGGATATGTTCTGACAAAGCATCTTTATTGGTGCCAAAAATATTAGGGGTTCTGTTTATGTCATGAGAAGACTGAAAATCAGATTTTAGTAGCACCACAATTTATTAATACAGGGCCAAGTTCAGACCCCATTGAGAACCCGGGACTCATCATTTGCATGGAAGGGGTTAACCAACTTTTCTGACCATCAAATTTTCTGATGTTTGAGAGCAAACAGCCAATTGTCATTTGTTCCATACATTGCCATATCTTCATTATTTACCAACTGGCATATCAATATATGTTTAGGGAAGCATATTATATGCAATATTAATGAATTGATATCTTACTGCATTTTTATTTTCCATCTTTTTATTCCATATGTATGTTATTAAATACATTATCATTGTTTTAAAGATCCACATACGTATTTCATTATTTATTTTTGGAGATAGTTAAATTCAGCACTGTTTAGTGTTTTATTATTTTGTTTTGGAAAGTCAATGGGGTGTATTCAATGCTTTCTGCAAGCTGTGACAGGGCTGCCTGCTCGCTGTCACAGCTCACAGGGGGCGGGATGTACTAACGGGAAAAACCCCCCGTTTTACCGCATTTTCCTATGTATTAAAACCCTGCTGCCACGTCACCGCATTGTAGGGTATCGCCACCTTTGGGTGGCGATACCCTATAGAAGCCTATGGGCATCTTTTCGCCGCCCGACGCCCCCGCCGAAAAAACCCGCCGACCCCCCTCTCCCCCTCTCTCTGGCTTACCTGGTCCAGGTCCTCCTGGACCCGAAAGGTAACACCTTCCTCCCCTTAGTGATGCAGCTGGACGTCCTTCTGGCTGCAGGGGGGAGGAGGAGGCGCCGGGGACAGCTTGCTTAGCTGTCCCCGGCGTGAGGGATGCAGGAGGGGGCAGGGAGGTGACGGAGACCCCCGCACACAACATTACAGGTATCGCGGGGGGCCTCCGTCACCGCATCGCGATGCCAGCCGCATATGTTAGTACATATGTGCTGGCATCGCGGCGTACAGGCGGCGAAGGGCGGCGATGTATATTAATACATCCCGCTCAGGGTCAGTATTCAACTGACCCCCTGCACATGCTGTTTCCCTCTCACTTGGTTTTTGGAGCGAGGGGGAAACAGCGTAGGCGGACGCTAAAACAGCGAGGCTTGCGGCTAAATGCAGCGGGCTCCCTGCATTAGCTGCGAGCCTTGCTGTTTGGGGGAATCCTCACTGTCATCTGACAGCGATATTTCTCCAGCGCACTGAATAGGGTGAGCGGCCGGCACGGGGGTTAAACGGCGAGAAACGCTTGTTTTCTGCGATCCCCGCCATTTAACCCCCTCGACGGCCACATTGAATACACCCCTATATCAGTGATTTTCAATCTTTTTAACTCGCGGGAGGCCAAACAAGATTTTAAATTGTCAAGGCAAATCATCAGACCCCCACAGGGAAAAACACATTAGCCCCATATGAAAAAAAAGACATCACACTGGTCCCCACAGGTAACAAAAAAATAAAATACATTGGTCCCCACATAAAATAATTCAATCTAATTGTCCCCATATAACACAAAACACCAATTGACCAACAGATGAAAACACTATATCAGGGGTGGCCAACCTGAGGCTCTCGAGCCACATGCGGCTCTCCCCCTATTAAAGTGTGGCTCCTGCTCCCACTCCCCTCTCATACAGTAACCCCTTGAGTGGGATATTGGAAGCCCCCCCTGTCCCCCCCCCCCCCCCCACTCATCTCCGCTCCGGCATATGTACACCGGAGCTTCCCTGCCGCTGCTGCCCCCTCTGCCTTATCTGCCTGTCACATTCAGCAGTGATGTTGGCAGCAGGCTGGGGGTTGTTCGTGGCTGCTCGGGAGGACTTGGGTGCCTGAGCGCTCCTGAGTCCCCCCGAGCTACACCGAACATACCTGAGCCTGCCGCCGACGTCACTGCTGCTGTAAAATGAGTGGCAGCTGGCGGCATGGCGTCCGGGTCAGGGGTGCTCTGGCATACCCCGGAGCAAAGGTGATGGGGGGAGACCGGGGGTGTGTGTGTGTGTGCGATGGAGGGGGGCTCTACAGGTGCTGCGCCAGTGGTGCACACCTGGACACCACTAGCACCTATTCTAGATTAGTGGTATGCCTGGCAGCGCAGCTGAGCCCAGAAAATTCCCGGGCATACCACCCAAGGGGTTGATGTGGCTCCTGGCAGAATGTGTGGCACTCCCCGGCGTTTTTTTCTAATAAGCACAGTGTCACAGTGTGTCAATGTTTCAGGTGCATTTATTGGAGCGATACAAAAATGAAAAGTTTGGCTTGTCATAGATACAAAACTGGGGCATGACCTACTTCCAAATAGACCACGCCCCAGCGTGCGCATGTTGTTGGCTCTTTTGGTTGACTACAGATATTTTTCGGCTCTTTACCTCTGACCGGTTTACCACCCCTGCACTATATAGTCAATGCCAGGCTCATCTGCTTGAAAACACCTTATACTAATGCCAATTGTTTTCAGTGTTTAGTGCCCCAGGGAGTAGAGCTCAAAATGCCCCCATATGAACACCATACGAGTCACTGCCTAGCGCCATTATGTTCTCCTAGGAAGCTAGTGGGTGCAGTATAACAGCAGGACACCTGAGCAGCTCCTCATCCAGCTCCCTGTGACTCATCTTCTTTAAATCCAATTCATGTCCTATGCAGTCTCCGGGCACCTTCTTAAACAATGAAATCTTGACCTGGGACACCGGACTGACACCATTGATGTGACAATGGAGCAACAAAAGCCGCCAGCAACCAATGATGATTAGTTGAAGAGAAGAGGAGGAGGGGCCACTCAGTAGCGCACGCAGGGGGGGTTTCTGAGTACCTAGAAACCCCCCAGGAGTCTATGGGCCCTAGGCTGAAAGCTGAGAGTCCCCTCTTTCCATGGGTATAAGAATTTTAAAAATCGGCCCATGGGAACTGGAGATATCTGACTTCAAAGCAGTGGACCCCATCCAAGCCTGTTAATTGCTCTTCTTAGTCAGATATTTAAGGTTCTGTCTGACTTAGAGTTTTTCTGAGGATATATTCCAAAATCTGGGATTCTCCTTCTTTGAAGGACACAAGTAGCTTGTCTCTACTGTTCCCAGAACCAGAGATATCAGCCTTCCAGCAGCTGGTTACTGCTTCAGCTCCACACACCTGGTATGTAGTTTTATATTCTCGTTGGCAGATTGCTCTGCCTCCTGTCCTCTGATCCCCTAGTCCCCAATACCATTTGGTAGGTGGGATTCTCTAGTTTTTAATTCCATTAAAATCTAAGAAATCTATTTCTGGGAACTGGAGATATCTGCAGTCAAGCAAGCTGTCCTCCCACCAGAAAATTATGAATAATAAGCCCACTCCACTATACACCCTTCCTCTGCATAGTAAACATCCTCTACCACCCTGGAAGTTATGTATCAGGGCCCTTTCGTTCAGCCCAATGCCCCCTTCTCCCACCCCATCTCCCACCATCTGTGCAGTAAAAGTGTAATTAGTGGAAATTACTGATCCAGGCTCTACATGCTGAGCGGTTGATATAATACCCCCTACCACCCGAGGGACATCAAAGCTTCCCCCACCCCTACCGCTGGAGGATCGGTAGATGCCCCAATACATTGCTATGCCCAGGGGTCTACACTGCTGTTGATGCCCCTGTATGTATATATATGTATGTATATATGTGTATATATATATATATATTTTTTTTTTTTAATTATTATTATTATTATTATTAATAGAAAATTGGTCTATCTATAATACTTTAACTGACCCGGCATATACTGGGTCACCTAAGTGTCCATCTCCGTGCTTTACTCCGCCCCTCTGGAAACCCCCTTCTGAAAATCCTGCGTTTGCCACTGGGGCCACTGGAGTAAGAAAGGGGTGGTCTCAAATGCCCAGAACAGGACTGGAGCATGGAGAGAGACCAGTGAATAGCAGTTAAACTGGTGGTGGTGGCTTGAAACTGGTGTGGATATCTAGTGGCACATTTGAGAACAGCTTAAGGCACACTAGATGTAAAACACTGCTCTATATGAATATATAGAGGCGATAATATATTTTATATTTAGATTCAAAATAATAATCCATTACAGCTCGGATTTCTGCCATGATGGATGAAATCATTAAGGAACCAGTGGTGTTAGCAAGAACAAAAGGGTATATTGAAGTTCTCACTTAGGACTGTGTGGGCTTTTGCATTTGATGTTATGTATTGAAAGAGCGTCAAGACATTCCTCTTTGTTGGTATTTTGTGCGTATAAAGAGATCTGTATGAAAGTTGCTACTACAATGAGTGTGCCCTCGGAGTCTGTGATGACATTAGTAGGTGTAAAGGTGCCGATACACTAGTAAGATTTATCTTCAGATCTGGCTGGTTGGAACAAAAACATGGTTATGGATGAATGACAGTTTGTCAGTTTTCCAGCATTTCCAAGCAAATGGTCAACTGTCATTTGCTCTCATCCATAACCATGTTTTTGTTCCAACCAGACAGAGCTGCAGATACATCTGCGTGTGTATGGCCACCATAAGAGTGTGAATGGAACTCTAGGGGAGATGTATCAAGCGGTGAAGAGTTGAGAAGTAGACCAATTAGCTATTACCTATCATGTTATAGAACACAGATTTTCAAAGTCGGTTCTCAGGACCCCACACAGTGCATGTTTTGCAGGTCTCCTCATAGAATCAAGTGAAATAATTAGCTTCACCTGTGGATCTTTTAATATGTGTCAGTCAGTAATGAGTACACCTGTCGGGTGTCCTGGAAAACATGAACTGTGTGGAGTCCTAAGGACGGAGTTTGAGGTCCACTGTTATAGAATGTACTTGATAAATGCTACCTCAAAGCCGATTGGATGCCATGACACACTTTGGGCCACTTCTCCACTCTTTTCACTGCTTGATACATCAACTGCTCGCTTATGTTATAATATGCCAACTCCTGAAACTTAGAGGTGTTGTCATATTCTTTATTTGAAATCAGTTTGAGGCAATTATTTACGCTTGAGCTGTTTTTGCTTCTTGTGTGTTTTTATGTTTGTGTTTGTTGGGAGTCTATTCGTGGAGTGGCTGAGACAGGGATGGAGCAAGGAAAGTGTGGGTCCGATAGGCAAAGAACCTTGGACCCCCCAGTTAACAGGGGCCCATTTATACCCCTTTCACAGCTAATTACCGGGTACAAGCCGGTTTCTTGTCGGTTTGACCCGATAATTAGTGTGATGTGAAAGGGGTTACCGGTTACAGCTAACCGGTAGCAACACGGCAATCCAAATCAGGTAAAAAGCAGAGTTCTTGCCATGTTGCTGTGCTGTGTGAACGGATTAAACGGGTCGAGCGACCCATTTCCCGTTCACACTATGGAGGAGGCAGCACTTGGAGCAGCTGTAGTGTTTACGTGTTGCTCAGAATTCAAAGAAGGTAATAGCACTAACTCCCTGTCAAAATAGGGCCTCAATATTCCAGGATACACCCAAGCATGAACATATACTCAGTCACAGGTAGCAGAGAGCAGTACGGTCTGTCCCGATTCTGGCAGGACAGTCAAGAGGGATGTGCTGCTTCATTCTCACTCTAGCCAAGCTAGACAAGAGGTTAATGTAGTGATAGCTGGGGCTGTCAGAGAATGGAGGGATGTTTTTGAGGTGTCTGGGAATGGAGTGCTGCAGAGATGGTTGGTGGTGTCAGGTATGGGGTGTTGGAGAGATGTATGGTGATTTCAAGAGAATGGACCTATCACTTTTACAATCAGTAGGATCCTTCCATGCTTTAGAGATCATGATGAGTTGGTGTTCTACCATTTCCAACAGCAAGATGTTGGTTCATTAAACAGGGAAGCAAGATTTATTTATTTAGCTATCTGGACCAGGAGCTTTGTTTTTGAGAAGTTGAGAAATGACTGCTTTAACTTCTTCAAAGGATCAAGGGACATTTAAAGCAGACATTTGACCATATCAAGGGGAGGTCAATTAAGAGTATCAAGGAAAGCCATTATGGATTCCAGTGATGATTGCGGTGTAGGCTGGTCATATCCCAGTTTTTATATTGAGCATAAAACTTTGAAAAGGTATTGTCTTATCCAGCAGGTTGTATCAATTCCTACCATGGGAATCCATCAAGTATTAGAGCCTATTATAAGCCAGATAACCATGAATGCGCAGGGTAGTGAATGAACCAGAATAAGGTCCCAAGTGCAAAGTCATATGGAAACCCTCCCAAGGAGCTTCCGGGGGAGTTCAAGGGAAATCTGGTCTGACTCGTGCCTCCGACAAGTCGGACTTGTGTATGGGGGCCTTTACAGATTAACTGTATATAACATATTTGAACAAATGTTAGAGGTGTTCCCCCATCCTGAACCTTCTGTGAGGGGATTCTAACAACTGCCTGTCCTTAGTCTCCGGGATTTGATCAATAACCTGTGTTCCTTTACTGCTAGCAGGAGAATAATCAAATCGACACACACACACAGTGGAGTGTCAAAGAGATGTTCTGAAGTTTATTAGTCTGTGCTTACATTTATTCGTTTTCTTATCTATTACAGAATGGGTTTCACACATATAATTGCATTCCATAACTATACACAAAATCACTACTAATTGGCACACCCCAGCTTGTTCACATCACTACTGAGATTTGGTTCCCCCACATCTCTTGGGCATACAGCCAGAAACACAGATAAACTTTGTGCCCCTTATAAAAGATTTACGAGTCTCCTTCAAGGTAACAAAACTTTTATCCTAAACTAATTAATTATAATGAGAACACATTTCATTACATATGAGGCATACAAAATGGCGTATATGAAGCTACATAGAATAAACAGCAATCTGCCTCTCACAGTCCCTTCTATTGGTTCTATTTAGGGACAATATACGTCATTTGCCCTGAGCCTCTCCGCCAATCAGACCAGGCGATGCCCTGATTAAGTACGTTCTGTCCCCATGGGTCTATCCTGACCAGATGGAGGGCAACATGCCGTCCCGCACAGACAGAGAGTTCAGGTCGCTGTCATATGGACCACTAAACAGGTTCTTGATCTCTTTCCAGGTAGATTGCTTTCACAGCTTTATCCATGGCTTCAGCATCATCATACTGACAACGGATCAAACAAATGTTGTGATGATCATTGTCTTTGTCAGCTTTCTTTTTCTGTGTTCTCTTATTGGGCCTTATTCTGATCGGTGCGGCCGGATCCGAATATGCGGCCAGGACCGTGCGTGCGAAACCCCGCCTTCCGTACGGATCGCCAACTCCGTCCGTACGTGGTAAGAAGCTGGACGAACGGACCGCACGTGTATTTTTCATGGAATACGCCTCCTCCATCTCAGGAACCTCCCCCATCATTCGATGGTCGCAGATAATCGAATGCAGGACCGAATGGTCCACTAGCTCCCGCAACCTCAGACCACACGGACATTTTTCCGTGCAAAAGCAGGGA
Source organism: Crinia signifera (assembly GCF_055691185.1). Classification (NCBI taxonomy): domain Eukaryota; kingdom Metazoa; phylum Chordata; class Amphibia; order Anura; family Myobatrachidae; genus Crinia; species Crinia signifera. The sequence goes on from NC_139224.1 coordinate 144,446,078, forward strand.
TCTGGGCGGGCAGCTGACATCCGGCGATGTCATATGTCCGCCCCTACACGTGCGTCATGGCCGCATTACCATGCGTACGCCCAGCGTTTGCATGGGAACGCCCATGAAACGCGGGGCGTATGCATATGGTAATGAGCCCAAATAGCCTTTCACGCCCCTCTCCACCCCCTGTTCGGAGTGTTCACATTTCATGCGGGATTTGGCCGTACGCCCCGCTCGCACATGCGCAGAGATGCCTCTGCACATGCGCAGACACAAAACATCGGCGGCCCGAACGCACGCGGATATTACCGCACCAACCAGAATAAGGGCCATTGTGTTTTTTATTTTCTTGGCAGTACATGCAAAGCAATACAAACAAAGCTTGATTAATACATAGAAAAGCAGAATTACGCATTTAATTTTTGCTAACCATGAAAGTATTCCCATAAACCATCCTCCTATACCCTTATACCAATTGGATGGGTTTAACCAACTGAACAGCAATCTGCCTCTCACACATTAGAAAGTTAGTGCATTGGGAACCGGATATGAGATCATCTATTCTATTAGGGAAGGTGGCCACATGTATGGGTTTACCAAAATATTATTGTACAAGACAACACGAGTATATAAAATATAATTGTTGAAGATTATCAAAACATTCTAATATTTTTAGACTAATAATCAATCATTATATGCATGTGGTTTTGTATGTAATGTAGGGTTTGACAGAATTTGGTATACAGTTGGTGTATCAGCATTGCTGTTTAGGTATAGTACATTTACATATAATGTACCAGAGCCTGGGTAGTCTTTGACGAAGTGCCAGTATTTGTAGGAAACGCGTTAGTTGTTGGATGCCTATGTGGTAACCCTTTCAGCACCAACATCTCTGTGATAGATGTTCAAAATATTCATTAAAAATGCCAGCGTCGCTGACATTTGTTATATCAACTCAAATAAAATGTGTTGTGTAAAAAAGATGATATTTCCTATATAAGGTAAACATTACAGGTCATTATGATGAATAAAAATGTCATTTTTTACACCTATTTTGACATATTCACTTGGCACCCAAAGGGTTAAATATATTTTTTTTTAACCTATATACTGTATTTTCATACATACTGTATTTAGGGGGTGATTCAACACCGGTTGTTAGCAGCGGTTGCTTGCCCGCTACGAGTCATCCTGAATTGGCCCCTTAGTGTGCTGTTAAATATTAAGTAGAATCATTATATTGTTCATTGCTTAGCTCTGTTCATTTAAGGTACCATAATGTCAACAAATGACGAGACAGGAAAAAAAGTTGGGACTGTACAAATAAGCTTACAGTCTATGAGATGTGGTCATCATTTCATTTCTGAGAGCTTCACCTTGCAGCCCCATGGCATCCAAGGTGAAGTCCGTCTGCGGCCCTTGAGCACATGGGAATTCACTGCCAATTGAATACCTCTGGTATTGGCAACAAACCGTGGACTAATTGAATAGGCGCATGATGTTAGAAGTGTGTATTCAAACCCTTCCTATAGCATCCTCTTTTATGTACTTCATCGGGTAAATGTAACAACTGTAGTCCATTAGGTTGACAATGTCTAATTCAACACTAAAGCTTCAACAAGCACAAGGTTGACAATGAAAAAAGGTTGACACAGAAATATTGACACATAAAACGTTTGATGAGTTTTTCACTTTTTTTGGGTGTAAATTAGTGTCCCGCTTTGCTTGCCATGTTTTCAGCCAGGTGCTTATCTCCATGTGGCACACTTTTTTAGGTCCCACTCGGGTGACAAAGTTTTAAAAAATAAAAAAATCCCAAAAGAGACATGTCGACATTTCTTTTGGTCGTATGTCGAACAAATGGTGTCCACCTATTGGCTGTTGACTTTTCTATCTGCCAACCTGCATTGAAGGAGTAAAGCTAAAGCAGGGCACCCACTAGCCGATGTGTGCACATGGAGATATTGGCTGCGGTGGGGTACAATATACATTTGCCGATGCCGGCAGGGAAGGGGCGACGGCCGTGATGCAGCTGCAGCATGGGCTTTATTAATGAGATCCTCCCTCCTCTGAACATTTCAGATGAGGGAGGGGGAGCGATAACGGTGTGTGGGAGCGCGCATCATTAACGATGTTGAGTGTACACACTAGATGAGAAAAGGCCCTTCTGAGCAAGATCTTTTGCTTTCTCCTCTTGTGGCTTTAAAGCCCCCATACACTACTGTGATTTGACACCCCATCCGCCCCGAGGCGCGGTCCTGTGCACTTCGGGTTGGATCCTAGAGATTGAACCTCCTGCACATAGGATCTATCGGATCGGACCACATCCCGGGTGGTTTTGTTCTGGGTTCCATCCTGTGTGCAGCTAGTGGAGTGGGCGGCACCGAATTTTGCAGCATAGTGTGTGGATCAAAACAAGGTCCTAGGTCAGGGTTGCCTATTGGGCACTTCGGGGGGTGGCGTCATCAAGCCCTGCCCCCAGTACTGCAAATCCTACAATTTGCAGGTCTTTGAGGAGGGGCGGGGCTCAATTTAGCAGTTTGCATATTTAGCCCGCTCCCTCCCCTGAAAAGCCACGAATTGCAGAAAATGGGAAGGACCCAATTTTTGGGAGCCTCCTGGCCATTCTGGGAGGGTATCCAAACCTGTCCTAATGTACTGTATGGGGCCTTTACACCTGTGTGCTTGAGGACGCTAGTTTTCTGAAAAGGTCATAGATTCTAAAGTGTAAATATGTTGCTGTTGGGTAATTACTGGCAAACAGGTCATGTACACAGTAGTTTAGACAGCATCTACTAGATTTACCATCTTTCATGCTAGTCAACTCGCTTCTTCAATATTGTAAATACTCATCATTCTTGTATAGTTTGTAGAAAATAGGGATAGAGAGGATGTCAGGGATAGATAATGCATAGCTGCCTCCCCTCCTGCATTCTGCAGGAGACTCCCTGAAAAAAAAGTACTCTCCCTCTCTCCCTCATTAGTCTAGCAATCTCCCTCATTTCACCTAGCCCACATTACACTATTAAATTTTGGGAGAAAAAAGGAATAAGAGATAGATACATTTACATTGAATCATCAGCACCATTTCCCAGCACTTTACCAAGTATAGTATCTCTTACTAACTGCTTTGGGGCTCATCTACATTTGGATATAAGTAATTTTTTAAATATTCCTCTCAGATGTAGCAGTATACACCCTAATGGGCCCTACACACATAGCGATGTGTGCAGGGCGACCTAGCTATGCTAGGTCGGGCTGTGCTGTGCTGCTATCGCATAGCACACAGAGCTGACGGCCCACACACAGAGCGAGCTGTCAGCTCTGTGTGCTAAGCGAGCAGACAGCGCCAGTGTTCTCCAGTGGGAGAACCCTGCCGATGCCGAGATTGATGGACACTGTCCATCAATCTCGGGCAGAGATAAAGACGCGCGAGGACGCGCACTGCTGCCGATATAGCCCCCACACATACACCGATGTGAGGGCATTTGCTAAGCGACTTTGCCAAACTAAGCAAAATCGCTTAGAAAATGCCTTAGGGCGAGATTCTGTATCACAGAAATGCGGTAAAAACCCCGTTATCTGAGTTTTTACCGCATTTCTGTATTCTCTAACCTCCCTCCGCAGTGTCACTGCTGCGGAGGGAATCGCCAGCAAAAGCTGGCGGTTCCCTGCAGAAGCCTATGGGCTTCTTACCGCAGCGGTGTGTGAGGGATCCGTCACGGATCCCTCCCAGCATGCCCTGCGGCCGGCGCGTCAGTCTGCGCATGCGCAGACGGACTCCCGGGTCATAGACCCGGAAGTCCAGCAACGGCGCCTCATCGCAAGGGACAGCTCTTATCGCGAGGGGACGGTATTCTGTGTCCCCTCGCGGGGCTCGCTACGCTCGCCACGCTTCGGGCTCGGTGGCTCGCTACGCTCGCCACGCTTTATATCCAACTCCATGCCCACTTGGATAGTAGGGGTATGAAAAGGACCCCTTTTTCCCATTGAATTCCATGTTAAAATGGACTCAGTCCATTTTAACATTGATTCCTATGGAAAAATCGGGTCATCGCATCGCATCGCATCCGATGGTCGCATGCGATGCGATGTACCCGATTTAGAAATCGGCAGCCCAGATACTACATAAGTACCGAATCCCGCCCTTAATATCGGCATGTGTGTAGGCCGTATTACTCCTAGGTGCCACTTTCACAATCTCTTTTCACAATCTCTCGATATATGGAACTAGACACGCCCTTTGGGAGGAGCATGACATTGGGGCGCTGTGCAAAATTCTACTACCAACTACAGGCAAGTATGGATAACGTCAATGAAATTATAAATAAGAACATTTTCAAAAACAAATATTTGAAACCAGGGATTGTTCCATGGAATGAAGGGCAGTGCACAGCTATTCTCTGGTCCTGGGTTCGATTCCCACCACGGCCCTAACTGTGCAGAGTTTGTATATTCTCCCCATACTTGCGTGGGTTTCCTGGTAGGTTAATTGGCTCCAAACAAAATTAACCCTAGAATGTCTGTGTGTGCGTGTACATGTGATAGGGAATATAGATTGTAAGCTCCACTGGGCCACTGGGGCAGGGACTGATGTGAATGTTCAAATAATCTCTGTAAAGCGCTGCGGAATATGTATGCGCTATATAAGAAATTGTTAATAAATTATATTCTCTATATCTCTCTCTCTGCTCTTACGTCTTCCCTTTCTTTATCCTCACATTGGTTGGTGGCACCGCTGGGACTTGTAGTAGTAACACTGCAACTAGCCTAGAGAGCCACAGGTTGCAATGCCTAGCTATGGTTCTGTGCACATAGTAATGCAGTGTTTAAAGCAGTCTAATTAAAAGTCAGTCTCACTGACAGAATGATGTCTCTCACTACTATGAGTCTCTTTCCAGCAGGCAAGCCCTCCCCCCCCACCATCCTCCCTGGACAGTGCTGTAGCATTGTGGGGGGTAGAGTCTGTTCTTGGAACAGCAGCAGCACTCACAGTCGGGCCGGGCAGACAGTTTCAAGTCTCCCCTTGAGAAGCAACCAATCGGAGAACCCTGAGCCTCAGCCAATTTAAAGAGACAGGAAGCTGTAGCTTGCTTCACTTAAAGAGGCAGTACCACCATTAGCAGGAGAAAGGGGGATCGGTGCCTCAGAGGGAGGGAAATGATCACATAATACTGGATCTCATTTTAGTAACCCCAAGAGGCAAATCTGTGCTATAGTCAATAATCATGAACAAATAATATCTGGGCTTCTGTGTGAATCCCAGATTAGAGGGTGAGTGATCTTAGTATATACAGAGCGCTGCCAGACAGAAGTAACTATTGTGATCAGTCATGTAGCAGGCAGGCAGGCTCTTCTATAGCAGCCCTGCAGTATTAGATCAGTGCTTAACCCTCCCTGCATCTTCCTTGTGGCTGCAGCATATAGGGGCTTAACAATAGTGTGTATGTGTGAATAAATAAATATATATATATATATATATATATTATACACACACAGACAAGAAACCAAATCAGTGCTGTGTATACACAATCTGCAGTAACACTTGGAAACTCACACACTGGTTTGTGCGTGACTACTTTTATGTCACTATATATTATTTTATAGTATCCCAGCTGTATCCATCCCAATATACACAGTGCTGACAACACAGTATACACTACACAGAAAAATGTGTATTACACAATGCAGCACACAATGGGTGACAGTTATACATAGCAAAGATGTGTAATACATGACACACACATGGGTGACACACAGTATACAGCAGCACACCATAGGTGACACACAGTATACACAGCAGCACACCATGCGTGACACATAGTATACACAGCAGCAAACCATGGGTGACACACAGTATACACAGTGATATGTGAAGTGGCTTATAGCAGTGCACCATAAGTGACACACAGTATACACAGCAGATCGGTGACACACAGTATACACAGAAGATATGTGTAATAGTATACAGCAGGAAATCATGGGTGACAGTATGCTCAGCAGATATGGGAAGAGGTATACAGTAGCACACCATGGGTGACACACAGTATACACAGCCGATGACCGACACACCGTATACACAGCAGATATGTGTAGTGGTATACAGCGGTACACTATGGGTGACACACAGTATACACAGTGATATATGCACTATGAAGTAGTATACAGCAGCACACCATGGGTGACACACAACAGCACACAATGGGTGACACACACAGAATATCCCCAGCAGCAGCCGCAGCAGCAGCACAGTGACTGTGACTCCCCCTCCCATTGGCCGGCCGGGTGGGTGAGGGGCAGCGGAAGGTCCGGACTCCTCCTCCTCCAGGACACGTTCCCAGCACATACACACACAGCAGCCCGGGCACTGGGGGACATGGCTCAGGCCCCGGACACACGTTAGACACAGCAGCAGCATCAGCGGGAGATGGGGCCGGCAGCAGAGCGCGCAGTGTGAGGAGGACCCGGCAGCAGCACTGACCGCTCCCCGCACACACTGCACACGCCGACCGGGGACACACGCGCCGCCAGCCCTCCGCAGCACGGACCTAGCGCTCCGCTTCCCCGGACCGGGAGTCGCTGGCCCCTGCAGGCCGCCCGCTCGTCATGTTCGCGAAGGGGAAAGGCTCAGCGGTGCCGTCAGACGGGCAGGCCCGGGAGAAGTAAGCGGGGCCTGGGCTGGGGATGTGGGGGAGAGGTTATCCCTGTCTTCCGCTCTCCTTCGGCTGTCCCTTTGTGGTGTCTCCCTATCCCCCCCCCCCCCCCCCCCAGACACACACTCTTATCCCTGGTGTCACCCAACACCCCCCCCCCCCCCCTTTCCCCTCACTGATCTCTGGTGTATCCCTATCCCCCTCTTACTGATATCTGGTGTCTCCCTATCCCCCTCTTACTGATATCTGGTGTCTCCCTATCCCCCCTTAGTGATCTCTGGTGTCTCCCTATTCCCCCCCCCCCCCCTTAGTGATCTCTGGTGTCTCCCTATTCCCCCCCCCCCCCTTAGTGATCTCTGGTGTCTCCCTATTCCCCCCCCCCCCCCCCCCCCCCCTTAGTGATCTCTGGTGTCTCCCTATTCCCCCCCCCCCTTAGTGATCTCTGGTGTCTCCCTATCCCCCCCCCAGACACACACTCTTATCCCTGGTGTCACCCAACACCCCCCCCCCTTTCCCCTCACTGATCTCTGGTGTATCCCTATCCCCCTCTTACTGATATCTGGTGTCTCCCTATCCCCCTTTTACTGATATCTGGTGTCTCCCTATCCCCCCCTTAGTGATCTCTGGTGTCTCCCTATCCCCCCCCCCCCTAGTGATCTCTGGTGTCTCCCTATCCCCCCCCCCCCCCTAGTGATCTCTAGTGTCTCCCTATCCCCCCCCCCTAGTGATCTCTAGTGTCTCCCTATCCCCCCCCCCTAGTGATCTCTAGTGTCTCCCTATCCCCCCCCCCCCCCTAGTGATCTCTAGTGTCTCCCTATCCCCCCCCCCCCTAGTGATCTCTGGTGTCTCCCTATCCCCCCCCCCCCCTAGTGATCTCTGGTGTCTCCCTATCCCCCCCCCCCCCTAGTGATCTCTGGTGTCTCCCTATCCCCCCCCCCCTGTTAGTGATCTCTGGTGTCTCCCTATTCCCCCCCCCTGTTAGTGATCTCTGGTGTCTCCCTATTCCCCCCCCCCCCCCCCCGTTAGTGATCTCTGGTGTCTCTCTATCCCCCCCCCCCCCGTTAGTGATCTCTGGTGTCTCTCTATCCCCCCCCCCCGTTAGTGATCTCTGGTGTCTCCCTATCCCCCCCCCCCTGTTAGTGATCTCTGGTGTCTCCCTATCCCCCCCCCTGTTAGTGATCTCTGGTGTCTCTCTATCCCCCCCCCCCCTTAGTGATCTCTGGTGTCTCCCTATCTCTCCCCCCCCCCCCCCCCCCTTAGTGATCTCTGGCGTCTCCCTATCTCCCCCCCTCCCCCTTAGTGATCTCTGGTGGCTCCCTATTTCACCCCCCCCCCCCCTTAGTGATCTCTGGTGGCTCCCTATTTCACACCCCCCCCCCCCTTTGTGATCTTTGGTGGCTCCCTATTTCACCCCCCCCCCCCCCTTTGTGATCTCTGGTGGCTCCCTATTTCCCCCCCCCCCCCCTTTGTGATCTCTGGTGTCTCCCTATTCCCCCCCTCCCCCCTTAGTGATCTCTGGTGTCTCCCTATTCCCCCCTCCCCCCTTAGTGATCTCTGGTGTCTCCCTATTCCCCCCCTCCCCCCTTAGTGATCTCTGGTGTCTCCCTATCTCTCCCCCCTCCCCCCTTAGTGATCTCTGGTGTCTCCCTATCTCTCCCCCCTCCCCCCTTAGTGATCTCTGGTGTCTCCCTATCTCTCCCCCCTCCCCCCTTAGTGATCTCTGGTGTCTCCCTATCTCTCTCCCCCCCCCCCCCTTAGTGATCTCTGGTGTCTCTCTATCCCCCCCCCCCCCTTAGTGATCTCTGGCGTCTCCCTATCTCCCCCCCCCCTTAGTGATATCTGGTGTCTCCCTATTTCCCCCCCCCATAGTGATCTCTGGTGGCTCCCTATTTCACCCCCCTGCTCAAACATGCCTGTTTTGTAATTTCCCTCCCCTCTGGTGTCTGAGAAAATAGAAAGTGTCTCCCTATCCCTGCCCACACATTGCGGGGAGTTCAAGAGTTTTCCCCATGGCCGTCAAAGGTGGAGCAATTCAATTGTTGCTTCGTTGGGCATGCTGACCTGCAGGGGCACTCATTTTAGTTTTGGAGCCCCCTGTGTTGATGAGTTCAGTGTGTTTACACTTTGACCGGGTTTAACCATTTTATTCTGCTACATCTGTACTGTCTGGTTGTGACAAGCGGTACTAATTATTTTTTTTTTTTAAAACAACTAATTGCGTAGCACTCAGACCTTTAGATTTTGGGCGATAAACAATTGAATTGCTCCCATGCAGTTTACCATTTTCACCTGCATTGATAAACAGTATTGTATTAAGGTGCCCATACACTTATGCGATTTTGGCCGATTTCATCCGATTCTGATGCATTTGGATAATCTGCTATAAAGTGGCAAATCACATGCATTCTGGTGTGGATCGGAGCTTGTGATCGTACGGCCTCTACTATAGGTTTATTGCATATGAAGCCACTTTCACTGTGATGTGCTGTTTCCAAGATGTGGAGCATGTGGAGTGGTCTATCTGTCCAGTGTAACTTATTGGGTGTTATTCAATTGTTTTTCACCAGCATTTCAGCTCGTTATACCTGGGGTGGTGAGCTGAATTGCACAAATGCGTGGCTTAACCTGACCATGAGTGCCATATAAAAAAAAAAAAAATAGATCTTCTAGCACCTGTTATCTTTGAAAACCCATGCAGTTCCTGTTCCCTCCCTGGGATGTCGCTGTCTGGTTTACATATCAGTGCTGATATACAGACCACACTGTGCTAGAAGCACTGCAGCAGACAGCAACACACCAGGCAGGGAAGAGGAACTGTATGGGTTTTCAAAGATAGTGGGTGCTAGAATGAACATTATATTACATATTGCCTCACGTTCTCCTGTCACTTTAGTCGGGAGATCAGGCGTGATATAACAATTGAATACTACCGCCATGTACTGTAGTCACACTTATGCGGTCCTCCCCATCCAAACTAGAAGCTCCTTGGTTTCCCACCTATTACATGCCGTGCAATCTGGCAAAAAGAAATGTGTGCAAAGTGACATATTCGGGCACCACATGGCACGTATTGCCACCAGAACATGGCACTCCTTATCGCAATCAACACAGTTGACTGCCTCCTGATCTTCCATGACTTTGGACAGAAGATTGGATCATAGTCTTGTATACCCACATTTTTACTTTACAAGGGCACAGAGAGCCCACCCTAACCCATTACACTTGCCCACACTGTTGGCCATTGGTACCATTACTCTAGTGATTTCTTCAGAAACCAGATCAGTTCTGTATTTGTAAAGCTATTGACTTATGTATAGACTTGCCTAACTGTCCATTTAAAGTGGGATGCTTGAATTACACAGGTTCTGTGGCAGGCTGACTTTTTAGTCTGCATTTTAACTTGTTTTATTCAGGTACAGAACCTGCATAATTCTCGTTTGTCAATGTTTAAAGGGCTAGTATGGTAAGCCTGATTATAGGGGCAGTATGGATGGTGTAATGGTTAGCATTACTGCCTCACAGCACTGAGGTCCACGGTTCAATTTCACCATGGCCCTAACTGTGCAGAGTTTGTATATTCTCCCCTTACTTGCACGGGTTTCCTTCTTCGGGTACTCCGGTTTCCTCCCACAATCCAAAAATATACTGGTAGGCTAATTGGCTTCCAACAAATTAACCCTAGAATGTCTGTGTGTGTGCGTGTACATGTGTTAGGGAATGTAGATTGTGAGCTGCACTATGGCAGGGACTGATGTCAAAGTTCAAATATTCTCTTTAAAGCGCTGCGGAATATGTGTGCGATATATAAGAAACTGGTAATAAATAAATCCTGCATCTGGGCCAATATCAGACTTTCTGGCAAGAGATTGCATGTACTTCCACCATCAGTTTTTTCTAGTTTACCTTTTACTGTATTTAAAGGTCTTGTTCCTCTAGTCTGATCTGTGTCTTTAGTCCTGCCCTCTTTTCTGGTTTCCTTTCTGTTTATTTCAGATGACCTTCCCCCTTTTACATTTACCTCTGCCTTCCCTTCTTCAGCAAATCTGTCCTCATGACATGGCCCATTCTATGCTACCCTCTCTGTTTACATAGTGCTTTTTGTCCCACTCTGTTTCCACTATCCTAACTTAACCTGATTTTCTTGAAACAGTCTTCTGTTTTTCATGTTCTAACTCTTGGTACCTTTTGTAGGCTTGCGCTGTACGTATATGAATATCTGCTTCATGTCGGAGCCCAGAAATCTGCACAGACGTTCCTGTCTGAGGTGAGAACTAGATGTCTTTAGTACATATGCGGAGTGTTCTTAACACAATAGTTATGCTTGGGAAGGTCTTCCTTTTTGTCTTTTTCCTGGTTCTAGAGTGTTCTAATTTTCCGCTTTCTATTACAGATCAGGTGGGAGAAGAACATTACGTTGGGTGAACCTCCAGGTTTTTTACACTCGTGGTGGTGGTGAGTAGACATTCATCTGTAGCCTTCGATTTGTTAGTTATACATTTTGATTTATACATTTACACATTACAGTTCTTAAGCAAAATTTTTATATAGCTATTGCCTGGGGGGAAGAAATTCTTGGTGACGAGAGCCGGAGATTAGCCAAGGATTAACCCAGTAGGGGGGTTCAGGCGGTCGCCTCCTAGATTCCTGGGGAGACGAGGATTTGTCTCTCCTTAACACACAACAGGGTGTCCATATCTCTGTAATCTTTGTATCCTACCACACCAATTGAACTTTGCTCTACGTTTGGATCTAGACTAGGGGCTTCCGAAACCATTATTACTTTTTACTTCTCCAAAGCTTTGATGCAAAATGTAGTCATTCATACAGGCTGAATCATTATCAATGAGAATGTGGTATATTCTTAACCAATGCCGCAGTCCCATTTTTTTTATTTTTTTTTAATATAACTTGTTTAGGTTTGGCAAGTTGTTGGTATTTACTATTTGTTTTTGAATTGCTGCTCGGGGCCGTGGACTACTATGGCAACCACAGTTGCATAGCACATGATGCAATAATCAAAGATTCTTTGGAAAGTCCCTCTGACCCGTACTGTAGCATCTTCCCCCTCCCTCCAGTTGACATGGTATGAGCCTAGAAGCCATATTTTGTAACCTCCAGAGATATATTGAATATGAAAAAAAGGGTGCAGGTGTCAAGGCCATCACAATTGTGCAACTTGGAGGGATTGTTAAATCTATTACATGTGATAGCTGTATTATAGTATAATTAAAAACTTAATGTGGATTTTAGCAGATGAGATATAAAGGGTAGATACTGTAAGGACTGACTCTATCTCTCTCCCTTGTACACAGTGTGTTTTGGGACCTGTACTGCGCAGCACCAGAACGTAGAGACACCTGTGAACATTCAAGTGAAGCAAAAGCATTTCACGACTATGTGAGTAGCCAACGTATTTAGTGGTCTGTCCTTAAAGGACAGCAATAAAGTAATGCCGTGTGTATGGTGAAATGTTGCAGGGCTACTGTATATAATTGAGCAACTACAGTACCAAGACTTTAATGTTATCGTTGCGGGACCAAGCTGCGTATTGAGACCCAATTTCTGCAGGTTTCGTTGTGAATTTAATGTGATGAGTTAAATAGTGTCTCTGAAGAGTGTCTTTTAGTTTTCATTTATATTATGGAAATAGTTTGATTTAAAGAGGTGGATTTGTTACTCTTTTCAATTAGCTGTGCAGTAATTAATTGACAAAACGTGATGTGATATGACTTTTGTTATGTAACTATCTCTTCCACGCTGTCAGAGGCCTATTGCTTGTCTCCTTTCTAAATATCTCTGTAGAGAAGATGTTGGCTGTAAATGGGGGAGGAGTTAACCCCAGCATCATCGTTGGGTCACATGATTTGCATATTGGGTTTATGCGGAGTCTGTTTTGCGTCCATGTTTTCGCATTGGGATGGTGGGAGTTGCAATTGGGACAATCATCCCATTTAACACAGGTCTATTTTCCCAGCAGTGTAGTGTAGCCCTTGCCATGACAGTAGTGATGAAGCCATCGGCTGCTTTGGTTTCTTGCGGCTCTTGTGACCGATGGCTCCATCACTCCTACTTTGGCGCCGACCACAATATACTGTGGGGTAAATGGTTTGTACCCATTAATAAAGTAATGTGATTGCAGAATATTTCAAGGATACAGGAGTGATTTTAATTGTAGCACCTCTGAGCTTCTAACAATCTTATGTAGAGTACACACCAGAAGGATCGTGAGACGACCATACGATGGTCGCACGATCCGATTCCACTCTGTACCCAGTTGAAGTGGTCGGTTTCAAATATTGACTTCAGGAAGTCGGATCTGCAAAATGATCAAACGACCATCGCATCGGATCATAATCTGATCTAAAACATTCACATGCAGTCGGTTGAGATTGTATCGAAATTGGGGGGAATTGAGTCCAAATCGTTCTGGGGTGTACCTAGAATAATATTAAAGTAACCTAAAAGCATACCTCTGTGCGTGCATGAGCGTAAGATTTTATTCTGGTTATGCAGCTTGTACACTGTGAGCTCAGAGTAATCGGTGCTGGCAGTGTTCTAAATCTTGTTTTCTGGAAATAGTGTACAGACCCAGCCGCTAGTCTAGTGTAACACACACTGCAGTATTTCTTGGTTTTGATGTGATATAAGCATAGTCTGTACATACATCTGGCCTGATTCTCACGCGCAATGCCTGTTTTATTGTCTATCTCTTTTTTTGTAACTGCGAATGTGAACATTTCTTAAAAACCCTACAGTGTCCGTGTCACTACTTCCAAATTCTTCTGGAAAAGTGACACGTGCTAAAATGGTCCTTTCAGTGGGAGTGTCACCAGAATGTCATTGCATACAGATGCCTCCACAGACACACAAACAGGTGTAGGTGGCCGTCTTTGAATGCGGCAGCACCTGCCATGGAGCTAAGATCAGTGTGACCGATGGTACTGTATAAGAGTACATTCATTAGTGTGACCGTGTGTATGGATGATAAAAGTGGGCGCCCCAGGCCTGCTGTTTTTGAATATTCTTATGTAAGTCTGTTTTTTTTAGGGGGCGGCTGTTTGTGCTTCCTATTGGTGTCCCTGTTCATTACCAAACAAGCTGTGCTGTTACAGATTATAGAGAGACCTATTAAAGTACTATCTATGCAGAAGTTCTAGGCAGGTGTGGATAAAATGCTGCAAAGTATAAGAATGCTTTCAGAAATAGAAGCGTAAATTGTTTAAGTTTATCAGTTAGCAAAATGTAAAGTAAATGAACAGAAGAAACATCTAAATCAAATCAGCGTTTGATCTGACTATCCTTTTGCCTTCAAAACGGCATCGATTCATCTAGGTACACTTGCACAAAGGGGCCGATTCAGCCCTGTTCGTTCGGGTCAGAATTCGGCCCCTTGTCTGATGGTGGGGGTTTTGCGCATGAGGATTATGCGCAGAGGTGGGCAGATGGGGCTGGAGCAGGGGAACCCAGTTGTTTATGGGCTTACCCATGAAAACACTGCATTTCCCTGAGGTGCAGTTGCGCCAATGCATGCTCGGGGCGGGCGACCGACGCCGGCGCCCACCCCCTTTACGGTAACCTCCATGGCAAATAAGTAAATTTTTACTGACTTTATTTCCGGAGGGAAGAAAAATTTCTCTCCCCCGCGTCAAGTCTGAATCGGGCCCAAAGTCAGAGATTTTGTATCATAGTAATCCATTATTATTAACCAATCACACCAAACCGTTTTGAAGGATCTCGACAGGAATGTTGTTGCAAACCTCTTGGAGAACTAATTACAGATCTTCTATGGATGTCGCTTCTCAAACCCTTCTGCCACTTCATGTAATCCCAGACGGACTATGTTCAGATTAGGACTCTGTGGGGGCCATGTAATCACTTCCAGGACTCTCTTCTTTACCCTGAAGATGACACTTAAACTAACACTAGCTGTATGTTTGGGGTCGTTGTCTTGTTGCAGGATATAAATTTGAAGCCTCTCATGGTACTGCATGATGGATTAGTAGCTGCCTATATTTCTCAGCATTGAGGATGCCATTAATCCCAAACTTCATTTGCTGAAATGCAGGCTCAACATTGCCAGGAATCTCTACCATGCTTCATTGTTGTCTGCACATACAGCGATCAGACTGCCCTTCTATTAAAGCCAAATATTTCATACTTTTACTGATCAGTCCAGAGCAGCTGCTGCCATTGTTCTGCACCCCTGTTATTACCTATGTTTCAATGCATAGTTGAGTTGCTTGGCTTTATTTCCATGTCGAAGGTGTTGCGCTAGAACCACAATTCTTCCATGAAAACAACTTCTTCTTCTTGGTAGACTTGCCCAAACAGCCGATGGGTCTAATTGGGTTTTACCAGTCCCGAGCTGATGGCTCTGCTGGACTTCTTCCAATTTCGAAATAAACGAAGCATGATGTCTCACATCTGATCCGACACAGCCGTTTCAGTTTCAGTTAATGACTGTGTTTCAACCTACAAATGGAAATGATGTTCCGATCACCTGTTTGGTATAATTGGTTATTCATACTTGTCTTACAAAATCACTGGGTTTGTGCCAGTGTTCCTAGAAGAATTGATTGTTTTGAAGGCAAAAGATGGCTACACCGAATATTGATTTGTTCTTTCAGTTTGTATTTTGTTAAAATGATAAAAAGAAACAAACACTTTTATTGCTGAAAGCATTATTATTTTGTGGCCTTTTTTCCAGAACTGCGTAAAACGTTTGCACAGTATTTTGTGTGTGTGTGTGTTTATACTGATAAAAATAAATCAATTGACATGATAAATCGGAAACGTAACCATCAATTAATCAGCACGTTATACCCCTACTTGGGTGGAATTGAATAGGTTTATTTCTGGGTTGTAAGCTGCACAAGTGGTCTGTAAATTTAGTTCATATATATAAGAGATTTGGGCAAAAGGTAGTTGGCCCAAGGGCTGATTTGAGTCCATTGAGCCCAGTCCTGAGGAGGCCTTCCTGTGTTAAACGCTTGTTTTGTTTCCTAAGGGGTGTACACGGTGCGAGGCATGGGCGATTTTGACTAGGCCGATTTGGCCATCGCCCAAATACACGCCGTGCATGCGGCTTAGTCAAAATCGTCTTGCCTGCACGGTCGATTCTGCCGGGCGATGTTAGCAATAGCCACGCGCACTGCTATCGCTCACAGTGTACTGTATATGGTGTGCTTCTGGCTAACCTGTTGGGCAATGTTGACAATGTAGTCAACATTGCCTTGCACATCGCACCGTGTGTACACAGCTTTAGCCAAGTGACATTTGTCTCTTTCAGTAATATTGTCCACATTGAAATATTATTATGGCCTGGTCTGTATGATATTAAATAAACCTAGAAGGAATAACTCCAGGACACTGGAGGGGATTCAGTCCTAATCGCTGGAATGAGACTCCGGGAGCTTATACTTGGAGCTACATCCCAAGCCACCCAAACACAGTCCCATGGATAAATAAAATCCTAAGAATCGCATTTTTGTAGGTCCTGTCACATTGATCCTTACTACGAGCGGACAGCGTATGCAGCTGTCTGGAAGTAACCACCACCATCCAACTCTAGGGCTGGGTGATGTATTGCTACCTGTCCTGGTTGTGTTTGCAGTGATGTTGATGTTTGGCACTGCAAAGCTGGAATTGGTTCCATTGCAATGCGCTGTCCACCAGTGGCGGGCAAATGCCTGCAGTAACCATCCGCTGTGGGCTCTATACTCTGTGAGCTGAGTGCTTCGGTCACTCTGCAGCGTCACATGTAACTTATAGGCGTCCAATGGCATTGAGCAGTTTCTACATCAGGGTAAATACCTGTTACCCGGTTAAGAATGGGATTATGTGGCTCAAATGAAATTCTTTTTTACTGGCTTGAACACTTTATTGCTGAATCTGTGACATAGCCCATAAATCATGTTCTTCTGACTGAGAAAAGGTCTCTCTAACCTCTGGGCCTGGATTTGCTTTCACTTTAGGCCAGAACAGGCTTATGCAGATGCAGTGAGGGTGCGCAGATGCATTGGGAATGCTTGAGCGCAGGTGCGCAGATGCATTGGGAATGCTTGAGCGCGGGTGCGCAGATGCATTGGGAATGCTTGAGCGCGGGTGCGCAGATGCATTGGGAATGCTTGAGCGCGGGTGCGAAGATGCATTGGGAATGCTTGAGCGCGCGTGCGCAGATGCATTGGGAACGCTTGAGGTCTTGCATCTCCCCCATTTATAGCAATGTTTAGCTAATTTTTTGTCTGTTTCTCCTAAGGATTTCTTGGCATATGTTGCTGAAACCAATATGTTCCCTTCTCTAATTTGTGGCTTTTCATGTGTCCCAGCGACCAAAGGTTGTAGATCTGGCTCAGGGAGGGGACCCAGCTCATAAACCTGAGTTATCTGCATTTATTGTTCTTGGTCAAGGAAACAAAGGGGACCCACAGCCCTTCACATTTGCAATTCTGTGCCTCCACACTGCCAAGAACAAAAAGCCTCTTTTACATGGGAGGTAACTGACAGTAATAAATCAGTGAACCAGACTGGAACACCCCTGCCCTGCTATCATCCTCCTTTCACAAGGGGGCCAAGCCGTCTGCTAATTAACAGCTTTGTGTTGTCAGGAATGCTAGGCTTCCCAAAACCTGACACTCCTGGATTTTAGCTGTAATATTCTGCTGGTGGGTTTCACCTGGTTAGAAGTTGCAACTGTCCTGCTGGACACATTCTGACCATTTCCTGGATCCCTTCCATGCTGAATGGATTAATAAAATGTGTGTGTTCATTTGCACTGTGCATAGGACACTAGTATTTTGTGTGGGGACTGGATGGGATGGGGGAGGGGGGTGGGGGGGGATTAGCTAGTCTCTGCACACAGGTGTCCTCCTATATGGCAGATGTGGATTAAGTTGCTACCTTCAGTACAATGTGGCTGCCATTTCTGCCTCAACTGTTAGTTCCTTTTGCTTGAGGTTCGCTCATCCTGACTGAAGACCACTGAGTCTAGTGCACGCTGAGTAATGTCTATGGACAAAACCATGCTGCACTGCAGGTGGGGCAGATGTAACATGTGCATAGAGAGTTAGATTTGAGCGAGGTGTGTTCAAACTGAAATGTAAATTGCAATGCAAGTCTAAAACAGCCAATATTTACCCTGCACAGAAACCAAATAACTCAAATCTATCTCGCTCTCTTCTCTGCACATGTTACATCTGCCCACCTGCACTGCAGCATGGTTTTGCCCATTTGAGAAAAAATTGTCCTCTTTAAAATCAAGTCTCAATTAGAGACCATTAGGTCTTTGCAAGCAATGTTAACATAGCATTTTGTATTGGGTGCAGTTGCATGCGGAATATAGGTATGCCACATATCCTTTTAATCAGCAGTGTCTGCTTGTGCACCTTATTTACATAATGTTGGGTAGAAAATGCAGAAAAAGACCCCTGGATGTAATAACCAATTCGGTGCAATTAGAAGAACAGTCTACTGTGACTGCAGCAACGACGTAGGACGACACCTCTGTATGTCCCTCCCCATTATGACCTCTACTATAAATGAATGTATAAATGATCTAGTTCTCTTTGTGAAATTGGCTTTGTGGATAGCTGTGCAACTTTGCGTTGGCCAAAGGTGCAATTATTAAGGCTCTTGGACTGGATCTGCACAGCCTTATTGTGCATGCAGTGTGACCAGTACATGCAGAGGGAAGGCCCTGTCTTTCAGTTCCCACAGGACCTGTTGGGCAGGTGGGTGTGTGCACTCGCACTAATCCTCTCTGCTTTATAAAGCAAACAGCCAATACCTGCTGATGAGTGTTTGCTGGATTCCCTGTACACGCATGAATCACTTGTCCCTCCTTAGTGGAAACAATTGTGCAACTACTGGATACTTTGTAAGTGTAAACATTCCGTAGTAACTTACCCGGTGTCCCTGTTGTGCAGAAAAAAATCCGTTCTGCCTGACGTTGCATGGGCCATTGGGTCGACCCATTGTAGAGCGACATACATTGTGTCGGCAGGCCATAGGTCAACACCTATAAAAGGTTGACAAGGACTATGGGCTGAGGTGAAAAAAGTTGACATGGGTGTCTGTTGGCTTACTTCGACATGTACACCATATAACTGTGCCGCTCCCCTCGCACCATGCTTTGGGCACTATTTATTCTCCCTCCTCGCCTAGTGGATGGTAGGGTAAAAAAAAAAAAATCCTTTTAAAAACCATGTTGACCACTATAGTCCATGTCACCCTAAGGATTATTGATGATGGTGGTGTTTTTTTTTTTTATTGGTACCCCAAGAGCGTATCAGTCGACAGATTGATGATGTTTTTTGTTTTAACCGACTTGTACCACCCCAGTGAACATAAAGGTAGAATAAAATAGTGTGCCAAGCACAGCGAGGTGCCGTGCCCTATGCATGGTGGGTGCAGTGGTACACTCATAACAGTGTCCGTGTCGACATAGACACCAAAAAAACACGTGAAAAATCTGTCAGCCACGTTCCCGCCAACCATATTTAAGCGTTCGACCATTGGTGGTTCGTAGATCCGCTATATACTACAACTTGCCCTTAAGTCTGTCCAATTGCAGCAGTGACCATGGCGGACTCATGAGGTGCTGTGACTAGCTTGTGTCGCTAAGCAAATTATTATATCGATTATTATGTCAAATTGCAGGTTCCTCTCCCGTTCTGCTGCATGCAAACTTCACGTACATTTTGGAAACCTTGTTGCAATTTATTTGTTTTTATTACATAAGAACTTCTGACAAAGTGACATTTAGTCACTGATGCTATATACTGAGGTAAATGCACTAAGGGGAGTATTCAATCCCCCACCCCTATTTCCAACGAGGGAGATAGCGGCAAGTGCCTATTCAATGCTGTCTTTCCCGACTGCATTGAACAGGCATCTCAGCAGAACGGACCCAAGTTTAAAAGCAGTCGGGCCCCTTTTTTCCCGGGAACATCCGTCGGGTGTATCTCGACCATCCACAGCCATTTCTCGCAGCCACGCCCCCTTTCCGGCATACGGCATGTGGGACACTGAATCTCAGTATATAAGTTGGGTGGGCCAGGGTCACAACTGTCGTGACGTCCCGACAGTCGTGACCCGGAATTGAATTCTTCCCTAAAACTGAGATTCTAATTGTGATTTGTGTAGCACTAATCCTCCCAAACAACCCATCTAACAAGATATTAGTTAGCTGCGGTAATTACAAGTATTGTGGATTTTTATTTTGGAGTGGCATGTGAAGTATAATCACCTATACTTTTTGAATTTGAAATTGTTGGCAATTACGTATCGGACATGACCTTATGGGGGGGCACAAATGATGAAAGCACTTCTGTTAGCGCCTTATAAAGCACTCTAAATGGCTTTCTATGTTTTCGCCAGTGTATATACACATGATGATTAATGCTGTAAGTGGCTGTGTGTATATATGGATGGATGGCAATAACCATTCCGTGACCATACAAATGCCTCACTCTTAATTGCCTTTTTTTCCTTTAAAGGATTAGGGAGTGGGGTCTGTAGGAATTGATGGGAGAGGAAGGGACAATTCCCAAGGTAATTTCTAACAGGATGGACGTTCCTAGAAATACGGCAGTTTTGTCTATCCAGGGAATAGTAGCTCTTGTTTAGCCCCGTGCACCTTTTTTTTTTTTTTTTTTTTTTATTATTGGTTTTTGTTTTTCTGCTATATATAATAAAGGTGATTTTAGAATCAAAAAGACTGCAGCTAATCACTGGTGACATCACTGGCTAATGGTCTGAAATGTCATCTTGTGTGTACATAGGTCTTGGAATTTGGCCTATGATGTGTTTTGATTAAAGATACACATTATAAAATAAAAGAGTACATAAGAAGTATATATATATATATATATATATATCTCTCTATCTATCTATCTATCTATCTATCTATCTATCTATCTATATATATATATATATATATATATATATATATATATATATATATATATCAAAAAGAGAAAATATTATTGTACATTAGTAGAATGTTTTTAAATAATTGTTGGGTGGTATAATTAAGCAGAGCTGTCCCATATGCTGATAATTCCAGTATCTGGAGAAGATTGACTTCAACTAAAAACCGTATTTGTAGGCTAATTTGGCTGCAGACCGTTATAGAATTGTTGGTTTGTTACAGACTTTAACTTTCGATTGTCCAATGGGGCAGTGACTGATGTGCGTTATTAAATGTTCTCTACAGCGCAGTTTATATGGTAATGCTAGATAAATCATAATAATAAACCATTTGGCCATGTACTGGCAGATCTGGTATTTTATTGCGTTTTTTTTTTTCTATTTGTTTAAAGGACAGGGTGTTTTTTTTTTTTTTTTTTTTTTTTTTTTTATAAATCAAAAAACTTTTTCCTATTGATATAAAGGTCCTGTAAAGGTGCCCATACGATTTTGGGCCCTTTTCACCCGATTTTGACGCATCGGGCCTTATGTGCCAAACCTCTGATTCCCGGACCCGTGGCCATTGGGCGAGGGGGATCGCAAATGCTGCACCTAAGATTTTTAGGATATGGCACTACTTGCTGAGGGTTGTATATGATACATCATATGCTGAAGGACCGCATATACGAGGTACGTTGCGGATAAGTGTATGGAGGCCTTAAGTACCTTTCACAGCTGTTTGGGTCACTGTTTGATATACAGTACAAACGTGTTGGGGTACAGCTAGATCTCTCTAGCAGCTCACCGGCAAATGCAGTCATTATTCACCGTGATACCTTCAGGCCTGGCCAGCATTGGAATGAGACTAATAGGACGTTTTGGGCTGATGCAGCTAGTTGGCCGTCCTGGTCTCAACCTGAATATATGTACCATTTGTCGTCTACCTTGGACTGAGGACCGATGCCCTTACCATCCAAAAATATTGTGATCACATAATTGTATTAGAAGCGACGGGGCCTTTAGCAATAGTGAGAAATCCTAGCAATAAGTGAAGTTACGTTATGAAAGATGGTTGGAAGAATGACATGTTCAGCTTCTTTTTGGCTGCGGTAGTATAAAAATATGTTACTTTTGTTGGCAGTGACTACAGTGTGCAATTGAGTTGATACATATTATAATGTAAATTGTGTATGTGGAGGTGTGTGTGAAGTATGTTGGGACAAAGGTAGACATGAAATTCTTTTGTGCGGTGCAGATAAAAATGAGCCGGGTCTCCCCTCCCCCCTCCAGCAAGCATCTGGGGACAGAGAAGAATCCAGGAGATTAGGGTTATAGACTGAACTTCCCATCCTTCCTCCAGCGCGCACATCCTAGCTGTGCACAGGCTCGGGGGACATAAGGGCCAAATTGGAGCTTTCTATTTACTGTTTTGAAAGCACTCCTTGCTGTTTATTTAGTATGTATATGTTCTGCATCCATATAGCTATGCACCTCTGTGATTGAGACCTCCAGTCGTTGCACTCCAATATATTGCAATGTGTTGGGACCGCCTATGTACAGATCATTGTAATTACATTTGACTCTGTTTATATTTTTAGAGTGTATTGGTTGCATGTCTAAGAGGACTTCCCTATATCATTTATATAGCGTCATTGTGGTTAACCCTTTGAGTGCAAAGGCAATTTGTCAAAATAGGTGTGAAAATTGCCTAGCAAACCTTTTTCTTAAACCATTGGAGTGCCGTTGCTGTGAGAGAACCCCAAAATTTCTGTTACAAATATGGCAGCGTCACAGCGACTGTGACAGTTGCTGTGTAGTAAATTGTCCAGTACAGGCTGATTCAGAGGTGGTGGGGAAGGGCTGTGCAATCCTTATATAAGGGGAAATAACTTATTTTGTGTCTTAAATTCTGTGACTGACTTGCCATTGACTCAAATGGATGTTTTTACACTAAATGAATGCGCAAATATGAGAAGCTTGCACTAAACCGAGTATTAATGTAAAGACCTTTTAGTTTCATAGAATGAGAACTTTTTAGATCTGCATATTTGATGGGTTGCTTTGTAACATCAGTGTGATAATAATCAGCATTATAACTGATCATCCTCCTTATGTGTGGGTCTGTTGTGTAAGCGCTTCAGTTTACTATTGCTACATAAAGCTGTGGAGTGTAACACAGGATCTGTAGCACTGGTGGTGAACTACTCCTGAAAGTGCTTTTTGATGGTGTCCGCGTCCTGTCCACTGGGGTGTGAGGGTGTATAATGTGTTGCCATTGGAAGGAATGGATCTCTGTATATTAACAAGGATGCAGGGGTTTATGTCCATTCAGCCCTAAGAATTCAGGGATGTCGAGCACCAATGTTGGGTAATGAGACCTGGCTTTCAGGCTGGTCAACTTCAAGATTACCTTTACTGGGAGTAAGAAGCCCAGGCCACACCATACAATTGTCCCGATACCGTTCTTCCTCCATACCTTGGCTGCCTGGAAGTAGCGCCGTAGTTCTTAGCATAGAACGTGTTTGCACTACAATGTAGTCCAGTGTTGGTGTGCTTTAAACCACTCCTGCTGACCATTTGTTGGGATTGTGTGTAGTGTAGTCGCCCATGGAAACCCAATGTGTGACAACCCAAATGAACAGTTCTTGTGCTGATGTTGCTTCCAGAGGCAGTTCGGAACACTAGTGATGGATGCACCCAATACTATTATGGACGCTATGTGCTTCGACAGTTCTGTATTTGTGAGCTTGTGCGGTGTATTGGCTTGTGGTTGAGATGCTGTTGCTCCTGTACAAACTGTACGTGCTGAAAATCTGAGCTCTTCAGTATTGACCCATTCTCTGCTGCTTATGTTTCTCTATGTAGATTCTGTGCACTTGTCCGTAATGGGTGTGGTTAAAATGTGAGGTAATTGTCACCATCAAAGAGGGGGGGGGGGGGGGGGGATTCAATTTGTAAGTGGCCATTTATCAATTCAGTAAATTCCCAGGATGGCAACTGTTATGCACAATATAGTTGAAGACTAAGTGCCAGTTGCAATGCCCAACACACTCCACTATCCCTCAATCCCAATTCTGCTCTCACCTCTGGAGGGTGCGCACTGAAATCTGATGGGTACAGTCTCAGGTATACTTGTGGGAATTGAATCACCTGGGAGCTAAAATTTCCTGTGTAACAATTGAAACACTCCTGGTCAACAGTGTAACGTCAAACAGTACAGTGTCGGCAGGGGCTGATGGTGGGGATGGCCAAGGCAGATGGGAAGGATAAAGGCCTTGGTACTAAGTTATGCAGAAGGGTGTGCTTTGAGTAGGTGGGTTTTCACTGTCTAGTTTGAAGCTTTGCAAGGTCAGTGAGAGTAAGTTCCAGTGAAAGGGGGCAGCACGGGAAAAATGTTGGATATACACGTGCAATGCAGTGGCCATCATAGACGAGAGGTGACTGTCATTGGCCAGTCGGGGATGGTGGGAGGGAGAATATAGGGAGCACTTTTTACTCCGGCATTGACCAGTCAGGTGAAGGGGCAAACTGCTATCGACATTTAAAGGCTTAAATTATATACCCCCCCATCGCCACATAGTACCAACCAATCCACTCCTACAGTATCATGTCATTGTTCAATCTCGGCCTGTATTAAGGCAGTTAGGCGCTGATTGGCTGGCACTTGATCACTCTCCAGTGTTTAGTACCGAAGGCCTGTGATTGGCCACTATTATTTATTTATTTGCAGTTTCTTATATAGCGCAACAGATTCCGTTGCGCTTTACAATAGTAGACAGTGATAAAACAAACTGGGTAACAGACAGACTTGGAGGTAGGAGTGCCCTGCTGCAAGCTTACAATCTATAGTTCGCTCTGCGCCACACACACACACACACACACACACACACACACACACACACACACACCCCCCCCCCCCCCCCCCCACTAACACAATCATAAGCCCACTATCCATGTCATACCCCCATTATCCACGTGGACGTAGAGATACTTTTATAAAGTGTGGCGAGTGCAGCGAGCCACCGAGCCCGAAGTGTGGCGAGGGGACGCGGATCCACTTGCCACACTTTATAAAATTAACTCCACGCCCACGTGCATAATGGGGGTATGACGTGGATAGTAAGGATATGACCCATTATGTATTAGCAGAGCTCCAACTACGTACTTTACATAGCCAGCATAGTGGTGTTTTGGTATTCTCAATACACCACTATGCAAACTACGTAAAGGGCGCCCTTCTTTTTTTACTTTGTCAAATCTGTTTAAAAACAGTTTAATTGTGTTTGCAAAGCTGTTGTCCATACAGTTTGTGTTGGGGTCATATTCACTCCATGGGTGATGACTATTATTATTTTAGACCGCATATTGGCTACTGCCTCACAGCACGGAGGCCATGGGTTCAATTCCCACCATGGCCTCTCTGTGGAGTTTTTATGTTCTCCACTTGCTTGCGTGATTTTCCTCCGGGTACTCCGGTTTCCTCACACAATCTGAAAATACACTGATGGATTGATTGGCTCCCATCAAAAATGATTTTACTGTTTAAAATCTAAGGAGTGTCGCAGCTGCCTATTGCTGACGATTGAATCGTCCCAGTGTCTTACTGCTACAGGTTGCTGCAGTTTTACTAGAAGATCGCACAACCTTCATAGAAAATGCATGAGCTTTCTTCATCTGCTTCTGTGTCCTCATACTCTAATCCCCATACGTGCCAGCCCTGCTTTAGCTGTAGGACAGTGATCCCTATATATGTGACACAAGGTTCCGTTTATCCAACGGTGATCAGGGAGTAATGCATGGCTGCAACTGGTGTAAAGATGTTTGTGACAGAGACCTAAGTGCTCCTGGCTGCTAGCCAGCAGTCCATGCTGGCTCTGGAAGGGCCTGTGAGCCCCCAGACCATCTGCTACTGGTAATTTGAGGACTGGTTCTCTTGTGAATCAAATTCTGAAAACAGGATGCCCCAGCTCCTATTCATGTGCGTGAAATCAGATTTCAGCCTTGTGGTAGCCGTGCCCATTCTAGACTTCCCAGAAATCTTTTTAAGGAGATATTAGCAATTTTCAAGTGAGCCTTTTACCCACTTAATGAGAGTGAATCCATCTTTTAGGTGCCCTAATATGGTTCCTCTCAGAATGGGCCTCTTTTTAGAAGTGGTTTTCTAGTAGTTATTCCTAGCTCCTGTCTAGCACTGCTGCAGAAGTCCTTGGCTCCAGAGAGATGGAACATTGAAAACACGGTGAGGACAGTAGGGTTCCTAAAGTATCAGATTGTACAGGAGATGGCTGCCTCGCAGTCACTTTTTGGCCACTTGTGCTCTTGTGAGGTGTCTGATAAGCCCATAATATGGAACCAGCCACCTGTGTGAAAGGAGGAGGAACCGTAATCCTGAAGTTTCACGCACCTAGTTGCTTGACCACCCTTATTGGAACTTGTGTTATGCACCCAAGATGGCTGCCTTACCTGGTGTTATGGGCAAGAGGAACATGTGGAACTATTATCAGTGGGTGTCTTTTTTTTTTTTTTTTTTTTTTTTTTTTTTACCCGTATGTCTTTTTAAACCTGTATTTCTTATCTTGCCGTCAGTGTCCTTTATAACATGTCCAACATGGCTGCCTCACCTTGGGGGCGATTCAGTTATTTTGCGCTCCCAGTCTTCAAAACCAAAGTGCTGGTCACAACATCAACAGTGCTGTTGTGACACCCAAAAAGGTTCACGTCACACACATCCACTCACCACCTCTGAGGGCCGATAGCTGAAATGTCTCTCGGCAGTTCATCATGTCAAAGTGTAACAATAATTGTATTGCTATGTTGGGCGTCATCTAGTGGTGGCTGTGTTGGGAATCCAAAATTAGATCCCCCTCCATAGGTCTTATATCCATGTATTGCTTCTATTGCCATTTATATCCTATATAACCTACCCAAGATGTCTGCTTTGCCTGTTACTCCCGTCAGTATGATGACCAATGCATGGATCCTGATGGCTTATGTGTCCTGCTTAAAAATTATGTAGCTCCCACATTTTGTCATCTCGTCCAGGCATTGCCGTTTCTTCCAAGTGTAATCCTGTGCAGTGCATCCAAGATGGCTGCCTGGTCTGGTGCTTTTCTGCGTAGTAATCCTTGGAACCAAGGACGCAGAAGGGCTGTTAAATTCTTGTGTTCCTGGTTTCCGTAAAACACATTGGATATTATTGGAGAAAAGTGTTTAATAGATACAATTTATTATTTACAGTTGACTGCTGAAACTCTGGTATTGATTTGATAATGGCAGGATACCCTTTTTTTCCCCCTATGCACACCAGGCCTTTCTGCCTGGACTAACACCATTGATTGTCATTGTATTTTTGTGGTTAAAATTATATCCTAGAATGGTTTTGGGCGTGTAGGTCTTCATTTATTCAACGTCATTTGTGGGAAGTGTTGACCACATGGTGAGCACAGCTGGGATGTCATTAATCTCTCAGGTAAATCTGCTGCTACTATATGTTGACCCTTTTGTTACCCTCCATGCACCATGAGCGGCCCTTGGTCGTATTTTGGTACGTTGAGAATTCAGAAGTGTATGCCTGTGTGTGTGTTTGTATACAAGATCTCTTAAATGCTGGTATGTGTGGTCCCGCACAGTGCTGTGTATTTGGTGATTGGACCATTTGCTGAAATGGTTGGATGCAGTTGACTGTATTGGAGTAACCATATTGTCATACAAGATAAGATGGGGAATTGGCTTATAGCCATTGGTTGTATAGCAATATTTACAATGCCAGAAGCTGATTAGTTGCTATGAGCGAGTTCTCCACTCGAAGAAGATACCTCCTATTTATTTATTTATTTTATTAACTGTTTCTTATATAGCGCATACATATTCCGCAGCGCTTTACAGAGGATATTTGAACATTCACATCAGTCCCTGTCCCAGTGGAGCTTACAATCTATATTCCCTACCACATGTACATGCACACAGACATTCTAGGGTTAATTTTGTTGTGAGCCAATTGGCCTACCAGTATATTTTTGGATTGTGGGAGGAAACCGGAGTACCCAGAGGAAACCCACACAAGCACGGGGAGAATATACAAACTCCGCACAGTTAGGGCCATGGTGGGAATCAAATCCATGACCTCAGTGCTGTAAGGCAGTAATGCTAACCATTACACCATCCATACTGCCCAATCTATGCCGCTATCTGAGAACCATTGCATGTTGGGATGTCTGAACACATTGACAATAGTGAATTGACCCTACTAGAACAAGACTTGGTAACAGACAGACATAGAAGTCACAATCTTAAGGTTTGGTATGACTTGCCAACGGTCGTGACCTGTCTGCTGGTATGCCGACAGGGAGGGGAGCGCGTTGATGGGGGTCACTGGGCTCTGTGACATACTTCGATCACCATACGTTCTATTCTCCCTGTATGGTGGTTGTGGACCCCCACAAGGGATCCTGTCCCCTGTTGGTCGGGATCTCGACTGTCGGGCAGTTGAGTAGTCCATGTACTGACCGTCGGGATCCCAACTGTCAGCGAGTCATCTGGAACCCCAATCCTATTATCTATAGGGAAATGGGCACTGATACACAAGTATAGGTGCTAGCTGTTGTATATTGGTCCAACCAGATTGCAGAGGGTGTGGAGGGGGAGGGGGGGGGGGGGTTGTATGATATGGTCACACAGTAATGTAAATAGAATATGAAAGTAAAGGAAGGCAATATGTAATGTTATGTAGGGATGTAATTAGGTAGGAAGCCGATGATTGGGTGGTTTTGGCTCTTGTTGGAAGATGGTCATTTTTTTATCTTTATTTTTTTTTATTGTTGCTTCAGATTTTTTTGACGTGTGTGTGTGTGTGTGTATCTTCCTGAATAAACCTCCTGTGTTCCCATTGTAACGGAGATGCTGCCGCCGTGGTCCGTATGTGTATAGCTGCAGCTATAATGGCTGATGGGCTGGATTCCAGGTCATGGCTTTTTGTCTCTTGCTGTGTTGTTCTTGGTCCTTTTTTATAAATCTGTGTCAGTGCAGTAGTGCGGGGGTTAACGCCCTGTGGTTCAGGATAGGGCGAGCATCTCCTGGAGGACCCTGAGCAGATGCACTGGGAGGAGGAGGGGGGAAGGGCAGTATTTACATAACTGATTAAGGCCTTGAGGGGGGATTACCGACAAGGGGGGGGGGAGGGTTTGATGATCGCACAATAGATGCTACAAAGGGTGCAGATACTTTGCATTCCCCTAGAATGCCCTTTTATTGTAGGGAATTTTCATCCGGGGCTGACTTGAGAACCGGACTAATCACCAGTGGGTTTCTTCCAGTTAGAATCTCCCAAAAAATAAATCAATTGCACTAAACCATACTCCATCAGCACAATCCACTTCCGATTTACCACACACGTGCAATTGTTCATGCACACTGACCATTCCTAACAGTAAGGGGACGTTTGCTAATAAAAGGCTTGTATGGCTTTTTCACCATTTTTTTTATTCTGCTGTTGTATGAGCTGTGATTTACTTTGTGTCATCGGTTAATGATGGCGATACACATGGTCACTGTTGTGTAATACGCAGGTGACCCGCAATCCGAGAGAGGAGATTCCCCACTCTAGTTTTCTAGTCTAGCCTAATGTTTTATCCAGTAATATTTCTTTGTGTGTGTAGAGAATGGGTATCCCAATCTGCGCACTCTACTAAAGTGGAGCAGCGCCTCTGTAGGGACCTCTGTTCGATGGGTCCAGAGTTTTACAGATGCAAAAAGAGGTTCAGAGGGCGCTCTAAATAAATCTTTACATTTAAAAAAAAAAAATGTAAATTCAATAAAATATTGGTCAGCAAATAAAATCCCAATGGAACAATACAGTACAAAAGTACTCCACTGTATTGTTCTACTGGAATTTTATTTGCTGACCAATATTTTATTGAATTTTTATTTATTAAAAATTTAAAGATTTATTTAGAGCACCCTCTGAACCTCTTTTTGCATATTTATGCGTGTATCTATCAACATAGGACTGTCTTTTAACTTTCTGACTATTTTCTGCTGCTGGGTTTCATGGCAATATTTAGAATGTACCCATTTCTGTATTTCTAAAGAATCCAGTCTCTGAGTGCTCAGTGTCATATATTATAGGGTAAGTGATGATTCTAGCAGGAGTCTAGTGAAACGATCTCTATGCTGCCCCCTATATTGCTTGTGTCGGCAGAGGCAGGCATTGAGGTATTTACAAGAGCAAATCCATATATCCACAAACCTAGTAAATAACCGTGTACTTGCGGTATTACTGAAACGTGGATCGCAGTGATTTATCTACATGCGGATCTTGGTCATCAAAATGATTCAACATATTTTTAATGGGGGAAAAAAAGTTTATTTTGAACAAGACACAGTTTCGGTCAACGTGCTTTGGGTTGACCACTGGAGGTCGACTGTCCTTTGACCGACAACTGAAATAGGTAGACATGGGTATTCCATGGGTTGGCAGGTCGACACGAGCATTAGGTTGACAATGGGATGGTTGACCTGATGATTTCAGTTGTCGGGCCCCCCACGGAATGTCGACAGTCGACATGGACACATCTAAATGAACCGCCTCACCTATACAGCCCGTCGGCTAAAATAATAGGTGTGAAAAACTCATGTCAACCTTTTGACTGTCTACCTAATGTTTGTCGACCCTTACAATTTGGTCAACCTATTTCAGATGTCGACCCAATGCGTGTTGACCCTAATAGGGCCCTTTCATAGAGCTATTTGGACTTGGGTAATGGCTGAGTAAACCCAGGTCCAAAGTCTGTGTGAATGGGTCCACCCGGGTAACACTTGCAGGGCTTGACTGTACCAGGGTTATTCTCATGTGTGATCTGGGTAGCCTCCGGTGTCAAAGGCGTGACCAAGGTCATTCCTAGAAGGAGCTATTGGCGGGCTCAGTAGAGTTCGGAGTTAACTTCTTGCCCTAGTGTCCACTGTTATACTGAAGACCTGGTTCACTGGAAGACCTGGGTTCAGTGTGAATGAGGACAACCTGGGAATAACCCGGATCCATCTGCTGGAGTGAAAGGGGGGTAATTGAAATAAAACTAGTCTCCAACCCATGCTCAGTGTCCCGGGTCAGATCTGGGTTTTGGGTCTAAAAGTGGTGGTGGGCTCTTGTGATTTAATGCCAGCTGGGACCGCCCACTGCGTGCCATTATGGTATCGTATTTCTGTGCGCTGAGAGACTTGACCCACAAAGTCACCGGAAGTATTTTCTGGCAGCATTTGCGTTTAGGTACAACTTTAGCACAAAGCAATTCTGACCAATCGGAGGTTGTTTTAATAATACACTAGCGCTAGACAGATCAAAGCTAATTGATGGTTGGTTTTTGAGGTCCAGTTTACATCTTGCTTAGGCCAGAGTAGATCAGATTTTATTAAATCTATTGCATGTCCTGGTGATTGTTAACCTTAGCTGGCTGGAACAGATGCCCTTCCACCCTGGGACACCCTGTGGTCCATAATAATAGAGGATGTTTGAACAAAGAAATGGGCGGGGCTGTTAGTCTGGTGTCTGCACTGCTTACACCTGCCTTGTTTATTTGCTTGTCCCGAGGAAGGTTCACAGATTGCAGACCAGGTTCATAGGCTAGGCTCCCTGAGAGGCAAATGACTTGTGTCCAATCATTCCCTGTCCCATTGTGGAAAATGTTTTACAATGATTCACATGACGCAGCAGATGTATAAAAACAATTGCAATGGTTGGTACCTGCCTTTTATATCCACAGTACTACATTTCTGGTGTAGGCCAATTCTGTAGGCATTACTATGGACATAATTTGCACTGTCCCCCCTTTCTTGTTATACCCCCTTGTCGTATATGTCCTGCGAAAGGGAGGTTACCATTACAGGTTTCAATTACAACTCTGAAACTATTGGATACCTATGGTGATATAACATTTATTATATTCTTTATATGGTTATACACCGAGCGCTTCTTTGTTCATTATACCACTTTGTACCACTTTTTTTTTTTTAGAGAACACAGAAACCCGATAACTGGGTTTTTACCGCATTTCTGGTTTAGAGCATCCCGCCCTATATCCGGTTGGACATTTAGGGGCATATTATTCAATCCCGGCTGATACTTACAATCCTCTATTCAATGGTTTTGTTTTTTGTTTTACGACACTGGGAAAGAGGTGGATTGGCGAACTTCATGACTTTTTCCATAGACATGGCTGACGTTTCCGCGATAGCAGATTTGGCTTTTCAAAGAGCCAAATCTACAGCGGTGAGTACCGGGAAAAGGTCCCGACCGATAACTCAGAGTATCGGAATTATTGGCCAGCTTTGAATACCGCCATTTGTCTCTGTTGTATTTTTTGCTTTAAAACTTTACTGTGACAGGTCTCCGACTTCAGACTAGAATCAACCTAAAGAACTTGAAATGTACCGATCATCTACACACATCATACCTTTTTATTCAGTCGGTATTTGGATATACTAATGTAGGGCAGCATGTTAGCACCGTGGTAAGCTTTCTGCCTCACCACAATGAGGTCTTGGGTTTTGATTCCTACCAAAGCCCTATATGTGTGGAGTTTGTGTGTACTCTCCGTATTTGCCTGTGTTCGCACCAGGTACTCCAGTTTCCTCCCACAATCCAAAAACGTACTCGTGGATTCTGACCCCTTATATATATGTTTGTGCATGTGTGGTAGGAATGATAGACTGTGAGCTGCACTGGAGCAGGGATGACTAATATCTGTAGCGGAAGATGTGTGCACTATATAAACCGTACATTAATAACCTGGTGCCATTTGCACAATGCCGATATCACCAGTTCCTATGGAATTGATGGGCAGAGTATTCATTTGCGGTCTCTATTTGTAAGTGATGGGGTCCACATTCAGTTTGAGGATTTGAAAGCGATTAGAATGTTTAATATTAGGCTGGTTCCGCTAGCGACGGATAGTCGTGGCACAAGTTCCTTTTCCTTATATGCTACAGGGAGCCGAATGCTATTTGTGTGTAGTATATCTGATGCTAAAAACAAATTGTTTAATACGGTCCTCTATTCCTGGTCTTGGGGTTACAAGGTCACCGAAATATGTTGGGGGAAGAAAATCCTATGGTTATCTGTTCCAGGATTACAGTACAAGCGCTGTTTCAAATTATGGGCGCAATTGAATTGTTTTGTCAGCGGTGTTAGTTGTTGGGGGGGGGGGGGGGGGGCGCAACAACAGAGCAATTCAGTTACTGCTCTGTTTGGGGCAGGAATACCGCTGGCATTTCTGCTGGCAGCCTTCTGAGATGGATAGTATCCCATATAGACACCCAAACGGCACTTTTTGCTTTGCATACTTTAAGTCTGGTATCGCTGCTTCACACGACAAAACATCTACTTGAGCACGACAAGTGCAGTAATGGGTGCTTAGAAAAATGCACTAGTTCCGTTGAGAAGCCATTATCACTACTAGGAAAATCATTGAGGGAGAATTCAATTGTTTAAGAAGTGCCAACATTTTCTTCTGGCAGTCCCATGTGGCGGCAAGAAGAAATGTGCATATAGTGACCGGGTTAGGAGTCCAAATTTACATTTTTTAACATGCCCAAAACTTAAGTTGGATTTAGCTGTTTTATACCACTAAAACGACAACGTCTAGGTCAGGTAGGAAAGAAAAAGTTGACTAGCACCCCACAATAACTTTTTATATGGGAGAATTGAATTTCCATGTCTACAGGGGACCCTAGATTTACAGGGAAGTGTATGGATTTTGGGAGGGCTGGGTGCTGGCAGATGTACTTAGGGCACAACCACGACATTTGAGCACAGAAACAGAACTGTTATGTACAAGGATGTGAATCTTTCAATGCAGGGTATGGTTTGCGATGCACAAAAGCCGTCCATGGCAATGAAACTCTCCAGCCTTGCCGCCCCATGTCACCCCAGATTTGTGGATCTTTGTACACAGCCCAGTGGTAACGGTTTTGTTGTAAAATGAATTGCATTACACTTGCCAGTTTGTATTTGTACCGTCCTTTCCATGTGATCACGCTTTTTCATTATGGGAAAAAAAAAAGTTAAGGTTTGGCTGAAAACAGACATGCGAAATGTATAGCCGTATTGCAAAAAAAGAAAGTTGCTTTTGATTGTTAGCGAGCGCTGTTGTGGAGCGAGGGCATGTGTATGCCTTTTGTGGCCAGTTGTTGGTTTGTCTGCACTAATATCAGGTGACTCCGAGTCCGCCGCCGTCTGCTTTGACAACAGCAGGTGTGACAGTTCCCACTGACTGAAGATGAAGTGATTACTTTAATTAGATAAAAGACTTAGCTGGATTCCAATTAAACTTACCTGACTGTTCGCTAAACTGCTCAGCCGCCTTTGGTCACTTTAAGGCTGGATGTAGCGACAGAAAGTACCCCCTGTAGCCTGCGTATTAGTGAATCCTCCTATAAGCTTTGTCTCTTCATCCCGATCGGCTGACTCGAGTTGGCCACAAACCAAAGCAGTTCTAGACTCCCCAACCTCACTGAGCAGAGTAGCAATCGGTAGAACAGTAAATGTATGTCACCCACACGTTTTAGGGGCTGTAGTTAACGCTTGCTATAATGAAAGGCGATGTCTAGTTGCAGTTTGTTTCATTGACTTTAAGGGTTGTAAATATTGCTGTAAAGGTGCCCACATATGATGTTCTGATGAACTTTTTTTAGTTCAAAATGTATTGCATGCGGTTCACATTGTGTTTCTTTTGGCTTGCACTCGTCTCATATCACAAGTCAAACAAGTATTTGCATGTAGTACTAGATGGCATCGCATCTTGTACAAATCGTTAGCTGTTTTAGCGTATCGCATGCGATTTGAACTAGATGCAATGCGATCTAGTACAAAACGCTTCGAGGACAAAGTGTACAGTGTGTGGGCACCTTAAGAATAGATTTTCTGTAGATTTTGGTAGGGTAATGAAGTGACTAGTGGCAGTTTCCCCTTCTTGCTTAATTAAGCATACTATGGCTTTGTGAAGGTTTATTTGGAACCGTTATGGAGGCCTACACACTCAGGGATTTTTGCCTGTTTTCTAAGCGATCTGACTAGATTGCTTAGAAATTAAGCACAAATTGCTGTGCGTCGGGCCCGTAGCGATGTGCGGCCCGCGTGAGTCGCTATCACCAGGCTAGCAATTGCCTGTCTCGTAGGCACAGATCGCTCAGCACACATTGCTGGTGCAGCGCTGTGTGCTGAGCAATGCTAGATCGCTCAGCACAAAGCTCCCATCGCCTCGCGTGGTGGCCCCATTACAGTTTGGATGTTTGAACATTTTTTAAGCCCCCCCTTTCCCGGGTTTATTAGCATTGTCCAGCTGTTATGGGGATACTTGAGGTTGTATTGGGCCCATTGCTTTGATCGCTGTATAGCTATATAGAGGTCTTTCTGTGTGTCCCTGGTGTAATAGTGATGGGCTGTCACCAGTATGATGAATTTGCCCAATTTATACCCTGTTGGTGTTTATGTGGTCAGCTAAGACTGCAGGATATGATGGAGATCGTAATGGTTTTGTGTGTGTGTGTGTATAGTCAGACAACTGACCCCCCCACACGATTGGTGTGTTCGCCCATCCGCAAACTGGAATCTGGTTTGGTCATCTCTTAACATCCTGAAATCTCAGTTGAGCATTTGTGAAGCTTCCTATCCTCACCTTGTATTGTGTAGATAACATCAGGCAGTGTATTGTGCTTGTACAAGGAAAATCTGGGTCTATATCCTTTATGATCACTTGACAAATACAGGTTACTTTCCTTGGCAAATCTTCTTTTGTTTTGCAGGACAATTTAAGATCTATCTTGTTATTGCTCTCATTTGTTGTTATGCTGAGTGGGTGCCCTTTGATGGTATTGTAACACTGGTGCTGCTGCTAAC
This sequence comes from Crinia signifera, assembly GCF_055691185.1. Taxonomy (NCBI): domain Eukaryota; kingdom Metazoa; phylum Chordata; class Amphibia; order Anura; family Myobatrachidae; genus Crinia; species Crinia signifera. The sequence goes on from NC_139224.1 coordinate 144,481,508, forward strand.
CTGCTGATCTCAAGATGAGTGTGGTCTACAGTTCAACAATTGGTGCAAGAGCTCCTCCTGCTGGTGGACCTGCGCGTTTATTTAATGTCTATCATTTGTTTGCATGAAAGAAATGCATTAAAAATCTTCTATCCCCCAGGTTAAATGGTGTGGATATTGGGATAATTGGCGGGTGCTTGGGTTTGATGCATTATAGATAATTTGCGGGTGGGTTTTTTTTTTTTTCTCTAGCAAGATTAGAAGCTGTATGTTGATGGCTGTACAGTTACTGGGAGGTTTATATGTTGGTTTGTTCAAATTATTTATGTGATAGGCAGAACCAGTGCTGGTGGCGGCCAATCACAAAATGACAAACAAAAAGTGAATACTGTCCCTCACCACATAATTAAATCTAAAGCACCCCATACGTTACGCCAAGGTATAGCATGCAGCCTGACATGTGATATCTCTGCAGGGAGCTGCTGGACTCCCCTAAAGCTAGGATCGCATATGATATACATTATACGTTCCTTTTGCATATGATGTATCGTAAGTGATCCCAGTGGCGGCCTCTGGATCAGACAAATCCTTGCGGTAGCCATTTCGGAGATAAAGCACCTACGATATGGCATTTTTTTTTCATGCTTTATTGGCCCGATGGGTCAAAATTCGAGTGAAATAGGGCGATTATCACTTAAGTGTATGATCACCTTTTAAGAATCACAATTCACTTTATTTTTATTTTTTTCTAAATTTCTTAATCAGAAACCTTTTGGCCTAGCGGGTGCTATAGTAATACTGTGCGGTACAGTGATTCAAAAAGGTTTGGGAACCACTGAGCTATAGTATACCTGATGAACTGGAAGTCCCAGTGGGAATGTATCAAACCCTGTTAGCCACTGACTGATATGGTCTCTCCTTTTTAGGGGACATTTATTAAAGCTTGGAGAGAAAGTGTAGAGAGATAAAGGTGTCCATCTACTGAGCCTTGGGGAGAGATAAAGTATCAACCAGCTCTTAACTTTCATTTTTCAAACACAGCCTGTGACATGACAGGACTTAGATGATTGGTACTTTATATTCCTCCAAGGCTTAAATCAGGGATGGGGAACCTTTGGCCCTCCAGCATTTGTTAAACTACACATCCCATAATGCCCTGCAACAGTTTTAGCATGGCCAAATAGCAAAACTGTTGCAGGGCATGTTGGGATGAGTAGCTCAACAGCTGGAGGGCCAAAGGTTCCCCATCCCTGGCTTAAATACTCCTCTAAATTGCAACCAATCCTAACTGGAATGCTGCAGGCTGTGTTTGAAAAAAAAAAAAAATGACAGTAGCTGATTGGCTAGAACTTTCGTCTCTGTGGTATTCTATCACTTGCAGTTCCAGATCAGCTTGGGAACCTACCTCCTGCTTGTAGTTCATGAAGTGTCCTCTTCTCCCCACAGAGTGCAGCAGCAGCACCAAGCCCCGTGCTCGGCAACATTCCACCCAACGATACAATGCCAGGAGGGCCGATTCCCCCTGGGTTCTTCCAGGTAAGACCTCTTGTTCTCCTTGCACATAGCAGACTGGACAGGAGCCCACGTTTCACTGCTTACTCTGCAGCAGACGCTTCTAGCCAGCGATGAAGCAGGTGGTTATCTGCGTGGCAGCCAGATCTCTGATTAGTGGGCGTACAGGTGCAGAGTCTTCCTCCCTCTGTTACTCAGCTGCTAATTATGGGACCTGCTAATCAGCAGGAATTATCAGTGGCATTAATATTTAGCAAAGCTGTTAAACAAATGCTTGCAAAATGGCTAATTAATTTCTCTTAATTAAGACAACTGCTCATGCTAACTAGCCGTGCAGTCTCTGGCAAGTGGGTTCATAGGACACGCTTCTCGCAGGGTTGGAGGGGCGCAGCTGCAAAGGCTGGCCTGCAGAGAGTGTAATGCACTGCTGGTGTGCATGTGTCTGCAGAGAGGGGGTTCTGTCATTGTTAGCTTATATCCAGGGGTACTAAAGGAACAGACTATCTGGGGGACTTCCCGTGTCATATTGTCTACTTTACTAATGTTTTGTATGTCTTTTCTAGCAGGGTCCACCCGGATCTCAGCCGTCCCCACACTCACAGCCACCTACACACAACCCCAACATGATGGGTCCCCACGGTCAGGTAAGTCCTTTATTACGTGTCACATGGGGAGAAATGGTGGAAGAGATCATCTAGGTCAGTGGTTCCCAACCCTGGCCCTCAAGTACCCACAGCAGTGCATGTTTTGCAGGTCTCCACACAGAATCACAAGTGCTATAATTAGCTCCACCTGTGGATCTTTTCAAATGTGCCTGAATAATGAGTGCACCTGCCGGGTGACCTGGAAAACGTGCACTGGTGGTGGTACTTGAGGACCAGGGTTGGGAACCACTGATCTAGGAGATGTATTCTGTCTGCCGACTCTACACCTAAGGTCAAACTGCTTGTTGCCGTATGGGGCTCGTGGCTTTATTCATAGAGGTGCAGGAGTTTAAGAGGGGGGTGGGGGGATTACTGTTGTATTTCGCCATATTTAATTCTTTCTTTATATTACAGCCTTTTATGTCCCCTCGATATGGTGGTGGGCCCAGGCCACACTTAAGAATGGGAAGCCAGGTGAGTTGTAATTTTTAAATGTACAAAACAAAATTGGTTTTCATCTCCTTAATACATTGACTTTCACTAATCTTAGATGCTTTACCTCCCCTCTGCCTATTTCATCTTTTATCTCCCTCTGAGGGTATTATTGCTCTGCTTTACCTCTTTTGATATAATGGCATCTGTTGTCTTTGACCTCCCCCCTGAGGGCGTCGGTGCTCTGAAATCCGTGTCTGTCTTGTACCTTCCAACTGCTGCCACTGCTGTGTTTGTACCTCCCCTCTGATATCTGTTATTTTAGCCACCAGGTGGCGACCCAGGATCGCAGCGTTTGTTACCGAACTCCATGGACCCAACTCGACAAGGTAAGCTGCTTGCAAGGCTGCAGTGCCATGTTGTCACCATTCATTCAGAGTATCGCTTATACAGGAGATTTGTCTTTTCTTCCCTAAGGACACCCCGGTATGGGAGGACCCATGCAACGGATGAACCCCCCTAGACAAATAGGCCCTATGGGTCCTGGACCTCAGGTGAGGACCGTGTTTTGGTAATTAATCACATCACCTTTTCTTGTCCTCTCCTTAATTAACAGAATTGCTTAGAGTTTTGTTTATCAGAGGCTCTGTATTAATAAACTATATAATCCACTGACTCCTATACCCCAGTGAAGCAGAGGAGACTCGGAGATAGATGTATGAAGCAGTGATAATGGAGAAGTGTCCCATGGCCACCAATCAGCACTGAAGTAACATCTGTAATTTGCATAATATAAACTTATAAAGAGCAGCTGATTGGTTGCCATGGGCCACTTCTCTGGCTCACTTCTCCTCCTCCCTTGTCACTGCTTCATACATCCACCCCCTAGTCTGCTACCTGCTTGTAGTGTAAATGACTGATTTGGTGTAAAATGGAATTAAAGGTATGATTAATGTCCCTTTCATCTGCTAACTTGCCTATTTTATGGCTAGAAATAAACTGACCGTCCTCATCTGTCAGATGGTGGGAACAGGGTGGTTCTTTATGAACCTGAGGTTTCATGCCGGTGTCCTGTTTCAGATATCAAGCGTTAATCCATCAAATTCCAGTACGCAGCACTATTTTAAGCTGGCACAATACATTTTCGATTGATGTTACCGGTTCTAGGTCTCCATGCCACATTAGTACAGAAGAGCCCTTGTAAAAAAATTGTGCTGAAGTTATGCCAGTCGGCCTCTCTTGGCACGCCAGCTCGCAAGAGAATCTTCTAGCGTCTGTCATTTTTGTTTTGCTGAAAATGCACCTTATTCGCAACACAATGCAAATAGGAGGCAGGAGTCTGCTATTCCATCATCCATTATGCAATGCAGCGGCCAAATCCAAATGTCTGATTTGGGCCGCTCAGTGATGCTCACCAAGCCGGCGCGGAGACCAGGTGATCTGCTCTCACCCGGCCCAGCGTTGGGACAGGTGGGAGGGTACAGGAGGACGGTGCCACGTAAGTTGCTGCTGCTCACTCAGCGCCGTCCTCCCTGCCTCTTTTCATGTCTGAGATTGCCGGAAACCTCGCCTTTCGGTTTTGGCTGTGTTTCTGTCAAAAGCAGGTGGATTAGCGGTTATTTGGTCAATCCACCTGGAACAATCCTAAAAAAAATCTGCATTGAATAGATCGGAACCCTTTCCGACCTATTCATGTCAAACTGCTGCCTTTTGGCAAGATGGCAGTATTGACATCAATTGAATACCCCCCATAGTCTCCTCATGAGTCCTAGTCACATTGTGTTGTCAATAAGAGGCATTTGTAGCGAATAAGAAGCTCCACGTCATTAGTGTTGCATGGGACCTCACAGCCTACTCATGCCGGCCATATCCCTCTTCAGGCGCATCCGTATAATGGATTCTATTGCAGCGGTTCCCATCCTTGAATTTTGGAGACTTTAAAAGCCTGCTAAATTCCTGGGATAGGACACAAGCGTGTGACGGTTGTGTCATGGAGAACTAGTTACCAGCCTGTCATAAAGACACATAACCTGAGAACTAGTTACCAGCCTGTCATAAAGACACATAACCTAACAGCAATATCTGCTCCAGTGGCTGTGTACACCCAAAAGGAGCAACACTTCATTTGGTAATACGGCCCCCTTTGAAGTGGCTGCGCTGACACTCCCACTTGAATTCCCCCCCCCCCCCCCCCCCCCCCCCCCCTTCCCCCAATAGAGGTGAGGATCAGCAGATTAGCCTTTTATTCTATTCTACAGACTTTGCTACCTATAACCTTACGGTTGACCAGTGACCACCTGAAATAACATGGATAGTAATGGCGCACCCTCTTGGGGTTTAGCAGCCTGATTTGCTAATTCCGAAATGCTTGATGTTGTTTAGTCATCTGAAATGGTCAAAATGTTGAGCAGTTCAGGCATCAATCCGTTCTACACCGAATTACTTCAATCAAACTGCTGTTTAGTTAACAAGCATTAGCAGTCAGTAATCCTGCTGTTACTGGGTGGCGTCTTATACTGTATCACTAACCCTCTGGTTTTCTTCTCTTCCATTCCTGTCCGGATGTCCTCATTACCGTAGTCTGATCCTTGGTTATCGTTGCAGAATTATGGAAGTGGCATGAGACCACCGCCCAATTCCTTAGGGCCTGGCATGAACATGTAAGAAAATCTGTCCTAGAACCCTGGATGGTGGGGGTGGTGGGATTGATGTGTATATTTTTAGGATTATTTTTTATGCCCTTTTATGTTTGTTTTAGGGGTCCCGGAGCTGGCAGGCCGTGGCCAAACCCCAATAGTGCGAATTCGGTAAGTGGGTGAATGGTGCTAGAATTACCATTCATGTTGAGCCTCCTACGTACTGATGCTAAAAAGAAAAAAATTGGTTTTCACAATATTTATATACAAATAGCACCTGATTGGACGGCCGTATAAACTATCCACATCACCCTAATTTGATTTGACATTAGCTGCACAAATAGAATGCTTTATTTTACCCTGTGGTGCTTTTATTCTGTGGAGTTCTGAAATCATCAGTGTAGCGGTATGAAAATTATATATCTGGATGCTAGATGAGGGCTAGCTGCCTTTCTAAGGGGGTGGAAGGAGGTAGCCGTCTCTCTGAAGGGGTAGGGATTTAGGCATTTTACTAGTAAATTTAAAGTAGCAAATAAAGTGTTGCATTTTTTTAAATGTAATAATCTTACTAGTTACGTTTCAAGTAAAGTATTGGAAGGCATTATTTAGCTGGGTGAATGTGTTGCATTCAAAAATATATAATTGTTAATTGTTCATTCAGTGGAAGGGGGGGGGGGGGGGGTTAAATCCCTGAAATTATCATTGTCTGCCTTTATCATAAAGTGTGCACAGGGCTGAATGGTTTGCCCAGTCTGATGGAGTGCGGTTTCTAAGAGGACTTGATAAATGCTCACTGTGATTTGTTACCCTTAGTTGTTATAAAGAAAACATCTTAAATGTAATCTGTTTATATTGTTCTCAGATTTCATATTCGTCGTCTTCACCCGGCACTTACGTGGTAAGTTTGGTAGCAGAGATAACTGTGGGGTTCTAGAATCGGGCATGCTAATGACTTAAAGGACTGTACCGAAGTGGGTTAATCTAATTTAAGCTTGGCACCTATTCATTAATTCTGTATTTTAGGATACCAAAACCTTTTTATTTTATTTTTTTCGTTTTAGAGATATTAGAATTTAATCTTACTCACAATTTTAAATTCATTTGGAAAAGTATTAACTCTACTATGCTACTAATAACTGTTATTGCAGAAGGGGTTTTAGGAAAAGGCTTCATAGGGGGTTTCTCAATGAACTTCGTACTTAAGCCGTGACCAACACCTACTGTGCCTCCGTGCTGCTTTATTTTTTTATTATATTGACACACATCAGTCTGATATGCGAAGTCGTCAAGCATGTCTGTCCGTTGCAGTACATCGGGCAGTGTATGCCCTGCCGTGGCTGACCAGTCGATCTGGTTCTGTAGCCATAGGCTGCAGGATTTTCATATCATCTGATGGTTGTAAGACTGTCTGACAGGCATTTTATCTTGCCGTTTATGTCCAGCGTATAAGGGGATTTCTATATAGTCCACAAACAAATGTATCTTTTTGGCAACAGGCAATGTAACGTTTCTTTATTATAGTTAAACAATAAGTGTGGTTTACATGGGGGAATGTTGGCTTTCTGGGACATAGGAGATGACCAAATATACAGTATATGTACACATAGATGTCTATGAAACAGATTGTCGCACCATTCAGAAACCAATTCTTGTTCTGTGTTTACAGGGGCCCCCTGGTGGCGGAGGACCTCCAGGAACACCGATCATGCCCAGTCCTGCAGGTATGTACATTTGGGACACTTACATGTGTTATTTGTATCAACTATTAATATGCCGACTACACAATGTGCTAAACTGGGCATCCTCTTCCTCTGTGATGATAGTCACTAAGATCCAATTGTAAAGCGCAACGGAATATGCTGCACCATATAATACCGTGTTTCCCCGATAATTAGACCTACCCCGATAATAAGCCCTACCCCAGATTTTGGACGCTGGTCCAAAATAAGCCCTCCCCCGAAATTAAGCCCTATCAAATTTCCCATGTATTTTTTGGTATTTTGTAAGTGTAGCCCCCGCTCAGCCCCGCTGACCCCCGCTGACCTCCGCTCACCTCCTCTCACGCCCGCTCACCTCGCCTGCAACACCGCGGCTCCCGTTCCCAGGGATGCATTGCGGTAGGCGCGGCGTGACGTCACGCCGCGCACATCACCGCTCAGCTCAACGCCGCTCAGCACACACAGCGCCGGCAGGTGCAACAATACCGTTACTGGTACAGTACAGTAATCCCTTTAAAGAGATCCGTTACACAAACAGGTGGGGGTATGTACCATACGGTAGAATATGGATGACTGGGATGGTAATTGTTGACTGGGGCATTTTTTTAAAGGCGCAGTGGGGCTGTCAAGGTCTATTAAAATAAGCCCTCCCCCGAAAATAAGACCTATGGTCTTTTTTGAGCAAAAAATAAAAAATAAGACAGTGTCTTATTATCGTGGAAACACGGTAAATAAGATGGGTTCCGGATGACCTTCCGACAGTCGGAATTCCGACACTGAGAAGTGCTAAAAGCACGACATTCGTGATCCCAACTTAAGGGGCCATTCTCCCTCGTTGGAGGATACATGACCCCCATAGAGGGAGAATAGAACCTGCAGCGAGCCACCAAGCCCACAAGGGGCTTCGTAGTTCTTGCCCCCCTGTCTCAGCCCCTGCAGTTGGGACTCCAAAATTGGGCTAATGGCTGCCGCAATCCCACCTGTCGCCAGCTCATACCACACCGCACTAAGATATTACCCAAAATACTTAAGTCTCTCTGTTCCATTATACGATCCTGTATTTTGTAGGGAAACGTAATATTATTCAGCGTGTCTGATTTGAGCAAATCCATTTATAGATGTAACGATTGTGAGCGTTTGTTCTGGCTAAGTTGCCCTAAAAGTGGTGGCATTATGTTAATGTGTCAGCCAGCTGCAAGTACAGTGGTTTATGTGCAGCTAAACGTTCTATGGTCAGAAGTGTGACACAATGTCGATCAGTCCTGAAAGTCAACATAGACAGTAAGTCGGCAAGCGATATGTTGACGTTCAGAAATGTGAACGTGTTTAAAACGTTGATCCTATATTTTTGTTATTTTTAGAGTTAGGGTAAAACATGCAAAAAAAAAATAAACACTTATTCGACACATTGCTTGATGATCGAATGTCAACATTCTGAATGTAGACTTTTAATGCTACACCCAGTTAAATGGCTAATATTTGATATCTCTTATTTTACAGAGTCAACAAATTCAAGCGACAATATTTACACAATGATAAATCCCGGTCCTCCTACAGGGAACCGTTCAAATGTGAGTGGATGCTTGATGCGACACCTGACCGCTTATTGTATAGGCCTCTCCTGTGGTCTAAAGTTATAAAAGCCAGACTGAACCCTGTGTTGAGGCCACCTATTCTGTCCAATCACTTCACATCTGGGTTGGACAAAGACCATATTGTAATCCTTCTGTGATCAGTGTCCAGTAACCTTTTTTTTGGTATAGCTGTCATTATCCCTCCTGTAAGTTCAGGAGGTCACATTGCTCACGGGTAACGTAGCTCAGAAGCCACATAGCTATGTTTGAGAGAAATGTTAGGCTGTTAGCCAGTCCCAGCTGACGATTGAACTGGCAGCCTGTGATATGAACAGAAGCATGAGCAGTGATGATGCTGGCAGAAGCCCAAGAAGAGGGCTCTAGAACAGTGTATTGGCCAATCAGAGTTGGGAGTAACAGTCTATAAAGCTGGCCATACATCAGGACCACCAGCATCCGATCCAGATTGTGTCATGATTTCCCATGAACTTCCCAGCAGCTTCCAGGACACATAGTTGATCTTGTTAATCGTTGTTAACGTGGGAGAGGTGGTGTTGCCGCATGTTATGCTGCATGTGAGCGTAGTGAGATCTGGTACCAGCTGGGCAGGGAGAAAGTATAGTGCGTGAGCACTAAGCTGGTGTGCTGTGTGCTCTAGCAGGGATCGTTGGTGGGAGGAGTTTCACTCCTCCAGTACGGCAGTCAAGATGTTTCACAAAGACATTGTTACTGATATCTGGATTTTTGTGTGCTCTAGTTCCCAATGGGACCTGGTTCAGATGGGCCTATGGGAGGAATGGGCGGAATGGAACCTCATCATATGAACGGGTCGTTAGGTAAGTGGCAGAAAGTCTTAACATTGTTTGGTCTGCATTAACCATTCATCAATTAATTTATACAAAATGTAATGTGTGTGTGTGTGTTTTTTTCTTACTAACATCAGAAATGTTTTCCCCCTCGTTAGGGTCTGGCGACATGGACGGACTCCCTAAGGTAAGGCTCTGACCCTTTTTATCCTTTTGTACTGACCGTGCCCATAATTTAAGTAGAGTCCTTAAGTAGAATGCTGCTGTAACTAGTCCTGAGGAACCCGCTCCTGATAGTGGCCAGTATAGCTGCCTTTAGATTGGATTCATGAGCATTGCTTCCCCGGGATGCAGTCAAAATCCCGACATATAGAATGTACAAATGAAACAGACCTTTCAGTCGACAGGTGCGAGGTCGACATGGGTTTTTTCACAGTTTTTTTAACCATGTGCCGACAGGCGGTATTTCATGCCCTACCATCCACTACGGCGTGGTGGGAGAATAAAATAGTGTGCCGAGCGTAGCGAGGCACCGTGCCCGAAGCATCGCGTGCGGCTGCGGTTTACTTTGGACGCATTTGTGTCCATGTCGACTGTGTCGAAATTCGGGTCAAAACACAGTGAAAAAAACCATGTCGACCTCACACCTGTCGACCGAAAGGCATGTAGACTGTTTCACCTGTACATTCTATATCTCGTGATTTTGTCCATGTCGGGATTTCATACCGAATTACTTATAACATTAACTATGAGTCTAATGATAAGTGTTTGTTCTTCTTCTTAGAATTCCCCAAATAACATAAGTGGCATTAGTAACCCTCCAGGAACACCCCGAGACGACGGAGAGCTAGGAGGAAACTTTCTTCATTCCTTCCAAAATGACAATGTGAGTGTTCTCTTCCCGCTCTGACTCGTACCGGTCAGTATTTGTTGTTCTTAACATTATATAAGTTGTAACCATATCAGTATGTTTGTCCTACATTTCCAATATTACATTTTTTTTTTTAGTGCTCATTCTAGCACCCTGCACATGTCACTGTGTGTGCAGTTCCACGTTCCTGTCTGGGTTTTGCTCTCTGCTCTGGTGCTTTTAGCTCATGCTGGTCTGTATCACTGCTGAAATAGACCATTGTGTGCTAGAAGCACCAGTGACACCCCGGGCAGAAAAGAGGAACTGCACAGGTTGTGTTCTGCAGGGTGTCCTTAAAGTCTGGACACATAAGCAAAAATGCATATCTTCAATATGATTTCTTTTGACAGCTATATTTTATCTTTAGGAGGCTTAAAAAAAAAGTTACTGAGATTTCCTGTGTGTCTGGACTATAGGGACAGCCTGTAGAATAAACTCGCAGGGGTAAATTTACTAAAGCTTCGAAAAATGAAGAGGTGATGTTGTCAATAGCAAACCATTTGATTCTGGCTATCTGTGCTTATCACCACCCCCCCTAGCAATGCTGTGTGCACAAGATCCATCCCAAACAAGCACCCATGTGCGTCTGTGTGCTCTAAAAGAGCACATATGTCACCCTACACTACTAATGACATATCCACAAGACTGCATCAATATGATAATGGGCCTGTTATATGGCCAGCGATCTCATTTGCTCCATCCACACTTCTAGCTCCATCCGAATGCATATGGAGCATGCGCAGTCTGAAGTTGCTTTCTTATGGCTCATGCATGGTTTGCGTATCTCTATAGGCTCCATCAACAGAATTGGGGCCCATACTCTCTGCAGACTGTCATATAGAAAGTTTGAAATGCAAATAAGTCTCCCATAACCTCTGCAACCTGTGAAATAAACAGCATTTGTGATGCCCCCCCTGTGTAGCATTTGTGATGCCCCTCCCCTGTGTAGCATTTGTGATGCCCCTCCCCCTGTAGCATTTGTGATGCCCCCTCCCCCTGTAGCATTTGTGATGCCCCCTCCCCCTGTAGCGTTTGTGATGCCCCCTCCCCCCTGTAGCATTTGTGATGCCCCCTCCCCCCTGTAGCATTTGTGATGCCCCCTCCCCCCTGTAGCATTTGTGATGCCCCCTCCCCCCTGTAGCATTTGTGATGCCCCCTCCCCCCTGTAGCATTTGTGATGCCCCCTCCCCCCTGTAGCATTTGTGATGCCCCCTCCCCCTGTAGCATTTGTGATGCCCCCTCCCCCCTGTAGCATTTGTGATGCCCCCTCCCCCTGTAGCATTTGTGATGCCCCCTCCCGCCTGTAGCATTTGTGATGCCCCCTCCCCCCTGTAGCATTTGTGATGCCCCCTCCCCCTGTAGCATTTGTGATGCCCCCTCCCCCTGTAGCATTTGTGATGCCCCACCCCCCCTGTAGCTTAATAAGATCACATCAGCCCAAATATGCGACAACAAAATTATATCTGCCGTTTTTTCTTTTCCCTTTCCATTCCAGTACTCTCCCAGCATGACTATGAGTGTGTGACAACAGGGGAGAAGACTCCTCTCAGCTGCTGCTAGGATGGTCACGGTGATGGGAGAAGGGAGCTGTGGCAATGAATGGAACAGCTCTACCCCTCAGTTCAGTTTCATGCAATAAAAAGCACCAAACTTTTTATTCCATCAAACACAGTACAGAAACTGTCAAGACAAGAAAATCCTTCTCAGAGGATGTGTAACTGTACAGAAACCTTTTTTTGTTTTTTGGTTTATTTTGCAAGAGAAGGAAACTTCAAATAATGAATCTGATTGCTATTTTATTTTTATTTTTAAATCCCCCTCCTCCCCCAGCGTTCTATGTCTGTGACGTGATATTCAAGGAGAATAGCTGAAATAGGAATTTTCGTGTCTTTCTTTTTTAGTTTTTAGCTTTTTTTTTTTATTTTTTTCAAATGAACTGAGTTTTTCATTTGCCCACCTCCCTACCAAAGGGTTTTGTTTTTCATACAATCCAAAACCACCTCCAAAAAAAGACATTCATTTTCGTTTTTTCTCCTCAATGTTCTCCACTGTGCAGAATCTCTGGTCGGAACTGCACCCTTCTCTTTACCTCATACAATACAACACTTGATATTTGTTTAAACACCTAAGACTATATATATGATATATTTTTTCTTTTTACCTCTACAAGAGTGATAATTAACTAGGAACTCCCAGAATCAAGAGGAAGCACTGACTGCAGAAAGGGATGGGGTTATAAGACTATGCAGCCTGCAGTTTTGAAGTGTGTGGCAACGTCTTATATAAACTGGTTTCTAACGACGGACTTTGGTTGCGTAAGAATATTACTAAAAGGTGTTGCGGTGGGAATCGGACCAGCAGGCACCCCGAAAAACACTCCTTCAACACCGCCATCTCCTGACTTGCCGCTGCTTGATCTGGTGTTTTTTTTATTTTATTTTATTGTATCAATGTCAGCCCAGAACAATGTCAGCTGATATTAAACACTGTATTTTTTATTTTATGTTTATTTTATTTTTTAATTGTAATTTTTATTTTTTCCCTCCGTCTTGAGTCTAACTGAAAATGCGAAGCCTTCTTAGCACCTACACTTAGTTTTGCTCAACATTTGCTTATTAAAAGGGACAGTTGTGTAGGATGTTGGTTGAGTTTCTGATCAAAAAAATTGTCAATCGTTCCAGGTGTTTTTTTCTTTTCCCTTTTTTTTTTTTTCTTTTTTGTCCTTTCATTTGTCAGGGGCGACTGAAGGAGGGAAACACAGCAGCTCCTCTCAGGACATTGTTACAAGAGAAATTCCTTGTGTATTTTAAAAGGGATAGCTAAATTATTGTCTCTTGGTATGGAACAGCTTGGAATGATATGGTTAATTTTTCCGCCTCCATGCTGTAATAAATTTAATAAATTCAAACCTAAGCGACCGTTCCTTTTTTTTATTTTTTAATTCTTTGTTTTTCTACAGTAAAGACCTAAGTCTATGTACTTGTTCATAATGAAATGCCGGGTAACCATAATTAAACTTCCACAAGCCATCCTTAGTGTCACGTAACAATCAAATCCGAATGTCACTGTTTTTTCATGTTGCACCGCTCTTATTGTCAAATGTTTGCGCCAGTCTGTGCTGAGCATTTTCGATTGCGATGTGTTGGCGATGTATGCTGAACGATCTGTCAGGGCCAGTGTTCTCCGCGTGAGAACACTTGGCCTTGACTGGCGATCTAGCTAGATGTATTCTGCATGCAGGACATTAATCACCAGGTGATAGCTCCGCACATCGTTATCTTTATGGTCCCTACACACGGAGCAATGTGGGTAATTTTAGTAAATGGGCTGAAATTGCCCCTTGTGTAGGCCTCATTAGTTTAACTATGGCCACACTTTACATAGACGGAGTTCATTGCTTTAGTCCCCTTTAGTGATGGTCCTAAGAGATTATTCAGAACAGCTCTCTTTACACATAAAATGGTTGAGATATTGAATCGTGCTTACTGCCATATTTCTATAAAAGTCTGTCCTACACCCAAAGTCGATGGCTTTAATCAATAAATATGATGTATTAGGGATCAGGTGTATGCTACATTGGATTGTTTTTATTGACCTTTTACAGTTTATTGAAATACTTACAAATTATTTGAGGAATGCTTTGCTGTTAATGTTATCTATATAAAAGTGGTATTTTATTTTCATTTGCTTAGCCGCTTCCCTGTAGTGATTGTAGCACAGCTTGCAAAGTCTTGGGAGTTTTGCAGGGCATTGAAGAGGCCAATTCAAGGTCCGGATGCATTGAGTTGTGAGGGATGTAGTCCAGTTAATAGGCTTGGTTTTGCTGTGTAAAATGACTTCCCCCTCAGCCAATATTCCTCACCTCATTACATCCGGGCCACAGGTTTTTTTTTTGTGTGTGTTTTTAAAAGCAAGCGAAACCAAGTTATAATGAGCATTTAATCATATTTTAACTGGACTGTTCATTCTAAAAATGTATTTTCTGTTTAAACTCCGCGGGAGTCCTAAGAATGGGATACGGTCGGTTGGTCGACCTAAAGATGGTTGACAGTCATTAGGTTGATACCACTAGGTCAACATACTGCAAGGTCGACATGGTCTTGGTCAGGGGTAGCCAACTCCAGTCCACGAGAGCTTACCAACCGTTTATATTTTCCAGCTCACCTTGCAACTATGGTGGGAGAATAAAATAGTGTGCCGAGCGCAGTGAGTCATTGTGCCCGAAGAATGGCGAGTGGACGTGGTGCACTTAATCCTGTCTTCAGGTCGACTGTCAACATTTGGGGGAAAAAAAAACCTGAGAAAAACCTGTCGACCAACCAATTTTTACCCCTAAGAAAGGGGTTGTTAATTGCTTATGCTGGCCATATGTAGTAGCTAGTCCAGCTTTCATCCAACTAATTGTTTTGGATGGAATAAAAACTCATTGGAAGCAAATGTAATTTGTTATTCAGAAATTTGCTCCCGAATCCTGGAAATTTCTAAAATTGTCGCTCAGACAAGGTATTTAGATGTTTGATTTTAAACAATTTGACAATGTTTTTGTCCATTTTCCTGGATTTGTAAACAAATTCTTGATTGTCCTTTGCTCTCATACAGTATCATATTATCCAACCGACCAACCAGCTAGTTCGATGAAAGTTGGTGTAGTGCTGAGGTAGCCAACTCCAGTGCTCAAGAGCTACCAACAGTTAATGTTTTCCAGATCTCCTCACAGAATCACAAGTGAAGTAATTAGCTCCACCTGTGGAGCTTTTAAAATGTGTCAGTGAGTAATGAGTGTACCTGTGCAGCAGCTAGGTTGTCTGGAAAGTGAACTGTTGGTAGCTCTCTAGGACTGGGGTTGGCTACCACTGGTCTAATGTATGGCCAACATTAGACAGCTCAATGGAGAATTGAATGCGAAACACCCCTTTTCCAGTCTAGTGCGTCTAGTTATTAAGTAGGGTTTGTTACTTTGAGCAAAGTGAATTACTGGTTTCTATCTAGTCCGGATGGTTCTTTGACTACAAAGAAAAGTATTCCTCCAAAAGATGAAGGTCCACTGTACAATGCTATGTAAGAGAAAATGGGAAATTGCTTAAATAAACTTCATGTTGCTGAAGATATCTCTATGGGAACTGGACCTGGATTAAAAAAGTCACTGGAGATAAATTCTATGGTTTGCATCAAGAAAATTATACGGGCACGGTTTTTGCTACACAAGGAACAAGTATCCTCAACACATGCCGCCAATGAGCTCATTATTCCATCAACTAAGGTTACAAGACATAATCCCACCCTAAACCCAGAAGTGGAACTATTGCAGAACATGTTTGGAAAGCAGGTGTAATATCTTGTGTCTATGACCCAGCTGGGCTTTGAATAATATTTTAAGATGTTTCTGCTATTTAAAAAAAAAAAAAAAAGTATGGTTTACAAACCGTTAAATCACTTCATAAATGCAGGAACGCATCCGTACAAATTGTTCTCTAGAGAAAAGCCAATTCAATGTGCAGGATCTGGTTCTACTCTTCCCTATGATGATGTGTTTTTTTGTCTATGGTCTCTACATTCTATTCACCAGTCTCCCAAGTGGACTGTGTTGTCCAGGAACTTTTACCAAGGTTCAGGTAACACCTATGACCTCTCTTGGTAAGCTCTGTGGCAGGAGGATGGCTCCAGGATGAGAAATAACCACAGGCAAACAACATTCTGGCAATGAGCAGTATATTGTGGGCTTCAGTATATTCAACCTCTTAAGACGCACACATAAATAGTTCCAGGAAATGCTAAGACTGCACAAGCAGCAGAGCCGTGATGGTGGAAGTGTCCACGATTAATGAGCAAAAATACTTTTGATATTTGTCAGGACATGTAGCAGGCACAGATGACGGGAGCATATTGCAGTTATTTCCTTCTAGGACAATGAGGGTTTTCAACTAGAGCGAAATTTATCAAACCTTGGAGAGATATATAGGGGTCTGGCTTACTCCTAATTCTAATGATTTTGTCTCACAAAATATTGATCCTGTACCACAGGAGTTTAAATCCAAGATACATTTCTGGAAGAAGCTACCCTATCAGTTATGGGTTGTATCAATTTAATTAAGATGGTTATCCAGGCTAAATATTTATATCTATTACAACATTCACCTGTGTATATAACTAAAAGAGTGGGTACTTGTGAGTTATCTGGGCGCCCGATTTTTTGATTGTATGCCTTAAGTTAAGGCATACAATCAGATGCGATGCGATATCGCATCGCATGCGACCATCGGATGCGATGACCCGATTTTTCCATAGGAATCAATGTTAAAATGATTCCTATGGAAAAAGGGGTCCTTTTCATACCCCTACTATCCAAGTGGGCATGGAGTTGGATATAAACCTGTGGCGAGCGTAGAGAGCCACCGAGCCCGAAGCGTGGCGAGCGTAGCGAGCCCCGCGGGGCTCGCTACGCTCGCCACGCTTCGGGCTCGGTGGCTCGCTACGCTCGCCACAGGTTTATATCCAACTCCATGCCCACTTGGATAGTAGGGGTATGAAAAGAACCCCTTTTTCCCATTGAATTCCATGTTAAAATGGACTCAGTCCATTTTAACATTGATTCCTATGGAAAAATCGGGTCATCGCATCGCATCCGATGGTCGCATGCGATGCGATGTGCCCGATCCGACCCGATTTCGAAATCGGGCGCCCAGATAACTCACAAGTACCAAAGAGTGTTTACAAATATCGATAGTGTAATATCCTCCTTTATTTTGGGGGGGGGGGGGGGGGGGGATGGAACTCCAACAGTGGCTATATGGGCTTTGGTCAAATCCAAGAAGGGTGGGGGCTTAGGTCTCTCAAACATACGTGTCTATGACATGGCTGCCCAACTCCTACATATTTCTAATTGGCTTAAGGGAAGGAACATTACAACTTTCTCTGGATTTTTGGCTCAATGGGAGGAATATGCTCAGATACCTATACAATGCTTGCTTTCTGGTATTACGGTTTCTGCTGCTCCTCATAAAAGCTGTGCTTGTATGGTGAATGACCCATAAGATTTATGAATGGCGAGACTTGGAGGAGGACTCACCATTGTGGTATAATCCTTCATTTAAGGAGTTTTTGATCCCATCTCACGATGCCTTTTGGATAAAAGCTGGAGTCCGTGGTGCAGCAGCAGTATATATAGGGAATTTTTAAAACATTTGATCAATTGAAATCCGAGTTTGATATTCATAATAAGGCGCTTTACAGGTATTTACAGCTGCCACTCAGACTCCGTTTGGAAGAGCGTCCTTGGATATCTCTATCTCTGGTAAAAACGCTTCTTCTTTAATTGGGATCCAGGGGACAAATCTCCAGAATTTATGGTGAACATAATAGTCGAAATAATGTATATATATTTGACTCGCTTAAATGGGAATCAAATTTGGGGGATTTTTCCAATGAGCAATGGATGATATCAGCAGATTCATTTCTATGTTACACAGAGGGTCTATCGTACTCCTCTATCTCTTCATAGAACAAACCTGAGATCTCACTCAGTCCAAAATGTGGATTGGAAGGAGCTGATTTTTGGCATATGTTATGGTCCTGTCCACCGATATATGATTTTGGGGTAAAGGTATGAGGAGATGTAGTATATAATGAACCGACCCTCCCTGTTTTTTTCAGCTCATCTATGTATATTTGGCCTAGATCTTGAAGAGATGCACGCCTCGACAATTTATCAATATATTTTCTGTCTTACTACCTTGGTCAAAGTCCTGATTGCTAGAAAATGGTTGGCTCCAGAATCACCTAATATACATTTTTTGAGGGCACTGGTCAGCAGAGTATCTGGGCATGAAAAGGCTAATTTCAGAAATATTTATAAAAATGGGATAGAATACATCGAGGCTGGGAACAGCTGTCCCTCCTTTTGGATCATATTATCGGCATATTTTTAGGGATACAAGACTTTATTTTAGTTCCTTGAATACGAGGCAATCTAGTAAAATAGGTACTAGTTTCCTAGCACGGCGCCCATCGCATCGCATACCATAAGCCATACAATGGTATGAGATGCGATGGTAGCCGATGTTATACAATTTTAAATCGTGTACCATCGCATTGTATGCCATATACAATGGTATATGATTTAAAATTGTATAAGCACCCTAATGGGTGTTTTCAAAGTTAAATGGCCCCCTATAAGATTATTAATTGTCTGGGTAATGGGTGCTTACAATGTTAAAAGCACCCCCAGCCACCCCCACTATCAACGCCAACCCGAAGTGTGGCGAGCCCGCGAGGGGCGACGGTACGCGTCCTCCAACCTTTCATAACCCCACCATCCACGTCGGCGTGGAGTTGACTTTAGATAGTGTGGCGAGCCACCGAGCCTGAAGCGTGGCGAGCACACGAGGAATACATGTAAAGTAATATGCGTCCGCTCGCCACACTATGTAAAATCAACTCCACGCCGACGTGGATAGTGGGGGTATGAAAAGATCGGAGGACGCGTACCGCCGCCGATCGCCACGCTTTGGGTTGGTGTTGATAGTGAGGGTGGCCTGGGGGTGCATTTAACATTGTTTTTATACAATTAAAAATCATATTGGGGGCCCATTTACCATTGAAAAAACCCATTAGGGTGCTTATACAATTTAAAATCGCATTGCATGCGGATATATGGCATGCGATGCGATACTATGCATAAGATGCCATACGACTGACCGTAAAATATAATGACCCAGTAAGTGATTTAATATTTTTTTAAGGGGAAGGGAGGAGGATAGAGAAGGGAATAAGGGAAAAATATAGTCTTCAGAGCTAGGTATTCAAATAGTTGATATAGATGTTCTCTCTTTCTGGTAGGTGCTATCGATATGTCTAAGGCTCACACATAGGAAAACCTCATGAGAAGCTCAGGTATCTACAAGACTGAGGGCACATAAATAAATGAGAGTAAAAGAAAATTTATGCTCAAAAATATTCTTGGTTAAATATGTATATATAAATTGGGTGGTGATATCTTCAAACACTGAAGTAAGTTGTGGGATTTCTTTCTACCCCTTCTGTTCCAGGAACACCAAAAGAAATGTAAAGCAGTGTTCTATAACATTCATAGAACTTTAAACTAGGTAGCAGTAACCTGTGGTTCTCCTGTTGAATTAATATCCCAGCATGCCATGCCACAGTTTTAGCATGTATTAACGGTAAAACTAGGGCAAGGCACACTAGGATTTTTAGACCAATTTGAGTCTCCAATTTTAATTTAGTTAGTAAATGAAATCTGTGTCCACAAACCTAGATGATGATGAAACACATTTACATATGCTGGATCTCTATAGGGCCATGTTGGTATATACTTGTCTGATAACCAGATACAT
This sequence comes from Crinia signifera, assembly GCF_055691185.1. Lineage (NCBI taxonomy): Eukaryota > Metazoa > Chordata > Amphibia > Anura > Myobatrachidae > Crinia > Crinia signifera. The sequence goes on from NC_139224.1 coordinate 144,501,069, forward strand.
TTTTGCTTCTCCGGTAGACCCTGGAAAATAACTTTCTCCACACAAATACTCTTGCAAGATGCATCAAGGATGTGTTTGTGCAGGCCTAGGATGTGAGATGAGATACCATCTATATAAAAATTTCAGAAGATCTGTCCCGTCTCCTCGTTACGTATGCGATGGTACCCTGGCTGTGTTTCCCAAAGGAGAGGGAGACTGGACATAACTAAGAGAGGAGAACTACCGGCCAGGATAGGGGTATGTATGGGAGGGAGGGGGGGTTCCCTGGAATATGCCAGGCCAGTATACAACAAAGTACTACTATCATCATACAAGGGTGGTACCAACCTCCTGAGCATGGGCGCGTTCTTTAGTAACCAATCTCATCATACATTTACTGGATATTATATTCTGAATGAGATCTTCAGAATGGATTAACTTTTAAAAGCAAATTCAATAAGTTTGTTTTATTTAGATGCGCCTTGTGTATGTATGTTGCTTGGTTGTCTCATTTCTTATGGCTTGAAAAGAAAATTGTTGAAATTAATATCTTTACTCTTAATTAACTTGTAATAATCCATAGAAGCAGCATATTCCCAGCTATGTTGTCTGTTTTGCCTAGCAATTCTTCCCTGGGTGTTTTTCCTGGCACTACCCAGGGATTGGGCCCTCTAGCTGTTGTTGAACTACACATCCCAGCGTGCCCTGCAACAGTTTTAGCATGGGAAAATAGCAAAACTGTATGCTGGGATGTGTAGTTTAACAACAGCTGGAGGGCCGAAAGTTCCCCATCCATGATCTACACGGATGAGCGAGGAGATAGAACATACCTACTTTCTGGCAGAGGGCAACCAGCTCAGGGGGGGGAAGGGCTGCTGGGAGTGAAAAGGGGTGGAGTGGGAGTGGAGCCACATGACTCCATCACTCTGTCCCCATTCAGTGTATTTCCCACAGCCTGCTCCCCCCTTCTACGCATGTCCCCCACTCGGCTCCCATTCAGTGTATTTCCCCCAGCCTGCTCCCCCCTTCCCTGTATGTCCACCACTCTGCCCCATTCAGTGTATTTCCCCCAGCCTGCTCCCCCCTTCTCTGTGTGTCCCCCACTCTGCCCCCATTCAGTGTATTTCCCCCAGCCTGCTCCCCCCTTCTCTGTATGTCCACCACTCTGCCCCCATTCAGTGTATTTCCCCCAGCCTGCTCCCCCCTTCTCTGTATGTCCCCCCACTCTGCCCCCATTCAGTGTATTTCCCCCAGCCTGCTCCCCCCTTCTCTGTATGTCTCCCACTCTGCCCCCATTAAGTGTATTTCCCCCAGCCTGCTCCCCCCTTCCCTGTATGTCCCCCACTCTTCCCCCATTCAGTGCATTTCCCCCAGCCTGCTCCGCCTTCTCTGTATGTCCCCCACTCTGCCCCCATTCAATGTATTTCCTCCAGCCTGCTCCCCCCCTTCTCTGTATGTCACCCACTCTGCCCCATTCAGTGTATTTCCCCAAACCTGCTTCCCCCTTCCCTGTATGTCCCCCACTCTGCCCCATTCAGTGTATTTTCCCCAGCCTGGCTGCCGACGCTCTCTCACCGCTGCACAGTCAAACAAAGTAATGTGCGCTCGCCGGAGGCTTCACCTCTACAGTCCCACTCTGTGCATCCTACTTCTAATGCTCCGTCTGGAGGATGCGGGCCACTTAAAGTGACATCACGGGCTGCAATAGCTGGGGTAGCCAACTCCAGTCCTCGAGAGCTATCAACAGTTAATGTTTTCCAGATCTCACAGAATCACGTTAAGTAATTAGGCCCACCTGTGGATCTTTTAAAATGTGTTAGTGAGTAATGAGTGCACCTGTGCAGCAGCTAAGTTGTCTGGAAAATGTGAACTGTTGGTAGCTCTCGAGGACTGGGGTTGGCTACCACTATCATATAGTATCAGTGTTCACTGGCAGGTCCTATCTCACAGTCCAGCTGCAGCAGGGTGTTATCAATATAGAGCCAGTTAACTATGCAATAGAAGCAGGTGCGCTGCAGAGCTCCGTTGGAAGAGCAATGGTTACATTTAAGCTGTATACACACGGAGCAATATATTGCTCAGTGTCCCATTTTCATCAGCGACCAGAGATGGTCGATTATGAAAAGGTCACACTGCCGGGAGAAGAGGCAGTGGAAGTCGCTGGTCGGACGAGCATGCTCCCCTGACCAGCAACCATTAGGGGGCTGAAAACGGGAGCGTGCACCTGGCGATTTATCGCCGGTACACACTCCAATCGCTGGCAATATGGTCGCACCTTTAGGTCCCGCTGTGAGACATGAATGTGCTGCTGTACATGCAAGTGCCCCTCCAGAGCTTGGAGCCCTGCACCTCCATACGCCAATGATTCCAGCGCAAAAGTGTGACTGAACTGCGCTTTCGAGTATATTCCCCCTTTCCCTAGTGTCTAATCCTACTGAGGTATTTCCAATTAGTCATTTAGTTGTATGTGTAGCTAATTACGAGATAAACAAAAGAGTAAAAAGCATGTTGTAGAACATTTCTGATCAATAATGTTTCATGGCAGCCTATGGCTTACATGTGCATTGAACAGGCAATACAAGTGCAGCAGGACTGCTTTATTGTGCATATAGAAGGCAAGCAGATTCATGTGCAGCTGAAATTTGACCGACGAGTACTCACAACCGTATTAGACCAAATTCACGAGATTGCTAAGCACAAGTAAAGATGATCATTATAGGTTGGACCATCAGCCTACAGTATTACCAAAAAGTCTTTAATGCATTCAAACTTTCCCTGGTGGAACGCTAACTTTAATTGGTTGAGTAAATGCACTACAGTGCATGCTCCATAGACACAGTCGTTTCCGAAACTGGGCTGATCTTGAGGCAGACTATGTGGGTTATTCTGGTTCACTCAGAAAGGCACAATCACTCTCTAATGAACAAAACCATGTGCACTGCAGGTGGGGCTGATGTAACATGTGCAGAGAGAGTTAGATTTGGGTGTTTTATTGTTTCTGTGCAGGGTAAATACTGGCTGCTTTATTTTTACACTGCAATATAGATATCAGTTTGAAGTACAAACCCCACCCAAATCTAACTCTCTCTGCACATGTTACATCAGCCCCACCTGCAGTGCATATGGTTTTACCCACTAGAGAGTGATTGTGCCTTTGCGAGTGAACCAGAATAACCCCTATATTTCCTTTCACTCCACATCAATTCTGATCTGGATTTATCCCCGGCAGCAACCTGTAATGGTAAAACAGCACTCTACGTTCTGGTTTTCTCTTCCCATGTGCAACCTTTTTGTCCACCCCAAGCAGTATGTCACTTGGAACAATTTAAACACTAAGCGCAGCATCTAGTTTCTAAGGAATATTTTCTCCAAGGTACCCTGTCCAAATTTTGTGGAAATGCTCTATGGTAGCCCACCTTACTGACCACTAGAAGTCCAAATTACTCCTTTGTGTGCTAAAAGATTAAATTAAAAACAAATTTTGCAGGGACACTGATCTGTTTCAAACTTGCTGTATATGGAGAAAGGGAGCTGCGACAGAGATTGAAGGGGGGGGGGGGGGGGGGGGGGGGGAGTGAGAGCTTGTGGACTAAAAAAAAAAAACGGCCACAGCTCAAAGTGAAGGTACATTGCAGAAACCATCATTTTTACAGGCTTTTAGCCAGTCTTGCATATTTTACCACCATAAAAAATATATGTAATAGCAACTCATTGTAAACAAAAAGAATGTCCTTGCGGACATGAATCCATAATAAAGTAAATTAGAATAGTAGTACCATGAGTACAAAGCTTCCCTAGATGTCACACTGAGGCCAAAACACACGTCTCAACTTCCTAACATTCTCTTAGCTCACTGAACTACAGGGAAGGGCTGCTCCAAAGCTCCGGCTACCTAAATCTTTTCTTAACTGTTTCATAGAGATACTCGCGCCATGGGGATCATTGGATCTGAGGAGGATCCACATTGGTTCTACCACATTTGTATGTGAGGTATGTCTACTGTTTTGAGTATCACTGTAAGACTTTTGGGGGGTATTCAATCCCCCGCCGCTATTCCTCACGGGGGAAATATCGGCGGGGCCCTATTCAATGCTGTCTTCCCCGACAGCATTGAACAGGGATCTCGGCAGAACGGGCCCAACTTTACTAGCAATCGGGCTTGTTCTGCCGAGAACGGACAGGAATGGTCAAGCTCCCAACCGCAGCTCGAAGATTTCTGCCGGTTCTCACAGTCACGCCCCCTTTTTCAGCACCTGACATCGAGCCGGTTGAGAACGGGACTGGGTCACGGCTGTTGGGCTAGCTCGACAGTCGTGATGCCAGATTGAATACCCCTTTGTATGTTTGTAGACTCTGTACCCCTATGCAGTGGTTCCCAAACTCCGCTCTCAAAGCCTAACAGTCCAGGTTTAAAGGATATCCATAGCATAGATGGTTAAATCTGATCAGTAATGAAGTAAATATTTTCCTGTGGAGCCACAGGACACTCAAATATTTAGAGCACAAAATGGCTGCCCCAATGGCAAGGAGAAATACAGAGCTAGCCAGGTATTTTAGACCTGAAGCATGCTGGGATTTTTTTTTTTTGCAAATCTGTAGATGCAAACGGCCAACACAATGTTATATAAATATTCTTGTTTATTCGATAAATGGTATTTACAGATTTTACTATAAATTCAGATGGCTCCATTCAGGTACATTGCCCAGAATTTCACAAATGTTTCTGGCTTGAAACCAGCAAGACCAGCAGGAACCTGAAATGAGAAGAAAATAAAAACAGTTTTCGAAAAGGTTTAAACAAAATTGTGTAAAAAAGAACTAGATTTTCTGCAGTTTAGACAAGTTTGAAGTAAACATTCAGGTTTATATCTGTAAGAATATATATATACAAATGAGACATTTTCTAACTACAGACACCGGTCTATCTTTTTTGGCCTGATTTTATTAAGGTGCCCATACACAGTGCGAAGCATGCTCCCGCACACATCGCACAGTACAAAAAGTACGTGCTGCACATATTTTTTGTACTGCCCGCGGATCGCATTGCACACAAATGGCATGCATTGCGATGCGATCCAGCCCATAACGGGTGCCATCATCTCACTGTGTATGTGCACCTTTAGACAATGAGGTGTATTCAATGCGGCCGGCGAGGAGGTTAAACGTCAGGGATCGACGAAAACAAGTGATCCTAGCAGTTAAACCCTGTGCCTGCCGCTCACCCTATTCAACGCACTGGGGGAAACAAACAGCAAGGCTCGCGGCTAATGAGTTTCCTCCTCACTCCAAAAACCTAGCGAGGGGGAAACGGCGTGTGCAAGGGGCAGGGGCGAATTTAGGGGTCAGGTCGCCCCTAGGCACAACACTTTTGTGCCGCCGCCCCCCCCCCCCTTTTAATGTAATTATATGTATATACATTGTTATTTATATATTTCATTAAAATTTAACTGTAGCCCACTTATTAGTACAGTGATTAGCACAGTGTCTCCGTCAGTCTCCCTCCGGCTCACACACTGTGACTAACAACTGAGCGCAGGGGGGGGATCTGCGTGCCACTCAGCTCAGCTGTTGGATACACAGCAGCCAATAGACTGTGTGTGTGTCTAGAGTATCCAATGGGCAGGAGCCGGCAGCAGTGAGCCTGAGCCATTTCTGGAAGCGCAGGGGGACCGCCGGACCCAGCCACGAAGCGGTGATGTAAAGTGCATGGCAGAGCGGGTGGGCAGTGGCGAGTGACGAGCGGCGCTGCCGCCGACATATAATTCATGTCCGCGGCGGCGGCGTTCGTCACTCGCCGCTGCCCTTCAGCTGTGCCATGCTGCTATTTAACTGAATGTCAGCCTGCCTGCCGCCCTTAATTGGTGCCGCCCGGAGGCCGGTGCCTCATGGGCCTAGGCACAAATCCGGCCCTGGCAAGGGGTCAGTTGAATACTGACCCTGCGAGCTGTGACAGCATGCAGGCAGCACTGCTCACTGTCACAGCAATCATTGAATACACCCCAATGTAAGGTAACTTTTTGGACCTGGTCTGAGGGGCTGGAGGCTGAACATTCCGGCAACTTCATCTATACTTACCAAAACCACTTTCCGCTTAATTTTTGCTTTATGGGCCACAGTATCATACAGTGGTTGGTCTCCATCCATCCAGACAATATTTTTAACACCATCATTGGATTCGAAGTCCAAAGTATTGAGCTGGAGCACCATGAAATGGAACAGCTGCCCATCAGTGGAAACACTTTGCACCACGATTGGTTGCGGCAAAACTTTTGCATCCTCCTAAAAATAAAAAATTAAAATAAAAGGGATTACTAAAAAAAAAAACACTTTTTAAATGCATAGAATAATAAAAATCATAGACATCAGCTTATGTGGGTGTTTACAGTCCAACATCAGCAGCAGGAACATAACATATGGGAGGAATACTCATAAAAACTGCACACAAGCATATCCTCATCTGATATACAATACTTAGTGACTGGACACTGGCAGCAAGTTGATCAACAAGATTTTATTGACGTCTGTAATTTTTGGTCCACCACATTGCTGCAGCGAACCTTCTTTGAAAACTGTCCACAAGTTCCTTGTACACTCTGGAATCAGACGTTTTCCTGGAAATCACCGAAGCCAAATTTACCCATCTAATCTCAAAAGTTTAAATTTAGGAGCAGCTGCATGACCCATAATATGCAGGGGCATTGGCCTCCCTACCAAGTGTTCCTGTCAAAATCGCCAAATTGGTGGCCATTTGGAACTCATGTACAGTGGTATGCCTGGGATGGCCCCCTGTTCATTCTCAGCTCCCTGGCTAGCGCACTGATCTCTGGGATGCACTTTCGGGGGTGTTCCAAGGAGAGGCGCATTCTTGCAATGACCGCTCCTCCGGAGGCTTTAGGAACCTTCCTAACATCTGCAATGTTTTGCGCGCTCATACCTCCGATCGAGCAGCTTAGGATGATCCCCTTTTGAAACTCGTTTAGCTCCTTTCAGAAAGCAAAACGATCTACATCAGTGCCCCGCTACCAGTTTTTTTACGAACACGTGCCTGCTGCAGGGGCACAGAATTTTGCTTGCGCAGGGTGTCCAATCACGTTTGACTACATAGTGTATAATATGCATGACAAATGCTGAATAGAATAAGGAACTCACTCCGTACAGAGTCTTCGCTTTAGCCAAAGCACTACCAAAGGCGTACATGATCATCTTGGCCCTTAGCTGGTCTGGAAGGAATTTAGCTCTGGTGTTGCAAGGTTCCAGGAGGTATAAAGTGTGCGGGTTGGAGAATGGGAACTCTGCATTAAAGCCTGTGGCAACAATAAAAAAAAAAAAATATGGTATAAGAAAATAATAACAAACTGATTTATTTTTAATTACAATCATACTGAATAGTAACATTTTTATTTGGAGGTCAGTATCAAAATTAGATTTTTGAAGCTGCAGTGTAATAGGAAATCTTAACTTGCAATATAGAGATGATACATTTTATTATTGTGCATTACTATGGTATTCTTTGGCTGCTGTACCGTATTTGATCCTATAGAGGTCACTGGTGCATTTGCTGTATACCCCTTTCACATGGGTAAAGGCCCCCATACACTGGTCCGATTTGTCCTAAGGACAAGTTGGACCAGGTTGCCCTTGAGAGCCCCCCGGCAAGCTCGCATGCGATCTGGCACTTGATGTGCCATTTTTACATGCAATAAATTGCATGCGATTTATTGCATGTAATACTCCCATGGAGCTGCTGCAGGTGGCAGGTAGAGGGGTCTGACCAGCTGGTGGTGGCGGGGGGGCGGGCAGCGGGTTCCGCCTGAGCAGTGGTGGTGGCTGGGAGCTTGTAAGCGCATTTTGCCGGGTGGCGAGGCGGGATGCGGCTGCTGAATATTTTGAAATGACTGGCTGAATGTTGATTGGCTAAGAAAATTCTCTCAGTCAATCAAATGGGAGGCCAACGTCCGGCCAGTCATTTCAAAATATTTAGCATCCTGCCCCGACGCCTGGCACTCCCAGACAAGCTCCCAGCCGCCACCGCTGCTCAGGCGGACCCTGCTGCCGGGCACTACGAGTTGCCCGCCGCCACTCCACTACCACCAGCTGGCCAGACCCCGCTGCCCGCCTCCCGGGGAGGGAAGTCCTAGGTGGGGTGGTTGGAAGAGCAGCAGGTCCGACCACCGGATCAGGTCCGATGTGCACGGGACCACGTATCGGACATCAAACTGAGCCAATTTGGGCCAATTTCACCGGCTGCTTCGGAATCAGCCCAAATTGGCTCAGTGTATGGGCAGGCTTATGCCGACACCTGAAATAGGACGACATGGCTAAGGTTGTCACAAGCATTAGGTCAACAATAGGAACATCAACCTGAGTTTTTCTTGTCCCAAATGATGACAGTCAACACTCAGTGTACCGCTGCGTTCGCCATGCTTTGGGCACGGTGCTTCGATGCAATCAGCACACTTATATTCTAGTGGATTGTAGGGTATGAAATACCGCCTGCTGGCTAAAAAAAAAAAAATGTGAAAAACTTATGTCGACCTTCCCATTGTTGACCTTCCAACCCTGTTGACTTTATCCATGTCGACCTATTTCAGGTGTGGACCTTCAGAGCTCAACCCAATGTATTTTGACTTTCATTGAGTCGACATAGTGACCATATCCCTTTCACACCGCACCATGGGCCCTGTGGGTTAGAAGAAGGGTTAAACCCAGTTCACTTTCTGTATAATGGGCGACCCGGGGTTTAAGGTGAAAGCACCAGACCCGGCATTGCGATGTGAAAGGGTTAATAAGGTATATAATGTACAGCAGTGGAAACAATGACAGCCAGCTATAGAACATTACCCAACACCACCTAGAATGACACTTCCATTGTTGAGTCCTGGTGCAAATATCCCCAGAGTGGAAGTTTTCTTTTGTATGGGCTATGTCACACGCTCCGGCTCCTGCCGGATAGCGAAACCCCGCACAGCCTCTGCACTCAGGAGTTTAGAATGGAGGGGATGGCCACAGCCCGGCAGCCGTCCCTTCCAGTGGTGGGATCTGGCTGCAACCAGGCCGACGGGCCGTGGCTGTCCCATGTGAATGGACACAATTGTGTCCATTATTAACTACTGTGTGCGGCACGGCTTTCCGCCATCCAGCCGGAGCATGTGAAATAGCTCTATGTGTGACAAAGGTAGTAAGGCATTACATCATTAATAACTACATGGAGAACACATACCTAAATGGTTCTGTTCCTGATATACATTCACTTCCTGTAAATCAATAGCAGGGGATAGTGGATACAAGGATTCCAGGGTGTGCTGTTCTGTAGCCTGGATCTCACTGGAAGAGGCCAGTGGTTCTAATGAGGTTTTGGCACTCATCAGTAAACCATTCGTACCCCTTACATGATAGAGTGTTGAATCTGCAAAACAAATACAATAGCTGAGAGACCAGTAGTTCCAAAGCTCCGAATTTGTCTACTCTGAGACAATAGACACTTGGGCATCCCAGTACTTCACAGGTAAAATGCAAATGTACATTTCCTCTGTTGAGGTTCTCCTGATGCCTAAAACCAACGCATTTCGCTCTGGGTATACACAGAATCCCTCCAGAGGATTTAACTATTTTATACATTTTTGTTGTTGTAGTATGGAATACTTGTGGCTGTATATACCATAACCCGAAGGATCTTATGGATTTCATTATGTTGTGATAAAGATTAATATTTGTTTTTTGGGCAATGTATGGACCTTGAAAAATGTATGGACCTTGAAAAATGTATGGACCTTGAAAAATGTATGGACCTTGAAAAATGTATGGACCTTGAGCACGTTTTCTTCAGTATGTACAAACAGAGACATTGGGATCAGGCCAAAAACACAAGGGGAGATTCGTTTGGGCCGAATTCGTCCACGTCCCCGATGTCTGGGGTTTGCACATGCGGTTGTGGTCTGGTCTGAATCAGTCCCACAGTTCTTACAACCGGTGGAACACGTTTTACAAAAGAATAATGCTAATAAAGTAGATCCAGTGTTCAGCAGCAGATGTGACCTACTGATATTTACAAGTGGCAGAGTGTTAGACGTAGGAGCTTACCCTTTCGCCAAAATGTTGCCAATCGCCAATTGTCTATGAAGCTCCTCTGGAACAGGGCAGTGTGCAAGGAGCTCTGTAACCGGCACAGGTGCAGTAATCCCTGCAGCAGCTTCGGGCTGCAAGGTGAGAGATTCAGAAACTTACCTTATTGGAACAATATACAGAAAGACAAATACAGAAAGACAAGCACAGAGCTAATATAGCTAAAGCAAGTATGGTGTGGATAAAAGCATAGACTAGGCCTGACCGACCTGTGGTTCTCTAGCTGGTGTGAAACTACACATCCCTGCATGTCTTGCCACAGTTTTAGCAAAACTGTGGCAAGGCATGCTGGGACTTGTAGTTTCTTAACAGCGTGAGAGCCACAGTTTGGCCAAGCCTGGGATAGACAGTGCGTAGGTCGACACCAAAAGGTGGACATGAGTTTTTCATTTATTTTTGTGTCAATGTCAACACCTGAGGATGTGGACCACCAATTAGTGTAATGCTTCCCTCTGCTACACTTTACCTTTCCTAATGGCAGCCCACAGGAATGTTAAAGTATGAAAAAGTCCAAAATACAAAGAAGGGAAAATAACATAAAAAAAAACCTCCTATCAACATTTTCATGAGTCAACCTATTGACTTGATAGATGGAGTTAAGAGCCTTGATCAGTGGTTCCCAAACTTTTGACACTTGGGGGCGCTGTTAGGGATATGAGGCCAATTTTTCTATACTGGGGAGTAGTACTATAGAAAAAATAATCCCACTGAGTATTTGAGAGGGAGAGGTGTCATTAGTTTTTGTTTTTTTAATGGTCCATGTTATTTATGGACTAACAACATGAGTTGCACCTGTGCAAACATAATGCATCTTCCCACACACCATGATCCCCAAAATGTTTTCTAACATAGCTGTAGCACTGACACACACATAACATTCTCAGCCAGCTCCAGTACTAGGCCGCCTGGCACTTACCAGTACTCCTCCCTTTCACGTTGATCCTCAGTGGTGCTCCATAAGCAGGAATTGTAAATGATATTCTGCACAAGCTCTTCATGATTTGGCAATGTATAGGCCGGGTCTTCACATATGTCTAGTATCCTCTGTGGTAAGCCCTCAATTAACTTGGTCTTTGTCAGCCAAAGTGCCTGCTTTACACCTGAACAGACAGAGAGACATACATAGCTGTACACATTCTACATCGGAGCTCTTATCTTACACAATACCAAAACGTTATGCTGTTCTTAGAGAGAGACTTCCACCACATCTATGTTACTTCTTTACAGTGAATATAAGCACAAATATCTGGAGATATGACACTGCAAGAATCACACTGTAAGGGATAAATTTACTAAAATGGGAGGTCAAAATTCAAGGTCAGATTCTACTATTTATTTAGCACCTTCTAGAAGGTAGTGGATAGAATTGAATTGGTTTCTATGGGCAACATCGCATCTGTAATAGTACTCCTATCTTATACCCCGTTCTCACTGCAGCCAAATTCCCGGGTCTAGCATGTAGCATTTGCAGACATGGGTTCAGGGCCGGTGCAAGCCCCCTGCCCACCCCAGGCAAAACCCGCCCGGAAGGGGGGGGGGGGGGAGGGTGCGGACAATACTTACTGCGGCCGATACTGCGGCAGGCGCCCGCACCCCCCCCCCCCCCCCCCCTGGAGCGATGTACCTGCTGTTACGATGCTACGCTGTACCTGCTGCGATGTACAGCTTCCGGGTGCTGCGAGTCCTCTCCGTCCTCGCTGAAATCCCCGCAGCAGGGAGCGGGCGGCGCGCAGGGGGGCAGCATCCCGGGCAGGAAGGGATGCTTTCTGGTACCTCGGCGGCTCGGTACCGCCCTCCAGTGGTTGACCCATTCACACTGCCCAAAAACCTGTGTTTAAAGTCAAATTCCCGGGTAGAACTTCTTCACCCGGGAATTTTCCTTGCAGTGAGAACGGGGGTCCAGCGCGGCAGTCCCCGGCATTTTAATGCCGGGTAAAAGCCGTGTCTTTCTCACTCGCACTGAGAATACCGCATTAGTAAATTTACCCTTAAGACATCCCAAGAATACCACTAGGACTATGGGAGCTACAGTGGCCTGTCACTGGGCAGAGCAGGGGGCATAGCACGGTCACTTGGGGAAAGGTAGGGAAATACAATGATGGGTCATTAAAGGGGGGGGGGGGGGGTGTCTACAATGGCAAGCCACTTGGGAGGGGTGTGTATGTGTGAGGGGGAGCGAACATACATGACCTGGCTCTCGTGAAAGGTGGGAGGGGGCTTAAAATGACCTGTCAATTAGGATGAAGAGAGGATCTTACAACAATGCAATTTAGGAAAACATAAAGCCCACCCAAGTAAAGAAGTCATTGCAATCCCACCACCTGTTCCTTAGGAGGAGGAGGTGGGGTACAACCTGTCACTTGGAGGTAGGGAGGAGGTTCCAATAGTGATCTGTCAAAAAGGTGATACGTTTGTATAGGGGGCTACAGTGACCTGTCACCTGGGTGGTGGTGGTGGTGGAGGGGAGCGGGGGTGATTAGTGACCTGTCACCTAAATGTAAAGAGGGGAGTTGTTGTGGGCCTGTCACTTGTGGGGTGGTGGGTTTACAGCGACCTGTCACCTGGGTTGGGGTTACAGTCAGTGACCGGTCACCTCGGTGGTTGTGTGTGCGGGGTTGCAGTGATCTGTCACGAGGGTTGGGCTACAGTGTCCTTGTCCTGTCACCGAATGGGGGGCTGTCAAGGTGTCGGTGCATCTCTTGCCCCCCGTTACCTCCGAGCAGCCGGCACTTCGGGTTGTACACGTAGGCTGTCTCCTCTTTGTACAGCGGCATCTTCTCTGCGGGGGGAGAGTGGTAATAACTCGGGTTCCAGTCCACCCTGAAGGTGGGCATCTTGGGCCGCGCCAGCCAGGGAACATGGTAGCCGCGATCCTCGTACGTGATGGGCTCCAGGCCCGGGATCTCCAGCGGCTCCTTCCTCACCTTGGGAGGTGCCTCCAACCTCACCATGGGAGGTGTCCGCAGCCTGTGACAGCGGCCGGAGGACACACTGAGGCACCGGAGCCCGCTTCTCCCGGCACAGAGCTCACCGGCTGCGGGCAGCGGACGGGTGAGCATGGACGCCGCCATCTTACCGCGCTGGGGCTGATGGGTAACTGTGACCTATCCACTTCACTTTCCGGCGGCGTCCATAGGATGATGATCCACAGTACAGTGTGAGTCCTGGCAGGCGTACTAACCCCCTGTCATACATAGTCCCTCCTGCTGCCTTCTGCCCAGCTCTGTACCCATGGCACAGTGCCTGGCAGGTTCACACTTTCCCCCTCAGTCCCCTCATTATATAATGTGGAGGTTCCCAAACTCGGTCCTCAAGTTCAGGTTTTCAGGATATTCCTGTTTAGGCACATGGGACTAAAGAAATACCCCAGTCAGTTTAATTATACCGTCTGTGCACAAACTTCCTTAAAACTTGGACTGCTTGGGGTGCCTTGAGGACTGTGCTTGGGAACCACTGATCTAGCACATTTGATCTATAATACATAGATATGCTTACTAGCAAACATACTCCTCTCTGCATACATCTGAACAGGTCTCGCCAATTTCACTCCATGGTGAGATTAATTCAATTGTACCTAAGGTAACCACCCATCTGGGATTACTTTGGATGCTAATCCGGAGGTGTGGCATTCCCGGACTATACAATGTCCGGAAATAGGGCAGCTACTGGTCTGTCCGGAGTAATCCCGGATGTGTGGTGGTAACCCTAATTGTACACGATGGAGCAATTCAATTGTTGCTCCGCTTTGGTGCAAACAGCCGACATTTCTTCTCACAGACCCCAGTTCTGATGTGAAGTAATGTGCAAAAAGTGACCCTTTTGGGTGCTGAATTGGCACTTTTCACATCGCGCCTAGCTCCTGGGTCGGGTTTAGCGCTGTTATTGGGACCAATGAGTGGCCCGGTTAAAATAATCAATTGGATCGCTACCCCTGATCTCTCACCACTTTAGACTGGAGATTGGCCACACAAAAACAATTGAATCACCCTCCCTCTCATATGTGTAAAATAGTGTTCATTCTAGCACCCGCCATCTTTGAAAACCCCTGCAGTTCCTGTTCCCTGCCTGAGGTGTCGCTGTCTACTGTGGTGCTCCTAGCACAGGTCTGGTTTGCATATCAGTGATACAACACACTGTGCTAGAAGCACTACAGAAAACAGTGACACCCCAGGCAGGGAAGAGGAACTGCATGGGGTTTCAAAGATGGTAAGTGCTAGAATGAACACTATAAAGCAGGCATGTCCAAACTATGTTGTGAAACTACACATCCCAGCATGCATTGATTTAGTTTTAGTATTCCCTAATAGCAAAACTGTGGCAAGGCATGATGGGACTTGTAGTTTCACAACAGCTGGAGGGCCATAGTTTGGACATGCCTGCTATAAGGGATGTTTCTGAGTATACATAAGGTAGAGAATCATCTTGTGGGTGTGTAGCGAGTTGCGTCTCTTTCAGAGGGCAAGCCTAGTTCACACCGATCTCTTGCACCCAGCATTGGGTAGGTGTAAGGGCCTTATTCTGCTTGACTCGCACAGCTGCGAATTTTGCAGCTTTGCAAGTCATTGAAACACTGCACGCCCCTCCGTTGCACACCCAGTTCCCCCACATGCTTGCGGATGGATGTTTAGCATAAACATCCATCTCCTGAAGATGTGCATATAGTTGCAATTCATATTCTATTAGCTAAATATTAATATTTCCTAAATGCGTCAATATAGAGTTGCGTGCGACTTAGGTCCAGTACGTTTCTGTTGCGTGTCACCGCAGGGCATTAATTCAACTGTAGACCAGACATTCAAGTTAGAACATATCCATTGTAGGAATGGATATGTTAGCTATTGTTTTTTTCTTTCTGAGGTTAGGTGTCTTTTAAGGCCCATACACACTGGGTGACTTTGAGCTGAAAGTCGCTCAAAACAGCAGGTTTGAGCGGCTTTCAGCTGAAAGCCGCCCTCCCCCTGCATTATGCAAAGCCGTCCTCCCCCCTCCATTGGCGCCAGGCAGGGGGAAAGCCACTCAGTGTGTATGCACTGAGCGGCTTTCCCCCCAGCGATGAACGTGATTATCGCTGTCCATACACCCTGGGCATAGTCACCCAGTGTGTATGGACCTTTACTGTACATTTGTGTTTTTTCTCTGTTACCCCTTTCACACTGCATCTTAAAACCCGGGTTATTGCCGGGTTGACGTTGGTCCAGTTGCGGTGTGAAAGCACCAAACTTAATAACCCTGGTTGATCAACCGGGAATTCAACCCAGGTTATAAGAAGGGTTAAACCTGGACCCGGGTTTAATGTGAAAGGGTCAGATCCAGGTTCAAATTTCGGGTTCAACCCGTCTTTGCGCTCTGAAAGTGGCTGAAAACGACATCATTGGTAGATATTGTATATGTTGGAACAAACTTTTGCTGGTGATTTTAGATCTTTCATTAGACACCTTTTTTAACAATTTTTTATGATCTAATGAAAAATTTAAAATTAAGCCGCATTGAATGGAAGGGGCACAGATCAATGTGGTTGCTAATAATTCTGTTAATTGGCTTGATGGATGTTAAAAATAAATTATTTTGGCAGGTAATTTTTATGTCATTACTAACTGTCATTTCAAAAAATCATGATTTTACTAGTGTTTCTAAATGATATTTTTTATATTTTAAACATTTGTGTATCTCTTTTTTGGGTAAAATATTTGTGTTTAGGCATACTGTTGTGTTTTTAAATTTTATGTGTTTTAATCATCTTTTATACCCCAACAGTGTCCCATTCGAGGGCTGTGTGTGATCAATGAGCAATTACTTAAATGTGGAAGAGGCTGCCACTCTACAGGTAAATCCCACTTCTAAAACCCGCCCCATCTGACTTGGCACTTGATGCGCCATTTTTTACAAGCGATAACTCGCATGCAATTTATTGCATGTAAAATGACTCCCCGGAGGGGTTCAAGGGGAAGCAGATGCGCTATATCACGGGTGCAAAAAAAGCACCCGAGGTGTGCCGCTAAATATCCAATTCCAATATATCTTATGTGCTGCATATAATCTACAGGATCGAATCTGATGCTCACGGAAATGCACATCGGATTCGATCACCTTTCAAACACCTCCAATATGGGCCGATTTCACCCGATATATCAGCCCGATCCGTCAGAATGAGATTAAATCGGCCCAAATCGGACCTGTGTATGGGCACCATAAGGGCTCAATTCAATTAGCCATGCGTCATGTCACATCATGAGCAAGTGCAGCCGTAGCTGCTGCTCTCAGTAATTCCAAACTTGCAGATATTTATTTGCAACCATATTAACTTTTGGGTTGAGTCCTGGCGAAAAGAAACGGCAATAATTGAATACCCCATATCATAATCAATGTGATTTGGCTGCTGCACATTATTAGGCTTTTCAATTCATAAGACAGAATCGTAGGTATGTAGTAAATCAATGATTTATTTAACGATTTCAGCTTCAGTAGTTGTAAAAAAAAAAATATATATATATATTTTGGGGTTTCTGAGAATAAGTGGAGGCGGGGGAAGAATTTTTGAGGCAATCTGAAAGTGGAGAATAACCCGTGGGTCTCTAGGTTGTGTAATGATGGTTTGGTTTTACACAGCCAATTAAATATTTTTGAACATTTTTATTTGAGACCCTCTGTTTGGGGTGTGGTGCTCAATCCCTGTTCGGGTTGCAAGCAGTACCCAAGGGGGGTAAGGCATAGGGCAGTATTCAATGTGAATACTGGCGACGTGCAGCGAATCCTGTTTAGGATTCGCTGCACATTCGCCACTGCTTGCTGCGTTCCGGAGCCTCGCCGGCTCTGGTATTCAACGAGTCAGGGGCTCGCTGCCCCTGACCGGCGAATTTGAGCTCCTGCGGCGGACGCCACAGGGAGCCTGAGGACGGCGGCAGGCAGGGAGATGGAAGTCTCCCTGCCTGCCCCAGAACGTTTGTGGGTGGGAGGTGGGCTCCCTGGGAGCCAGGCAGCACAGGCTGCCCCCCCGGGGGTGCCAGCAGGGGACCGGGTATATTCACTACACCCGATCATGCATATGTAATGATCAGGTGCAGTGAATATATGAATATCTAATGAGCGGCTCGGCTCCCGGCCCCCTGCTGGCTGGTCTGTGTAAAAAAAATATATATATTTTTTAAAATTAAATATATATTCATGTGCTTACAGCACATGAATAAAAATAGCATGCCCCTCCTCAGAATAAAATTCCTGATTTTTTTACACCAATTGTAAAAACCAAAACACTTTATTTTAAAAGTTCACATTCCACTTCACCATAATAAGATAGCGATTGCTACTCGGTGAATCATGGTGAAAAAAACCTTGAAATGTATTCGCCATCTGGTCATTGAATAGAGTGATTCACCGTTTTGGTCAGAAATTCGCCTTACAGCACAAAATCGCCATAAAAACCTGGCGAATCAGCCTCATTGAATACAGCCCATAGTTGCCTACCCTCCTGCATTCTGCAGGAGACTCCCTGAAATAACAGCAATCTCCCTCTCTCCCTCATTAGTCTATCAATCTCCCTCATTTCACCTATCCCACATTAAACTGTTACATTTTAGGAAGAGATAGATACATTTACATTGAATCAGCACCATTTCCAGCAGTTTACCAAGTACAGTAAGTCTTACTAACTACTTTGGGGCTCATCTAGATTTGGATATGTCATTTTGAAAGATTCCTGTCCTCTATAGATTGTAAGCTTGCAGCAGGGCCCTCCTACCTCCAAGTCTGTCTGTTGTTACCCAGTTTGTTTTATCACTGTCTACTATTGTAAAGCGCAACGGAATCTGCTGCGCTATATAAGAAACTTTAAATAAATAAATAATAAATGTAGCAGTACACACCCACGCTTCTAGGTACCACGTTCACAATCTTTTGACACAATCTCTCCATATATGGAATAGACACACCCTTTGGGTCGAGCATGACACCCCCCCCCAAATGTGGCGCCGTGAAAAATTCTACTACCAGCTATAATCTCCCTGAAACTAGTTTTCAAAAGTAGGCAAGTATGGGGTAAGGGAGGAGATAGATTTGTTGATGCTGCACTCCACTTATCAGATTTCTTTAGTGGAACCTTCACACTGTGTTTTATTCTGCAGGGTATGTGTGACCATGACGCTGACTGGCTGTCACTGAGACCAGTGGAACCCACTCCTGCCCAATGCTGTGGTAGCGGATGTTCCCCCTGTGTGTATGATCTCTATGAAGCCAAGTTGGAATTGTGGGAGAAAGCCAAAGAGAGGCGAGATCCAAATCTCCTAACTGAAAGCAAAGTAAAGGTAATAATATGGAGCGGTTCAGGGTCTATAGTAAATGTTAGAGGACCCAACATCATTGTCATATCATATTGTTTTACTTACAGAAATTTTTTTCCCAAATGTGACTATTACCGTGTACAACTCGCTAGCTTCCGCCGCATCTGTGGCCTGGAGTCAGGACACTCAGATCTACTAGTCTGTGTCGCGGCACTCCTCCTGGCTCCTTATGAAAAATGTCCCTCACAAAATGGCTGCACCTTTACAGCAGACAGTTTTTGAGGATGCTAGCGGATGCAGTTGTTACACCACTGCTATCGGCAGAGTCTGCCATTCTGCGGGCTACAAGCAATACTAATAAGAACTCTGTCTATCCAGTCCCTAGTTTCCACCATAAATGGTCACTCATTCAGTGGTGCAATTCATCAATACCATTGTTGAGATATTTATTAAACTATTTAGACTGTCGGGTGAAGTCATCTGTTTGGTTTGGTCAGTAAATATCACATTTGCTCCCGCAGAGTGAACTCCTGAAATAGTAAATCCTGGATTGCTGGAGTATGTCTGGATCTACAGAATCCTAGTCTGTTCTTATAATTCCTTTGAAATGTTTAATTAGGAAACAAAAGATGACATTATATAATATTAAATGATAGTTTTTGCAATGCATAGCAGGTTCTTACAGCAGTCCTTTAGTAGTGGCTTTATCCTTCCTTTTACAGATAATAATTCTGTTGCATAACTTGTGATTTTGTCCCACAGAACAACTTGCCTCTGAATTCAGAAACATTCACTGAGTTTACGCTCTGCTTGGTAGAACAAGAATCAGATGACACCAACCGCTACAGATTTCATCTGCCAGCTGGGGCCAGTCTGGGATTGAAATTGGGACAGCACCTGGTGCTAAGGTACCACGTGTCCTATCCAATAGTATATATGCTAAAATCTGGCTTATCTCAGTCACAAAGTTCCCCTTGCAATCGCTTTCTACTTCAAAGCTGCAATTCCACATCGTCTTGTTTTAAATCTTTCAGCCTCATACACACTAGACAATATTGGTCACAATATCGTTCAGAAAGGGCTTTCTGAGCAATATTGTGGACAATATCGCCTAATGTGTACGCTCCCTGATGTTAACGATGTGCACTTCCACACATCCTTAATGACCCGCTCCCTTGTCCAAGCATGTCCGGATGAAGGAGGTAATGGATACCGACGGCCATGCTGCAGCGGCAGCACAACCATCGCTCCACCTGCTGTCGCTCACCTCAGGGAAGGCATTGGCAAGTGTGTATTCACTTGTCGATGTCAGGTCCCCGTGGCCTCCAAATTGGTGGCGGGGTCCATCGTTTAGTGCGTATGGGCCTTTAGGTACATATTAGGCATGCCTTTCTCTTATCTGTTTCAGAGATCGTTACCTCTTTTGTTAGATCCTCTCTGGGGTAAAGCCCGCACAAAGTATACAATCCCGGCGGGGTTCCGGCATCGGTGGTGCATACACACTTTGGCGATGCCGGCGGTGGGGTATTCTGCAGCTTATTAACTATATGCTCACTCATTTGTACATACCCAGACAAAAGAAGGGGGGTTGTTAATGAACAGCGGGAGCAATTCAGGCGTCCTAAGCAAACATGCTGGGCGATATAATGAACGATATCGCTCAGCGTCAAAGTGAGGGATATCACTCATTATATTGACTATTGTGTGCAGGGTTTAAAACATAGGGCCTTATTCGAGTTCACTCTTTCTGACAAAATCCTTCTTAGATGGACAAAACCATGTGCACTTCAGGGGGGCAGATGTACAGATAGAAATAGATTTGGTGATTTCTTGGTGATTCTTTGCAGGGTAAATACTGGCTGCTTTATTTTAACACTGCAATATAGATCTCACTTTGAAGTAAAACCCCACCCAAATCTAATTAGATCTGCACAAGTTACATCTGCCCCCCTGCAGTGCACATGGTTTTGTCCATCTAAGAAGGATTTTGTCTGAAAGAGTGAACTCGAATAAGGCCAATAGTCACAGCATCGATTATATGCAAAATGTTTCAAAAATATAACTGTGGACAGTGTAACTCCACAGGTGGTTCTGACCACTTCACCATCACGTGCGCCATTAACAGATTTTTGCATTCACTTCAGGCTACCTCTCCCACTCCCCCAAATTGCGTTCACCTGTGCATCAGACCCGCAGATTCACAGCTCTCAGCATGTGATGTGTAGGCAGAGAGAGGAGAAAAGGGGAGGGGTTTACAGCATAGTTAGAGGGAGGAGAGGCGTTCCAAAGCCTCTCTGCTCTCTTCATCATGTACCATGTGACTGTGGTTCCCATTGTAGTCCATGACATTGTGCTGAATTCTAATTCATTAATTGCAGCACTAATGCTGCCCATACACGCTGCTTTGTGAGCGTGCGTTCCGTGCTGTACTAGCACGGATCAAATCGCATTGCATTGTATGTGCACGCATGCAATGCGATGCGATTTGATGAGAACTAGGTACAAAAAGTATGTGCAAGCACATACGTTTTGTACTGTGCGATGAGGTGCGCGGGAGCGCGCACCTCAAAGCACACATCGGGTCAGCCCTTATAGCAGCATGTATGGGCTGCTTAAGAAACAAATTATGGATAAGTGGTAATTATTGATCTTTATATTATAGCCTGTAATGGCGGTTATTAGAATCCCTAGCTCTAGTTCCTAGTGAAGTCACGGGCCTGCATCCTCATAAATCATGGCTCATAGCTATTAAATAGAGATCATGAACTAAGGGCACCAGCAGTACAGATGGGTCACATGACATGTCACAGGTGTATCATATTTAATTTGCATTACTCATGCATTCTTATTGTGTTGTTATCATAGAGGAACAGTAAATGGATTAGAGATACAAAGAGCCTACACCCCCATTAGTGCCATAGATGTGACGAGCTACTTTGAAGTTTTAATAAAGGTAAGCCTATTCCCTTGTTCATTACCCATACACTTTCCATAAGATGCAGCTCATTCTCAGGTGTGCAGTTAAATGATAGATTTGTGTATAGATGACATGTAATAGTAAAGTTATAAGGTAGGGAGTTGTTTCTCAGGCATACTCAGGAATTCTAACTACTGTATACTGTTCCTGAAAATCATGCCAGAGAAGCTGGGAGTCCAAGAAGTGTTGTTGGCACCAGACTTAAAGCAAGCAGCAGTCTGTAAAAGACGTGTTACATATATGAATGTTTGGGTTTATTGTTACTGTAAAAGACGTGTTACATATATGAATGTATGGGTTTATTGTTACTGTAAAAGACGTGTTACATATATGAATGTATGGGTTTATTGTTACTGTAAAATACGTGTTACATATATGAATGTATGGGTTTATTGTTACTGTAAAAGACGTGTTACATATATGAATGTATGGGTTTATTGTTACTGTAAAAGACGTGTTACATATATGAATATATGGGTTTGTTGTTACTGTAAAAGACATGTTACATATATGAATGTATGGGTTTATGGTTACTGTAAAAGACGTGTTACATATGTGAATGTATGGGTTTATTGTTCCTGTAAAAGACGTGTTACATATATGAATGTATGGGTTTATTGTTACTGTAAAAGACGTGTTACATATATGAATGTATGGGTTTATTGTTACTGTAAAATACGTGTTACATATATGAATGTATGGGTTTATTGTTACTGTAAAAGACGTGTTACGTATATGAATGTATGAGTTTATGGTTACTGTAAAAGACGTTTTACGTATATGAATGTATGGGTTTATTGTTATTGTAAAAGACGTGTTACATATATGAATGTATGGGTTTATTGTTGATGTAAAATACATGTTACATATATGAATGTATGGGTTTATTGTTACTGTAAAATACGTGTTACATATATGAATGTATGGGTTTATTGTTACTGTATTAGATGTGTTACGTATATGAATGTATGGGTTTATTGTTCCTGTAAAAGACGTGTTACATATATGAATGTATGGGTTTATTGTTATTGTAAAAGACGTGTTACATATATGAATGTATGGGTTTATTGTTGATGTAAAATACATGTTACATATATGAATGTATGGGTTTATTGTTACTGTAAAAGACGTGTTACATATATGAATGTATGGGTTTATTGTTACTGTAAAAGACGTGTTACGTATATGAATATATGGGTTTATTGTTACTGTAAAAGACGTGTTACTTATATGAATGTATGGGTTTATTGTTACTGTAAAAGACGTGTTACATATATGAATGTATGGGTTTATTGTTACTGTAAAAGACGTGTTACATATATGAATGTATGGATTTATTGTTACTGTAAAAGACGTGTTACATATATGAATGTATGGGTTTATTGTTACTGTAAAAGACGTGTTACGTATATGAATGTATGGGTTTATTGTTACTGTAAAAGACGTGTTACGTATATGAATGTATGGGTTTATGGTTACTGTAAAAGACGTGTTACATATATGAATGTATGGGTTTATGGTTACTGTAAAAGACGTGTTACGTATATGAATGTATGGGTTTATGGTTACTGTAAAAGACGTGTTACATATATGAATGTATGGGTTTATTGTTACTGTAAAAGACGTGTTACGTATATGAATGTATGGGTTTATTGTTACTGTAAAAGACGTGTTACGTATATGAATGTATGGGTTTATTGTTACTGTAAAAGACGTGTTACGTATATGAATGTATGGGTTTATTGTTACTGTAAAAGACGTGTTACGTATATGAATGTATGGGTTTATTGTTACTGTAGAAGACGTGTTACGTATATGAATGTATGGGTTTATTGTTACTGTAAAAGACGTGTTACATATATGAATGTATGGGTTTATTGTTACTGTAAAAGACGTGTTACGTATATGAATGTATGGGTTTATTGTTACTGTAAAAGACGTGTTACGTATATGAATGTATGGGTTTATTGTTACTGTAAAAGACGTGTTACATATATGAATGTATGGTGTTTTCATTGTTACAGATTTATGAGCACGGCTTGATGTCACAGTATATTAAATGCTGGCAACCAGGAGAGACTATACCATGGAGAGGACCCTTTGGGGGATTCTCATACAAACCCAACAAGGTCAGAGTTTATCCCTATTATGTATTTGAATAGTATAAAGCCCCATACACCGACGCTGATATTGGGGACCCGGCATATACACTTCTGATGCCGTAATCGAGTGACTAGTGTGTATGGGGCCTAAAAGTGCTGGGAAAGGTTGGAGAAATATCGATATACTGGGTGTCCGTTCCTTATCTTATAACGCTTTGTTATGAGCCACCATTAGTGTGCTTCCACACTGCACTTTTATTTGTGCATTTGGCCTATTTGTTCGCCTGGCATATGTCACAGTGATCGCCCACTTCCAGGGCACTGCCCACAAAACCGATTGCTCCTAGATTTTCATACATTTATCCCATAACGCATCCGTTCAGCTACATCAGGGCTGGGCAATTGCGGCCCTCCAGATGTTGAGGAACTACACATCCCAGCATGCCTTGCATCAGTTTCAGCATGGCCACATAGCATTACTAATGCAAAGCATCCCGGGATGTGTAGTTCCTTAACATCTGGAGGGCCGCAATTGCCCAGCCCTGAGCTACATGCATCAATCATGACTATTAGACATCTCAGGTTAGCCATTGAGTGATTTTTTTACCTGTGCGGCCGCATGCGAGGGGTGGGTAAGTGTACACAGCCCCTCGCATGAAAATACAGGGATTAGCGCACAGGGTGAGGGGGCAGGCGTTTGGTCGGGCACCCAGTGTTTACCTGTTCACTAGAGAGTGAACATACGCAGTCTGGCAAAGAGGTCTGAATCAGGCCCTTTATTGGATGTTTTGTCTAATTCTATGAACACAAAATGTAGTGGCCATAAAAGAACCTCAAAAATTTAGCAAGTTTACAAAATTTGCTGCTTTTGATTTATGTTTTCACAACATAACATGTCAGCGCCATCGGCTGTGTGCGCCCAAACGGAGCAACACTTGAATCCCTCATTAAGGGGAAATTTAATAACGTTTCTAAAAATGGAAAACAAAAAAAAGTGATGTTTTCATAGCAACCAATCATATTATGTTTATAATTTTTTTTTTATTGCATCCTAGAAAATCATAGATGGGCTCTGATTGGTTGCTCTGGGCAACATCGCCTCTTTTCATTTTTAGAAACTTTCACATCACAACAATGCTACTGTCACTCCTAACTAACATATAGTCACATAAGTGGACAGCTCACTGACCCCCAACAAGATCATCAAGACGTCTCCTGAAATACTCTGCATTTCTGTGTGCATTCAGATTATACAATTGGTTAAAGGTTATTATGTTCCCGCCCTCTGCAGAACAAGAGGCATGATGGGCAGGAACAGGTTGAGAAGGAATGCCATACTGTGAACTTACCTTCTCTTCTCCCTCGTAGTACGGAGAGCTACTTATGTTGTGCTCAGGAACAGGGATAGCTCCAATGCTGCCCATCCTCACCCATGTGACAGACAATGAAGATGACGAGACCTTCATCACCCTGATCATTTGCTCTCGGACCTTTACAAATATTTATATGAAGGGCTTTCTGAAGGAACAGGCCAGATACTGGAATGTCAGGACCTTTTATGTCCTTAGTCAGGTGAGTACTTATTGGGGGTTATTCTGGTTCACTCGCAAAGGCAAATTCCTTCTCAAATGGACAAAACCATGTGCACTGCAGGTGGGGCAGATGTAATATGTGCAGAGAGAGTTAGATCTGGGTGGGGTTTTACTTCAAAGTGAGATCTATATTGCAGTGTAAAAATAAAGCAGTCAGTATTTGCCCTGCACAGAAACAAAATAACTCACCCAAGTCTAAATCTCTCTGCACATGTTACATCTGCCCCACCTGCAGTGCACATGGTTTTGAACCAGAATAACCCCCATTGTTTTCTCCTATGCCAGGTATATTAGAATAGATATCATTTGCTTAAAGGCCCCCATACAATACTGTGACTTCTCATATATAGCGCATGAGATCCTTTTGCATGTAATATATTGCATGTGATACCATTCCCCGCTGCCAGGAGGCTGTCCAAGTTGGAGGTCGGACATGCAAGTAGGTCCAATCTCCGACTCCAATACGATGAGCGCGGGGCCGCACATCGGATCGGATGTTATTAGTTCAAGGTATATATATAATATGAATCGTAAGGCAGCTGTTAACGTCTTCAAGTGTCTGGAGAACTGAGGACGACAGTCCCAGAGAATAGGTGCAGCACAAGATAAAATCTTGAAGCATGAGCAGTAGAACAGAGAGAAAGATCTATGGAGGTTCCTATATGGGAGAGTGCAGGAAAATACGTGTGGCAGATTAGCACTTGAGGAGCAGAATGAAAGGTGAATGTTGAAATTGTGTAGACAATATATTTTAGTATTCACTTTATTAACAAAGTGCACCGTTCCCTGCATTGCTTCTATAATATTCCATTGCTTTGTGTGTGTCCTATGTTTTGTTCATTGTTACCCATCTTATTTGGGATCTGCAGGAGCCATCACTAGAAAACCTGCCGCTGAGCTACAGGGAGAACTCGAAACTTGGAAGAATAGACTCCGCCTTCTTGGCGATGGTGTTGGAGAGCTGCAGGCGGAAACCCTATACACTGCTCTGTGGGTCAGTATCATTTACTAAGGACATGGCGGAGCTGCTGGCACAGCAAGGACAGGATCCCTGCTCTATCTTTTCTTTTTAGACTTGTAAATTGAACTTAAAGAAAAGTGAGATTGTGATTATAATCACTGAAGTGGGACTCACTGACTGAATAGCATTTTATGGGACTTTATATACAGTAACAGATGTTTTGCACATCTGCAACCAGAAAAGCACTGCGTTCCTACTGCAACCAGAAAAGCACTGCGTTCCTAATTAAGCCTCATTTTCCGGGATATTTCCGGGATAATGGTTGCTGCGTTCCACTGGAATCTGTCCATTGTTTCATGTCACCTGGCATGCAATATGGCGGAAGCTTACCGTAATAGTTACATTGTGTTTTGTATAATGAACATGCAATACGTGACTTTGTTACCAAATTCAAGGACTTAAGGCCCCCATACATTAGTCCAACTTGTCCTAAGTACAAGTCGGACCTGATTGTCCCGGCAGCTCCCCGGGAGGGGGTCACATGTGATAAGGCACTTCATGTGCCAAAGTTTGCATGTGATTCATCATATGCAACTCCTGGGGAGCTGCAGGCAGAGGGAGCAGGGGGGCGGCAGATACCAGGGAGCCAGGCAGTAGGCGCACACAAAAAAAAAAAGAGCAGCAAAGACAGAGATTAGAAGTAGGAGCAGATGGGGACTGGGGGTGAGATGGAGAGTTTTGGGGCTAAAACTGTCACAGCTCAAAGTGAAAGTAAAAACGGTCACAGTTAGTGAATGAAAGTGCATTGCAGATGCCATCATTTGTATGGGCTTTGAACTAGTAACAATATATTTATTTGGGTGTATTCAATGACTTTTGCGAGCTGTGACATGGAGCAGTGCTGATTGCTCGCTGTCACAGCTCGCACGGTCAGTATTAAACTGACCCCCTGCACACGCTGTTTCCACGTCGCTGGGTTTTTGCAGCAACTTGAATATGGCGTGTGCGGCCGCTAAAACAGCGAGGCATTAGCCATGAGCCTCGCCATTTGGGGGAATCCTCACCGTTATCTGACAGTGAGGGTTCCCTCGGAACATTGAATATGGTGAGCGGCTGACGTGGGGGTTAAACGGCGAGAGTCGCTTGTTTTCGGCGATCCTTGCCATTTTACCCACTCGCCGGCTGCATTGAATATGGGCCATTGAGTACTGACCATGACACTTTCCCCACATATCACACTCATCATGTACTCTTGGTGTTATTATTTGTGTTTATTGCAGAAATAACAAAATCATTATTTTCCCAAGCATTGGTTTCCTACAAACATCAGGAATATTGCCTGTCCGTGCGCAATTTCACATCAATTCCCCCAAGCTCAAATGGGTATGGTCATTGGGTCAACCCTAATTAGGTCTACATGCATTGGGTCAACCACTGAAGGCTGAGAGGCCTTAGGTCGACACCTAAAACGAGTCGCGATGGGTAATGTCAACAGGGTTGGGAAGTCGACACAAGCATTGGGTTGACAGTCAATAGGTCGACATTAGTTTTTCACTTTTTTTTGTCCTGAATGGACACAGTCAAAGGGTACCGCGCCCCCTCGCATGCTCGGCACACTATTGTATTCTCCCACCACGCCACAGTGGATGGTAGGGTATGAAATACCGCTTGTCGGCACACAAAAAAAAAACCCGTAAAAAATCATGTTGACCTTCCCATCGTTGACCTAATCCTTGTGTCGACATTCCAACCCTGTCGACCTATTTCAGGTGTCGATCTAAGCCCTGTCAACCTTCAGTGGTCAAC
Source organism: Crinia signifera (assembly GCF_055691185.1). NCBI lineage: Eukaryota > Metazoa > Chordata > Amphibia > Anura > Myobatrachidae > Crinia > Crinia signifera. The sequence continues at coordinate 144,528,881 of NC_139224.1, forward strand.
TCAATGCATGTTGACTTTAATAGGGTCGACCTAGTATCCCACTCAAATGGCAATCATCACAAGGCAGCAGGACACACAGCCGTAGTCCTGGAAATCCGATTGCTAGCTTCCCGCACCTTGTCATGGAATGCTCGCAGACTCCAGGCAAATGACAGATTTCACTATACAACAATCAAACAATCACAATCGATACAAACATCTTGTACCATACGTTTTTTGGCTGCACGTAGCAGGCAGATCTCCCCACTTTTGATAATTTACCAATGGGCAAATGCATTTCAAAGAAGACAGAATAATGGCCCTTATTCTGGTTCACTTGCAAAGGCAAATTCCTTCTTAAATGGACATAACCATGTGCACTGCAGGTGGGGCAGATGTAACATGTGCAGAGAAAATTAGATTTGGGTGAGTTATTTTGTTTCTGTGCAGGGTAAATACTGACTGCTTAATTTTTACGCCGCAATATAGATCTCACTTTGAAGTAACACACCACCCAAATCTAACTCTCTCTGCACATGTTACATCTGCCCCACCTGCAGTGCATATGGTTTTGTCCATTTGAGAAGGAATTTTCCTTTGCGAGTGAACCAGAATAAGGGCCTTTATGTGACATGACTGCTATACGCAGAAGATTCGGCCGTGCCCAGAAGCACTAAAACAATGTACTGATTTGCTGCCACTTGTGATCGTGTGATTATCAAAGATAAATAGCTTTATTATGTTTATGTGCAGAGTGGATTCCTTTGTTCATTCGTTAATCTATGATATCATTCTCTACACCTGCCATACTAAATACCGGAGTGCCAGAATAAGCTAGTTTGCCTTTACTCAAAATAAACTGCGTACACTGAAACAACACAGAACATGGTGGAATTCTGGTAACTACAGGAGGTGACGTTGTCGGAGTACGAGTCCCAAAGACATTGGCTGGTCATGAGAATATCCTCCCGGTTCTTACTCCCGATTGCCATGTTGCAGATGAGCTTGTATCGGGGCGGGGTGACTCTGCGCACCATTTTCTTGATGTCTTCGCACAAGTTCTTAGTGAGGTCAGCCGATGTACTTGGGTCATACGCTATGTTCCGTAACTTGGCTGTCAGGAATTCCTGGATGAGCTCTTTTGCTTGGGAATATGGAAACCTCTGTGCAGGGTTTGCAGAACCAGCTGGTACCTATGCAGTATTGGAAAAAAAAATCCATGCTTATATTAATACTGTAAAGCACTGCTATATATTAGAACATTAATAATCAAACGTTATTAGGCCTTGAAATTATTTATTTTACATCTTTCAGTAAAACCAATATTACTTCTTTCTTCCTGCTGATTCTTATCCCTATGGAATCAAGCATCTGACTTGCCTTCCTCATTGCTTTGTTACATTGCCTACCTGCCTTTAAGTCCCCTGAAATAGTGACACCTAGATCCCTGTCCTCAGTAGTTTCCATTATGATACTATATTTATCATTTGGGTATTTCAGACCCAAGTGCGTTTTTTCCATTTTTTAGCATTAAATTGTATTTTCCAAGTATTTGACCATTCCTTTAGTCTACCTAGATCAGTGATGGCACCTTTTCAGCTTGGTGTGTCGAAAATCGTAAAAAAGTGTAGCCTTCCTTGAGTCGCGTGTCACTTCAAGAAACATAAATAATTTGGTGATATTTGCAGCCATTATACATATGCCACACACCGTGATGCCCATTATACATATGCCACACACTGTGATGCTCCATTATACATATGCCACACACTGTGATGCTCCATTATACATATGCCACACACCGTGATGCCCATTATACATATGCCACACACTGTGATGCTCCATTATACATATGCCACACACTGTGATGCTCCATTATACATATGCCACACACTGTGATGCTCCATTATACATATGCCACACACCGTGATGCCCATTATACATATGCCACACACTGTGATGCTCCATTATACATATGCCACACACTGTGATGCTCCATTATACATATGCCACACACCGTGATGCCCATTATACATATGCCACACACTGTGATGCTCCATTATACATATGCCACACACTGTGATGCTCCATTATACATATGCCACACACCGTGATGCCCATTATACATATGCCACACACTGTGATGCTCCATTATACATATGCCACACACTGTGATGCTCCATTATACATATGCCACACACCGTGATGCTCCATTATACATATGCCACACACCGTGATGCCCATTATACATATGCCACACACCGTGATGCCCATTATACATATGCCACACAGCGTGATGCTCCATTATACATATGCCACACACCGTGATGCCCATTATACATATGCCACACACCGTGATGCTCCATTATACATATGCCACACACTGTGATGCTCCATTATACATATGCCACACACCGTGATGCCCATTATACATATGCCACACACTGTGATGCCCATTATACATATGCCACACACCGTGATGCTCCATTATACATATGCCACACACTGTGATGCCCATTATACATATGCCACACACTGTGATGCTCCATTATACATATGCCACACACTGTGATGCTCCATTATACATATGCCACACACTGTGATGCTCCATTATACATATGCCACACACTGTGATGCCCATTATACATATGCCACACACCGTGATGCCCATTATACATATGCCACACAGCGTGATGCTCCATTATACATATGCCACACACCGTGATGCCCATTATACATATGCCACACACCGTGATGCTCCATTATACATATGCCACACACTGTGATGCTCCATTATACATATGCCACACACCGTGATGCCCATTATACATATGCCACACACTGTGATGCCCATTATACATATGCCACACACCGTGATGCTCCATTATACATATGCCACACACTGTGATGCCCATTATACATATGCCACACACCGTGATGCCCATTATATATATGCCACACCGTGATACCCATTATACATATGCCACATAGCGTGATGCTCCATTATACATATGCCACACACCGTAATGCCCATTATACATATGCCACACACCGTGATGCTCCATTATACATATGCCAAACACCGTGATGCTCCATTATACATATGCCACACACCGTGATGCCCATTATACATATGAAAGTCAATGTGAAAGAGCAAGATATAAGAAGGCTGCACTAATACAGTGTCTGTCAAAAAGGCAGCTACCAGTGCCAATAGAAGCACTGAATAGTGTGGCGTTCGGAGCCTTCAGAGTTTTCAACAGAGCCTATGGGTGACATTCTATGGACTGCGATTTCCGTTTTTTGCGGTAATTAGACCACAAAATGGCGATATCGCATTTTGCCATTAAATCGTTAATTTAATGGGATGCGCTAAGGGACTGAAATCGCATATTATGTGCGTTAAGGTATGCTGAGTAAAAATGCGAGATTAATTTGCATTTTTATCGCATCCAGATGTTTTCGTATAGAAAAGTATACAAGTCGCTTATTTAATGCAATGCGCATTTGCACATCGCATTATTTAGGTGCCTAATTTTCGCACTTATTTCAGACCAGGGTCTGTTTGGCGAATTAGCCAGAACCCTGCACAGATCGCAATGTTCTGTGCAGGGTTCTGCTGTAAAAAATAAAAGAAAGGGTTAAAATAAAAAAAAAACGAGCGCGGGGTCCCCCGCCCGAGTATAACCAGCCCCGGGCTCACTGAGCCGGTGCTGGTGACATAAAATCAGGGTCCCCGACAAATAGGGGTCCCCTTGATTTCATGAAACCAGCACCAGGCTCAAGGTCCGGCGCTGGTTCCCAAAATATGGGGGACAAAGTGACTAGGGGTCCCCCGTATTTTAAGAACCAGCACCGGACACAACCAGCCAGCAGGGTAATGCCACAGCCGGGGGAAACTTATTATATAAGCTCCCGCGGCCAAAGCATTAACCCCCTGGCTGGTCAGCAGGGGTCCTGGGGAAGTGGGGACCCCCCCAATGAAGGGGTCCCCCCCCTCCAGGACTTACCAGCCCATGCTGATAGTCCGGGGCTGTCCCCGATGCCCCTGGGCGGTGGGCATCGGGCTGATGGCTTGTGTAAAAAAAGAAGTAAAACTATTGTTTTATACTGGCGAACTATGAGTCCCAGCAAGCCTACCCCGCATGCTGGGACTTGGAGAACCACAAGTCCCAGCATGCGGGGCATTTAAGGCCCCGCTGGCACTTGTAGTTCAGCAGTACAAAAAATAGTTAACAAAATCACACTGACACACTGTAAAATAAAAGTTTAATACATACAAAACACACACACACTGATACTTACCTACCTTGAGCCCGTAGGTCGGTCCCTGGGTCCGTCCTCCGGGGCTCCAGGGCAGAAGAGTCCGGTTCCGGGGCCTTGGTCCTGGTTCCGGGGCTGGTCCTGGGGTTCCGGGGCTCCTGGGCTGCAGAATCCGGGGTCCGGGATCCGAGGTAGTCCCCAGGGGTACCTAAGGAAGCAAATCCAACTCACCTGGTCCCCGGCGACGACCTCGGAATCCTCTCTGACAGCGCTGCTCCCATCTGGTACCCGGCTCGCAGGACTTTGACAGGCGCAGAGATGTTTCCTCCTCGTCGTCTCTGCACAGAATGATTTCTTGGCCAATCAGGAGCCGAGAAAGTCGGCTCCTGATTGGCCAGAAATCATTCTGAATACAGACGCCGAGGAAGTAACATCTCAGCGCATCTAGAGCAGAGATGTTTCCTCCTCGGCGTCTCTAGTTAGAATGATTTCTGGCCAATCAGGAGCCGACTTTCTCGGCTCCTGATTGGCCAAGAAATCATTCTGTGCAGAGACGCCGAGGAGGAAACATCTCTGCGCCTGTCAAAGTCCTGCGAGCCGGGTACCAGATGGGAGCAGCGCTGTCACCGGAGAGGATTCCGAGGTCGTCGCCGGGGACCAGGTGAGTTGGATTTGCTTCCTTAGGTACCCCTGGGGACTACCTCGGATCCCGGACCCCGTATTCTGCAGCCCAGGAGCCCCGGAACCCCAGGACCAGCCCCGGAACCAGGACCAAGGCCCCGGAACCGGACTCTTCTGCCCTGGAGCCCCGGAGGACAGACCCAGGATCCAGGGACCGACCTACGGGCTCAAGGTAGGTAAGTATCTGTGTGTGTGTTTTGTATGTATTGAACTTTTATTTTACAGTGTGTCAGTGTGATTTTGTTAACTATTTTTTGTACTGCTGAACTACAAGTGCCAGCGGGTCCTTTAATGCCCCGCATGCTGGGACTTGTGGTTCTCCAAGTCCCAGCATGCGGGGTAGGCTTGCTGGGACTCATAGTTCGCCAGTATAAAACAATAGTTTTACTTCTTTTTTTACACAAGCCATCAGCCCGATGCCCACCGCCCAGGGGCATCGGGGACAGCCCCGGACTATCAGCATGGGCTGGTAAGTCCTGGAGGGGGGGGACCCCTTCATTGGGGGGGGTCCCCACTTCCCCAGGACCCCTGCCCATGCTGACCAGCCAGGGGGTTAATGCTTTGGCCGCGGGAGCTTATATAATAAGTTTCCCCCGGCTGTGGCATTACCCTGCTGGCTGGTTGTGTCCGGTGCTGGTTCTTAAAATACGGGGGACCCCTAGTCACTTTGTCCCCCGTATTTTGGGAACCAGTGCCGGACCTTGAGCCTGGTGCTGGTTTCATGAAATCAAGGGGACCCCTATTTGTCGGGGACCCTGATTTTATGTCACCAGCACCGGCTCAGTGAGCCCGGGGCTGGTTATACTCGAGCGGGGGACCCCACGCTCGTTTTTTTTTTTTAACTTTGCGCTGTCCTGCAAATGTGCGATTTTCAGACATGAAAATCGCACATTTTCAGGACTAAATACAGCGCACCACCTCGCCGCAAATCGCCCCTCTTCGCACTTTTCAGCCTCCAATGCGCATCACATTAAATATGCGCATTTTGACTGAAAAGTGCGATTTGTAAAAGTGCGATTTGCGGCGATGTGATGCGCGAATAAAACATGCGCATTTAGCGCACAGCATAGAATGTCACCCTATGTGTGGGAAAGGTGTCCCAGGGAGGGTAATCTGCAGGTCTCCTGGACAGAAAGAGCAGGGTCTCCCCTTTCAAAATGGCTGCCGCAGCAGCAGGCCGCCTGAGCCCAGTCCATACCTCACCCAAAGCTCCTCCGGTAGCCTCTGTCAATCCTCTGGGTCAGGTGCCAGTCCCCAGCCGGCACTTCCACATGCCTGACTACAGCAGCAGGGGTGGACTATAGGAGAGAGGGAGCTAGCTTCGTACATGTCTGCTCCCTCCAGCAGACAGGCGACACCCCCGCTGTCCCCTTCCTGTTGGTGGCGGTTGGTCAGACGGACCTGTGTCTGCATGTCAGTCAAAGTGCCTTGGCCTGTCATATGTAGGTTAGCCATCACAGACCTAGATCATCAATCATTTGTTTTACCACTACTGGTGTGTCCCCCCGATGCATACCTTTGTGTCATCTGTAAAAAGGCATACTTTCCCTCCAATACCATTTGCAATGTCATCAACAAAGATAACGGCACTGGTCCAAGTACAGATCCCTGGGGTACTCCCCTGGTAACCTTTCCCTCCTTAGACTGCACTCCATTTACTACAACAGCGTAATAAAGTCTAGATATGCTACATCAGGATATACGATATCCCAGCAGTGGGGATGTAGGCTGACTGGCCCGGCATCCCAATATGGGAAATCTCGACAGGGGCTCCTTAAGTGACCTACCACTCTTAACCTAACCCCCCCACCCCCTGCTTGCAGCCTAACCCCCCTGCCTACCCCCACAGCCTAACCCCAACCCTCCCTGTTAATGCCTAATCCCCATACCCCACCAGGAACCAGGGGAAGCCAGCAATAAAGAAATAACCGCAGCTATCAATTCACTGATTACAACAGATAAATCAATGATGGAGGAGTGCCCCCTTTGGAGCAGGAGCCCGGTGGCTGGTGACTCCATTGCCTCCCAGACTTCCACCCCTGGATATACAGTAGGGTCATGTAGTAGCCTGTAAGATAGAGGAATGGCTGAGATTCCAGCAAGTGTGCCTATAGTTTTAAAGCAGAAATATCCTGTTGATAAGTCTACAATATCTAGATCGACAGTCAATAGGTCTGCACCAAAAGGTCGATTTGCAATAGGACAACATCGACAAAATGTTGACTTTGACAAAAGGTTAACATGAGTTTTTTCATGTTTTTATTCCTTCCTTGGACTTTTTCATAGTTTAACATCCACATGGATTCCGAATGGGAATGGTATGGTAGCCATGTGAGGGTACACTAATTAACACTAATTGGGGGTCCTTGACAATAAGTGTCGACATTGACTCCTTAACAAACTCATGTTGATCTTTTCATATGTCAACCTTTTTTCATGTCGATCTTTTTGCTTGTGCTGACCTTTTTGGCAATGTTGACCTTTTGCTTGTTGACATTTTGTCAACCTCGACCTACTGCATGTCGACATTTCATCATTGTCGATCTTTTTCATGTCATTTTGTTAATGACCTTGGGCAGGATGTTGTAACATCCGCAGCCCTGTTTCGCCCCCCTTCGCCGGCCACCGCATTTTTAATAACAGCATATGCTGTAACATATTTGGTTATTAATGCAAGGGACAGCTCTTGCGGTAAGAGCTGTCCCTTGCGATGCGGTGCCGGCACTGGACTTCCGGGTCTGTGACCCGGGAGTCCATCTGCGCATGCACAGATTGACGCGCCGGCCGCAGGGCATGCTGGGAGGGATCCGTGACGGATCCCTCAAACAGCGCTGCGGTAAGAAGCCCATAGGCAGCCGCAGGGAATCGCCAGCTTTTGCTGGCGATTTGATCCGCAGCGCTGCCACTGCGGAGGGGCCATACAGCATACAGAAATGCGGTAAAACCCCCGATAACGGGGTTTTTACCCCATTTCTGCTTTAGAGAATCTCCCCCCTTGTGACTGTTGACCTAGACATCGTAGACCTTTCCATTTACACCCACTTCCCCTTATATCTATTTCCAGGTTGTGACATACGGCCCATCGCAGGTGTAAAGATCCACAGGGGGGAGTTGACTTAAAGATGGGAGTTCTCTGTCACATGGGCTGTTGCTATGGGCAACCATCAGACACATATCTTCTATATTAGAAGTCGATTGTGATTGGTTGCCCATGGCAACATCTAATGTGAAATAGAAGTCCCATCTTAGTAAATCTCCATACAGTCCTACTAGTCTGGCCACAGTAATGTAATGATAAAACATGATATACCTTTAACAGAAATTAATTCAATGTAGGCTACCGTCATTGGGAATAAGTGATTGTGGGGAGGAAGAGGGTGAGAAACAGTAGATGCCGTTTGGAAAGTCTTCTAAAGATAACACTGTGATGTTACCTAGTGATCATGTATTCCATCTATGTGCCAATATTACACTGAACTTTCACTTCAAAAGAAACCTCTTTCCTCATAAGTACAAAGCCTGTATGTACTTTAGCCATGCTTTGTTTTACAAAAGACATTTCTGCTGTTGACATATTTGTTCTGTGTATTGTGAACGTCCAGAACAAACATACTTTACCAGCGTGGCCATTTAATGCATTATTTGTATACCTGACAAACACGGAACACTCCCTCATTATTAATGGCCTGTTGGCGACTGTTATTTATCATCATGATGCTACTGTATGTATGAAGTGAGATCGAAACCTTCACTGGCAGTCACGAAGAAGACAGAAGTTAGATTACGTTCAAAGTTTGCGACGATGGATGTGATCCACAAGGCGGTAATGATAAAGATATTAGATGTTACCTAGGAGACCAGTGACGTATTTACAGACTAGCCTATAACAATACTCTCCTCCATGCCAGTATCATAGACGCATTGAACTCTTCTGATTCGCTAACCCTTGAAGGGCCCAGAAGCCATTGGCCCTTATTCTGGTTTCACTCCCAAAAGCAAATTCCTTCTCAAATGTTCAAAACCATATGCACTGCAGGTGGGGCAGATGCAACATGTGCAGAGAGAGTTACAGTAGATTTGGGTGGGTTATTTTGTTTCCCTTTTAAGTAAAACCCCACCCAAATCTAATTCTCTCTGCACATGTTACATCTGCCCCACCTGCAGTGCATATGGTTTTATCCATTTGAGAAGGAATTTGCCTTTGCGAGTGAACCAGAATAAGGGCCATTGACTGTAAAGCCCTTGGTTAGGCTGTACATTGCTAGCTGTAACTTAAATACCCTTTTTTTTTATTTTTGTTAATGGGCAAAATTATACTTCAGAGCTGATCGTGCTAACCAATTAGTCACAGACAACCGGGGGGCAGTTTAAATCCTGTTACATTCACCAATGAACACCGGTTGCTTGGGAGGTCAGTCCTTTAGGACGTTAGGGGTTTATTATCTGAAGGGTCTAGTTATAAAGGGTCAGCTTTAAATTAATAGCAGCGTTATACCGGTGTTCAACTGAAGGAAACCAGAAGGCAAATAACACACCAACATTACTTCTGAACAACTGCATTAAAACCACAGAACTCAGGAACATCATGTGGCCTCAACTTACCTTTGCCATGAGAACACCTGGACCAAGCCCACCATCCCTATGGCTGAGAACACCAGGACTACCCCCAGGCCTACCCCTCATGGTGAGCATGGAGCTATGAGGGGAAGCACCAGGGCCAGCCTATGTAGCAACACTTCCCCCATACTTGAATTTGCTCCCCATTTTCTCATAACCACCTGTACTGCTCATGAGACCAGGACTTTGATAATTCTATGAAAATTATTTCTTAATATTTCCCTTTTGTCAGTCCCCTGCAAAGGTGTGTTCATGTAGTTTGCTCCCCCCCCCCCCCCTTCTCCAGCATACATCGGCCCCACCATGTGCTATTCCTGTAATGTGTACCTCCGCAGATTACACACCCTGCTAGTTCTGACCTATGCGGTGCACCGAGTTGGTTGCCTCAGATGGCATCTCTGTGGCCAGGATGTGGGTCACGTGGATGTTTCTGTGCAGGGTTTATCATACTACTACACAAGTATTTGCTTTCCAATATGGGGTCCTTGTATGGCTCGCCTCCTACTGTGTAACCTTCATAGTGCCCCCACCATGGCTGCCTCATCTGGTGCACTTGTGGATGGGATGAAAAATACATGGACCTAAGTATACACTGAAATCACCCATTTTGGGTAATTTCTTTTAGGGGTAATCTATTCCACCAAGGGTAATCCTACGCAGAGTGCCTAAAATGGCTGCCACACCTGGTACCTTGTCAGGGTGGAGTACACAACCCATGGAAGTTATTATCCAAAATGCTGCACCACTCCTGCATTATGCTTACTGTGTGCTCAAGGGTTTCTTTTGTCTGTGACTTGTCTGTTACTGTACCACCAACATCCTCTGTATTATGTGCATGGTCTGTTACTGTACGACCTACATCCTCTGTATTATGTGCATTGTCTGTTACTGTACTACCTACATCCTCTGTATTATGTGCATTGTCTGTTACTGTACTACCTACATCCTCTGTATTATGTGTATTGTCTGTTACTGTACTACCTACATCCTCTGTATTATGCGCATTGTCTGTGACTGTACTACCTTCATCCTCTGTATTATGTGTATTGTCTGTTACTGTACTACCTACATCCTCTGTATTATGTGCATTGTCTGTGACTGTTCCACCTACATCCTCTGTGTTATGTGCATTGTCTGTGACTGTACTACCTACATCCTCTGTGTTATGTGCATTGTCTGTTACTGTACTACCTACATCCTCTGTATTATGTGCATTGTCTGTGACTGGTCTGTGACTGTACTACCTACATCCTCTGTGTTATGTGCATTGTCTGTTACTGTACTACCAACATCCTCTGTATTATGTGCATGGTCTGTTACTGTACGACCTACATCCTCTGTGTTATGTGCATTGTCTGTTACTGTACGACCTACATCCTCTGTATTATGTGCATTGTCTGTTACTGTACTACCTACATCCTCTGTATTATATGCATTGGCTGTTACTGTACTACCTACATCCTCTGTATTATGTGCATTGTCTGTTACTGTACTACCTACATCCTCTGTATTATGTGCATTGTCTGTGACTGTACTACCTACATCCTCTGTGTTATGTGCATTGTCTGTTACTGTACCACCAACATCCTCTGTATTATGTGCATGGTCTGTTACTGTACGACCTACATCCTCTGTATTATGTGCATTGTCTGTTACTGTACTACCTACATCCTCTGTATTATGTGCATTGTCTGTTACTGTACTACCTACATCCTCTGTATTATGTGTATTGTCTGTTACTGTACTACCTACATCCTCTGTATTATGCGCATTGTCTGTGACTGTACTACCTTCATCCTCTGTATTATGTGTATTGTCTGTTACTGTACTACCTACATCCTCTGTATTATGTGCATTGTCTGTGACTGTTCCACCTACATCCTCTGTGTTATGTGCATTGTCTGTGACTGTACTACCTACATCCTCTGTGTTATGTGCATTGTCTGTTACTGTACTACCTACATCCTCTGTATTATGTGCATTGTCTGTGACTGGTCTGTGACTGTACTACCTACATCCTCTGTGTTATGTGCATTGTCTGTTACTGTACTACCAACATCCTCTGTATTATGTGCATGGTCTGTTACTGTACGACCTACATCCTCTGTGTTATGTGCATTGTCTGTTACTGTACGACCTACATCCTCTGTATTATGTGCATTGTCTGTTACTGTACTACCTACATCCTCTGTATTATATGCATTGGCTGTTACTGTACTACCTACATCCTCTGTATTATGTGCATTGTCTGTTACTGTACTACCTACATCCTCTGTATTATGTGCATTGTCTGTGACTGTACTACCTACATCCTCTGTATTATGTGTATTGTCTGTTACTGTACTACCTACATCCTCTGTATTATGTGCATTGTCTTTGACTGTACTACCTTCATCCTCTGTATTATGTGTATTATCTGTTACTGTACTACCTACATCCTCTGTATTATGTGCATTGTCTGTTACTGTACTACCTACATCCTCTGTATTATGTGCATTGTCTGTGACTGTTCCACCTACATCCTCTGTATTATGTGCATTGTCTGTTACTGTACTACCTACATCCTCTGTATTATGTGCATTGTCTGTGACTGTTCCACCTACATCCTCTGTATTATGTGCATTGTCTGTTACTGTACTACCTACATCCTCTGTATTATATGCATTGTCTGTGACTGTTCCACCTACATCCTCTGTATTATGTGCATTGTCTGTTACTGTACTACCTACATCCTCTGTATTATGTGCATTGTCTGTGACTGTTCCACCTACATCCTCTGTATTATGTGCATTGTCTGTGACTGTACTACCTACATCCTCTGTGTTATGTGCATTGTCTGTTACTGTACTACCTACATCCTCTGTATTATGTGCATTGTCTGTGACTGGTCTGTGACTGTACTACCTACATCCTCTGTGTTATGTGCATTGTCTGTTACTGTACTACCAACATCCTCTGTATTATGTGCATGGTCTGTTACTGTACGACCTACATCCTCTGTGTTATGTGCATTGTCTGTTACTGTACGACCTACATCCTCTGTATTATGTGCATTGTCTGTTACTGTACTACCTACATCCTCTGTATTATATGCATTGTCTGTTACTGTACTACCTACATCCTCTGTATTATGTGCATTGTCTGTTACTGTACTACCTACATCCTCTGTATTATGTGCATTGTCTGTGACTGTACTACCTACATCCTCTGTATTATGTGTATTGTCTGTTACTGTACTACCTACATCCTCTGTATTATGTGCATTGTCTTTGACTGTACTACCTTCATCCTCTGTATTATGTGTATTATCTGTTACTGTACTACCTACATCCTCTGTATTATGTGCATTGTCTGTTACTGTACTACCTACATCCTCTGTATTATGTGCATTGTCTGTTACTGTACTACCTACATCCTCTGTATTATGTGCATTGTCTGTGACTGTACTACCTACATCCTCTGTATTATGTGCATTGTCTGTGACTGTACTACCTACATCCTCTGTATTATGTGCATTGTCTGTTACTGTACTACCTACATCCTCTGTATTATGTGCATTGTCTGTTACTGTACTACCTACATCCTCTGTATTATGTGCATTGTCTGTGACTGTACTACCTACATCCTCTGTGTTATGTGCATTGTCTGTGACTGTACTACCTACATCCTCTGTGTTATGTGCATTGTCTGTTACTGTACGACCTACATCCTCTGTGTTATGTGCATTGTCTGTTACTGTACGACCTACATCCTCTGTGTTATGTGCATTGTCTGTTACTGTACGACCTACATCCTCTGTGTTATGTGCATTGTCTGTTACTGTACTACCTACATCCTCTGTATTATGTGCATTGTCTGTTACTGTACTACCTACATCCTCTGTATTATGTACATTGTCTGTGACTATACTACCTACATCCTCTGTATTATGTGCATTGTCTGTTACTGTACTACCTACATCCTCTGTATTATGTGCATTTTCTGTTACTGTACTACCTACATCCTCTGTATTATGTGCATTGTTTGTAACTGTACTACCTACATCCTCTGTATTATGTGCATTGTCTGTTACTGTACTACCTACATCCTCTGTATTATGTACATTGTCTGTGACTGTACTACCTACATCCTCTGTATTATGTGCATTGTTATAATGTCTGTAAAGCGCCTTGAGTCCTGTTGGAGAAAGTGCGCTATATAAATTAAACTAACTAACTTACGTACATTTGATCACAGTGGTGTATATGCTGCTCAGCTCTGTCAAAAACTAGAGTTAAATGAATGTACAAAATTGAGCAAAAGGGAACAGCGTGGACCGGAGCACTAAATATTAGTTCTGTTTCCCAAATTCTGCCATTACACTCCAAATTTTAAGTATATCCTTAAAGCATTGAATGCAGTGGCAGAGTTTTCCTAACCCCGTATCAGGCTATATTCAGCTAAGGTCCCCAGTTTAGTCTATATATCATCAGGGAGGCTGATCGATATTTGGGTCATGATTATCGATGTACAGTCATCAGGTGCATATGCTGTGATTAGTAGAACGGGGCAGTGTCATCTCTGTACATACTGGAATCACATTTCAGTAACAAAACCGCTAGACCAGGTTACAGATAATGGGGTTTATTCTCGTTCACTCTTTCTGACAAATTCGTTCTTAGATGGACAAAACTATGGAGGTTATTCTGGTTGGTGCGTATATTTCCGAATTATTCCGGAGCGGTCCGCACGCCACGCTGTGTGGACATCGTACGAAGAAACGCCCACCGGTCCTCCGCATTCGGACGGACTCACTCTTTAAGAAGAGGGCGTGTTTACGGACGACATCCAAACCTTTGCGTGTGCGGTGGACACACACATATTCTGCACGGTCTTACAGCGTCTGCACGGTCTTACCGCGTCAGATCGGACGGGAACCTGCCCGTACGCACCGATGTTATTGGTGAATGTAAAATTGACATATATTTGTGTGTTTAGTAATGGTCCATTTAAGCTGCAATGGTTCCAATTGAAGCAATGACAAGAGTGTAATTAATGAGTAATGAGTAAAGGAGTGGATTGTATTGTGTTCAGCTGACATTGGTTGAGGTGCGCCCGTACTGATTGGGCGTTCCGAATGCCTAGCGCATGATCGAGTGGTGTCCGCAAAGCAATACTTGCTTATGAAGACCGCATGTTTCCTGCCTTTTTGTTCGTGTGCATTCAGTGTGCTGTCCGAATGTACGCGTACCAGAATGCACTCCCTCGTGTACACCCATGTTTACGCCCAGTTTAGCCCACTTTGAAACTACGCCCCTGTGTACTTCCGAATGACGCCCATAATACGCCCATATTTCACGAGTGAATGCGGTGCACATTTCTGTACGGTATTGGTGAGAACAAGTACGGAGACCTTGCGTGGCGCATGCGCATAGCGTTGCCCACGCATGCGCAGACGGCTAAAAAACGCCATCCGAAAGAGTTCGGGAAAGTACGCACAGACCAGAATAAGGCCCTATGTGCTCTGCAGGGGGGCAAATGTGCAGAGAGAATTAGATTTGGGTGAGTTATTTTGTTTCTGTGCAGGGAAAATGCTGACTGCTTTATTTTTACACTGCAATATAGATCTCACTTTGAAGTAAAACCCCACCCAAATCTAACTCTCTCTGCACAAGTAACATCTGCCCCACCTGCATTGCACATGGTTTTGTCCATCTGAGAAGGAATTTGTCAGAAAGAGTGAACCAAAATAACCCCCAATGTTCCTCAGTAGCCTTAATACCACAATGCAGATGGTTTAAAAAAAATGTTCCATATATCTAATAGAGCAGGGACCCTCAAACTATTTGCTCTGGGACCCCGTCAGACAATAAATATTATTACAGGACCCCAGCAGGTTAGAATGGAACAGAATAGCCGCCACATGTGTGGTCATTGAAATGAAGTGACTGCTATTGTGACAGGGAGGCAGTGGGTAATGAGGGTATGGAAAAGGGGGTGGGGGATAGAAGAGGGAAGCAGAGGGGGTTTACTTAATGAGTTATCCCCTGTCCCCGCTCAACAAACACATTAGTCTGATGGCCAGCAACATGGAGTCGTGACCCCATGCTGAGGTGGTAGGGACCCACTTTGGGGTCAGGACCCACAGTTTGAGAACCGTTGTAATAGAGGATATCATACTTAAGTACAGTACCTAAGATTTGCCTAATCCCAGCTCCTGCAGTTGGATGTCTTACCTGTTCATTGATGATGGTTATTGGCTTGCGATTTGGAGTGCGGGCTCTGGCCTTTCGCCTCAATACTGCTCGGTTCTAAAAGCAAGAAGAAGTAATGTCACTCAGAACAGTAGTGCTGCTCTCCTGGATGATTCAATATCACAGTAATCTCCCCTGAGAATGCTATATCACAGTAATCTCTCCTGGAGGATACTACATCACATTAATCTCTCCTGAGGATGTTATATCACAGTGATCCCTCCTGGAGGATTCTATATCACAGTAATCTCTCCTGGAGGATACTATATCACAGTAATCTCTCCTGAGGATGTTATATCACAGTGATCCCTCCTGAGGATGTTATATCACAGTAATCTCTCCTGGAGGATACTACACCATGGTAATCTCTCCTGAGGATGTTATATCACAGTGATCCCTCCTGGAGGATGCTATATCACAGTAATCTCACCTGGAGGATACTACATCACATTAATCTCTCCTGAGGATGCTATATCACAGTGATCCCTCCTGGAGGATACTACATCACATTGATCTCTCCTGGGGATGTTATATCACAGTGATCTCTCCTGGAGGATGCTATATCACAGTAATCTCTCCTGGAGGATACTACACCACGGTAATCTCTCCTGAGGACGTTATATCACAGTAATCTCTCCTGAGGATGTTATATTACAGTGATCCCTCCTGGAGGATTCTATATCACAGTAATCTCTCCTGAGGATGTTATATCACAGTGATCCCTCCTGGAGGATTCTATATCACAGTAATAACTCCTGGAGGATCCTATATCACAGTGATCCCTCCTGGAGGATACTATATCACAGTAATCTCTCCTGGAGGATGCCATATCACAGTAATCACTCCTGGAGGATACTATATCACAGTGAACCCTCCTGGAGGATACTATATCACAGTGAACCCTCCTGGAGGATTCTATATCACAGTAATAACTCCTGGAGGATCCTATATCACAGTGATCTCTCCTGGAGGATGCTATATCACAGTAATCTCTCCTGGGGATGCTATTTCACAGTAGTCTCCTGAGGATGCTATATCACAGTAATCTATCCTGAGGATTCTATATCACAGACATCTCTCCTGGAGGATGCTATATCACAGTAATCTCTCCTGGAGTATGTTATATCACAGTAATCTCTCCTGGAGAATGCTATATCACACTAATTTCTCCTGAGGATGTTATATCACAGTAATCTCTCCTCAGGATGCTATATCACAGTAATCACTCCTGGAGGATCCTATATCACAGTGAACCCTCCTGGAGGATGCTATAGCACAGTGATCGCTCCTGGAGGATCCTATATCACAGTGATCCCTCCTGGAGGATTCTATATCACAGTAATCACTCATGGAGGATTCTATATCACAGTGATCCCTCCTGGAGAATGCTATATCACATTAATTTCTACTGAGGATGTTATATCACAGTAATCTCTCCTCAGGATGCTATATCACAGTAATCTCTCCTGGAGGATGATATATCACAATAATCTCTCCTGGAGGATGCTATATCACAGTAATCTCTCCTGAGGATGCTATATCACAGTAATCTCTCCTGGAGGATGCTGTATCACAGTAAACTCTCCTGAGGATGATATATCACAGTAATCTCTCTTGAGGATGCTATATCACAGTGATCTCTCCTGAGGATGCTATATCACAGTGATCTCTCCTGAGGATGCTATATCACAGTAATCTCTCCTGAGGATGTTATATCACAGTGATCTCTCCTGAGGATGCTATATCACAGTGATCTCTCCTGAGGATGCTATATCACAGTAATCTCTCCTGGAGGATGCTATATCACAGTGGTCTCTCCTGAGGAAGCTATATCACAGTAATCTCTCCTGAGGATGCTATATCACAGTAATCTCTCCTGAGGATGCTATATCACAGTGATCTCTCCTGAGGATGCTATATCACAGTAATCTCTCCTGAGGATGTTATATCACAGTTATCTCTCCTGGAGGATGCTATATCACAGTAATCTCTCCTGAGGAAGCTATATCACAGTAATCTCTCTTGAGGATACTATATCACAGTAATCTCTCCTGGAGGATGCTATATCACAGTAATCTCTCCTGGAGGATACTATATCACAGTAATCTCTCCTGGAGGATGCTATATCACAGCAATCTCTCCTGGAGGATGAAATATCACAGTAATCTCTCCTGGAGGATGCTATATCACAGTGATCTCTCCTGAGTATGCTATATCACAGTGATCTCTCCTGATGATGCTATGGGCGGGATGTTATAACATCCGCGGCCCCCCTTCGCCGGACATCGCATTTTTAATAACGGCATATGCTATAACATATGCCGTTATTCATGCAAGGGACAGCTCTTGCGGTAAGAGCTGTCCCTTGCGATGCGGTGCCGGCACTGGACTTCCGGGTCTGTGACCCGGGAGTCCATCTGCGCATGCGCTGACCCCGGCGCCGGCCGCAGGTCACGCTGGGAGGGATCCGTGACGGATCCCTCAAACAGCGCTGCGGTAAGAAGCCCATAGGCTTCTGCAGGGATTCGCCAGCTTTAGCTGGCGATTCCCTCCGCAGCGCTGACACTGCGGAGGCGCCATATAGCATATAGAAATGCGGTAGAAACCCCGAAAACGGGGTTTTTACCGCATTTCTGCTATATAGCATCCCGCCCTAGATCACAGTAATCTCTCCTGAGGATGCTATATCACAGTAATCTCTCCTGGAGGATGCTATATCACAGTAATCTCTCCTGGAGGATGCTATATCACAGTAATCTCTCCTGAGGATGATATATCACAGTAATCTCTCCTGAGGATGATATATCACAGTAATCTCTCCTGGAGGATGCTATATCACAGTAATCTCTCCTGGAGGATGCTATATCACAGTGATCTCTCCTGAGTATGCTATATCACAGTGATCTCTCCTGAGGATGCTATGGGCGGGATGTTGTAACATCCGCGCCCATTATCGCCGGCTACCGCATTATTAATAACGGCATATGCTGTAATATATGCCGTTATTAACGCAAGGGACAGCTCTTGCGATAAGAGCTGTCACTTGCAATGCGGTGCCGGCACTGGACTTCCGGGTCTGTGACCCGGGAGTCCATCTGCGCATGCGCAGACCCCGGCGCCGGCCGCAGGGCACGCTGGGAGGGATCCGTGACGGATCCCTCAAACAGCGCTGCGGTAAGAAGCCCATAGGCTTCTGCAGGGATTCGCCAGCTTTTGCTGGCGATTCCCTCCGCAGCGCTGGCACTGCGGAGGGGGCATATAGCATATAGAAATGCGGTAAAAACCCCGAAAACTGGGTTTTTACCGCATTTCTGCTTTACAGAATCTCCCCCTATATCACAGTGATCTCTCCTGAGGATGATATATCACAGTAATCTCTCCTGAGGATGCTATATCACAGTGATCTCTCCTGAGGATGCTATATCACAGTGATCTCTCCTGGAGGATGCTATATCACAGTAATCTCTCCTGAGGATGCTATATCACAGTAATCTGTCCTCAGGATGCTATATCACAGTGATCTCTCCTGAGGATGCTATATCACAGTAATCTCTCCTGAAGGATGCTATATCACAGTAATCTCTCCTAGAGTGTTTTGTATCACAGTAAACTCTCCTGAGGATGATATATCACAGTAATCTCTCCTGGAGGATGCTACAGCACAGTAATCTCTCCTGGAGGATGTTATATCACATAATAATACACAATGGTAATACCAGCAGATGAGAGGCTTTGAGGACGGCTTTGCATAGCGCTGCACTATGCAAGGTTGTCCTCTACCTGCTGATATGCACTGAGCAGCTTTCTCCCCAACGTTGATAGCGATCATCGCTGTCCATATATGCTGGGCATAGTCGTCCAGTGTGTATGGACCTTAACTCTCATTATTTAATTACCTTTTCCCTCTTACCACATTTAAATATCTTGACACATAAACAACAGGTTGTAACAGCAAGTGGACAGATTACTGCTTTCATCGGACTGCTGCAAGTTTGGGCATAATTCAGTCTAATGCTCATTGGGTCTAATTCAGATGTGGTTGGAGGCGGCATCGCTGCAGAATACTTGGAAGTAGACCCCGCATCAGCTTACTGGAGGCACCTTCTGCCGGCTGCCTGACCCATGGGGTGAGGGGCCCAATTTTTACTGAGTGCAGTAAAGCAGAGTTGAGTGTTTCTTTTACCTTGAGCTGCAGTGTGATACGCTGAGCGGCCAGCAGGCCTTTCATGCTGATGGATGGTAAAGGCTTCTTGATTTCTGCAGTTTTGGAAGCTCCTTCACTTGGTGGAGGATTCACATTCGAGGTTGCTCTGGGGGCCAGAGGAGCTGCCGCCTAAAATGAACATTATGCTAATTAATTCCTTTGGGCGACATTTTTAGGTACTTATGTATTATCTGGGCTGCCGATTTTTTGATTGTATGCCTTAACTTAAGGCATACAATCAGATGCGATGCGATATCGCATCGCATACGACCATATGCGATGACCCGATTTTTCCATAGGATTCAATGTTAAAATGGACTGAGACCATTTTAACATGGAATTCAATGGGAAAAGGGGTCCTTTTCATACCACTACTATCCAAGTGGGCATGGAGTTGGATATAAACCTGTGGCGAGCGAAGCGAGCCCCGCGAGGGGACGGTATTCTGTGTCCCCTCGCAGGGCTCGCTACGCTCGCCACGCTACGCTCGCCACGCTACGCTCGCCACAGGTTTATATCCAACTCCATGCCCACTTGGATAGTAGGGGTATGAAAAGGACCCCTTTTCCCATTGAATTCCATGTTAAAATGGACTCAGTCCATTTTAACATTGAATCCTATGGAAAAATCGGGTCCATCGCATCGCATGCGATATGGTCGGATGCAATGCGATGGACCCGATTTCAAAATCGGCAGCCCAGTTAGTACATAAGTACCCATTTTTATATACATTTTTATCTAGACAGTTTTCAGTTTATTTTGACTTAGTTCCAACCTTTCAGAATTGTCCTGCTGAGATAAAGGAAGATGCTGATAGATTTAGTTTCCCCCCAAAAAGTGTTATTTGTAAATGATACTTTAATACACACACACATAGGACTTTATTCTGGTTCATTCGCGCAGATGCAAATTCACACCCATGCGAACCAGATCCCGCCTTGCCAATGGTGGTATGCTGGCCCACCATTCGTAATGCTCGCACATTCGCACTGGTGATGCGGGGTAACACTCACATCATTCGATGGTCGCCGACCATCGAAGGATGTGGAACATGCACACAGATCTAAGGTTGCTCAGAGCAACCTTAGATCTGCGTGCACATTCGGAGGGAAGTGGGCGGGCAGCTGACCGGCCCCGCATCATTAGCCCATTACCATGAGAACGCCCATAAAATGCTGGGCTTTTCCATATGGTCATGGGCTGACCTGCTGCCACATGCCCCCCAGCCCTCCATTCGCAAGGATGGGTGCGTGCACCCAGCATACATTTTGTGGGTGCGTGCACAGAAATGCACAGGCACATGCGCAAAGCGAAAATATTAGCCCCGTGCAAATGCACATGGCCTTGCGATCGGCCCAGAATAAGGTCCATACTCTTTTAGGTATACCCTCTCTACACCTTGTAAATGTAAATATTTAATTAGCCAATCATGGTAGCGTTTCAAAGCAGGCGAAATATATGGAAATGCTGAAGCGGTTCAGTAATTGTTCAGATGAAACAACAGAATGGAAAAGTGTGATCGAGCATGTTTACATGTAACTAGAGGCACCGGGTGGATTGTGGGCGCTGCGGGTCTGTGGGGGCTATTGTTAGCATAGCAGGCACCTCTGTCTCCTTTCCGTTTGACCTCCATCCGTCTGTGCTGGGGTCCCATTGCGCCTGTAGGCAATGAAAATGTCCCTCCAAAAATGGCTGCCAACTTCTCTAGCATCTATAATAACTTTCTTCTAAGAGGCGGCGAGGATGTCCCCAGAACGTGAGCGGCCAGCGAGGGGGTTGGATGGCAGCGATGGCTTTTTCTTGCTGAAAATAATCCATCCTCACCATACAAACCCCCCGCGATGCCGCTCGTCGACTGCAACAGAATAACACAGCTTGCACACACACAAGCACACACCATCTCAAGCTGGTGCCACAATGATCTCAGTGTAATGGCCTCCACAGCCACCAGTACTCAATATTAAACAGCATCTTTGCGATCTACCGGCCAGTATGCGAAAAAGGTTGCTCCATGGATCGCAGATCTGTCACACCATCAAACATCTGAGCAGCTCTTGGTTTCTCAGCGTAGGTCAGACAGGACCGGTGCTAGGCACCGAAACGCCCCAGGTGGGGGGTGGGGGGGGGGGTGGCGCCCCAGCACTCAATCACTTACCCACTCCAGGGGCGGGTAGTGCCGTCCGATGCTGGCCACCTCCGTGACACAGGGATGGGAGGGATGGGGTGGCTTGCCGAATCCGGCGCCGTGATGTTCCAGGGGTGGGGGGGGGGGGCTTGCCAGGTGATGCGGGTCGGGGGGGACCAGCTCCGAACTGCCGCCCTCCAGCGGCCGGCGCCCTAGGCAAATGCCTAAGGCTGCTTAGTGGTGGCGCCGGCCCTGGGGTCAGATGTACTAAGCTTGAAAAGTAATAAAATAGAAAGTGATAAACCAATAACCAATCATCTCGTATCTGTCCTGTCACAGGCTGTGTTTGAAAAATGACAGGTAGGAGCTGATTTGTCGATGGTTTATCACTCTCCATTTTAGCAGTTTTCAAGGTTTAGTACATCTGAGTAGCCCTTCCCCATGTTACCTCCTCCATGACATTAAGGGCAGGATGTATTAAAATACATTGCCGCCCTTCGCCGGCTGTCCGCCGCGATGCCAGCGCATATGTACTATCATATGCGGCTGGCATCGCGGTGCAGTAACGGAGCCCCCCCCCCCCCCCGTGATACCTGTAATCTGGTGTGCGGGGGGTCTCCGTCACCTCCCTGCCGCCTGGCTCTCCCCTCACGCCGGGGACAGCTAAGCAGGCTGTCCCCGGTGCCTCCTCCTCCCCCCTGCAGCCGGAAGGATGTCCGGCTGCTTCACTATGGGGAGTAAGGGTTTATATTCCGGGGTCCAGGAGGACCCTTCAGGAAGGTAAGCCAGAGGGGGGGGGTTGGCGGGTTTGCGTCGGAGGTGGCGGGCAGCGAAAAGAAGCCCATAGGCTTCTATAGGGTATCGTTTTTGATACATTGGAAAATGCGGTAAACCCGGGGTTTTACCGCATTTTCCGTTTGATACATCCCAAACTCCCTCTGCAAACAAAATTATATGTGACAGTGACTGCACTGGTCTTACTGTGGGTGTGATATATTAGGTAGCCAATGTCTAGGTCGACACCAAAAGGTCATCATGCACAAAGTCAACACTAAACAAGGTGGACACAAGCAATAGGTCGAACATGAAAAGGTTGACCTGAGTTTTTAATTTTTTGGGGGTGGATCTCTTCTCTCGACATGCTTTTGGGACAGGTGTTTCCTCCCTCTAGAACTGCCAGACTGGACTGCAATTAGTGGAGAGCTTGTCTGCCGTGGAAAGCCACTCCCTACCTAATTGCTAGCCCTAGCTGGCTTCTATGGG
The DNA here is from genome assembly GCF_055691185.1 of Crinia signifera. Classification (NCBI taxonomy): domain Eukaryota; kingdom Metazoa; phylum Chordata; class Amphibia; order Anura; family Myobatrachidae; genus Crinia; species Crinia signifera. The sequence goes on from NC_139224.1 coordinate 144,552,246, forward strand.
CTGCAGCCGATGTAGTCCATAGAAGCTGCTATTTTGCGCCTGTGAGATCCATTGTGTAGGTGCTGAGACCCAGACAGCGGCTGACCCTTCTCATCCTCCAGAGCAGGCTGCACAGCCAGTGGCAGCCCTTCTCTTCCACAGAGGTAGGAGCCGCAGCTGATGGACTGCAAATAACAGCCCTTTTGTCCACCATGAACAATGAGTGCACCTATGAATCAGGCCCTGAATGCACATGGTGGTAACATACATGCAATATATATGGACATTGCAGACATCCTCATTATAGCAGAACATACTGAGATGTGACCTTACTTCTTTCACTGTTGCAGGGTTATTATCTCTGTTTGTTGCCCGAAAGGTGACCCGCGATAATTTTACTGCTCCGAGTCTCTTGCTTTGCTCCTCGGTGTCCATAACTCCAGAGGGTCTGCATAAAGATATAATGCAGCAGTTTGTGTTTTAGTTCCGAATAGCCAACTTTCTCCATGGGAATTAGTGCTAAAATACTATGTTATAGAACAGTGCCTTTATCAATATCCGCATAGTGCTCTCATCATTCTAGAACAATCACAAACTGAATCTAATCCTATGCATCAGCATTGCTCTAGCACACAGCACCAGCGCTCTATCAAAGGACAGATATGCAAAATATAAGTCAGTTTAGATTGACCGTTTTTACCAAAGTGGAGAAAAATCATTAGATTAGGTAGCCGACCATCCAATGATTTCTCTCCCCTTTTGCCGCAGGCGAGGGGATATGCTCTCGTACACATCTCCTTGCATGCTAGCCAGGCAGCCGGGGGAGGGGGGGGCGTGGCAGCTGGTGGCCGGGGGGAGGGGAGTGGCAGCAGGCTGGGCTGACCTGTTATCTAGGCTTTAAGTATACGCAGCCTACAATACAGGTCTGAGTCATGCACTATGTCCCTTTTCCTGGTCCATTATGATGTGCCGGGGGAGTCTAGTCTGAATGAACCCCTCCCTTACATAGGGATGGCCATCGGCCATCGATGATTTAAAATCATCCACGGTATGTGGCCGATGTCAAATACTTTTGCCATCGATGTGGGAGTAGCAGATAGTTTCCCTACATTGATGGCAAAGAAAAAACGATTTTTCCGTTTTTTTTTTTCTCAAGGTGCCTGGATCACGGAGCATAGGTCAGCTCCCGACACCCTGAAGTCCCGCCTGCGAGTACTGATTGGCCCACGGGCCATTCAGTAACATATAATGGCTGACCATCAATAGCTAAAACTATCGATGGTTATACATCAAATAGTTTGCCACTATCGATGGCTGGGTACAGAATCGCCATCGATGGCATCTGCACAGATGGCCATCCCTACCCTTACATGCCACCATGATAGACCAGGGTTGCCGACTTTTATATTCTCCTCTCCGGGAGAAGCCCGGAGAGGAGACATTCAGCAGCAGCTCGGGGGCGGGGCTTGGATGTGACATCATTAAGCCCCGCCCCCATGATGCAAAATAGCCGAATTCGCGGATCTCCGTGGAGGGGGCGGGGCTAAAACGACGCAATTGTGCCGTTTATCTCCGCCCCCTCCTCTGAGACCCGTGGATTTCGGCATTTAAATGCCAAGGTAGGGATAAGATGGCCGCGATTGGGGGGGGGGGGGGGGGGGGCGCAGTGGGGGTCCCGCTGAATCCGGGAGGGTTGCCCACCTTTCCGGGGGGCCGAGAGGGGGACCCGATTTTCGGGAGACTCACGGCCATTCCGGGAGGGTAGGCAACCCTGTGATAGACCAATAAACTGATTCACTGTATCACTGTTGTTAGAGTCATGGATGGGATCAGTAGTTGGAAGGTATGCTGATCCTTGTAGTGCCATATTGGAGGATCTTGGGGTGCCTTCAGATGAGCTAGCTCTCAGTTTGGAAATACATAAATGAGCCAAAGTAGGTGCTATGACATGCCTCCCAACTGTCCCACGGTGCCGTTCTGTCTTTTTTGGGGATGGTTCCATGTCCCATCTGGGACTGCAGTGTCCTGCGGTGAGGGAGGCAGTTGCTTAGCAGAGCAGCGGGGAATAGACAGTTTGTGCATGCGCACATCGTCTATTCACAAAAGGCAGAGAACAGGGGGTATGGCCAGCATGTCGCAGAGCCATGGCCATACCCTTAAGGCGGAGAAATGGGGGCATGGCCTCACATGAGCATCTTTCCGCAATGCCACACCCCATTTTGCCCCTTATCTGGAGCGCGGCGCTCAGAGTCCTGTTTACATTCCACCACAGTTGGGAGATATCTATGCTATTATCACGTAGCTTAGGACCACCACAGCAGAGATGCCTTTCAGTGGCTGGTGTCTTCCCATACTTATGCACATATATGAAAGTGAGATCTCTGCATTGCTATTATGATGTAGGATGCATGTCTTTTACTGGACTATTGTGGTGTTGGGTATTTTATTTTTTCTAATCATGCTCAGTGGTCATGTTATGTTGGGTAATGTAGCACCATAAGTCTGTATAGCATGTAATAGACATACTACAATCATACAAAGGGCCTAAAGTGGTCCTGGAGAGGTGGAACTCCTTTCCCCTAACACCCCCCCCCCCCCCCCCCTCCTCGTACATTAGTCAGAGACTGGACCAGTGCCAAGGAATTTGTGTTGTGCCCTACCTCCCATAAAGGGATAATAGTCCCACAAGGAAGGGGTGTGGTAACACAATAGTAAGTTTAATTAAAATGACAACATACAGTAGCATAATCATCTACACATTACACTGCATGTATTGCCCTTGATTCATATTAAGTCACACAGTATTACCCATTATACACATAATGTTCACAGTTGTGTTGCTTATACACATCTGTCTCAGCATCAATCCAGCAGTTCTCTGTCCATGTCCCTCAGCAGCTCCATTCCCTGTGTCCCTCCAGCCCCTCTCACCTGTCTTCAGCATGCACAGAGCCTGTTCCACTTAGTGGCCCTTCTTCACTTCAACGGCAGTGATGGTATGACATCACATACGCCATGCCAGAAGAAGAAGCTGCTGGGACAGGCTTTTCTGTTGGAATTACTGTTTGGGACTGTGGTAGAGGTGGAACTCAGTTCCCCCTACCATTAGAGGTGATGGAACTCCGTTCCACCCAGTTCCCCTCACTTTAATCCCTGATCATACCCAACAGTCAGTTTACATTATGAGCATAGGTTCCTATGTCTATAGAAAAAGTACCAGAATTATAATATAGTTATATATGGCTGAGCAACGTTATTTCCTTGGTTTATATAATACTTGCCTACTTTTGAAAACTAGTTTCAGGGAGATTATAGTTGGTAGTAGAAATTTGTGCAGCGCCCCATTGAGGGGGCGTGTCATGCTCCACCCAAAGGGCGTGTCTAGTTCCATTTATGGAAAGATTGTGCATGTTGCACCTAGAAGCATGGATGTGTACTGCTACATCTGAGAGGTATCTTTTAAAATTACTTGTATACAAATGTAGATGAGCCCCAAAGCAGTTAGTAAGAGCTACTATACTTGCTAAAGTGATGGGAGATTGTGCAGATGTAAATGTATCAATCTCTCATTCCTTTTTTCCTAAGAAATGTAACAGTGTAATGTAGGGAAGGTGAAATGAGGGCGATTGTTAGACTAATGCGGGAAAGGGGGAGATTGCTGCTATTTCAGGGAGTCTCCTGCAGACTGCAGGAGGGTAGGTAACTATGATTTATATACTTGTCAGGTGATGTATGAGCAGCGTCCTATGTCATGCTTGTATGCATCAGAATATGGCAGTACCATAGGGCACCACAATGACAGAGCATTACATAGGGCGGTATTCAATGTGAATACCGGCGACGTGCAGCGAATCCTGTTTAGGATTCGCTGCACATTCGCCACTGCTCGCTGCGTTCCGGAGCCTCGCCGGTTCCGGTATTCAACGAGTCAGGGGCTCGCTGCCCCTGGCTGGCGAATTTGAGCTCCTGGAGGGAGCCTGAGGACGGTGGCAGGCAGGGAGATGGAAGTCTCCCTGCCTGCCCCAGAACGTTTGTGGGGGGGAGGTGGGCTCCCCGGGTGCCAGGCAGCACAGGCTGCCCCCCGGGGGTACCAGCAGGGGACCGGGTATATTCACTACACCCGATCATGCATATGTAATGATTGGGTGAAGTGAATATATGAATATCTAATGAGCGGCTCGGCTCCGGCCCCCTGCTGGCTGGTCTGTGTAAAATATATATATATATATATATATATATATATATATATATATATATATATATATATATATATATATATATATTATTTTTTTTAAAAATTAAATATATATTCATGTGCTTACAGCACATGAATAAAAATAGCATGCCCCTCCTCAGAATAAAATTCCAGATTTTTTGACACCAATTGTAAAAAACAAAACACTTTATTTTAAAAGTTTACCTTCCACTTCACCATAAAAAGATAGCGATTGCTACTCGGTGAATCATGGCGAAAAAAACCTTGAAATGTATTCGCCATCTGGTCATTGAATAGGGTGATTCACCGTTTTAGTCAGAAATTCGCCTTACAGCACAAAATCGCCATAAAAACCTGGCGAATCAGCCTCATTGAATACCGCCCATAGTAACATAATGTAAAGGAAACACCGGTGATCAGTAACAATACAGTAGCACAAAGCAATGTATAACAGAACAGTGTACAGTAACAAAGGGTACTGTACACTCTGTTTGTCATCACAATGCCATATAAGCAGGCAAACCGCATGTAAGTAACATGACCTGGTACTTATTTATTTATTTACAGTTTCTTATATAGTGCAGCACATTCCGTTACAGTGTCTTATATAGTGCAGCAGATTCCGTTACAGTTTCTTATATAGCGCAGCAGATTCCGTTACAGTTTCTTATATAGCGCAGCAGATTCCGTTGCGCTTTACAATAGTAGACAGTGATAAAACAAACTGGGTAACAACAGACAGACTTGGAGGGTGGAGGGCCCTGCTGCCAGCTTACAATCTATAGGGATATAGGAGGGAAACACAAGGACAGGCACCAGTAATAGCATAGCAGTCACACCAAGTTACAAGTCCAGAAGGGAAGCTATATAATACATAAGTGCCTCAGAGGGTTATGCGTGTAGAACTTAAATATGATAGGCTTGCCTGAAGAGGTGAGTTTTCAGGGAACGCTTGAAAGTTTGGAGGCTAGCGGAGAGTATTATTGTGGGTGGAAGGGCATTCCATAGGGTGGGAGCAGCCCGTTCTGGGAGTGTAGTCAGAGCAACTCTCTATATAGCTGCTACACTCTTCTTATGATCAAAGATCTATGATAGTTTTGGCCGCATGTGATATCACTAACCTTGTGCAGTAGCGACCCCTTAATTATGGGTAGTATATTTAGGAATTTACAAGTATTTCTGACAACTGCACCTAATTACCAGGAGCAGCCCCTGTATTTGATAGATAGATACTGGTAAGACCACTTGAAGCAAATGCTTTGAAAGCTAGTCTGCTACCTTGTGATTGCCTCTGTGTTTGTGCATGGGTGAGAGAGTAAGAGATGTAGTTTCAATCACTGCCGACATCCGGGGATGCCAGCTGCCCACCCCCGGCGCCCACGTCACCGGGTGATTTCCATGGGAATGCCCATGAAACATTGGGCGTTCCCATGGGTGCGACTAACCGCACCCCCCCCCCACCCTGGCTGCAGCCTTGGGTGCGTGTACCCAACAAATAGTCTGTTCGCTGTAGCCGCACACTCCCGGCATATGCACATCCGCAGAAATGCGGCTGCGCATGTGCATACGCAAAACACCGGTCCCTGTGCGAACATACGGTCCTTGCGAACGGACCAGAATAACCCCCCAAAAGTCAACTATTGACCAGTTGCACCCCTTGAACAGTCTGTCCCTTGGCATGTGCCTAATTTGCCTGTTTAGGTGATTCAGCCTGGGTCCCATACCTGCACACAACATATACTGCGCACTCATCGGCCCAGCAGCAAAGTGTTCCTGGATATTGGTAAATGTCTTGTTAAATGTCTCTTACCGCTGAGTATTGCCCGATTCTTCCACTTGTTCCCCTCAGAGAGCTTTTGCACCATGAGATCCTCAGTCTGTGGAGCTGCCTCCTGTTGAGGCTGTGCACTGTGCAGCGGACTCCTCCTGTATAAGTGCAGTGTTTACACACAGGTTTCCAACGCTCTGACTTCTGCTATCAATTACACTATATTTTGTTGACTCTGTTCTGCTGCAGGTTCTGCTAACATAACAACAGCATAGGCGTCTTATGAACACGGATAAGGAACATGATTAATGGGATCCTATGAGGGCCAACAGCCATTGGAGCATTAAGGGGTATCTGATTTCCTGGGACCGTTCCAGGCAGTTCTTAACTCATAACTTGAATCTGGAAGTTTTCCTCCCTATCAATGTCTCATTAACCTTTTTCTGAGTGATGGATACATATAGACATTACACATAGGCCTTATTTTGGTTCATTCTTTCTGACAAAATCCTTCTTAGATGGGCAAAACCATGTGCATTGCAGGTGGGGCAGATGTAACATGTGCAGAGAGAATTAGATTTGGGTGGGGTTTTACTTCAAAGTGAGATCTATATTGCAGTGTAAAATTAAAGCAGTCAGTATTTTCCCTACACAGAAACAAAATTACTCACCCAAATCTAATTCTCTCTGCACATGTTACATCTGCACATGTTACATCTGCCCCCCCCTGCAGTGCACATAGTCATAGGCGTGCGCACATTGAGTGGTAAGGGTGCACAGGCACCCCCTAATGCTGTGCCCCCACCCCCACACTTATTGCTGCTAGTAATACCAGCAATACCTTTTACCAAAGACTTTACTTTTTAGACCTGTATTCCATTGAAATAAGCGCCCATCAATCAATTATGTGTGTTTTGCATTATTAATTGTATTACACCATTGTCATATCACTACATATCTGTGTCATCCAGATATGATTTTGACTTTATTTGCATGTACTGTTACACAGAGTAATTAGAAGATTAAAACTGATATAGGCAGGATATAATGGTGTGGCTGAGAGACGTTTTATATTGTAGTGAGTGCACGCCTGATTGGCGGTGTTAGACAGACCCAATGGCGGTGTTAGACATGCCCAATATGTGGTGCTAGGTACACCACTTTGACAGTGCACCCCCTAATAAAATGTGCTGCGCACGCCTATGCACATGGTTTTGTCCATCTAAGAAGGATTTTGTCAGAAAGAATGAACCAAAATAAGGCCCATAGAGTTTTTGGTACCTGTGCCAGAAAAATAATTTGTGCCCCCTAGTTTTACAAATAGGGCCTTGTGAGGAAGGGGCATCATTATTTACGGAATATATACACATGCACAAACACACATTGTTTTTAGAACAATGCTAGAAAATTGATTTGGACACAGATCCTCTTTTATACCTTTATTTAATGACACATTATAATATGCCGCCACACCTAGGATTCAAACTTATAACCTGTGCATTCCAGTCAAACATCCTACTCACTGCGGGATAACTATGAGCTTTCGAATTATATGAAGCTACTAGTAATTTGTGAATAATCAGCATTGCAATTGAGCAGACACACATCCAATTCTTTGCAGCCACACACTACACATACTTACTGACTGTCCATCTGCCCTCTTCTAGGTACAACAGGGGGCGTGGCCTCGTGGCAGTTGAAGCGGGGGTGTGGATACGTGATTGCTTCATCATGGCTCTGCCCCCTACTATTCAGTGAACAGGTAACTGTCATTGTAAATTGGGGAAATGGAACTATGAAGATTTGACTCAGTGCAAATTGTGTCATCGGCCTCTCTGGATTGCTTACTTTTAAAGACACATGCGAGTGAGTGTGGAAGGCTGGTGGGGGTGTTATGGACCCTGACCATGTTCTCCAGCTCGGCTTCCCTCCATCTCTAAATTGATTTTTCCCAATTTTTGATTTGATTTTGCTTATAGAAGCAGAATGAAATCGAATCCTAAACGAAATCTAATGGTTTTTGTGTCACTTTCGATCTGCATTTGATTCAATGCGCGTTCCCGTTTTCACAAAATCGAACAGAAAAATCTACTGTGCAGCCAAGGAAATGTCGAATTCGATCTAGTAAATTGAATGTGTACAATGTACCATGAATATAAATCGAATTCAATATCGGATTCGATATCTAATGCAAAAGTAGAGATCTAATGCCAAATCGAATAGGAACATCGAATGAAAAGCAAATCGAAGCGTGTGTACGGGCCTTTCATCTGCACAGTTCCTTTTTAGCTCATGAATCACTTTCTTTTTGATGGCTTGTCTCTTTTTGGTGCCCTGCAGCACCACCTTGTGGCAGCCTCCCAGATTACAATGACCATTGACTCGTATTTAGCCAGGAGTATCACAATAGTAAAAATGTAAGCAAATACCCAACTGTCCAGCAGAATATATAAGCAACATATCAGCAATTACTAGAACTTTAAGATTAAAAGCTGGATTACTAAAAGGATTCAGGGTGGGATGCACTAACGTGAAAAATACGGTAAAACTCTATTATCTGGGTTTTTACCGCATTTTCATATATGCACTAAATCCACTCCGCCGGGGCACCTCCACGGAGGCCCCCTACAGAAACCTATGGGCTTCTCCCCGCAGCACTGTCAGTGGTATCCATCATGGATCCCTCCCAGCATGCCCAGCGGCCGGCAACATCACTTTGCACATGCTCAGAGGGACGCCTGGGTGTCAGACTAGGAAGTCCAGGGACGGCGCCAAATTGCAAAGGACAGCTCTTATCCTTTGTTTTTATAATCAAAAAATGTTAGTGCATATGCGATTATTATGGTTGAGGTAGCCGGTGAATGCCGGCAAATTGGGGCAGCGGATGTTGGAGGATCCTGCCCTCAACCTGGCTAAATTATACTAGTTTTAAAACAGGGTTGCCGACTTTAAGATTCTCCTCTCCGGGAGAAGCCCGGAGAGGAGAGTTTCAGCAGCCGCTCAGGGGGCGGGGCTTTCGAGTGACATCACTAAGCCCCGCCCCCATGCTGTTAAAGCAGCTAGTTCAATGATCTCCGTGGAGGGGGCTGGGCTAAAATGACGCGATTGTGCTCCGCCCCCTCCTCTGAGATCCGAGGATTGCAGCATTTTAATGCAGCGATCCGGGGGTCAGCGGGGGTCCCGCCTGAATCCGGGAGGGTTGCCCACCCTTCCGGGGGCCGGGAGGGGGTGCCCAATTTTCGGGAGACTCCCGGAAATTCCGGGAGGGTCGGCAACCCTGTTTTAAAATGGGATCTGGGTGAATTTACTAATATGTGAATTCTACTTCACATGTGGGGCCAAATGTAATAGGGTGAGAGTTTCAGAAAGTGAGAGATTTTGGGAGAGTTTCCCTTTTTTTTTTAAAGCAGCAATCAATTACACTGCAAAACCAGGTTGATTTTGCTGTGTAATGGATTGCTGCTTTAAAAAAAAAAGGGAAACTCTCCCAAAATCTCTCACTTTCTGAAACTCTCACCCTATCACATTTGGCCCCCGATGTTGCTTTGGACAAACCAATCTGATCCTGTCTACTATCTTCTAGTGCAGGGATGGGGAGCCTTCGACCCTCCAGCTGTTGTTGAACTACACATTCCAGAATGCTTTGCTACAGCTTTAGCATGGCCAAATAGCAAAACTGTAGAAGTGCATGCTGGGACGTGTAGTTCAGCAACAGTTGGAGGGCCAAAGGTTACCCATCCCTGTTCTCGAGGGTGCTAAATAAATAAGTAGTAGATTCTGATTGGTTGCCCATAGAAACATCACATGTGAAGTAGAATGCACATCTTAGTAAATATCCCCCAGAATGTGGAAAAAAACAAACAGGAAATCACATTGTATGATTTTTAAACAATTTATTTGTATATTCTTGCGGAAAATAAATATTTGGACACCTACCAACCAGCAAGGTTTCTGGCTCTCACATACCTGTTACTTCTTCTTTAAGAAGCTCTTCTAGCCTCCACTTATTACCTGTATTAATGGCACCTGTTTGAACTGGTTATCTGTATAAAAGACACCTGTCCACAACTCAAACAGTCAGACTGCAACCTCTCCACCATGGCCAAGACCAGAGAGCTGTCGAAGGACACCAGGGATAAAAGTTGTGGAGCATACTAGTGTATGGGTGCTAAAAAAAGATAAACAGACTACAAAATTGAAAATGTATTGCTTTAGTACTACAGTTAACAGTAGCTATGGGGTACATCACAATGCAAAGTTTATACAAATATTTTTGGACAATAATTTGCAAATTCACAAAGAAAGTGGAAATGTATATTTTGAATTTACTAACAACCTCTTGCCAGGATATGGCCTCCCATACTTGCAAAGCACTAAAAGCAGAGAGACTGTGGGCCTTATTCTAGTTCACTCTTTCTGACAAAATTAATCTTAAGCTGTGTACACATGGGGGCGATAGGGGCTATAATCGCTGGGAATATGGTCGCAGGCGACCATATTGCCAGTGATGGAAGGGTGCCCCGGCGATAAATCCCGTTTTCAGACGCATTGTATTTGCTGGTCGCAGGAGCTTGCTACCTCTGCGGCACCGCCGGCAGAGGTTCCCTTTCATCAGCGACCATCTCTGGTCACTGATGAAAAGGAGACACTGGGCAATATATCTCCCCCGTGTGTACAGGGCTTTAGATGGACAAAACCATGTGCACTGCAGGTGGGCAGATGTAAAATGTGCAGAGAATTAGATTTGGGTGAGTTATTTTGTTTCTGTGCAGGGTAAATACTGGCTGCTTTATTTTTGCACTGCAATATAGATCTCACTTTGAACTAAAACCCCACCCAAATCTAATTCTTTCTGCACAAGTAACATCTGCCCCACCTGCAGTGCACATGGTTTTGTCCATCTAAGAAGGATTTTGTCAGAAAGAGTGAACTAGAATAAGGCCCTGTGTTGCTTCCTGCATTGGGTCCTCATCAGCCAACATGCATTTGAAGCATGGTTGCCTACCTGACCCTCTCCATGAGGGAGAAAATGCTCTGTTCCTGGAATGTATGATTGTCATCACCTGTGATGACACCTTTCTTATCAATTACATAGCTCCCCACAGGTGATGGCAATCATACCTTACCAGAGAAGCAAAGGAACAGAGCATTTTCTCCCTGAAGGAGAGGGTCAGGTAGGCAACCATGATATGAGGTTATTGGCAAGGGTGTAACTACCATAGGTGCAAGGGGTGCAGCTGCTATGGTGCCCAGAGCTGAATGGGGCCCATCTATACTGTATAAGTACTATGTTTTACATACATTTGTCGTCATCTTCAGCTGCTAAATAGGGGGCCCTTAAAAAATTTTGCTCTGGGACCTATGGATATTTAGTTAAGCCCCTGGTTATTGGAGATGACATCACTTCATAAGTTAGAAAGATGAGTGCCAGCGCTGGCTGTCCCAATAATTGGACAACACGGTTCTCTATAAACAGTTATTCACAATTTTATTATAAGTAAAAAATAAAAATATAAATTAATGAAGCGTTAGACATTTACAAAGTCAATGTGCACTTCAAAATATTATCACAGGGATACTTTTTGCGTGATTTTGGTCGATAAACAAGGCTGACAGATATACTGAGTATATTACCATCCGATTTCTTCTGGTAGGTTATTGTCCAGAAATGAGGGACTCAGGAGTCCTGGGTTGCCCTATATTTTCAAGGGCTCAAGCTTCCCATTTGACGATCTTCCTTTTTCCTGGAATAATTAGTGATAATGCAGATAACTCAAAAATAATTGGTATCCAGATATTGCGAGGGACTTCAGAGGGATGATGGACAGGTCACAACAGATTGGATAAGCTCAACGCGTTCCCCGGAATATACACATCCGCCTTCCTCAGCAAAATGAGCTGCCCGGACCCTTCCAGAGGCCAGTGCCCTGGACAGCTATTCCCGCAGCACCCCCCTATTGGTGCCCTGATGGTGTATCATATGCACTCCTCCCATTTGGGAGCTGCCGGGGGAGTTAGAGGGGTACCAGATGCGAGGATCACATGCAATACCTCACTGTAGCATATGAGGGCCTTTAGTGTATGTGGGTTATGCTGGTAACTGTAGAAAGTGACTGGTAATATACATGTTTCTTACTTCTACTCTAAACTGAATAATTAGCTGCGACTAAAATAATTAATGTTTGACTCATTAGGAAACTCTCCAGGCTTTGGCCAGTAGCTAATGGGTGCTGCTTTAGAATGCCAAGATTTTCTGGGCAGGACACTGGTCATTGTGAAATCGCTGCATGTTGTGTACAGACACTGGAATCAATAGGGTGTAACACTGGAACAACAGTCCCCATTTCATAATGCACGGAGTAAGTCAATGATTATTCTTAGTAGTAGTCTTTATAAAGCCTCAACATGTTGTACAGTGTTGTTCAAAGACCAATTGTTCTCTCACAGTGCCGACAGTAGTGTAATGCCAGGTTTATTTTTAGTTCTTTTACAACTCAATGCTAGCATGTTATCACGTAAGCAGTCTTATATGTTGGCTAGGGAACTTCTAGGTCAGGCATTGCCAAACTGTGACCCTTCAGCTGTTGTGAGACTATATATCCCAGCATGCCTTGCCATAGTTTTAGCATTCCCTAATAGCAAAATTGTGACAAGGCATGTTGGGACTTGTAGTTTCACAACAGCTGGAGGGCCAAAGTTTGGCCATGCCTGCCCCAGGGGTTCAAATAATTGGAGGATACAACTGGAAAGTTTTTCTTGACTTTTTTATTGTTCAAATATTTTATTGAAAATTGAAAAGCATAACATAAACAAGTACATCGATTACAGAGTTAGCGAAGGACCTGGTGAATAATAGGGGGTAATGCAACAGGTCAGTTGTCGATTGGGGTCCATGGGGTAGATGTACTGAAATCAACAGAGTCCAACAAAAAGAGGGGGGGGGGGAGCAAGAGGGGAGGGGTGAAAAGAGAATGGTTGTGGTGGGTAAGTGGAAGGGGAGTGGGGTAGCATGGAGGAGCATGAGATAGAGAGGTGTGTGGTGGAGGTGGGGGAGGGCAGAGTGTGTAAAAGAGACGTGAGGGGAAGGTGTTGAGAGGAGTGAAAGAATAAAGTGTAGTTTGAAGGTAGGGGTGAGTAAGTGTAGAGTGGTGTTATGGGAGGTGAAGGGAGACCCTAAAGAAGTGGGTCAGACATTGAGGGGAAGGTACGAATGCAAGTGGGGTTAAACAAGTCCCGGGAGGGGGAGGTTCCTTGATGAGTACCAGGGTTCCCAAATTTTATGGAACTTCTCCACTGTGTTATTTTGGAGGCTGGTTATATATTCCATTTTGGAGACAAACCAAATCCAATTTAGTAGTTCTTGGTGTGATGGGGGAGTGGGGTTTTTCCAAGCCTTAGCAATCTGTAGTTTGGTGGCGCAGGTGATGTGGAGAATCAGTTTATTAGAGGAGGTAGGTAGCTGGTCGACCGGGGCACACAGCAGCATTGTGGTGGGTGTTAATGGGGGGCAGCCTGGTATAGTTGAGTTTATGACGGATTGGACCATGTTCCAAAAGGGTCTAATACGTGGGCAGGTCCATCAGATATGGAAAAAAGTTCCTTCGAAGCCGCAATGTCGCCAACATGTGCTGGGGACAGACGGATAAATAGCATGGAGGCGTGTTGGGACCAAGTACCACCGGGTGTAAACTTTATATGAGGTTTCTTTAATAGCTACGCTGATGGAGCACTTAGAGATAGCTAGTCGGATCTCTATCCAAGAGTCTTCTCCTAGAGAAGTCCCCAGGTCCGCTTCCCAGGCTGTTTCATGGGTTTCTAGAGGGGGGCTATCCGGCGTGAGGACGAGGTGATATAGGTGTGATATTATACCTTTATCCATAGGTCTTTGGGCGCAAATACTTTCTATGGGTGTAGGGTTTCTGAGGGGCCCCGTCCTAGACAGTGAGGAGGAGATAAAGCTCCGGATTTGGAGGAACTGATAGAAGAGGGAGTGAGGGAGGTGGTGTTTTTCCTGGAGATCGGCGAAGGAGAGCAGAGCGTTCTTGTCGTGAATATGCCTAAAGCGTGTTATACCTGCTGAGGACAATGTAGAGACCATGTGTAGGGATTGGCCGGGGGGGAAAGATGGGTGTTGCCAGAGAGGTGTCAGGGGGGAGGGGTATGTGGAAAGTGAGAGCTTGGAGGCGAGCGAGTCCCAGACCGAGAGAGTGAAGGAGATTGTGGGTATAGCTAGAACTGTAGCAGGTCTATGTTGTCGCGGGATCCAGGGTAGGTAGGAGACGGAAAGCATCTTTGCCAGATCAGATTCCAGGTTGACCCATCTTTTCACATCGCGGGGGGAGTGCCAGGCAACTAATTGACTGAGTCTAGACGCGTGGTAGTATTTAGAGAGAAGGGGGAGGCCCAGGCCCCCTGAGGTTGAGGTCTTAGAGAGGATATTTCGTTTTTTGTGGTTCCAAATAAATTTACAATAAGAGGTTTGGAGGGTGGCAAGAATTCTTTTGGGGACAGCGATGGGGAGAGTTTGAAAAAGATAGAGAAGTTTTGGGAGCACAGACATTTTGAGGACATTTATGCAGCCTGTCCAGGATATAAAAAGTTTACTCCGAAGGGTAAGGTCTTGTGTGATAGCCCGGAAGAGGGTATGGTAATTAAATTTATATAGGCTAGCATAGATCTTCGTCAAGTGGATGCCCAGATATTTTATAGAGTCTCTACGCCAGGTAAAAGTGAAGTTAGATTGAAGGAGATCAAGAGGGTTTAGGGATGTGAATGGGAAGTGCTTCAGACTTGTCGTGGTTGATTTTATAACCCGAGAAATGGCCGTAGAGGGATAGTTCTTGGAAAAGGTTGGGGAGAGATATAGAGGGATTGGTTAGGGCACAGGTCTTCAACCTGTGGCCCTCCAGATGTTGTGGAACTACATTTCCCAGCATGCCCTGACAGTTTTGGCATGCTCTTATAGGAAAAAATGTGGCAATGCATGTTGGAACATGTAGTTTCACAACATCTGGAGGGCCATAGGTTGAAGACCAATGGGTTAGGGTAAGGAGGACGTCATCGACGAAAAGGGAGAATTTATAATTGGAGTTGCCTACCGAGATACCTGAGATGTCAGGATTGGATCTAATTCGGCTGGCTAGGGGTTCTATGATTAACGCAAAAATAAGTGGGGATAATGGGCAACACTGTCTGGTCCCATTGGAAATACTGAATGAGTCTGAGGTTAAGCCTCCTGCAGAGACTGATGTGGAAGGATTGTGATACAGGGCTTGAATGGCCTGAAGGAATTGTCCCTGAAAGCCGAACCTAAGAAGGGTGTGGGTCAGAAAAGACCAGGAAACCCGGTCAAAAGGCCTTTTCTGCATCTAAGGCTAGTAGTAAGGAGGGGAGCTTTAAAGTGTTTGCATGGTGGATCAGGTTTATGGTTCTTCTAGTGTTGTCCAGAGCTTGCCTTGTTGGGAAAAAGCCTACTTGATCGGGGTGAATAAGGGATGGGAGAATGGGATTGAGTCTGTTAGCGAGTATTTTGGCGAAGAGTTTCAGATCTGTATTGAGTAGTGAGATTGGGCGGTAGTTTGAGACCAACTGGGGGTCTTTGCCAGGTTTTGGTATGACAGTTATCACGGCTCTTGTAGTGTCTGGATGGAAGTATTCACCATTAAGAATACGATTTAAGGTGGAGGAGAGGTGAGGGATGAGGGTCTGTTGGAAGGTTTTGTAGTATGAAAAAGGTGAATCCGTCGGGGCCTGGTGCTTTGGAGGGTTTTTGGGATTTAAGGGCAGTCGTGATCTCGTCCGGAGAAATGGGGCGACATAGTGTAGCAGAGGTGTTAGGGTTGATCTCGGGGAGAGGACAAGAGGTCAGATATTCAGAGGAGGTTGTCGACGTGGGGGAGGAGGGGGGGGTGTAGGAGAGTTATATAATTTAAATATAGAGTTGATGTCGGTGGGGTGGTAGCATGTAGCGCCTGAAGAATTTTTAAGGGAAGGGATGGCTTTACAGGCTTTTAGTTGGTTGGCTAGTAGGGCGTCAGCTTTATTACTTTTCTCATAGAAACGCTGATTCATCCAGCGGAGTGACTTTTCTCTGAGAGAATTGCATTAAGGGCAGATTTTGCCTCAGTGAGTTGTCTGTTGTTGGAAGCGCTTATGTCGGGTCTGAAACGGGTAGGACCCTCCATATTTACCGTTTCCAAAAAACATTTTTTTTGGGGAAAAGGTAAAATCACTCTGCACCTTTCAGACCGCACACATTACCATTTTGAAACAGTAAAAAAAAGGCATCATACCGGTTAGTAAGTGCGGTCTGAAAGGGGCATCATTCTGCTTTTATCTGTGTTAGAACAAAGTTCCAGCTCCCTGCCAGCCCGTTACAGTGCACTACTGCTGTGCGGCTTTTGCTTGCCGTAAGGACAATGGAACGTGGCCAAGGGTACCGCAACCCCTTCCATCGAGATAAGGATATTCAGACTTTGATAACGGGTTACAACGCAACAACCTAAAATCAACAATATCTGTTACAGGATCTCTCTTACAAGGCAATCAAGAAATCCCGGCCAGATCCTGATTTTGCACCGAATGGGAGCGAGCTCACAATTTTTAGAACAAAACAGGACTCAAGTAGCTTGATACTGATTCAGTAATAATGATCTACTATTAAATTACAAAATATCATACGGCACAGCCGCCTCCATTGTTCTACACTCCGGTATGAGCCTAAATGAGAGGAGATAAAGGGTGACATTCTATGGGTTGCGATTTGTGTTTTTTTGGGTTAATTAGTAAAAAAATGGCGATATAGCATTTTTCCTTCAAATCGCATATTTAATAGGATGCGCTAAGGGACAGAAATCACATATTATGTGCGTTAATGCATGCTGACCAAAAGTGCGAGATTAATTCGCATTTTTATCGCATCCAGATGTTTTCGTACAGAACAGTATACAACTCGCTTATTTAATGCAATGCGCATTTGCAAATCGCACTTTTTAGGTGTCTAATTATCGCACTTATTTCAGACCAGGTTCTGTTTGGCGAATTAGCCAGAACCCTGCACAGATCGCAATGTTCTGTGCAGGGTTCTGGTGTTTAAAAAAAAAAAACGAGCGCGGGGTCCCCCGCCAGAGTATAACCAGCCCCGGGCTCATTGAGCCGGTGCTGGTGACATAAAATCAGGGTCCCCGACAAATAGGGGTCCCCTTGATTTAATGAAACCAGCACCAGGCTCAAGGTCCGGCGCTGGTTCCCAAAATACGGGGGACAAAATGACTAGGGGTCCCCCGTATTTTAAGAACCAGCACCGGACCCAACCAGCCAGCAGGGTAATGCCACAGCCGGGGGACACTTATTATATAAGGTCCCGCGGCCAAAGCATTAACCCCCTGGCTGGTCAGCATGGGCAGGGGTCCTGGGGAAGTGGGGACCCCCCCAATGAAGGGGTCCCCCCCTCCAGGACTTACCAGCCCATGCTGATAGTCCGGGGCTGTCCCCGATGCCCCTGGGCGGTGGGCATTGGGCTGATGGATTGTGTAAAAAAAAGAAGTAAAACTATTGTTTTCTACTGGCGAACTATGAGTCCCAGCAAGCCTACCCCGCATGCTGGGACTTGGAGAACCACAAGTCCCAGCATGCGGGGCATTAAAGGGCCCGCTGGCACTTGTAGTTCTACAGTACAAAAAATAGTTAAAGAAAACACACTGACACACTGAAAAATAAAAGTTTAATACACACATAACACACACACACACTGATACTTACCTACCTTGAGCCCGTAGGTCGGTCCCTGGATCCTGGGTCCGGGCTCCAGGGCAGAAGAGTCCGGTTCCGGGGCCTTGGTCCTGGTTCCGGGGCTGGTCCTGGGGTTCCGGGGCTCCTGGGCTGAAGAATCCGGGGTCCAGGATCCGAGGTAGTCCCCAGGGGTACCTAAGGAAGGAAATCCTACTCACCTGGTCCCCGGCGACGACCTCGGCATCCTCTCCGGCAGAAGCGCTGCTCCCATCTGGTACCTGGCTCGCAGGACTTTCACAGGCGCAGAGATGTTTCTTCCTCGGCGTCTCTAGTCAGAATGATTTCTGGCCAATCAGGAGCCGAGAAAGTCGCCTCCTGATTGGCCAGAAATCATTCTGACTAGAGACGCCGAGGAAGAAACATCTCTGCTCTAGATGCGCAGAGATGTTTCTTTCTCGGAGTCTGTATTCAGAATGATTTCTGGCCAATCAGGAGGCGACTTTCTCGGCTCCTGATTGGCCAGAAATCATTCTGACTAGAGACGCCGAGGAAGAAACATCTCTGCTCTAGATGCGCAGAGATGTTTCTTTCTCGGAGTCTGTATTCAGAATGATTTCTGGCCAATCAGGAGGCGACTTTCTCGGCTCCTGATTGGCCAGAAATCATTCTGACTAGAGACGCCGAGGAAGAAACATCTCTGCGCCTGTGAAAGTCCTGCGAGCCAGGTACCAGATGGGAGCAGCGCTTCTGCCGGAGAGGATGCCGAGGTCGTCGCCGGGGACCAGGTGAGTAGGATTTCCTTCCTTAGGTACCCCTGGGGACTACCTCGGATCCTGGACCCCGGATTCTTCAGCCCAGGAGCCCCGGAACCCCAGGACCAGCCCCGGAACCAGGACCAAGGCCCCGGAACCGGACTCTTCTGCCCTGGAGCCCCGGAGCCCGGACCCAGGATCCAGGGACCGACCTACGGGCTCAAGGTAGGTAAGTATCAGTGTGTGTGTGTGTTATGTGTGTATTAAACTTTTATTTTTCAGTGTGTCAGTGTGTTTTCTTTAACTATTTTTTGTACTGTAGAACTACAAGTGCCAGCGGGCCCTTTAATGCCCCGCATGCTGGGACTTGTGGTTCTCCAAGTCCCAGCATGCGGGGTAGGCTTGCTGGGACTCATAGTTTGCCAGTAGAAAACAATAGTTTTACTTCTTTTTTTTACACAATCCATCAGCCCGATGCCCACCGCCCAGGGGCATCGGGGACAGCCCCGGACTATCAGCATGGGCTGGTAAGTCCTGGAGGGGGGGACCCCTTCATTGGGGGGGTCCCCACTTCTCCAGGACCCCTGCCCATGCTGACCAGCCAGGGGGTTAATGCTTTGGCCGCGGGACCTTATATAATAAGTGTCCCCCGGCTGTGGCATTACCCTGCTGGCTGGTTGGGTCCGGTGCTGGTTCTTAAAATATGGGGGACCCCTAGTCATTTTGTCCCCCGTATTTTGGGAACCAGCGCCGGACTTTGAGCCTGGTGCTGGTTTCATTAAATCAAGGGGACCCCTATTTGTCGGGGACCCTGATTTTATGTCACCAGCACCGGCTCAATGAGCCCGGGGCTGGTTATGCTCTGGCAGGGGACCCCGCGCTCGTTTTTTTTTTTTTACTTTGCGCTTTCCTGAAAACGTGCGATTTTCAGACATGAAAATCGCACATGTTCAGGACTAAAGACATCGCACCACTTCGCCGCAAATCGCACCTCTTCGCACTTTTCAGCCTCCAAAACGCATCACATTAAATATGCAAATTATTACTGAAAAGTGCGATTTGAAAAAGTGCGATTTGCGGCGATGTGGTGCACTAAAAAAACATGCGCATTTATCTCAAAGCATAGAATGTCACCCACAGCCTTTATAGAAGACACTATAGTAGCGTCAGGCAAATCGCATTATTCAAAGATCTAGAAAGTGGTGTAAACATTATTGCATTACACTCAGAGATACTACTGTGTTTTACAGGTGATGATTATTCAATGGATAATACAACGTTGAAGTTTCTTTTTACATAAACCACTGATGAAAGAGAATTAAGGATAGAATAAATATATGAGGCATTAGGAGACGTATCAATCACTGACGAGGGTCTCCGGAAAGAGATGTAAATATGATACTTGCATATTCAATAGAAGTCATCAGTAGCAGAAGGCCTTAGCACCAGCCATATACCCGCTGCAGGGATTGCGCCTGACAGACTGATCTCTGGGGGTTATTCTGGTTGACGCGCAAGGCTGCGAATTCGCAGTCTTGAGAGTCCACCAAACCCCGCCTTGCGAATGGCGGCCTGGGCCACCACCCATTCGCAATGGCGTTTCCCTCGCAGGGCCTACGAATGGATGTTACACGGTAACATCCATTCGCAGCCTAGGGGGATCCACCCACATCATTCGATGGTCGGCGACCATAGAATGATGGCGTAGGTGTACACATATAAAAGTGACTCTCAAGTCCCTTACATATGCGTGGACGCTCGGGAGGAAATGGGCGGGCGGCTGAGATCCGGTGATGTCAGCTGGCCGCCGCCTGCACCATCAGGGCATTTTCACGAGAATGCCCAGCGGTCTCACGGGAACGGCGGGCACTGGTAACATACAGGAGTAACAGCAGTAGTAATAATGGGTAAAAGGGTATGTGCACTGGTAGCGTAACAGCAGTAGTAATAATAATAGGTAAGAGGGTATGTGCACTGGTAGCATACAGGAGTAACAGCAGTAGTAATAATGGGTAAGAGGATCTAAGAAGTGTTAGCATACAGGAGTAACAGTAATTGGTAGTCAAATTCTGGGAATAACAATTAGTAAGAGTGGAATGGAGCACAAAAGAAGAAACAGCTAGTAATTGGTACTTTGGTATGCTATAGTGGGGAGTACTAGTCAGACTGTGACAGCGTGGTGGTTCGGAGACCACGCTCAGTAACCCCCGGTGTAGTTAGATGTGCCCGGTGCCCGCCTTTCCCCCATTTGCTCAGTTTTGCGCCCGTCTCTGCTCCCCTTTCCCCCGTCTGCTCAGTTTTGCCCCCGTCTCTGCTCCCCTTTCCCCCGTCTGCTCAGTTTTGCCCCCGTCTCTGCTCCCCTTTCCCCATCTGCTTTTTTGCCCCCCGTCTCTGCTCCCCTTTCCCCGTCTGCTCAGTTTTACCCCCGTCTCTGCTCCCCTTTCCCCGTCTGCTCAGTTTTTCCCCCGTCTCTGCTCCCCTTTCCCCGTCTGCTCAGTTTTGCCCCCGTCTCTGCTCCCCTTTCCCTCGTCTGCTCAGTTTTTCCCCCGTCTCTGCTCCCCTTTCCCCATCTGCTTTTTTTTGCCCCCCGTCTCTGCTCCCCTTTCCCCGTCTGCTTTTTTTGCCTCCCCCATCTCTGCTCCCCTTTCCCCATCTGCTCAGTTTTCCCCCCGTCTCTGCTCCCCTTTCCCCATCTGCTTTTTTTGCCCGCGTCTCTGCTCTCATTTCTCAGCTTGCTCTGCTTTGCCCGCGTCTCTGCTCAGCTTTGCCCCTGTCTCTGCCCCCAAATATACACATTCTGTTTCTCTCCCTCTCCCTGCTAATTCCTTATGAAGAACACTAGATCCCTAGGACAAGTTTGTGTTTCTATAGCCCCCGCCATCTTTAAAAACCCATGCAGTTCCTGTTCCCTGCCTGGGGTGTCGCTGTCTGCTGTGGGGTTTCTAGCACAGGTCTGGTTTGCATATCAGTGCTGATATACAGACCACACTGTGCTAGAAGCACTACAGCAGACAGCGACACCTCAGGCAGGGAAGAGGAACTGCATGGGTTTTCAAAGATGGCCGGTGCTAGAATGAACACTAATCTATAAGAACTGCTTGGATTATTTTTTCTGTGTTTAGTAGATGTGTAACTTTTTGGCCTGAGTTTTCTTGCATGGGATATCCCCAGGAAATTATACAAAGAGTGCAGATGGTCGGTCTTCAAAGCCTGGCTACCACATGCATTATCGCTAGCCACTAAAGAGCTAAGGTTTTATAATCCGGTATCATTATGAGGCTCTGGTGGCTCTGGTCCACTTTCCAAGCCAGTCTGTGGACTGTTCCGCCAGGTTTGTGTATCATGTGGGCTCCTTGACAGAACATGCCTCCGGGCCTGAAAAGTCTTGTCTTGCGGTAAGAAGGTGTCTGCCAGCCACTGTGCCATCTTCTCGATGCCATGGTCAATAACCAGTGGTCTTTGAGGTAACGTGATGGCTACTGGTGTCCTACAGTGAGGGGCCGCTACCATATAACGTCTTTCGGAAGTGGTTTCTTGCCCCAAGGCTAAAAAGCACCCAGTCTATTCTACCCATGGCTGCAGCACATGACGGGTGGAAAATGTATGTGTGATGCACCGGAAAGTATATGAATTAATTCCCTTTTCCTTTCTTTTAGCAGGTAAGTGTATTAACTGTAAGAATGTCCATGGCAATGTTTCTTTCTTTTATATATCAGTTATTTTATTTTACAAGTTAAAACATTAACAGGTATATGCAATAAACATTACATTAATGCAGTAACAAAGATAGTTACAATTATGACGGACACAAAACACAGAACTATAAGACAATTTATAGATAGATATTCAACATAGATATACTGTTACCATTTGTACATGACATCAAAAGGACAATATTATCACTATTATATGCTAAAATACTACTTTATTATTGCGCAATAATATACCTGCTGCAGCTATAAACTATTACTTAGTCTCTCTATGTATTAGGTAGTCACTATAACCAAAGCATCGATTTTTGCTTTGTAGATTGGAGTCCCGCACTGAGTATCCTGGTAATGGGCTTACTGTATTTGTAATCAACAAGTGAAAGTGAATCAGGTAAGAATTGCTGGCTTAATCACAATGTAACAACACTGTAACAACACTGTATATATCCTCTATCCACTTTTCTTCATATCCTTTGCCTAAGCGTGTAAGTCACAGTAGCATGACGCCAGCTGTATAAAGTCTTTACACCATATTGCTTTTTACAGTCACTATTTCTCCATCAAATAATATTAGGCAGGGAAAGCGACTTCTTCTCTCCTTCTGATGAGGAAGCACATAAATGTCTGCCTTTCGTACAGTTATCATCTGAGGTAAACGCAGTCTCTGTGTTACCCAGACTTGCCTACCCTCCCGGATTCAGCGGGAGGCTCCCGGGTCTTACTGGACCCTCCCGCTGCCCTGCAAACCTTGGTATCCCTCCCGGTTTTTGAAGGTAATCAGTAACGGCGCAAAAATACTGATTGCGCATGCGCGAGTTCTGGAAGTGCCGAGGGGCGGGGCCTGCTCAGTACATGTGACCACATGTGAAGTCACTGCTGCCGGGGTGCACTGCTATCAGCTGCTGCTGCACTAACAATGCCTGCCAGCGTCCCGACTCCCTGCTGTGTATAGATTATCAGAGGCTACCTGCTCTTCAGTGCCTGTGGCAAGCAGTAGTGGGCTGAGCAGGGGGCAGGGTGACGTCTGCCCCCACAGGCCAGTCAACTTAAAGCAGCTATTGGCTGCTATCCCCACCATCCTCTCATCAATCTGGCCGTGCAGCAGACGGAGGTCTCAAGAAGAGAGCCCAGAGAGACCTCACAGGAGAGGGAATGTGCCTGCAATAGAAATGCTAAACCTGGCTCCATCCTCCCATTCCCATTCAGCCCAAAAAGTAGGTTCATATTGTGTGCCTCATGATTTAAAGATATTTAAGGGATGTACGTGGGGGAGTGGGGTTAGTGTTAGGAATGTATATAAGGGAAATGTATGCATATATGTATGTAAGACAGGTTTGCCTACTTGGAGCCAGGAAAGTGGCATCTCTCTCTCTCTCCTGTCTCTCCCCTACTCTGTCACTGTCTTACCATCCTCTCTCTCTCCCAATCATCTGTCTGGTTCTCTCCCCAGCCCTGTCTCACTGTCCCCCTCCTCTCTCCTGGTGGTATTAAACACATGCTTCCCCTCCCCTGACCCCATGTTGCCACTGAGACACTGCTGCACCTGCCAAAGGTGGACGTTATGGGGCACTTCTGGTAGACTGCCTAGAACCACTGGGTGGGTTTTCAGCATGTAGTGGCACAGAAAGTAGGAATCCTGTGATTCCAGCACCAGGAGCTAGAGCACCGTCTACCTCTGAATCAGGCCTAGAGTGTTCCAAAGTTTTAACCTGCCACTGCAGGACACACCCCTTAGTAACTATAGGTACGCCCATAGGTGGTGTTAGACACACCCTTAGGGTGGAGCATGTCACACCCTCTCAGCACTGCAGTACTTTCTACTACCAGCTAAAAACTCCCTGAAAAAGGTTTTCAAAGGTAGGCAAGTATGTGTATATATATATATATATATATATATATATATATATATATATATATATATAAAACAAACGGAAAAAGATTGTGCGCAAAGTCTTATATGAGGGAATTGTAAAAAGTACTTCTGTGGAACTATCAGTCCCAGGAAAACCAAGCCGCTTCTTCCACGGTAGAGTAATTGCACTCAGGTGATAGAAACCCGGCTGCTCCGTTTAAGCCCTTCAGGGCACCTGAATCCAGCAGGTAAGCAAATTCTATAGAGATAGACAAAACGGGCGCTTCATAGTGCAGATATCTTTAAAAGATTTGAATTTATTTTGAACACGTAGATGAATAAAATAACGTTACCAAAGGTGGCGGCTCCAAATTGCTGCAATGTAAAAGCATGTATACACAGACTTCTCGGCGTCTGGTACAGGGAGAGGTTACACTCCTCCGGACTCTCGCTGGTCTGATCGACGCTGAGCCACGCCCCTACGCGTTTCGTCACGATGACTTCGTCAGAGGGCTGGCCCAGCGTCGGTCAGACTCCTCTATATACCTGGGTGGCTTCTTTCAGCCAATCCATGACACACAATTATTAACTGCTTCGAACCTGTGTCCGTCATTGCTCATACAATCCACCAAATCTCCTGGTGTGTACCTCACGAGATTTTCATATACACAGAATATGTTCTAAAATGGCAACATTAATTTCTAAAATGGTACCGTTTCATAATAAAACATCTAAATATTAAAAAGTACACATCTTTTGTACAACAATGATAGATTAAATCTATACATAAAATATAACATAAAAATTAATACATCAAAAAAGACAGCACTATCCCGTTAGGATTAGATACATGTGCACAATATGCAAGTACAAAACATTTGGACAGAGAAAATTATCAAAACCTCGAGTATAAAAGTAGAAAATTGCTCTGTGGTTTTATTTTTTCTACTTTTTTAGTTTTCTACTTTTATATTCTACTACTTTTTCCATTTTAGAACATATTCTGTGTATATGAAAATCTCGTGAGGTACACACCAGGAGATTTGGTGGATTGTATGAGCAATGACGGACACAGGTTCGAAGCAGTTAATAATTGTGTGTCATGGATTGGCTGAAAGAAGCCACCCAGGTATATAGAGGAGTCTGACCGACGCTGGGCCAGCCCTCTGACGAAGTCATCGTGACGAAACACGTAGGGGCGTGGCTCAGCGTCGATCAGACCAGCGAGAGTCCGGAGGAGTGTAACCTCTCCCTGTACCAGACGCCGAGAAGTCTGTGTATACATGCTTTTACATTGCAGCAATTTGGAGCCGCCACCTTTGGTAACGTTATTTTATTCATCTACGTGTTCAAAATAAATTCAAATCTTTTAAAGATATCTGCACTATGAAGCGCCCGTTTTGTCTATCTCTATAGAATATATATATATATATATATATATATATATATATATACAGATTAGCAGTATTGGGACTTAACGTCTAAGTGGCATTATGGTTTGTGTCATATAGAGTCGTTTGTAATTGGCATTGGCACCAGCCACTGCAGGACACGCCCCTGGGTGGAAATAGATACGCCCCCATTATTTGTCACTAGACACGCCCTTTGGTTGAAACATGACACACCCCGTCAATGTTGCGCGACGCTGCGCTCGATGCATTTTGCTAGCATCTAAAATCTCCCTCATTTTGCTTTTCAGAAGTAGGCAAGTATGCCATCAACCCACTGCCATTAAACCTGACCCCATCGACCCACTGTTGCCCTCCCTGATTTCACCCACCGCCATTATCTCTGACCCCCTGCCGAAATTCCCTGACACCCCACCTACTGCTGACTTTTCTAATATTACCCAAACACACTTATACCCCTTTTCCACTTGCAGTCCCGGGTTATACCCGGGAATGTGTTCCAGGATGCTTCCCGGGACACTACCCGGGAATGTATCCTTTCACATTGCATTCAGACCCAGGATCGACCCGGGACAGCCCCATTCACACATTCCCGGGTATGACCCGGGAGTGCAAGTGGATCCAATAGACATCGGGGGGCTGCACTCTGCCTGTGCCCTGGACGCACTTCCCCTATGCTGGCATCGTCCGAGTCGCTGTAGTGGGAGTGGGGGGAGAACTCTCCCGTCACTTCTGTGCGATCTCGGGGAAGTTTTGCTCTCGTCCCCCCCCGGGGGAGGAAGAGGCGGAGGCCGCCTTCTGTGAGCCATCCGCCGGGTAGGGGTGGTAGGCGAGCGGCTCCAGCGAGTAGTCCCCGGGGAACCTGCTCCTGGCCTCCTGGCTGGGGTGCAGCGGGTACGCGGGGCAGGGCTGCGGGTGCTCGGGGGAGCCTGCAGCAGGTCGGCAGCTTCTTGCTGGAAGCGGCTTCCCCGATAGCGGTAGCGTAAAGTCCCGTGTAGCCGATCGGGACCATTCACACTGACGGCATCCCGTGTCGATTCCGGGTCCTACCCAGGTCAGGACCTGGGTAGAGATCCCGGAATGCTGAACACGGGAAGACCCTTTCACACTGCACTAAATCCCGGGATGATGCGCGTTCACGTGCAAAAACCCGGGATATTTTTGCAAGTGGAAAAGGGGTAATACTTGAGCTCCTAATCCCAGTCACTGCTACCCTCCCTGACTTACCCACCGCCGCCCCCCCCCCTCTGACCTGACTTATTGCAGACCTGCCTGACCCTACTCACGCCTCCTCTTCTGTCCCCACTGTGCTCAACACCAAAATAAAATGCCCTAACCAACGATCAGTCTCTCCTCCATTCACTAGAATTCCCCTCGGGCACATGGTGCCACTGGTGGTTGGTGAATCTGTAGGCTGCCTTCTGGCGGGATGGTCTATGTCTGTCCCATTGTATCTCCTTTGCCCCCCCACTGGTCCTGTATCCACCCTCAGACCCACTGCCTTCTCCTACCTTGCAGGTTTCTACGTAACCCTGGTGGTGAACCGGTGGTGGAACCAGTACCTGCATGCCCTTTCCTGACAGGGTCATGTGTGCCATCTCTGCCACCGTGCATGGATCGGATGAGCGGGGGAGGATGTACCGGCGCACACTCATGCGTTATTGCAGCCTCTCAGGGCTGCTCATCCTCAGGTCTGTCAGCACCGCGGCCTTCAAAAGGTTTCCAACTATAGATCATGTGGTGGAGGCTGGTGAGTGACCCATCTTCTGCTTTATAGTGGAACCATAAGGTGGACTTCTACAGGAAGACCATAGTGTAATTGTGTATATGCTCCTATGGCAAGTGTGACATAGGGTCTGTTCCTCCCACCACAGGGTGACACAGGCAGGAGGGGGCTATGTGACATATGGTCTGTTCCTCCCACCGCAGGGTGACACAGATGGAAGTGACTTAGAACACGGGGACAGGATGGTGTATGGGGTTCCAGTTACATATATATATATGTGTCATGTATCTGTTCCGGCAGGGTTTATGACTCTCTATGAGAGGAAGAAGTTTGAGAATCTCCAGTCCTCCTATAATAAGTACTGGGTTCCCTGTGTCTGGTTCTGTAGTCTGGTAGCTCAGGCCCGGAAAGAGGGGAGAGTACACGATGACCATGCATATCAAATGCTCATACAGGTGAGAGACTGCCATCTAGTGGTAAAATAATGATACATTCTCCCTTTTATTACTGTAGTTTGTAGCTATAAGGTACAACCAGTAGGTATACCCAGGGCTGCTATACCTTAATGCTTCATTATAGCCAAATCCGGAAATCCCAATGCATTACTCACTTCTGATCTGCCTGCAGATGATTTGTGTGATCGGGTTGGCCAACCAGATGCCACTGTCTCTATGAGTGAAGCTTCTGATTGGTCCTCCCTCTCAACCGCATTGGCCAGAACTTGTTATCACTGAGGGACTTGGTAATTGCGCTTTAGGTAGAGTGGATTTCGCTAAGACATCCTGAGAACATGACCTGTTGGTGGTATCTGAGGATTAGGGTTGAGAACCCCTGGATTAGAGCATTTTCCCTTTTAGGTTCAACAAGCTCCACACTGCTCTAATGAGAATGTACTAATACAGGGGTCTTCAACCTTTACGACAGTGTGGGCCACATAAAAAAATTCAATGAAGCCCGAGGGCCACTGTGGTATTTAGTACAGCCCTTTATCATAGGCGAATCTAGAATTATGGTAATGGGTGGTCCCAGATCTAGACATAATAGTAGGGGGAGCAAAAAGGGGGCGTGACCTCATGGGAAGGAGGCGTGGCATCACAAAAAGGGGTGTGGTATTATACTTTAGAGACCATACACAGTAATGCACATTGCACATTTTAGCAAACTCTGTAATACCCATTACACATAAAGCCACACGCCATAATGCCAATTACACATAAGGCCACACACCATAATGCCCATTACACATTGTGCCACACATCATGATGCCCATTACATACTATATAACAAACCGTAATGCCCATTACATATTTGCCACATAAGTGCTGCTTACCTACCTGCTCATTGCTAGGGGGTTCTTGCTTGATGGCACCATAATACCCATTACACATGATGCCGCACACCATAGTACCCATTACACATGATGCTGCACACCATAATACCCATTACACAAGATTCTGCACACATAATGCCCCTTACACATGATGCTGCACACATAATGCCCCTTGCACATGATGCTGCACACATAATGCCCCTTACACATGATGCTGCACACATAATCCCCCTTACACATGATGCTGCACACCGTAATGCCCCTTCCACATTAAGCCACACATTATGCGTAATGCCCCCAGATACCGCCACTTGTAGCGTCCCTTAAGCAATGCCCCCAAAGTGCCACTTACTGTAAATTTTTATATGAGCCTTCGCTGCTGCTGCAGGGAGAGATGGAGAGCGGTGCAGCTGCTTCTATGGGGAGAGGAGCAGAGTGCAGCGCAGAGTGCAGGGCAGAGCATGCTCCCACTCCCCTCCTGGTGTCCCCTCTAGCCGAGTGGACATTTGATATATTGTGAGCGCTGTCGTTGTGCGTGACATCGGGGGAGCACGCCGGGCGCTGGCACCACATGATTAAAGGGGGGGCGGGCTAAGGTGAAAGCGGCGAGAAGAATTGGAGCGGAAGCTGCAGGGGTGACAGTCACTGACAGCTGGGCAGAGAGCAGGGGGCTGCCCGGCTATATTCAGAGCACTGCAGGTCACGGCTGTTTGAAATAATACCCCTGTCACAACAGAAAATGTAGGGATTTACCCTGGAATATGGTCCCAGGATCATGCAGGAACATTCCCAGACTGACCCCTTATACACCAGCCTAGTCCCTGCATTTTCTGGTGTGAGGGGGAGATACAACCACTCCCCTCTCCCTACCCCCCTTTAACCAACCAGCTATATCTTCGGAACCAACTGAGCCATTTCCATGAGACCAGTATCATATTGAAGAACTTCTGAGTTGGCTTCAAATTATTTTGGTCCCGTGAAACTGGGCTGTTTGGTTCCAGAGAAATCTGCCCTCAAAGAACATAAACAGTCATGAAATTACATTTAAGAAATGAAAAAAAAAAAAATGGTTTAACCTCAATATCCCTGGAACCAATTAACCCATATGGATCCAGCCTGCTATCAGATTGAAGGCCCAGCGATTTGGGTTCGACTGAGATCAACCTTGAGCTTCAGTGATGCCGAAGGGGGAACTGCCAGTCGTTGAACTGGGTGGGGGTCGGAATTAGCGGGTCCCATGTTATCCATAGGGAAAATGTTCCAGCTTTGCCTGGCAGTATCTCCGGTTCCCAGGGGGCTAGAGACACGGGGTTGGGCTCGTTTGAAAGCCCCATCCCTCAGCTAATGGGTGGTCCAGTGCACCCCCGGACCACACCCTAGATTCGCCTATGTCTGTGACCAACAAAATCTTTAATCTCAATAAATAATACATTAATGACTCAACTGCCCACTTAATGGCCAAGCACTCCTGTTCAGCAGTTAAGTACTTGCGCTCTCTGGGCAACAATTTACGGCTATGACACATCACACCCTGTAACACTTCACTACTATGTTTTATTTATGTTATGCCCTGTTTTTTTTTTGTCTGGACTGGTTTTGGAGTGCCCCCAGACGTGAACCACAGAATGTTAGGGACCTACTCTACAGAGGTGACCTCAACGTTGGTGGCCATGTTCCATACCTCCCAACTTCTGTGTTGACGAAATAGGGACCCGAAAAGGGGGTGGGGCATATGCAAAGGAGGGCGCGGCTTATGCTAATTAGCCGCAGCCTCATTTTCATACGAGAATAGACGCTGTGCGCATGCGCACAGCGTCTATTCTATTAGATTTGGGGGTCTCCCAACTGTCACCCCCCGCAGCGGGACAATGCCTGCCGCGGGTGGGACAGGACCCAAAAATCGGGACTGTCCCACTGTAATCGTGACAGTTGGGAGGTATGATGTTCTCTCTCTGTCTGGGTGTCAGCTTTCTCCTCGCAGTCCACTGAGAATTCTCACATTAACAATTCATGCTGAATTAGGACCCAGGTGCCAAATCTTCTTTGGCCCTGCAGTGGAAGGCCGGGCACCTAATTTGTACCACTGGGCATGCTACACCCAGTACCTGTAGAAATTCTTGCACTTTGACCGTCCATATATGACAGAAAACATTGCACATGGCATCACTGGGCACTTTTTCCACTGCACAATAATTAACTCTAGCTATAGGACCAATATGGCTGCCGGTCCTTCGCCACCATCAGCGAGAGCCCTGGATTGTGCCCCCATATGTCTCTGTGATTTAATGCAGGTAGAGAACATGATAGCATAAATCCAAAGACATCAAATACACATCAGAACATTGAGGGTGGAGAGCAAAAAGAGATCAAGTTCCCATTCAGACAACAGATGAATTATTTATCCCACAGCAGCTCCGTCTCTGAGTTATCTGTACCTGAGTCTGAGAGCAGTGGATATATTACAGTCCCAGCACTGCAATATGCAGCATATTCATTGCAAGTTTATCTTCATGATAAGTGTGTTATGGAGAACGACTGGGGTTCACACACGGAAAGGTAAGCGGCAATTTCATGAGGTACTTTACTACTGTCTGGGCATGAAACTGAGATGAACCTCTCAATTTACCCTTTCAAGTACAACACCTCATCTGTAGATTCAAAATGGAGGAATTTTAATTGCAAATAAGACCTAACCGTTCTCAGTTAGACTTGTCTCTGATGATTAACCATAAAGTGTTCGGCCTGATTGGGCTGCTTAGTGAAAAATGTTTAAATTAAATGCAAACTTTGGGTTCGGTGAATGTTTAGAGAAAATAACTGGGAAAAGAGGTTTGGTAATGACCCTCCTAATTATTCTCCTTTCACAGGTGTTAAGTGTGGGGGCGTGCTCTCTGCCCCGGTAGGACATCTGTCCTCCCCGAACTTCCCCAAGGTGTATCCGCCTTACACCGAGTGCAGCTGGCTGATTGTCGTGTCCGAGGGATCCACCATACAACTCACTTTCCAGGAATTCAGCCTGGAATACCATGATGCTTGCGAATATGATTATGTGAAGATTTACAATGGGGCGACCAGGGATGACGGAAATCTTTTGGGAACGTTCTGCGGCTCAAATTCCCCCCCAAATCTCACATCATCTTGGCACGTTCTATCCGTTATTTTTCATTCAGATAAGCATGTGGGCAGCACAGGATTCTCGGCTACATACAGGAAAGGTGAGGCCTCTGCCTGAGGTAAACTTGCCCCAAACTTTCCAACATCTCCATTGTGTATCAACTGCTCGGTTTTTCTATGCGGTTCTTCTATTCTAAGATTCATCAAGGCATCTAGGCCTTTATAAATGTATATGCTGTATTAGTGAATACCATGAGGTAACAACAGTGGGTGCAAGGGATGAAAATTGCTATGGGGCCAGAGGCTTGGGGGGGCCTGAACCCAGGTTAAAAAGTCGCATACCAATTTCCCAGATTTACTTTGTGAACAGTTGGGTCTGATCCACACTTACCTGCTTTTCAAAACTAGTTTCAGGGAGATGTTGGTAGTAGAATTTTACACAGCGCCCAATTCAGAGGGTGTGTCATGCTCCACCCAAAAGGTGTGTCTAAGTCCATATATGGAGAGATTGTGAAAAGAGATTGTGAACGTGGCACCTAGAAGCGTGGGTGTGTACTGTTGCATCTGAGAGGAATCTTTTAAAATTACTTATATCCAAATGTAGCTGAGCCCCAAAGCAGTCAGTAAGAGATACTATACTTGGAAAAGTGCTGGGAAATGGTGCCGATGATTCACTGTAAATGTGTTTGTCTTTCATTTCTTTTTTCCCCCAAATATGTAACAGTGCAATGGGGGCTAGTTGAAATGAGGGAGATTGCTAGACTAATGAGGGAGAGAGGGAGATTGCTGCTATTTCAGGGAGTCTCCTGCAGAATGCAGGAGGGGAGGTAACTATGGTCTAATCCACTGTCCAGTCTGAATTGTGACATCATTATCAGTGAGAGGAGTGTGTGGTCGATGTTTTGATGTTAACGGGGCAGCGTAATGTGTGAAAAATTACTGTGGCCTCCAATTACTGTGGAGGTTACAATAATTGGCACAATATGAACTGGATGACACTGTGTTGTGGCATAATATGAACTGTAGGGCGCTGTAATGTGTCATTATCTGATGTGCTTATTGTTACATAATAAGAACTTAGGTACTAATGCGGCACAATATGAAATGGAAGCACTATAGTGTGGCATACTGTGAAGAAGGGCACATGCCATTATTTGAACTGGAGGGCACTCTTATTTGGCACAGTTTGAACAGGGGCAATGTAATGTGGCATAAAATTAACTAGGGAACCTGTATGTTATGATGTTAATTATTAGGTCGACAATGTAAAGGTCGACAGTCAAAAGGTTGACATGAGTTTTTCACTGCCCTACCATCCACTGCGGCATGGTGGAGAATAGAGTGTGCTGAGCGCAGCAGGCACCGTGCCCAAAGCATGGCAAGCGTAGTAAGCCATGTGAGGGATGCAGTACACTTAGACAGTGTCCATGTTGACTATGTCGACATGCGGGACAAAAAACGGGAGAAACTCATATCGACCTTCTGACTGTTAACCTACCCATTGTGACCTAATGCTTGTGTCAACCTTCCGACCATGTCGACTTTAGCCATGTCAACCTAATTCAGGTGTCAACATAAGGTCTGTCGACCTTCTGTGGTCAACCCAATGTTTGTTGACCTAAATTGGGTCAACCCAATGACCCATACCCCCCTAAACAATGCAAGTTACACAGGATATTGTCCGATGGGTATGGATTGAAAGGTCTACAGCAGGCATGTCCAACCTGCGGCCCTCCAGATGTGCTAAAACTACACATCCCAGCATGCATTGCCATCATTCTAGCATTCCCTAATAGCCAAATTGTGGCAAGGCATGCTGGGATGTGTAGTTTTAGCACATCTGGAGGGCCGCAGGTTGGACAAGCCTGGTCTACAGCGTCTAGGTAGCCAATCAGGAAGACAGTGACAAGATGTCAAAATACAAAAGGTCGGCATCTGTCGTCATGGGCCCCAATCAGTATAGCGCAAACCCACCCGGCGCCAGCAGTGTCCCACAGTGGGGGGCAGTTAGAAGTCCCCCTGTCACCCGTGGATATACGCTGTGTGCATGTGCGTCTATTCTGCAGCCTGAGGTGCTGGGGACAAAGCCAGCAGCTCAGAGAGCCACTAGCCATGCCCCCACAGCTGCGGAAACAGGGGAGTGGCCTCGCAGGATTAGGCCACGCACCCGTGCCACTAAGCCACACCCTCTTCAAGTCGGTCAGACGTTGTGATGTATGCCACAGGGTGTCAATCACCATGCGAGCAGCGAGCGAAGGCTAGCCTTTGCTCGCTGCCTTCGGTCGGATGGCTGGAACATGAGCTCTGCGCACCGTGCCCATGCGTGGTCATCCGCTAATCACTTGGGCTAAGCAAAAGGTTCTGAATCAGGCCCTTTATCTCTGTTCACTTTAGCAATCTCTAAAGCTTAGTGCATCTGTCCCTCAATGAAAAAAGCATTTCTGCTGTGGCTGGAACTCAATGCACCCCCGCTGTGTGCTCACTTATTGGGGCAGATGTATTAAGCTTTAACAAGAGATCAATTCAAGGGTGATAAGGAGAGATAAACGCCCAGCCAATCACCTGCTAACTGACATGTTGCAGCCTGTGTTTGAAAAAAGTCAGCAGGGAGCTGATTGGCTGGATGTTTATATCTCCTTATCACACTTGCATTTATCTCTTGTTAAGGCTTAATACATCTGCCCCATTGTTAGGTATTGGATAATGGTAGTTAGGTAGTGGATAAGTGGAATAGCGTCCCATCAGAGGTGGTAGAGGCTAACAATAGAACAATTTAAACATGCTTGGGATAGGCATATGAATATCCTTACAAAGAAATAAGGATTAAAAAGGGTTGAGATTACCTGAAGGATAAAAAAAGGGTCAGACTAGATGGGCCAAATGGTTCTTATCTGCCGTCAAATTCTATGTTTCTATGTTTCTATGTGTAACTTCCACCCATTGGCGTCTCATTCTGCATTACCCTAATCCTGTAAGTGAACCAGGATACAATGCCTGTCACCGCAATGGCTCTGTAATCAGCTTTATACAAGAGTTACCTTGCATTCTGTAATAGTTTCTGTTGTCTTGTGTATAGAATCCCACTGTTATCTGATTTATCATGTCTATTCCACACAAAGGTTGGTTTACATCTATTTACCTGCTTGGAATGGGTTTAGTTCAGAGTTCGAGCCCTGTCCTGTTTTATTTAGATGATGTACTTGGAAATACTTCTCAAATGTCTGTTTAACTATCATTGTAAATAATGAATCACTCCAGTCGGACAAACCGAAGCCGCTGATACAAGGGGAACTCAAACCTGTGACACTATGGGGCTAAAGCAGAGGTGGACCTTATTTTGATGGTTATGCTAATCATTTGGGGCTTCCAAGATCTGTGCGAATGCAGGACCCGTGTTGCTTGTGTGCTGATCTGGGTCCATAATGTCACTTGCCAGTAGCGTAAGGTCATCCCAGTTGCCCAGAGGCAAGATAAATATTGGTGCCCCCAAATAGCTCAATCATTAAGGTGTCTGTCTCCAGTTAGAAAAGTTGTAGGTTCTAATACAGGGTGTGAAACTTGCAAAAATGATGTTAGGAGGGGGAGTCGGCCACAGAAGCGATATCGAGGGCTTTCAATTAACTGATTCAGGGCCAGATTCTCTAAGCTTCAAAAGTGATAAAATGGAGAGTGATAAACAGCCAGCCAATCAGCTCCTGCCTTACATTTTTCAAATACAGTCTGTGACATGGCAGGTAGGAGCTGATTGGCTGGCTGTTTATCACTCTCCAGTTTATCCCTATTGAAGCTTAGAGAATCTGGCCCCTAAACTGGCAGGGGAGGAGAGGTGCCCCTTGGGAGCAGGAGCCTGGCGGCAGATGACTCCATTGCCTCCCAGAGTTACGCCTCTGTCACTTGCAGTGCTTCAAAAGCATGATGCAGGTGTTTTGGGGCAGTAATGTGCAACGGTCCAGAATGTGGAGGCAAGATACGGACGTGTAGTGGTAAGCATTACTGCCTCTCAGAACTGAGGTCATGGGTTTGTTTCCATCCATAACCCGAACTGTGCGGCATTTGTATATTCTCCCCGTGCTTGCGTGGGTTTCCTCCGGGTACTCCGGTTTCCTCTCACAATTCAAAAATATACTGGTAGGTTAATTGGCTCCCCACAAAATTAACCCTAGAATGTCTGTGTGTGCGTGTACATGTGGTAGGGAATATAGACTGTAAGCTCCACTGGGGCAGGGACTGATGTGAATGTTCAAATATTCTGTTAAGCGCTGCGGAATATGAGGGTGATTCTGGTTGACCCACAAAGCTACAAAATTTGCAGCT
Organism: Crinia signifera; assembly: GCF_055691185.1. NCBI lineage: Eukaryota > Metazoa > Chordata > Amphibia > Anura > Myobatrachidae > Crinia > Crinia signifera. The sequence goes on from NC_139224.1 coordinate 144,588,146, forward strand.
TTGTGGGTCCTCTAACCCCCCCCCCAGCCTTGAATGTGGGGCAAAATCATTTGATGGTAGATGACCATCGAATGGTTTTGCAAGCACTTGCAGATCTAAGATACCTCCCTGACACATGAAAAAGGTTGACACAAACATTAGATTGACAATGGAAAGGTCAACAGTCAAAATGTCGACATGAGCAGTGGATGACTTACAAAGATGCAGTAGTTGTGGTAAAAGCTTCCACCTATGAATCAGGCCCATTGATCAAAACAAGCTAACAAAGTCAGTCACACTCTAATGCCAATTTAAATCTCCGCAACACAGCTGTTTAGTGCATAGCCTCGAAGCTAACCCTAATTTGTGCGTTTCTGTCTCTCAAGTACTTAATTACACTAATTTTAAGGTGAGTCAGCCTCACAGTTAGGACAGCGGCCATTTTGAACGGTATGTTCCACTGAAACTAGTTGGTTTCCTGTTTTCACAGATATTTAGTATTGTATTTCAGTTATAGGTTAGGTACTTCTTTTAAAGCTTATGTACATGAATTTATATGTTACTTTTTTTGATGGTTCTTCATGCTGTCATCACATCTTACAGATATCTGCGGAGGCGTCCTCACTGGCCTTTCTGGGGTAATTACCAGCCCAGATTACCCTGACAACTACCCAAACAATGCGGAGTGTCACTGGCTGATCCGCGCGGCTCCTCACTCCAAGATCCGACTGGTTTTTACAGACTTCCAGCTGGAGAGCCAGGAGTGTAACTTTGATTATGTTGCAGTCTTTGATGGCTATAATCTGGAAGAACAAGTTGACCATTATTGCGGCACCACCAAGCCCCCGGACACCACATCATCTTCCAATGAGCTGCTTGTAGTCTTCAAATCTGACTTCAACATTGGAGGGCGGGGATTCAAGGCGTACTTCTCATCCGGTATGGACACAAGCATAGGTGAAGCCTAGAGTCAGCCAGGACAGGACGCCATTATAAAACTCCATAGAAATAAAACTTGGAGCCTAATTCAACATGGATGGCCAATCAGAGAATTCACAAATTGAGCGATTATCTAATACTTGTGCAACATTTGCATCGCACATGTCTGGGACCAAATATAAAAAATATCTGCACCTATAGATGTTGGCGTGTGACTGTCAGGAAGCTGGCGTTTAGGGGGGGGCGGGCATGGCATATTCTGGGTGTGTTTGTGAAAACGCAGACGTGCCCAGACTTTTTTTAAGGTGGGTCTCAGACGTCAGCGATGACCACTTCCAGCCCGGGTCTTGAGCAGCTTAGTGGAAGCCCTAAATTGGCGCAGATGGAAACAGCTGTTCACAGGTTCAGTTTTTGCGAATGTATATGCGACTATCTCAATATTGGCAATGAATTCGCAATTTTGCAAGGGGCGGCTTTTCTGTCTGGGTGGTGGCTTTCTGCTCGCAGGCCACTTCGAATTCTTTGATTAGCGATACATGCTGAATGAGGCCCTTGGGTAGGAATTACTCCTAATTAGAGCTTAGAAATCTGTCCACCTATGGAGATTGTTTATTTCACTACGCACTAAGGGTACTACTCAGAGTGAAACATAAATGTGGTTCTTAACTTTATGGACAGCAAGTTGCATTTTTTTAATGCACAAACAGCAATAAGCAACACACTGGGCGACTGTGAGCTGAAAGCCGCTCAGTTTACTTGTTTGAGCTACTTTCAGCTAGAAAATTGTCCAGTGTGTGTGATGTGCGCTCCCACATCATCGCTGGCCCGGCTGCTCATCTACTGGTATTATCAGCAGATGAGTGGCGGAGTGGACCGCATTCCATAGTGTCCTGCCATGGAAAGTCGTCCGCTCCTGGTAAAATCCTTAAACGTTTTTCAGCTCAGCGATTCTCCCCATCATTGTTTTCCATACAGGCTACCTTTCTCTGCACCTGTTACATCTGCCCCACATGCAGTGCAGCATGGTTTTGCCCATTTTGAGCGCAAATGTGCCCTGTGATCAGGTCTGAATTAGGCCCTAAATGCACCCCTGAATAGTAAGTAGAATTGAGTTCAGTAATATGAATATTTCTTATAATGTATTGCAACCATGGATCTTTCTGTAGGAAATACAGGAAAACAATAGTTTGGCAATAATGGAATAGTGCTGATAAGCAATAGTGACCTATTTTCCTTTATCTGACCAGGGGAATGTCAGGATGTGTACACAGCTGTAAAAGGCAACATCACCAGCCCTCGCTATCCGGAAATGTACCCCAATAATATAATCTGCCAGTGGAACGTACAGTTACCCCGAGGGTTCCGCATCAAGATGTTTTTCCGGGAAGTGGAGCTGGAGGAGAGAAACAGTCTGACGGAGGAGTGTGACTATGACTACATTGCGGTCTATGATGGACAGAGTGCGGGGGACAAACTCCTGGGCAAGTGGTGCGGGTTTGAGGTACCACCACCCTTGGTATCCAGCAAGAACAATCTACTGCTGGTACTGGTCACCGACAGAGACACAGCCAGCAGTGGCTTCCTGGTGTTCTATATTGGGAGTGAGTAACATTTGTGTTTCAAACTCTTGTGTGGTTAATAGTAACTGACAGGACAAATGTAAGGTGGCCTCAGGAGGGGTTGTGGTCTGTAAACATATTGATTGGGTCAGCGATATGCTAGAGGATGTAAACATATATTATAGTATATTACAGCAGCTCTAATGTCTAAAAGAAAACTGTTAGTGAAATGGAATGTATAATATACCTGACAAACTCCCAATGGACAAATCTGGGTATGCCCCAATTTGTATTAATCTCTAATGACCTCACCCCAAACTTCCCACTCATGCCACTCTGATCTGTTGGACTGTCTCATAAATAACACTGGTGGGGGGGGGGGGGGGGGGGTTTCTCTAGTTCTGTATTATATTGGCCCGGTGCTGACAGCTGCAGGCTGGGACGTTCCATTAGCTCCGGAATGGAGTGTGTCGTGATAGTGTGTTCTATGTTAATTTATGTACTACAGCATAATGGGTTTTATTATTAGAAAGGTGAAGCAAGTGGGATGGCGCTTCTGTTAGTTTGTGAGAAACAGTAAAACAAAATCTACTATATGGACAAAAGTATTTGGACACCTGACCATTACACCAACAGGGACTGTATTGTCATTTTTTATTTATATGATGTTGGTCCCCCTTGTGTAGCTATAACAGTTTCCAGGCTTTTCACAAGACCTTGGGGTGTTTCTCTGTGAGTTTGTCCCCATTCATTCTGTAGAGCATTTATGAGGTCAGGCACTGATGTTGGACGAGAAGGCCTGGCAATCTCCATTCCAGTTCATCCCAAAGATGCTTCATGGGGTTGAGGTCAGGGCTCTGTGCGGGTCAGTGAAGTTCCACGCTGAACTCATCAAACCATGTCTTTATAGTCTTTGCTTTGTGTCATATTGGAAGGAAAAGGGTCTTCCCCAAACTGTTGTCACAAAGTTGGACAAATAACGTTGGGGGTTATTCTAGTCCATTCTTTCTGACAAAATCCTTCTTAGATGGACAAAACCATGTGCACTGCGGGTGGGGCAGATGTAACTTGTGCAGAGAGAATTAGATTTGGGTGAGTTATTTTGTTTCTGTCTAGGGAAAATACTGACTGCATGATTTTACACTTCAATATAGATCTCACTTTGAAGAAAAACCCCACCCAAATCTAATTCTCTCTGCACAAGTTACATCTGCCCCACCCGCAGTGCACATGGTTTTGTCCATCTAAGAAGGATTTTGTCAGAAAGAATGGACTAGAATAACCCCCATTGTTCTGCTGAAGCATTAAGATTTCCCTTCAAAACCCTGAAAAACAGCCCCCATACCATCATCATTCTTCCATCACACTTCACAGCTGGCCTCATGCAGTCAGGCAGGTAACCTAGATTCGCTTATCTGATCTGACTGATAAACAAAGAAGCGTGATTGGTCAGTCCACAGAACACGATTCCACTGCTCCACAGTCCACTGTCTCCGTGCTTTACACCACTCCATCCGACACTTGGCATCGGACTTGGTGATGTGTGGCTTGCACGCAGCTTATTCCATTAGGCTCCTGACGCAGGTTTTGCATGTATTTTGATGCCAGTGGAATTTTGGAACTCTAACTATGGAATCAGCAGAGCGTTGGTGACTTTTACGCACTATGCCCCTTAGCAGTCGCTGACCGCACTCAGTGATGTTACGTGGTCTTCCTCTTCGTGGCTGAGTTGCTCCTAAATGCTTCCACTTTCTGATAATGGGCCTGATTCCGGTTGACTCACCAAGCATCTTAAAATTGCTACTTAGGGAGCCATTTAAACCGCCCCGCCCAGGTACGCCCAGGAAACGCAGGGCATCCCTATGCAAACGCCCCCTGCCCACCTCCATCCGTGGGAACACCACAGTGACTATGCAAGACGCCCAAGCCGTTTACACAACGGCCCTGCAAATGTCCATATGTCTACTGCATAGACATTTGACTGTCAACCTTTCCTATGTTGGCCTAATACTTGTGTTGACCTAATGACCCTTAAAACCTAGACACATGTCGACCTTCAGTGGTTGACCCAATGATCCCAACCCGACATTGTTACATGTAATGTGAGCCTAAAAAGTGGAAAATGTGTCACTGTGAGAAAATCAAATTCTTTTTGTGGAGAAAATTGCTCCGCAGCCTACTGCATCTTTTATACATGAGTGCCTAACACAGGTCCATCTTATATCCCTTTCACAATTGCAAAAATATCCCGGGTTTTTGCACATGAACGCGCATCTACCCGGGATTTAGCTCAGTGTGAAAGGGTCTCGAAAGAATATCCTGACCTGGGTAGATTCCGGAATCGATCCGGGATGTGGTCAGTGTGAATGGTCCCGTACCCAGGAATGGGTACACGGGACTTTAAAAAAGCTGCTGATTGGAGCTTTCTTGGGCTCACAAATGCTGATGTCATCTTTCAGAGCCCTGGAGTCCATTTCTAATGACATGCATATGCATACGGGATCAGTGTGAATGGGGCTGACCAGCTGCCCAGGATCCCACTATTCTAGGAGCCTTTGGAAATGGGTAGATGAAGTTCCCACTGAGGGGGTTATTCTGATTGATTAGCAAAAGTGCGAATTCGCAGCCTTGCGAGTCCACCAAACCCTTCCCAGCGAATGAACGCCCACCAGCCGCCCTATCGCAGTGATCAAAAGATGTGGTGCGTGCACGCATATAAAAGTGCCTTTAAGTCACTTACATTTGCGTGCACACTGGCACGGATATGGGCGGGCAGCTGACATCCGGTGATGTCAGCTACCAGCCCCCCGCACCCGCTTCACCACCTCATTACCATGAGAACGCTGGGAGTTCTCATGGGAACGCTCATGGAAAGCTGGGCGTTCCCATATGGTTATGGGGCAGCCCAGAGCCCCCCGCCCCCCTCACACCGCCATGGGTGCATGCTCCCGGTGAACTGAACATTCGCAGAAACGCGCCTGCACACGAGCAGACGCGCACAGAGGACCGAATAGATGTGAATAACCCCTTGAATTCTTTACCTTCTTCCCAGCCTGCAGCCAGACAGTGAATGGCTATCAGCGTGCTGATTGGTGGATGACAAAGCTTGCATTGAGGAAGAACACCCCCAATCCACCAAGACCCTGCCATCAGATGATGCAACATTCTATACCACAGTAAATGCCACCATTTTGATTAGAAATGCCTCTGCCCCATAAAAACCCACTGGCCCCAATGTGTCTTCCAGAACCTCAGAGACAAGTAAAACATTATTCTTGGGCCTTATTGATCTTTGCTGAGTTACATGGAGATCACCAAACTCTGTGTACGCTCTATCTGTAGCAACGGTCACCCTATATACAATACAATAGAGGAATGTGTCTCTCCATTCACCACCGCTGATTCCAGACACAAGACCTGAGACAGTGGGCAATTAAATTATTCCAAGAGATGATAGCTCCTAAATAAGGAAGCAGAAAAGCAGAGGAAATGCAATTTAGAGTGATTTACAATCTGTCTCTCTTGGCCCGAGGATTCAGTTTCTCTCACTCTTGCCGTAATGCACTTTTTTTTGTATATAGGAAAAGCTTTTAATGGTTTTCTAATGTACTGGCTATAAGAAGCACTTGTAATCTCTTATCGATTCGCTGGGAGAATTACGGACTCAGCGTCGATGTTGTTACTTGCAAAAATAATGCTGGTGTTGTGTTTTAACCCCGTCGGCATTTTACTAATCAAGTATTAACCTGTTGCCTAAGGACAGGGGGGTACATTTACTAAGATGGGATGTTGCCCATAGCAACCGATCAGATTCTACTTATTTATTTAGCACCTTCTAGAACAGGGCTGGGCAACACCGGCCCGCCAGATGTTAGTGAACTACACATCCCAGGATGCTTTGCATTAGTTTTGCTATGTGGCCATGCTGAAACTGATGCAAGGCATGCTGGGATGTGTAGTTCATCAACATCTGGAGGGCCGGTGTTGTCCAGCCCTGTTCTAGAAGATAATAGATAGAATCTGATTGGTTGCTTTGGGCAACACCCCATCTCCAGTAGAAAGGTATACGGTGGGCAGATTGACACTAATAAGGTTGAGTCGATATGTCGACCACTATTGTTCAACAGGCCATCAGTTGATACATGAAAAAGGTAAACATACCTTAGGTCGACAATGTCATTAGGCAATAAGTTGACATGTAAAAGGTCAACATAAAAAGGTCAACATGGACATGGTCGACATGAATAAGGTCCACGTAAGCTTTCCTTTTTTTTTTTTTAAAAGGTGTTTTTTTCATACGTTTCCATCCAAATGTACATAGAGTTAGATTATAATAGTGCGCCGAGCGTAGCAAGGCACCATGCCTGTAGCATGGCGAGTGAAGAGAGCCATGCGAGGGGACATGGTACACTTATACGGTGTCCATGTCGGCGTATGTCGACATAGGCAACAAAAATACAAAAAAAAACTCATGTCAACCATTTTGAACCTTTCCATGTCTGCATATTGTTGTGTCGACCTTGTCAACATAAGGTACATCAACAGTTTCATGTGTTGACATAAGGCCTGTCGACCAAAAGTGGTCAACCTATTGACTGTCGCCCTTATTAGTGTTGGCCCTATGACCCATATCCCAGTAGAACTTACGTCTTCGTAAACTTACCCCACTGGGCGCAGCTATTATTTGGTCTGAATTACACTTAGCTCATCAATGCATAAAGGTCATTATTCTGGTTCACTTGCAAAGGCAAATTCCTTCTCAAATGCACAAGTGTACGGCAGGAGGGGGGGGGGGGCAGATGTAACTTGTGCAGAAAGAAATAGATTTGGGTGGTTTATTTTGTTTCCGTGCAGGGAAAATACTGACTGCTTTATTTTTACACTGCAGTATAGATCTGACTTTGAAGTAAAACCCCACCCATATGTAATTCTCTCTGCACGTTACATCTGCCCCACCTGCAGTGCACATGGTTTTGTCCATTTGAGAAGGAATTTGCCTGTAAGAGTGAACCAGAATAATGGCCAAAGTGAGGCACACCGTAGCTGCAGAGCAATGTAACTAGTTCCCAGGGAAGATATAGTCTGCATTCTCACTAGTATTGGCTCCTGTGCACAGACTGGCTGCCCCGCCATGTATAGGCAGCAGGGATGGTTGCATCGTTTACCTGACATCGTGCTGCAACTTTTCAGACGAGTAATTAGGGTAAATGGGAAATGCTCAGGAAGGAGCAGGTCATTTAAATTCTTATCCTATCACATCTTAGGTCATAACCAAACACTTTCTCTCTTTTAGTGGTGCCCATTAATGTCAGCTGCACCCGCACCGACTTCCACATTCAGATCCCAAGTCAGTCTGTCCCCCACCTGGAGAAAAGTCACATCTACCTGGGATCCCCTGCATGTGCCGCTCAGCTATCTGGCAGCAACTACAAGATCTATGCTCGTTTTGACACATGTGGAATAGGTCCACAGGTAACCAGCAATAATCAAATATGCAGCTTATATAGGGCACGATTCAGGGTTGATCGCTGTTGTGCGACTTTGCATCAAATGACTGCACGTGCGTATGGCTCACAGTATGCATGCGCGACACCAAACTGCAACAAAAACACTGGAATATTAATTTGCAACCCAATCACTATTTGACTGACAGGAAGTCGCCATTTCTTGGTGGTTACCTGACATTTTCTGGGTGCGCCAGTAGTAAAAAATGCAGGTGTGCCCTCCAAACTTGGCTCAAACCCCACTAAGGGCCAGATGTATCAAGCTACAAAATGTGATAAATTGGAGAGTGATAAACTGCAAGCCAATCAGTTCCTAAGTGCCATGTTACAGGCTGGGTTTGAAAAATGATAGGAAGAAGCTGATTGGCTGGTTGTTTATCACTCCATTTTATCACGTTTTGAAGCTTGATACATCTGCCCTTAAATGTTCTGTGCTTTTGCCTGAAATTGTTTGACTCTGCTCATGTGTGATCCCGGGGCCCACCAATCACGACCAGGCAAAGTCATCTGGTAGGTCCCTTACACTAAGGTACATGTCAGGGGCAACTAAGAGACAGATGTGCAGAGCAGAGGATGATGGCGTAGATATTTAGAGATAAGGGAACAGATGTATGCTGATGTAGGTTTGTTAATTAGTAATGTACACATAACCAATGTAACCAGATGCACGAAGCTTCAAAAGTGATAAAATAGAGAGTGATAAACAGCCAGCCAATCAGCTCCTGGCTGCCATGTCACAGACTGTGTTTGAAAAATGTCAGGCAGGAGCTGATTGGTTGGTTGTTTATCACTCTCCATTTGATCACTTTTGAAGCTTAATGCATCTGGCCCTTAATAAGTTGGGTGTAGAGTCCTAATAGTCATCCTTAGTATATTCCTTAGTATATAGACCAAGCTACTTCTTTGTAACTAACAGATCTCTGCTCCACTTGCAGAAAAGGAACAGCACCTCGGTCATTGTCAGTGTCCTCTATGTGGACTTCTCCCTGGGAGCTCAGACAGACGTCCATGAATATGAGGTGCAGTGTGAGCCCAAGAGGAAAGAAGCCTCTGTGCGCATCCTGTCCGGCTCAGACCCAGCCCAGCTGATCGGGTTAATGGAGAAGACCGGGGAGTCTCACCTCCCAGAGGCCGCAGCATCAGAGAGCACCGAGCGTGTGCAGGACAGCAGCGACGTGGTGTTCATTAGCATCTGTATATTAGCTGGAGTCCTCATGCTCATCGCAGTGGTGGGACTGGTATTGCTGTGACATCATCACTGGGACAATGACTACAACCAAGGCAGGAAGAGCGGGATGAATGAGGATTTAATAAAGAAACGCTGGCGCAAATAAAACACATTTCATTTCAAATACTGTATCAAGATAAACCATGCGGAGGCCAAGAACAACCTATTACAGTCTGCGTCTTATGTTGATCATTTAACAGACCTTGCCTTGTTGTCAATGTTCTAGGTCATCTAGGTTATAGACTGAATAAGGTCAGTCTGTTTCCCTACACAATTCAATAGGTCATAGGAGATGCCACAAGACAATCAGTGAGGTTAGAAAGAACATGACGGGTCTCCCAGGATTGTCGGAGACTGGAACGGAGGATTAAGAGATACCAGTGCCTTAGTGATGTTACTGCTGGAATACTCCTGATATCTGCTGACGTTTACGACATAATAAACCGGGAAAACCTGGATGATCATTTAGCCAATACTTCAAGCTACTGCATTCTCTGCTGTTCTCGATTCCCCCCCAATGATCATGCATGAGTACAAACATATCTATATCCAAGTTTCTGCTAATGGCATATCCATTAATTGGTCTTTTAAAGGGAAATACATTCAATAAATGCTGAGCACAATCTCTGGGCAGCCGAAGACAATCAGCACAAGAACCTTACAGTACATCAGACGAAGTAAAGCTAGGAATAAACAGCAAAAGTAACAGGTATACGAGGGACTGAGGAAGAGGGAACCGTCCCTTCTCGCACAAAGAATTTCACTTCCAAACATTTAACAGTTTAAATTACTTTTTTAAAATCCAGATCACCTGCCGTTCCATACGGTCACATTAGTGGGCTGTATGACTGATAACAGCAAGGTTGCCATGTTCCCGCTGTTGTTTAAAGAGGAGTAAGAACATTGGTGACTGGTAAGATAATGGGACTTGGGGTTCTACCCAGTTTGGGACACAAGGATTCTGCTGTTGAACGGATGATCTGTAACAATACTTGCAGCCATGTATATACTGAACATGATGTGGTTCTGCGGTGATGCTGAAGACTCATATTAAAAAGGTGCTTTAAATATGCAGATTATTTAAACTAAGATAGTGTCGACCCTTATTCACTAACTGCCATACAATTATAGTGGTGATAACAGACATCACTCCTGTACAGGTGTGCCCATACAACTAGCCTTCCTGCGCTATAGTGAGCGATGCCGCAGATTGTTTCATACTTTCTCATCGTTTACACACCACAGCTGCATACCTAAGTACTGGTAGTGTACTGGGGACTTATGGGGTAATTCAGACCTGATCGCTTCTCTGCTAATTTTGCGGAGCCCTGCGACCAGAGTTAAATACCAGAGTAAGGCTGTGCATATTTCGAAGATCGGCGATTAGCTGCAAATTAATTTGCAACTCACTCACTACTGAATGATTTTTCCAGCATGTACAGTCTGTGTGTAACCCAGGACCTGCTCGGCCAGTGCAACAGAAACAGGCTGATCGGGGCCGGAGATGATGTCACACGCCTTCCCTGAAAAAGCTTGTGGTTTTACTGACACAGTCAGAACATTTTGGGTCATTAGGTCTTAAGGCTGCAACTTCTACAACGGAGCAGCTCTCATCAGAGCCGTTCCTGGTGATTCTATCGCCATCTGTCAGAAGGGGGCGCCCGCACGAGACACCCGTGCGCCCTGTTCTGACGGAGCACGCCACCGCTCCCCTGCAGCTGCCCACATCCATCCTAAACCGGTCAGTCTCCCTGAAGCATAAACGGGCAGGGAATCCGCTCCTCGCCGCCGAGTGACTGGGACCCGCGAGCATGTGAGACACAGAGCGCCTCTCCGTCAGCCTGCACCACCTGAGAGGCGCTACATCTGTATGTCCACTCTCTTCTCCCCTCTTGGCTTGTTTGATGTAAGTCTAGTGGTAACTATATCCTAGCCAACATCGAATAACGCAAAGAGCTTTATGCTCATCCCCAAAACGTTGTACAGCAATGATGCTACTATATTTAGAGAAGACATTATAGTATATATGTATAGATATAAAGATGGGAGGAGGTTCTAGATTAACTATAGACCTGATCGATCAGGTTTGAATTCGCCCCTCATGGTGGGGGTTTGCGCATGTGCAATTCCCGGGAGTGAATGCCTCTGAATGGTAACCGGGAAGGGGGCGGACGCAGGGAACCTCCCAGCGGTTTATGGATGTGCCCACAAAAAACGGTGGGCACATCCATGGCAACGCTGGGCGTACCACTGTATCCTCGGGACAGGCGGCTGATGTCACATGACGTCAGCGCCCATCCCCAGTTTGCTGGATATCGGGCATCTGATAATGGGTGAAGGCTGGAGAAATCATTTGATGCAGAGCGAATGATTCTGCTCCGTGCGGCCGCATGCGTGGGGATGCCTGCTCGCTAGGCAGCGGATATATACAGCCTAGCAAGCAGGTCTGAATTAGGCCCTATATGTTGCAGTATAGAAATGACACTGCCCAGTACTTGGGTGCTGCACTATGTGCCTGATTCTGGTTCACTTTCAAAAAGCAAATTCCCTCTCTAATGGACAAAACCATGTGCACTGCAGGGGGGCAGATGTAACAGGTGAAGTGAGTTAGATTTGGGCGAGTTATTTTGTTTCTGTGCAGGGTAAATACTGACTGCTTTATTTTTACACTGCAATATAGATACCAGTTTGAAGTACAAACCCCACATAAATCTAACTGCACATGTAACATCTGCCCACCTGCAGTACACATGGTTTTGTCCATCTGAGAAGGAATTTGCCTCTAAGAGTGAACTAGAATAAGGCCCATATTTACATTGTTTGGCAGAATTATTTCCATACTCAAACAGGTTCAGTCTTCAAATGAAGCCGACTTGTCTTGATGATTATGCTTATTGCTGGCTGTTTGGAAGTGGACCGAGACTGTGCTGCCAGGTCGCCTAGACTAGGAGCTCCTCTTAGCATGCCAACCCTAGGCATTCCTCTTCTAGGGGGTTATTCTAGTCCATTCTTTCTGACAAAATCCTTCTTAGATGGACAAAACCATGTGCACTGCGGGTGGGGCAGATGTAACTTGTGCAGAGAGAATTAGATTTGGGTGGGGTTTTTCTTCAAAGTGAGATCTATATTGAAGTGTAAAATCATGCAGTCAGTATTTTCCCTGCACAGAAACAAAATAACTCACCCAAATCTAATTCTCTCTGCACATGTTACATCTGCCCCCCTGCAGTGCACATGGTTTTGTCCATCTAAGAAGGATTTTGTCAGAAAGAATGAACTAGAATAAACCCCCTAGTACACACCTAGAGTACACCAAATATCAGAACATTGGCTCAGGAATTTGTACCCACTATCCTTTGTAATCTAAATTGTATGCCCCAGTCTAATAAATGTTCTGTGTTACCCCAATGTCTGGTACTGCAGAGCCCTGTGCTGCTTTACAAATCAATTAAAACAACGATGAGATTTATTTAAAATATTTATTCTGTATATAGAAAAAGTAAAAAATAAATAAAATAAAAAAACATGCAAGTATCACTTTCAGTTTTAGAAACTCTCGTTAATATTTTTATAGATCATCAGCGTGTTAGAAAATAAACAAATGTTAATGAACAGGATGTTCTCCAGGTGACCGTGTACTGAGGACAGCTGGGGGGAGACTTGCATTTGTTGGGTAATGAAATGCCCGGTATGATGGCTGCCCTGTCCATGTACAGTCTATAAGGTAGCGTCACATTATTTCTTATGATCCCGCACCAACTGATTGACCGGTACGTGTCCATCCGTGACTTGTGATCGGATCTCTGGCTTGTGCTTCAGTGCAAACACCAGGGCGCGGACCGTCCTGCGATAGTGAACATTAATCAGCCGAGAGCTTTGGTGGAAAACTTCACGTTCAATACATTCCGCCAGAGAGTCACCGACCTGAAGGGAGAGAATAACACATGTAATCCAATGGATGCAACTGGAGATTCATCAAATGACGAGGGGACACATTATACAATGGCCACTGCGGATTGCTTGGCTAGTATATCATATAGTATGTATACAGAATATTTAAGAAAAAAAGGATGTCCCTCATTCAGACCAGTTTAGCAAGGCTTCAATTTTTGCAGATTGACAAAACCATGCACTACAGGTGGGGCAGATGTAACATGTGCAGAGAGAGCGTTCGATTTGGGCAAGTCCATTTGTTCCTATGCAGGGTAAATATTGTCTGCTTTATTCTTAAACTGCAATATAGATATCAGTTTGAACACAACCCACTCAAATCTAACGGGTGCTGGATGACCTCTCCACAAGCGGGATTCTAATGGTCACTATACCGACATCGGAATCCTGACTGTTAAACGCCCAACAATTGGGATCCGGACTTATAGGGGCTATTCTCCCTCCTGCATGACCACCATAGAGAGAGAGTAAAACCTGTGGTGAGCACAGTGCTCGCCCCTCTGTCAGAGTATCGGCAGTCAGGATTCCTAGGTCGGTGTACTTAACGTCAGAATCCCAACTGTTGGGCCGCTATACCACACCCAATCTAACTCTTCTGCACATCTACCCCACCTACAGTGCAGCATGGTTTTGTCGATCCGCAAAAAGTGAAGCCTTATAACAGGTCTGAATTAGGCCTTGCTGCATAGAGGATTGTGCTGTTCAGCCTTATATTAATAATGTTAAATTCTTGCCTGGAAAACAAAAATGGGCAGTGACTTTCCCAGTTAAAAGAACACTATATTTTTACAATGCACCTATGTTGTAAATAGGTAAATATAAAATGCATCAAAGCTTGTAATAGAATATATTATTGTAGAATCATTCTAGAATCTAAATATGGCACATTCTTTGCCTTTTCTTTTGTGCAGTATCCAGATTCAACCTTGGATTCAGCTTTGGGACTTATTTTAGTTTTATTTAACTGAACAATAATTTAAGTTATTATTGCCCACAAATGAAATAAAATATTTGTACACAAGTCTGAATACATCACAGATTCCCCAGGGAACTGCTGAATTTCTATTCAACCTCGGTCCTGCCCAAAAAACGGCTGCCTGCGCAGTGTTCCTCAGGGATGTCATTGGTTTCTAGTGACCAGATAGACTGAATTTCATGAATAGCATCAGCCCGGTAGCCCTTTCTGAGTGTAGGTATTCTGCAGACTTTAGGGCTCATGCTGGGTTGAATGTTAGCCCCATTTGCAAAGCAAACATTGGGGGAAATTTACTAAGATGGGAATAAGACTTCACATGTGATGTTGCTATGGGCAACCAATCAGAATCTACTTATTTATTTAGCACCCAAGATAGTAGACAGGATCTGATTGGTTGCCCAGAGCAACTTCACGTGAAGTCTTATTCCGATGTTAGTAAGTTTCCCCATTGTGTGTTTAGCCCTGCCCACGCTTCCTAATCACGTGTACACAAGCAGCGGCCATACAGATCTGTATGTATTTCACTCCCATCTCCACCTGAGCAGGCAGACCAGGGGCGATCACATAGGCTCTGTTCAGTGAGGGTATGTAGGAAGAACTGCGGGATAAGAACACTTGGCCGAACCATAACTACAACATAAAAGCATGGATTCAGTGTGTTCCTCTGGTACGGTTCCTACCTCCTTGTGTAAAACCTCACAGAGCATGCGCCTGGCATTGCTGCGCAGTTTCTCCGTTGCAGCATCACTCCTCACTTCTATGGTTGGTTTGCTGCCGTTTTTCTGTATATAGGTTTCCCATTGAGTGTGCACTTCCTTAGCGAGGTCAGCTACGTCCTTGTCACAGTGTACCTGCAGGCTCTCCACTGCCTCCCCTGTGATGGGAACACATACTGTTAGTACTCACAAAAATAATTTGGTGATGACCCCATGGAAGAGATCAGAGATACAAGTTCCTTTACATTATTATTAATAATAATAATAATAAGCAACAGCAGAAAACCCATAATCGTAGGTGTTCATAAAATTTGTCTGATAGAAAACCAAATGCTGTATATCATGGGTCTTCAAACTGTGGCCCTCCAGATGTTGTGAAACTACAAATCCCAGCATGCCTTGCCACAGTTTTGCTGTAAGGGAGTGTTAAAACTGTGGCAAGGCATGCTGGGATTTGTAGTTTAACAACATCTGGAGGGCCACAGTTTGAAGACCCATGCTGTATATTATAGTGTAACATGAAGCTCATGGCTGCAGTTGCTAATGTGACTGTACCAGGACCCAATAGGAAGGCCACTGCGGTTGTTTCTATGTTGTAAATTAATAACAAATGGTGTTGACCTCTTGACCCCAAGGCAGTCATGCTAACCGCTATGTTACTGTGCTTCCTAATAAATGTTTATCATCTGGGAACATCACTACTGCTGCTAGGCCCAACTTGGACAGCAGCATTTGTGGATACACATTGGGAACAGTAACAGACCACATATAATAGTGTTCACTCTAGAAATTGTGCCTGGCAGGGCACCGGGGGGCGGGCCGGGGCAGCCGACGGCACACTTGTGGGCGGGCCCGACCGGCGGCGTCACTAAAGTGGGCGGGCCCGACCGGCGGCGTCACTAAAGTGGGCGGGCCGGCCCGCGCCGAAGATGCTGTCACCACAGGGGGGAGGTGCCTTGATGCCGGGGAAGCGCCAGACATCGCCGTCTAAGGCGGCGCTGGGCTTCCCCATGCAAGGAGTCGGGCAGGCACCAGGCTGTATTAGCGGGGCAGGGCGCATTTTGCCCTTTAAAAAACGGGCAGGGCGCAGCGCCCCGCTAAAACAGTCTAGCGGGAACACTATATAATACTACTAAGTGTCATTGTTTAACTTACCAATCTCTATTGAACACTGAATATTGTGAGGCACTTACATACATTATCTACAAACAATCGCAGAAATGTTTTACCAATTTTGGTGGAGCGGATCACTTCCTCTGAGGGTATTTTCTTCTTCAGCTGCTGCAGAGTGTCCACGAGATTCTCTTTGGTTTGGTTAGGCAGCTCCAAGATGCATTTCCATCTCTTTATATCTTCCAGGACAACAACTCTCTAAATAAGACAGCATATCAGGCAGCTAGAACGCTAACACGGAAGCCTTTAAAGCGCATGGGACCTTATTCTGGTCCGTTCACAGGTGGCATTCGTTCAAACAGGGACTGATGTTTGGCGTATGCACAGCCACATTTCTGCGCATGTACATTAGCCTGGGGGCGTGGGGTGGCAGCCAATAGTTGCGCCCATGGGAACGCTGGGAGTTCCCATGCTAATCGGGCCGTGATGTGGGCTCACAATTGTCTGAGGTCGTCCCTTAAATACCACACCATTTAAGCAAGCACCTAAACAACTACTTATTCATCTCATTTCAAATTTGTAGTAGCAAAGCATATATATATAAAAATATATATATATATATATATATATATATATATATATATATAAAATCAGCACACACATCCCTAAGTAATAAGTAATTTCAGGACACAGGCAAGTAACTAACATTTCACGGTACTTCAGATCTGCTTGCTGGGCTGCGTATATTCACTGCCTATCAAGCAGGGTAACGTCACCCTGCTGCAAACATGCCCACCCTGCCAGTTGAATCCCCTTGGGACTCTGCGAGCGGATGTGTACACATGTGATGTATCACATGCAAGCCTAACGCCCGGGGGATCACACTGCTGTGAGAAGCCACCTCTGGCACTTTCTCTTTATTTGAGCCCACAAATTAAAAGGAAGTATCCGCACTCTTCTTATCCTCCTACTCTACTACCTCTCCTCTTGATCCTATACCTGCACAAGTCATTCAAAATCTATCCCCTGTGCTTATTCCAACCTTAACTAAAATCTGCAATCTCTCGCTCTTGCTACTGGTACTTTTCAATCTCTGCTCAAACATGCAGTGATTACTCCCAATCTGAAAAAAACACAATTCTGCCCCTTACTCTCTCTCTAACTATCGTTCTATCGCTCAGCTCCCATGCCTCTCCAAGCTACTCGAGAGACTAGTCTACTCTCGCCTCATAAACTTTCTTAACTCTCACACCCTATTAGACCTGCTTCAGTCAGGCTTTCACTCTCAACACTCTGAGACAGCACTGACTAAAGTGGTGAATGATCTGGTAACTGCTAAGTCTAAAGGCCATTACTCACTACTTATTCTTCTAGATCTTTCTGCTGCATTTGACACTGTGGATCACACTATTCTCTTACAAACACTACACTCCCTAGGTCTTAATGATACAGCCCTTTCCTGGCTCACATCTTACCTATCTGATCACTCTTTCAGTGGTCGCTTTTCTGACTCTACTTCCTCTTCACTACCTTTGTCAAACGAAATTCCGCAAGGCTCAGTCTTAGGTCCTCTGCTTTTCGCCATCTATACTTCCTCGCTTGGCAAACTAATCAGCTCTTTCGGATTTCAGTATCACTTATATGCGGATGATACTCAAATCTATCTATAAACCCCGAGTTGTTACCAATGGTTTTGGGCCGAGTCTCTGAATGTCTCCCTGCCATCTCATTTTGGATGTCTTCTCAAGCTCGTTGCTTAGGGGTCATCCTTGACTCTGACCTGTCCTTTCTTCCCCACATTCAATCTGTCTCCAAATCATGTTACATGCATCTAAAGGGGCCCACACACGCACCGATCCCGGCGGTGCGATGCTATGCGATGGGGTGCGCTGATCCACTATGCCAGCCCTCCATTGGTTACCTGTATCTTACCTTATTCAATATAAAAAACTTCAACTAGCATATAAAGCTATTAACCATACTGCACCAGCATATATCTCCTTACTTATCACAATATATCTCCCATCTCTACCACTCCGCTCTGCACAAGATCTGCGTCTCTTCTGCATGGATCACTAGATCCCATTCACTATTACAGGACTTTCATCGGGCTGCTCCCATCCTATGGAATGCCCTTCTACGCACAATAAGACTCTTCAGGCAAGCCTATCATATTAAAGTTCTTCACGCATAACCCTCTGAGGCACTTATGTATTATATGTCCCTTCTGGACTTGTAACTTGGTGGGACTGCTATGCTACTACTGGTGCCTGTCCTTGTGTTTCCCTCCTATATCCCTATAGATTGTAAACTTGCAGCAGGGCCCTCCTACCTCCAAATCTGTCTGTTGTTACCCAGTTTGTTTTATCACTGTCTACTATTGTAAAGCGCAACGGAATCTGCTGCACTATATAAGAGACTGTAAATAAATAATCCCGAATCCCAGGATTGAAAAAAATGCCCCAGGATTACCATCCCTAGACCTGTGTTACCCATTCACACTGCACAGCCCCCTAGGAAAACCTTATTGTAACTCAGGTTGAATTGCCAGGTTGCTGGACCAGGGATTCTTCAAAAGGCCCTTGCAGTGTGAAAGGTATACGGTGACAGTAGCTGTAGTGATATGACATCTAAAATTTTGCCCTTCAAATTTAAAATAACCCCTCCAACAGGATTACGTAAAGGGTGCTAGAGTGAGCACTAGATTGTAAATTCCTGGGACAGGGATTGATGTGAATAAGTAAACAACTTTCTGTAAAGCGCTGCGGCATCTGTGTACACTATAGAAATAATGGTACTTCCTCATCGGCGGGCACCACTTATGGTACAGAACTTACGTAGCGTACGGCGCACCACCCTGGGTCCACGCCACCATCTATTACCTTTAGTAAAGTTGTGGTGAGCGAAGCGGAGTGAGTCACCAAGGGGGAGATTCTCTAAGAATCTCCGCCCCCCATCGCATACTTAATTATCGCATATGTTGTAACATATGCGATAATTTAGGCAAAGGACAGCTCTTGCGTTAAGAGCTGTCCTTTGCGGTGAGAGTCGCCGGGTCCCAGCAGGTCCCGGCGGCTCTCCCCTCCATCACACACCCGGCGCTGCTGCTGCTGCTGCGCCGGGCTCTCTTCCTCTCTGGACCCGGAAGAGGATCATTGCAGGGAGGAGGTCACAGATCCGGGCAACACTGCGCAGTGCTGCCCGGACACAGGTGAGGGGGCGATGCGGGGGGTCGGCGCGGGGCGGCATGCGGTAGAAGCCCATTGGCTTCTATGGGGCATCGCCAGATTTTTCTGGCGATGCCCCCCGCTGCGGTAACCCGGCGGGGGATGCTTACAGCATTCCAAAATGCGGTAAAAACCCTGATAACGGGGTTTTTACCGCATTCCTTGTTTAGAGAATCTCCCCCCAAGTGCGAAGCGTGGCGAACCTGTAAGGGGACGATGTTGCTATGAAAGCTGCTAAGTAACTGACATAAGCGGCGGCCACAAAGATGAGGAAGTAACGAAATAACTTAATAAACAACCATATAATGCCCCAAATTTGTTCCAGCACTTTCTTCAGACAGGTTAGGTTCGTTGTCATTCTACTCCTCTAACTAGCCACTTGCTGTGGAACTACAAGTCACAGCATGTCCCAAGCCACCACTAGACTGACCTTCAGGGAATGCAGAGTGGCCTGGCCCAGGGAACCTGCACGCTTCCCAGCTGGAGCTCTGCTTCCCGGCGCCTGCTGTCCGGGATTCCTGACGATGAACCTGTCCATCTGCCAGTAGTAACTATGCCTGTCCGGCGCTCTCCTTCCCGAAGCGCCATAGCTGCGTCGCACTCTGATGACGTAGACAACAGCAACGCGCGTCTGCCGCGACATACCCGGATTCGGAGTGCGGAAGCTGATGAGAGTGGAGCAAGATGGCCGCCGTCAGTTTGAGTGTTTGGCTAGCAGCGCTGCTGATATGTTTTACCCGAGGGGGTCTCGGGTCACTGGATACTCTCCTGGGGGACAGCTCGTCCTGTCATCATGTGTGTGAGGGCACCTACCCCCTGCACACCTACCCAGAGGTTAGTCATGGGCCCATACCCAACGCCCCACCCCAAGGGGCACCTCCTGTTTGTGTGTGCACACGTGTATTTTAGAGACTTTAGGCTGTAATGATCCGTACACGCTATCCGAAATGAGGCATCGCCGATATGGTTCACGATGTTGGCGGTGCCAGGAAACAAATGATCTGCGGGTTAAACACTGAATAATATTAATCAGTGATGTCACTGGGATAGCTGCCGAAAACGCAGCCACTGACGATGTTGTCAGATTTGACCACATCTTCAGGTGATGGGGGTTAATGATATAGTGCGTACACATTGAACAATATGCACAATGATTATCATTAACGATATTATTGTGCATTTTGGTAATGCAAATTGTATCCTGTGTATGGGGCTTAACCCCTTCACTGGTGTTTTTTTTTTTATTTTTAGGGAGAGGTCCTCACAAGGCAGGTCTCCCGGGGCCGGCCAGCGCTGCCCGGCCCTGCCCCGGTAACATGGCTGTGTGTGGCGTGACGTTAGGAAGTTCACACATCCAGGAATAAGGAGCCGGGGAACGTCTGAAGCTGAGCTCAGCACAGTAGCGTTGCCCTGCGCCAAGGAGGGGGAGACAGTGGGAATGTCAGCGTTACCACTGAAGCAAGCATAGCCCGGGATGCAAGTGAAGGGGTTAAGCTTCAATGGGAGAGACATGTGTAGATATGTGTAAATGAGTCGTTTTGTATAAATAAATAATGTTGATGATGATAAATACCATCACCCACTTTACCTGTAAATATGTATACAAAGTTGAGTTTGCGCTAAATTGAAGATAACATATATAATTACTTTAAAAAGGGAGTGTGCATTTAATAATACATTAAACACAATAAAATAATTATAAATAATATTTGATGAGGGAAGTAAAAGCTGCGTCCAGAATAATTTTAAGTATTGGTAACGTCGCCTTAATGAGTGCAAAGTCCTTCTTTTTGGGCCCAAAAAAATTAATCCAGGTAATTGCCGGTATTGTGGTGTCCCTTTAAAATGCATCCTCCAATTATGGGATGGGGGTGGCGTACCTCCCAACTGCTGGAATATCTTTCCTCGAAAAAGCTGCCGATAGCAGCGAAATGCGTCGGAGACAGGCACCCCCCTTTCCCCCACACTCTGCTCATCCAGATACCACCTGCAAATCACCTAGCGTGCCATCCATCACCAACGGGATATCTTCCTGACCAAAGTTTCCACTCAGGCATGGCACAGCATCTTGGAGGAAAGCCACCAGTTTAATCCTGCCTTTATATATATGTTGTCATCAATTTAGCTTAACCTCCACTTTGTATACATACATTCTTATAAAGGGACTGACACCCCTCTTTTCGGTTGTCGCTTGACAAAGGCGCCCCAACAGATACGCAAGTTCCTGTTTCCAAGTTTATTGTTTACCTGTAGTTGAAGCTTTATCACTGGTCCCTTTAGGACTTCCAGGCCTCAGGTCCCTATACCATACTGCTCATTTCCTGGCAGCTTGCGGGTCCTTGTTCCCCCCAGAACATTAGGTACTTGGTCAGGTTTTCAAATAAAGTTTAAGATTATAAATGGCTGAACGCATTTTCTGTAGTAAATATTCAATCTGTACACCAGTGGTAGACGGGGTCGGATACATGAAAGTAAAAATATATATTATTTTATTTGGGAAAGCAGAAATACCTTCTTATTATGGTTTATCGCCAACCTTGTGGGTGCATGTACTCTGGTATACATTCAATTCTGACATGTACAATACTAATTTAAAGGAGCCTACACATGGGGAGATTTGCTGAGCGATGCTAGTGATGTGTCAGCGAAGTGTGCTGTGCGATCTGTCAGGGCCAGTGTTCTCCGGTGACAGCACTGCCCTAACACCAGTGATTATAGATTTATCCAGCATGTTGGATATTAATCACCGGGCTATAACGATGCCTGGGGCATCAATATAGACCCTACATACGGAGCGATGTAGGGGCATTTTCTGTTTACTACTCCATTTCAGTCTAAAGGGGCCTACACATGCCCCTTTAGACTGAAATTGGGTACTAAATGTAGGAAAATATTGCCAGCTGGGTTAATGTACACAAGTGCTTGCTTTGGTGAATGTCCTCCCTTTTTTTTATGGGTATGGATCATTAGGTCGACAACGATTGGTTCGACATGCGGAAAGGCCGATATGTGTCTAGGTCGACATGGGGTTTTTCACAGGTTTTTTACATGAATGTCGACACAGTTGACATGGGCACTGAAATGTAGCACCACATCACCTTGCATGGCTCGCTGTGCTCACCATGCTTCATGCCCTACCACCACGCCCTAATGGATGGTAGGGCATGAAATACTGCCTTTTGACTGTCGAGCTAGACCCATGTCAACTCAATGCTTGTCGACCTAATCACTGTATACCTTTTTTATACACCCATTAATAGATCATTCAGAATGTTGTGAAGACCTACTGGATGCATGTACTGTATTTGTTTATCTGCTACCACCTTTTCATGGGCAGTTTGTCTCACCTGGCCTATTTGTATTCCTGACAGAACGTCCCCATGGACAGACCAATATTAAGATCTATCACTAAATATTTTTATATAGAGCAGTAATGTTTTCAATGATGTTTGCAACATGGCATTATAATTCTTCTGTGTGCGTTCTTACTGCCTGCAATAACAGTTTTGTTTGTTTTGTTGTTTGCTTAAGGCAGGCCACATAATCTGTACACAATGGTCAATAAGAATTGCTCACTTGAAACAAATGTATTTCTTCTTGGTGCAACTTTGTTGTATCATCTGTTTTGCATACATAAAATTGTGAGAGGTCTTGCAAAACCCATCTCTGCACTATAGTTTATCCAGCTGGCACCTGCCTATACTGTACTCAAACCCCCCACCACCACACACACGCACACACACCCCTACACAATTCTACATCTACTCCTGCCTCAGGGTTGTCACCTGATGCTAGACTGTAAGCTCTTGTGCACCTCCTTCATCAGCCTAACCTGTACATTTGCTCAGGTTTTGTATAATTTGTCACTCTGACTTTATGCCGCTGTTGCGTCTATAGACACCATATTATATAAATGACTTATGGCTGTGGTTGTTTTGACACACAAACCAGAAAAACCAGTTGCATGCGACACGTTCCACTTGCTTGTCACTGAAACAGCATTACAGAGCATGGAATACAATGTTATGACTTCATACTGCTGCTCACCCCCACCTGGTCCTCAAGTACCCCCCAACAGTGCATGTTTATTGGGTACTTGTTTCCTAGCATGGCAACTGTCGTATGCCATCGCATACCATTAGTTAAGGTACACGATGGGACCCGATATTAGGGTTTTAAGAGTTTACTGTACAATTTTAACATCAAGTCGCATCGCATGCCAGTACAATGGCATGCGATGCGACGCTGTCAGACCCGATTTTACATTGTACAGCCACCCTGATGGGTGATTACTATGTTAAATGCACCCCCATTGTTAACGCCACCCCCACTATCCACGCCAACCCGAAGTGTGGCGAGCGCAGCGGTACGCGTCCTCCGACCTTTTCATACCCCCACTATCCACGTCGGCGTGGAGTTTATTTTAGATAGTGTGGCGAGCCAAGCGGAATACATGTAAAGTAATCCACGTCCCCTCGCGGTGCTCACTGCGCTCGCCACGCTTCGGGCTTGGTGGCTCGCTGCGCTCGCCACACTGTATAAAATCAACTCCACACCAACGTGGATAGTGGGGGTACCGCCGCCGCTCGCCACGCTTCGGGTTGGTGTTCATAGTGGGGGTGGCGTTAACAATGGGGGTGCATTTAACATAGCAATCACCCATCAGGGTGGCTGTACAATTAAAAATTGTGTCTGATCGCATTGCATGCGATCGGGTCGCATGCGATGCGACCCAATCAGATAGACCCGATGCCGTAAGATAAAAATCGTGGGCGCCGTGCTAGGAAACAAGTACCCTTTTTTGTGCTGTATACTGTATATCCGGAGTGATGTGCACAACCGCGTAATGCCACTGTCTGAAGTGCTTCCTATAACCGCAGTTCCTGTTTTTGCCGTGGGTATTAACTCAGCCCACTGTTTACTGCATTCAGATTTTTGTAACCAATGTTACTGTATAAGACATTTCATATGCAAGAATTTAGAGCACCATGGCCAAGTGCCTGGGAGCTTTTCAGTTATTTCCTGTGGCAGAAACTGTTTCCGGCAATAACGCACAGCATGTCTGGTCACAATAACCCCCCCCCCAGCATTAACACTGGTTTCTGCTCACACCTCAGAAGCAGAAATCCGTGATTCAGTTATGCTGTGTACACTCTGTGAGATTTGACATTGGATTTTGACTATATAGTCAAAATCGCATGCAGATCGCACAGCTTTTTTACCTTGCATTACCGATGCACCCTCCCATGACAGCACAAATCGAAACCCAGGTAGACACGGCAGCAATGACTATATACAGCAACTCTAATGCCGATTGTATGAATTGTATGTAAATATTACAGTGTTAGCAAAGATTGCATAGCACTTGAATCTTAAGTCGAATAGCAAGGGAATCTCACCGTGTGTACACACCATAAGTGCTAGTTCCAGGCAGTAATTGAATAGCTCCCTCGAACTGGAGCTAAATACCTGTGCTTGAATTGAATAGACTGGTCTGTGTCGCATTTTTAGGGTGATGTAACAGATTGCAAATGTAAACCATATGAGTACAAAACCAAAAAATGGTGCTTGGCAACAATTAACCAATTTTTTACTACAAAAAAGCTTATTAAATAAACTTGCTGGGCTAAACCTAGATATGCAGGGTCTGTATTGTTCTGCAAAGTTACAGCTATCTGTGCTGTTGTATATGCTTTAGCTTTGATCTCTCCATAGGAAGAGGAGCTGTTTGCCTGTCACCGAGGCTGTCGGCTTTTCTCTATCTGTCAGTTTGCTGTGGATGGAGATGACTTAAACAATACAAAGGCGGAATGTGATTCAGGTGAGGAAACTCACAGGTGTACAATAAGGATGTTTGAATAAGTGTTCTGTAGGCTTTATTTTCCAGCGCCCACCAATGCTACAATGCATGTTAATCTTAAAAATCACACAACAATGCATCTATCAGCCAAAACATTAAACACATTGACAGGTGAAGTGAATAATGTTATTTATATTTTTACAGTGGCAAATGTCAAGGAGTTGATATATTAGACCGTGAACAGTCAGTTCTTGAAGTTAAGGTGTTGGAAGCAGAAAAAATAGGCAAGAGTAAAGCTGGGTACACGGCAAACCATGCAACGTCATCAGCGGTTTGTCTTGATCTCCTGGACAAATGATGGTACTTATGTATTATCTGGGAGCTCGATTTTTTCATTGCATGCCACTACTTAAGGCATGCGATGCGATTTTTCATTGTAAAGACCGGATTTTAAATTGTATAGTCAACCATGGGTGATTTCATACCCCCACTATCAAACTACGCATGGAGTTGATTTTATATAGTGTGGCGAGCCACCGAGCCTGAAGCGTGGCGAGGGGACGCGGATTACTTTACACTATATAAAATCAACTCCATGCGTAGTTGGATAGTGGGGGTATGAAATCACCCATGGGTGACTATACAATTGAAAATCGGGTCTTTACAATGAAAAATCGCATTGCATGAATTGTATGCCACTATATTGCATGCGATGCAATGAAAAAATCGGGCGCCCAGATATTACATAAGTACCCAAATGATATAGATATACACTGTGCCATTGCACAAAGGACCTATCAATAGATTGTGCATCGATAGGTTGTTTGGTCAGTTAAGCTCTGTACACACGGATAAATATATTGCTGAGTGTTCCCTTTTTCATCAGCAACCAGAGATGGTCGCTGATGAAAACACAGCGTCTGTACTGAGCTATTACCCATAACGATATGCAGTGTAGCTAATGTCAGGCTATTATTGGTTGCCATAATCCATATCACCGCACATATCAGGCAATTGTCCAGGTACAACCGTGTAATGTTTGGGTATTGAAAATCTTCCATGAGATCTTTTTAATGATCAGCATGGCCGAAATGGTGTTTGTAGTTGGCCGCTGTCGGCCTCTTTGACCAGTCATCCTATGACTGCACTAACAAGCAAACCTGGAACCAGTAGAGTGGAATTGGTGGACCTCATCCAAATTTGGTCATCTACATTGATGGCCAAATTGAGTGATAATCTTATTGCTCGACTGCTCAGCAGCCAAATCTACTTTTTTCATATAAAACAGTTTAAGTAGTAGGTTTATCATTCATTTCAAAGGTAGTGAGGTTACCGATTCATACTTGTATAGAAGTAACTGCATGTGTAACATCCCCCTGTCTGTATGACGTGGTTATAGAAGTATATAGCATGTGTACCAACAACATATCTGGTCTATATATAAGAAAACAAATTATCGTATGATGTTGCGAGACCAATTGTATCAAGTGATGTCATCTTCTGTATACATCACCGGCAACCATTTATGCCTTATGAAATTGGCTACACATGCTTATTTATTTGATTAGATGTCACACATTTAGAACATTGTAGCAGGATGTCCCGTTAAGACCTATAGATGGAGCCTTCTTCAGCTAGCTTTCTCTGGACCATGGTGATCTATGGCTAACCAAGGCCTATTGTCCTCAGCTGCACTACAATACATAGAACAATACAGTAGGGGTTTTGCATAGGATTTAGTCCGACAGCTCTGGCTCACGTAACCCTATTAAGGGGCTAGATGAGGATGGCTCTATCTGTAATTGAAGACTAAGGAAGAGGGGTAAACGATTACCTATTGCTAGTCATGGCATCATACTGTTTTCTCCAGCTTGACGTGAGACTCAATCACATTGGCTTTGGCTGCAGTAGCTTTTTATAATATCCTGTTTAGTGACCCATGTTCTAAAGATGTCTGTCATTCATTTTCCTCCAGCCTGTGTTGAAGCTTATCCCAAGTCCAATGAGCAATATGCTTGTATCCTGGGCTGCCACAGTCAGATGCCTTTTGCAGAGAAGCGGCAAGAAGAGGTAAGTACATATTGTGGCTTCCCTCTTACGGAGTGTTTCTGGGGGTTACGGCCATTACCACAATGTAACTGTCATCTAGGTGAAGCTTTTTGTTGTTGATGTTTACAGCTGTCCGATATGGTCCCAAGAATCCACATCCTTTTCCCTCTCACTATGGTCAGAGCTTTCTGGAGCGACATGATGGATTCTGCGCAAAATCTCATTACATCGTCCTGGACCTTCTACATACAAGCAGATAATGGGCGCATCCTTGTAGTGCAGGTATGGGCCAGATGACCCTAACAGTGCCCTTTCCATTGGGAAGTTTTACATTGAGTAACCTCTACATGGGAAATATATCATTTGTCAGATGATGTGCTAATCCCTCTGCCTGTAATAAGTCACACCAAACTCACAGTGGCTAACAGTCTATCACATTTAATGCACGCTACCCATACATTAGACGGATTCGGTATGAAATACCTACGGTCAAAATACCGACAGCTATTGAACGACGGTCAAAATACCGACATTTAAAATCCCGACAATGTCAAAATACCGACATATAGAATGTAGACAGGTGAAAAAGTCAACATGACTTTCGGTCGACAGTTCGCGAGGTCGACATGGGTTTTTTCACTGTTTTTTGACCCGAATGTCAACACAGTCGACCTGGACACAGTTGGAAGTCAACCGCAGCCCCTCGCATCACTCGCAATGCTTCGGGCACAGTGCCTCCCTGCGCTCGGCACATTATTTTATTCTCCCACCACTCCCTAGTGGATAGTAGGGCATGAAATACCGTCTGTCGGCACGTCGGCTCAAAAAGCAGTGAAAAAACCCCTGTCGACCGAAAGTCATGTTGACTTTTTCACCTGTCTACATTGACCTTGTCGGGATTTTAAATGTCGGTATTTTGACCTTGTCGGGATTTTGACCGTCGTCATTGGTTGTCGGTATTTTGACTGCATCCCCATTAGACAGTGCTGTTTGCTTTTCACAAAAGGCTGCTGCACCTGTAGTAAAATAAACACCTAAACTGTACCCTCTTTATGATTTGAAATGACCAGAATGTATTTAACTTAGCAGATCCGTAACCGTACGTAACTACTTCTGTCACACTCTGTAAATTCAGACGATTCATTTATTTATTCATTTAGTTTCATGTTGCAATTATAGAGTGATCATCCTATTGCACTAAATTCTGCTCCATATGCTATTTTTGAATCATTCATTTTCATTGGAATAGAAAAACTATGGCTTCCATCTATTTTTATTTTACTTTACTCTCCATCCTGCATCTGTGCCCCATCTGCCAGAAGGTAAAAGGGAGGCTGTGCAGTCAAATTAAAACAAGGGTTCAGATTTATTAAACTCGGTGAAGGGATAAAGTGTCTGGATTTTATCACCGGCCAATCAGCTTCTAACTGTGAAGTTACAGGCTTGGATTGTACAAGTCCCATTATGCCCTGCCACAGTTTTGCTATTAGGAAATGTTAGACTAGTTACTAGATTAGTCTGACAGTATTTCCTGTGTAGCTGTGTTTTTTTACAGTGCTATGATAAGTGCATTATGACCTATTTTTTTTTTGTGTGCCCTTCTTTTACTTGTCCTGTTCAGTCTCCACCAGAAATCCAGCAGATGCCACCGCTGCATCTAGAAAACCCATCCGCGAGATCGAACATGCTGGACTCGCTATCCTGTAAGTCTCCTGTTACAGGAACGGATTAGGCTGCTTCAGGCATATTTGGCTTCTCTTGTGTTAGGAATCCCATTAATCAGGTGTGTTTGGTTCAGCAGCAGAACTAATGCCTGGCAATTCTGTCGGAGAGGGCCCCTGGAGCCGTAGAGCTGGTCTTCTGGAATTGGAAGGAGGAGAGGGGATTATGAAATGTTTCTCCATGTAAGTCTACATCCTACCTGTACCTCTAATTCTTCCATGCATGAAGTTGTTGTTCTAGACCCCTAAAAGAACAGTGCAGGTAGATGGACTAGGACTAAAGGACCCCACACACTAGAACAATTTTTTGGCCGATTTCCGACCGATCGTCCGATATATCGGATGGTTTTTTTTATCGATAATCGGCCGGTTATTGCCGATTATCGGTCAAATCGGCCGATATATCAGACGATCGGTCAGAAATCGGACAAAAAAATCTAGTGTGTGGGGGCCTTTACACTTTTATGATACTGTAACCTGAGTCCTTCAGCTGTGCAAACACTAATTTGCCACATCAGCCTTGATGTCTGCATCATGCCACCCCCTTTGTGTAACACCACGTTCCCTGTGTACATGCAGCATGTTGTTTATTTTTATTGTGGATGATGATTTACAGAGAGCATAAGGGGAGGTGGACTTGTTCAGCTTCCAATACAATGATCAATGATCCCGCTGTTTCCAGTACTCCAGCTTGGAGACGGAGAAGAAAACCCAGTAACATACCAATATAAGATCACCGCTATCTGCGTCAAGGGTCACTAGATGAAGTCATCCACCCCTGAGAGAGCCCCCTACCTGTCACTCAATTTGTAACCGCCCCAGCGAGGGAAAAACTCACCAAAGGGTTTTGCTCCGGGGGTTTGCACATGAGCGAATATTTGCATGCGCACACCCCACCATAAGGGGCAGGGCCAAATTCAGACCTGTACGAAAAGGTCTGAATCAGTCCCTTAATTCCTTGGTCAGTTTGATTTAACCATCTGGGGTGAGATTAAATAGGATGAGAGATTCAGAAAGTGAGAGATTTAGGAAGAAATCTCCAGGATTTTTAAAGCGGCAATCATTTACACCAGTTTACTTTTGCAGTGTAAATGATTGCCGCTTTAAACCTGGAAATTTCTTACCTAATCTCTCACTTTCTGAATCTCTCATCCTATTAAATCTCACCTCTGGACTGAAGCATGAATAGCCTGTAAAACCTGCACTACTTGCCGTGCAGTTATTGTGCCTTCCACCACCCTTCACAACCTTTGTACAGTTAATACACACACATCCTAGTTTGTAATGTATTGTCCTATCCTCCATCTGATGCACATGTGTTGTTCAGTGTGTACACTGACACATTATATTGTATTTAGCAGTAAGTAGATCATCTGATGTGTTGTTCAGTGTGTACATGGACACATATTGTATTGAGCAGTAAGTAGATCTTTTGATCTTTTTAATTGTGTTTTCCGCTGAAGAAATCAAGCCCATCTAAAGGAAATGGCCAGTTAGCGATATCGCCCAGACCTTGCACTTCCTAGTGATGGTCGGCCATTGCTCTAACATCAGTGTTCCGTGGGATTACAGAGCTATTGATAGCTGAGTGCTGCACAGATCTCAGACATTGGGCCGCCTTGGATATATTACAGAGTAAGGGCGCAGCCATAAATGGCAAAATAAATTATTGCGACTGGCCGTTAACCCCTTCCCGACATTTGACGTACATTTACGTCATGGTCGGGATGTACTTCCCGACACATGGCATAAATGTACGTCATGACTTCTAACTGTCACCGCGTCTATAGACGCGGTGACAGTTTGGAGATGTCTGCTGTCCCTGACAGCAGACATCCCCCCTCGCCGCCCAGGGGGGGCAGGGGTGCCCCCCCCGGTCGGCGATCGCTGCGATTGGCTGTTCAAAAGTGAACAGCCAATTGCCGCGTTTTCTGTGTTACCGGCGGCTAAGCCGCTCGGTAACACAGAGATCGGTGGTGATCGGTGCTGTTAAGTACAGCACCGATCACCAGCCCACCCTCCCACCTACCCGGCAGCCTCCCTCCCTCCCACCCGGCAGCCTCCCTCCCACCCGGCAGCCTCCCTCCCACCCAGCCAGCAGCCGCAGCGCCAGCCCCCCTCCCACCCCCCCGCCAGCCGCAGCACAGCAGCATAAATATGAATTATAAGTGAAATGGGATGAACTATATATATATATATATATATATATATATATATATATATATATATATCTATCCTTTGTAAATCCAATGCACTCACAGTTTTTTTGTAATTTCCAGGGGCGGTGCTCCCATCAGGCACCCAGCTGTCGCCGAGTCCAAATTACATAATCCAGGGGTCCAGGGCACTCACCAAACTCAAAGTCTGCAACAAAGTCCTTTATTATCTCATTGCTGAGAATAAGCCGACGTTTCGGACCATACAAGGTCCTTAATCATGGCAGTAATCCAACACAAAAGCACAACTGTTGTGCTTTTGTGTTGGATTACTGCCATGATTAAGGACCTTGTATGGTCCGAAACGTTGGCTTATTCTCAGCAATGAGATAATAAAGGACTTTGTTGCAGACTTTGAGTTTGGTGAGTGCCCTGGACCCCTGGATTATATATATATATATATATGTGTGTATATATATATCTGTAAAAGAGATGAGAAAAAGCGCCTCCTAGTGCAGTATCTTCAAATTTACTTGATACCCTTCACCACACGTGAGAGTTTTCACCCCAACAAATTGAAGGAGTACCGTGAGAGGTGGTCCTCAACCAATTTATTAGAACCTGTTTGTATAATGCCCTCCCAGGCAGATGTTCACCGTCCTGGTTAACGACTTCTCATGGAACCTTATACACCCCACTGTTATATTCCTCAGGCAAGTAGGTATGTATTAAAAAGCAAAAAGGAGATGATAGTGTAATATGTCAAACAACAATTTTATTACACCACACAGTGACAACTCCGTTGCCCTTACAATGTTTAAAATGAAAAACAGCTTATCTGAAGAGTGCTCGGCCAGCACTATTGAGGTCAGTCAATGTTCATAAAAGATATCCCCAACGCGTTTCGTCCTCCGCACATTACTGCTGGACTTCTTCAGGAGTGCACTCCTTTGAGCCAGAACTGCATTTTTGTGTAAAAAATTACATTTTTTTTTTTACACAAAAATGCAGATCTGGCTCAAAATTTTTCATTTTCGCAAGGAATGAAGGAGACAAAGCACCCCAAAATCTGTGCCCCAATTTCTCCCGAGTATGGCAATGCCTCACATGTGACCAAAAAATACCAGTTGGGTGCATGGCAGGACTCAGAAGGGAAGGAGTGATATTTGGATTTTGCAGCACAGATTCTGGTTGAATGACCCCTGAAGCACCCATACAGTGGAACCCCCCCACAAGTGACCCCATTTTGCAAACTACACCCTTCAGGGAATTCATCAGGGGGTATAGTGTACATTTCAAACCCCCAGGGGTTTCACCAATTTTGATACAACTGAGCTGTGAAAATGAAAAATTAAATTTTTTCATTTTCACAGCCCAGTTGTATCAAAATTGGTGAAACCCCTGGGGGTTTGAAATGTACACTATACCCCTAAATGAATTCCCTGAAGGGTGTAGTTTGCAAAATGGGGTCACTTGTGGGGGGGTTCCTAAATTTTAGCATCTTATGGTGCCTAGAAACCTACATGGTGCCTAAAAAATAATCTCATAAAAAGGAGGCTCCAAAATCAAGTAGGTGCTCCTTCTATTATGAAGCCTGTGGTTTGGTCAACGTGCACACTAGGGCCACATATAGGATATTTTTGAAAACAAAAGAATTGGGGGAATCAATTTTTAGTCACATTTCTCTAGTAAAATCTACTGTGTTCCTTAGAAAAATGTATTAAAATTGCAAATCTGCAAAAAAAATGAAATTTTGAAATTTCACCTACACTTTGTTTTAATTCCTGTGAAACACCTAAAGGGTTAACAAACTTCCAAAATGCTGTTTTGAATACTGTGAGGGGTGCAGTTTTTGAAATGGCATCATTTATGGGGGTGTCTCACATACAAGTCCCTCAAAGTCACATCAGAACTGAACTGGTCCCTAAAAAAATCAGTGTTTGAAATTTTCTTGAAAATTTGAAAATTTGCTATTCATATTGTAAGCCTCCTAGTGTCCAAAAAAATTAAAAGGAAGTTGAAATAATGATGGAAACATAAAGTAGACATATGGTCTATGTTAGTTATTAACTATTTTGAGTGGTATGATTATTTGTCTCACAAGCAGAAAATTTTCCATTTTGCAAATTGCTAAATTTTCCATTTTTTTACGACATTTTGGTATTTTTCACAAAAAAACACAGACTGTATCGACCCAAATTTACCACTAATTTGAAGTACAATGTGTCACGAGAAAACAATCTCAAAATCACTGGGATAAGTAAAAGCAAAAAAAAGTTATCTCCACTTAAGTGATACATGTCAGATTTGAAAAAAATGGCTCTGTCAGGAACGCAAAAACTGGCTGTGTCAGGAAGGGGTTAACAAACTATCGATGGCCGTCCCTACTAGCTGTGCTTGTGTGTTGCTGCACTTGGCACTATACATTTTAACAAGGGGGGGAGGGGGGGAATGTTCATATTTGTTTCATTGAATCGTCAAAATTCATAGGTGTCCCATATTCTATTTCAAAACCATATTCTGCATTTTCCTTGTTTTTAACCTGTCTTTTCTGTTCATTACATGCTGATACCGATACATAAATCCAATCTATCCAATGTGCAATTTCTAAAGGCCCCCACCACACTATGGCGAGGTATCGCATGCAGCCTCACATGCAGCACACACAGATGGAGCCCTTTTCAACTATCCTCCTCTGAAAATCCATGGCGAGCCCAAGGCCTGTTGTTCTCAGCTGCAATACAATACATAGAACAATACAGTAGGGATTAGCAGAGTAATCCTATTAATAACGTAATCCTATTACAGGGATAGATGAGGATGGCTCTATCTGTATATATAGAATACTTGGCCAATATTATTATGACAGTCATTTAACTTTTGGTTTTGCAATAACGTGTTTTTATTTAATTTCCTCAGGAATTCTAACTGGCTGCTCACAGCGACACTGCTCCTGTCTATCCTGGTTCTGCTTTGGATATGTTGTGCTACAGTAGCCACTGCCTCAGATCAGTATGTCCCTACCGAGGTAAGCATTGTCCTTAGCAGGGGAAGGAAATGGGCATATGTACGTATGCTGGTACCCAGTCCCTAGCATGTATATATAATCT
Organism: Crinia signifera; assembly: GCF_055691185.1. Lineage (NCBI taxonomy): Eukaryota > Metazoa > Chordata > Amphibia > Anura > Myobatrachidae > Crinia > Crinia signifera. Next base: position 144,622,174 of record NC_139224.1, read on the forward strand.
CCTTACCTTGTGTATATTTAATACTGTACTGTATTTGCAGCTTGATTCATATGGTTGCTGCTACATACAGTGTTTCTATAAATTTCATTAAACCAAAACAGATTGCCACACACTTAGCGATTCATTGTGAGATCTTTTTATTCTTCTGAATCTTTCTTACCATCCAGCATACCTCCTCATAGTGGCTGCTGATACACATTTTCAACACACTGCGCACTCCCGTACCTAAGACATTAGACTACGTTCTTGGCTATATTGCCCATAGACCCACATGTTCAGCGGTTCCTGGTGACGCCACTGAACGGTATGGATTACCGATTTCCTTCAGTGTGTAGGAACAATATCTGGACCTGCGGCCGATATTGTTAATTATATTGTCAGTGGCCCCTGTCGACCAGGGTCTAAGGGACTTCAAGTTACATGCTGGGTTTCAAAAAATTACATTTAGGAGCTTGTTGGCTGGTCCGTCATTACCTTCCACAGTTTGCCAGACTTAATACTTCTGCCCCTTAGTGCCTAAAGCCCCACACACACTAAAGCAGTACTGGCCCAACCTGCGGCCCTCCAGCTGTTGTGAAACTACACATCCCAGCATGCCTTGCCACAATATTGCTATTAGAGAATGCTAAGGCTTGGAGCAGGGCATGCTGGGATGTGTGGTTTCATAACAGCTGGAGAGCCCCGAGTTTGCCAGGACTGCACTAGAGTATATTGTGAACAATATTGTTCAGAAAGGGGATTCTGAGGGATACGGTTCACAATATCGTCTAGTGTGTACACTCAATTTCTTTACCAATTATTGAGGTCTTCTGAACTTACAGGTCAATTAACTGCCTGTTCAGCGGCTGATATTGTTCATTATATCGGCTGCGGACTCCCATCATTTAGGGGGGTATTCAATCTGAGGGTCACGGCAGTCGAGCTTGCTCGACCGCCGTGACCCAGTCCCATTCTCGGTCAGCTCAACTGTGAACATGCAGGCGGGATTCAATGTCCCACCTGCCGGGGAACGAGAAGGGGGCGTGGCCACGAGTTGCGGCCGGGAGGAGGTGAGCTGCAGCCGGCAGCTTTTCACTTCCCGGTTGTTCTCGGCAGAACAGGCCCGACAGCTTGTGATGTCGGGCTCGTTCTGCCGAGATACCCTGCTCAATGCTGTCGGCGGAAGACAGCATTGAATAAGGCCCGGCAAACATCTCCCTGACGGGAGATGCTCGCTGGGGATTGAATATCCCCTGGAGTGTGTATAGGGCTTAAAGGTGCAATTTGAGTTTTAGTACACTATATAGTCACAAAGAAGTATTCAATCCTGGCTGATCTTTGCAACAGTCGTAATTATCATTGAGAACTTATCCAATTTCTGCCGCTGCAGATCTACATTGTTTGTCGAATTATCATCCGTTTCCGGTCAAACCCGTTCCCAAGCCGCTCGCCATCTAATGATTTTCCCTGTGTGTGCAGTCTTTGCGTAGCCCAGGACTTAGCGGCTGCGATAGAATCAGCCGGAGCGGATATCACACATCCTCCCTCTGAACTCCTGACACTCCCTGAAAACATCAGGTTACCACCCCCAAATTGTGGCTTCCTGTCAATCGCCTTGCAAACGGACAGTGATCAAAAAGTATCAGGCTTTCATCACAGGACGTGCTTGCGCATGTATTCTAGGGGCCTTACGCATACGCAGTTTATAGATAATTGCCTGATCTGCTTATTCAGAACTGTGCGACTGGGTCTGCATTAGGCCCATAGTCAAAATTGCAAGAGCAAGGTACAGGTCTACGCTCTCACATGGAGTGGGACATTAGATTAGTTATACCCCTTTCAGATCGAAAATGCCGGGTCACGACCTGGCATTTGCGCTAACGTTAGGCTGTCAGCGACCCCTAGAACTGGATCCTTGCTGCGGTCATCCGGAAGCCGGGCGGCGGCACCACCTCATGTAGGGGCGGGGGAGGAGGCACCACTGAAGTGACACTGCTGCCTCCTATATAGCAGTGAATGGGACCCCGGTTACCCGTACAGACTGCCCAGCAACCCACCTCCGACCCGGGTAAAACCGTTCTTTTAACTCAGGACGGAATGCCGGGTTGCTAGACCCGGGTTTCGCACCGCACAGAGACCCGGTTTGACCAGGCAAAACCTTGGGTCAGACCCATATTATTTGTGAAAGGGTTATCGATTTAAATCTTTCAGAGGGTTCACTGGGTCACTAGCCAAGACTGTCCTAGGTCCTTGCAAAAGCTGCAATAGTTTTTGTTATGTTATTGGTAACTGCAATATGGAGTCCGACCAAACCGTTGCAAAGGAACCGAACAATCTGGGTTTCCATAACTACAATCCCTTATCTTGGTACCTGTCTGTGTATAAACCACAAACTTAAACATTAGTGAAGGCAGTTTGCTTGATACCTGAAGTCCCCGTATCATAGATGAACCTGTTCAGCAGGTTATTCTTTTGTTCTTATTTTATAGGTTAAACACTTTAAAAGCGCTGCTAAATGAAAACACGGGCCGGTATCAGCCGTGATGGCAGGGCTGCCCTGGCGATTATATGTTCACCGCGCATGCGCGAAACTCCATGCGGCCACAGCCAGCAACGGCCTGTGATCACAGGCCATACATTCGCTAATTGACAGCAGTCCAGGGTTTGCGGGAGGCACTCCAGCGTTTCATGGGAGTGCCGCTCAAAAACACAGATGGGCCTGGCCGTTGGGAGGGCTGCTGACATCATCCGTGCCGATAAAGTTTTGACTTACCAAACAACACAATCCAAGTGGCGCCTAATAATACATAAAACCTACACAAAGTAGTAATATTTATTACTCAATAAAAAAAAAAGGCCGCATATTAGTAGATTGCACATAGCACGGACAGTGTATCAAAGCTCCGGGGGTGCACAGTAATCTCCTTAACGCGTTTCACCGCTCACACAGTGGCTTTTTCAAAAGGCAAGGACTCCTTTAATGGTGAGTAGATTTTTCCCTCTTAGGACGCCTGCAAAGCCATTTGCAGCCATGCACAGGGGAGGCCCTTCTCTCCGGTAACGTGTGGGCTAACATCGCGGGGCTGCATGGGCCCCCAAGTGATGGTGTACCATCATTCAGTCCTGCCCCTGAGCTTGTATTGTTGTTGTTATTGTTTAACCATAATAAGAAGAGATACCATTTTTATTAGACCGGATGATAAAAAGTCAATAAATCTATGACCAATTGTATAGAATAAGGGAGTGCAAACCACTCCCACAGATGGCACTGGGTGAGTGGTGGTGATAAATGCCGTGTCAGAGTGGTATATAGTTCCGGACAATTGCCCAGCTGGAAGCTAGTATTTACCCAATAGTTGTAGAAGTCAATAAAGGTCTGTAGATTAGCAAAGATGGAATTGAAATGGGGACCTTGGGTCCTCTGAAAATTAAGGCTGGTCCGGCGTGAAATGGTGGAAAGTGCTCGACGTGTTTCGTTGTGACAATCCCTCACCGCCAGGAGCTGAAAATAAAACACTAGTTGCTTAATCACTAAGAGACGTACTAATTAATGGCTGGGCACAACCGTGTTGTGGTTTGTTTGGTAGGAAAAGGAGGATTTAAATGCCTGCTACCCCTGCTATTGGAAGCTGTCAGTTGCAGCCATAAATGTATATTGTTGTTGAGAGCATCATTGCTTTATAGCAGGCATGTCCAACGTTGGCCCTCCAGATGTTTTGAAACTACACATCCCAGCATGCTTTGCAATAGTTTTAGCATTCTCTAATAGCAAAACTGTGGCAAAGCATGCTGGGATGTGTAGTTTCACAACATCTGGAGGGCCAACGTTGGACATGCCTGCTTTATAGCTATATCTGTAATTGCAATCCTTTGTGTCTTGCAGAAGCTGAGTATATATGGTGATATGGAATACCTGAATGAGCAGACACTTCACAAATACGCTCCTTCATCACTTGTAATTATGCACGGCGTTCCCCAGGAGGATGAAGATGCCGGACCCTTACCCACCAAGGTGGACTTGGCCAAGTCTGCTATATAGCCTGGCATTCCTCACCTGATTTCCTCTCTGTCTATCACAATGCGAAATGAAAGAGGTGATACAGGATGACACAATCTCCCCACCAGATTTACATACTCCTGCAAGCGTGTGGGAAATGGGAGCTCTTAACTATAAGTATTGTATGTTCCAGTCTAGAACTGGATCCAGTGGTTCTGGCTTGTCTCTGGGGTGTGGGTATAATTTTGTTATAGGGGTGGCTAATGTTTTCCTATATCTTAACTTTACTGTAAACTTTTCTTACACAGGCAGGTCATTATTCTAATGCTCTTGGTTTGAATCTGCTTAGCAATCCTCTCCTGTGCGACACACAAGGCCTCGTTCTCAGGCTTTAAGAGTGTGTGATGCGTCTTCTGCGTTCACTGTTCAGTGCTTAGTCACTGTTTAATGTAGGGGTTTGCGTACAGTCACTTTGGAAGCTGTGATCTGTAATATCCTCCCTTGTATTATACAGGGAGTTCAAAAAGTCCCTCTGCAGTGACTGTTTATTAAACCGGTCTCCCTGCAGAGAGTGGGGTCTCCCTGCAGAGAGTGTATGCTAAGTAAAATGACAACATAATGGCTTGTAACAACTTTATTGACATGACATAAAAGCAAAGTTGTACAGTTCCTATCTACATTAAGTGTTGTCCATCTCTGCTCCCCACAGCTGCATAGGAGATTTGCAGCCAGAGACTGCAGAGGGACTTTTTGAACTCCCTGTATATGGAATGCAGCAGAGCATCCGATGGATTACACCTCGGTACACCCTTGTTAATGAGCCTGCCATGATAATTTACTATATATTCAGCTTATATTTAGAAGTTTGACACAAGTTAGTTTTCAGTTTAGTTTAGAAGTCCCCCCAAAAAAGGACTGATAATGAATTGCACAGACACTTTCTTTGGTTTTAAAATATGAAGTATAAATATATATATATTAGGTTAGGGCAGAGGAAAGCAGCTTGCATCTTGTTAACTGTCGTAGAACTGTAAATCCCAGCATGCCTGACCTGAAGCTGCCAGGCCACGCTCACACTCTGCAATAGCCAGTGAGCCGTAGGATGTTTTTTTCCCCTGATTTTAGAATTCTCTTTGTTTCGAGTTGCTGTTAATTGTACTTGCTATTTGGCTAACATAATAAAGCTCCTCCGATAGGAGTACAGAGGAACATGAATTTGAAGAAGACCTCTTCATGGTATAAGATCATCACTACCACCAATCTCTTGCTAAAAAAATAAAATGGGTTGTGGGATTTTTTTATTTTTTAAAAGTACAGTTTTCCTGTAATAAAATCACTAAATGTGACACCTACAGGTCCTGAACCTTCGTCTGCTCTGTTATTTGTACCCTTGTGACTTGCAATGGTAAAAATTTGGGACTCTACTTGGAATGCTATTCCCGGGGCATTTTTTTTCAATCCCAGAAGTCGGGATTGAAAAATGCTCAGTACCGGGACTGGCTTTCCCAATAAAAAAAGTGCCCCGGCCGTCCCGCACATTTACCTGCTGGCGGAGCTGGGCGTGGAGCATTGTGGAGGTGTGTCTGACAAGTGGGAGGGCCGGGGAGCAAGGCTGTGGGCAGGTCGGCGGATCACCTCTGACCGATCAAGGTCACCTCCGACCGTCACGCTGCGCAAATCTGCAGACCGGGCATTGGGAACTGCCAGGCAGCATTTGAGTGAGTGTTCAGACGCTGCACGGCATTAGACTGCACATGAGCAGTCTAATCCCAAAATCCTATAATTGGAAACTCCAGACCCGGGATTGAAATCCTGGTGTTTTTGGGGCCAAGTCCCAGGATCCCGCCGATCCCGAAACCCGGGATTGGCCACTCTAGACTCTACTGTGTATTGTGTATTTTCACATCTGCATATAAAATCTCAGAGGTTTAAATTTAGACACCGAATACATTGGATAATGCCAAGGCTACAATACAATATGACAATAATGAGGCCATTCATTGTGCCTATCTGAGCAATTCAATTGTTGCTCTGATTGGGCGCCCATTACTGCTCAAGCACCTAAATCATTGTGTTGCTGCTTGTAACCTCAGGAGGCTGCAAGCAGAAATATTGGGGCTTGTGGTGATTGTGTCTGAACGGCGATCAAATGTTGAGCATGTGCACTTGAACTTTCCAGTGTCCTGGACCCACCTATGTTGTACATACACACTGAATGGTATTGTTCAAAATATCACCCAGTGTGTATGTACCTTAAGTGTGTGTGTGTGTGTGTGTGTGTGTGTGTGTGTGAGTGAGAGAGAGAGAATTGTATAATGTGTTTCTATGTATTATTGTGTGTGCAATAGTTCAAATATTGTCATATTTTGCCAACTGAATGACCACTTTTCTGTGCCTGATGGGGGTGTGCACCACATTTGTACTGTGGGCCATCCAAAGTCATGTGTGTAGAAAATGTAGTTTAGTTTGTGTTGGCCCTAGTATCCGGATGATAGTTCTACACCATGTGGTCAACGGATGCCAGATGACTCGCTAACGGTTAGGATACGTTGCTGTCATCCTGACTGCTCAACTGCCCAACAATCATGATCCCGACTAATGGGTTATTCTCCCGTTTTGCAATATTTATTTTCTTCCCTTATCTCCCATGGTTACTGCGTTATGTACTTTTGGAGGTTATTTACCCAGGTTCTTCCATTCTACTGACCTATAAGAATTTGGACCATATGAAATAAAATCCTGGGACTTTGGAAAGGCTTGTAACCCGACTGGGTGATCGTCTCAATTTTTGTAACCATTTGTGCGTTGATTGTATGTGTGCACTATTAATTCACACTGTTTAAGCTAACTATTTAGCTGCACTTGGGATTTAAGATTTTGACTTTTACTAAGCTAACCCTCTGTCAGTGGTTCTCAACTTCGGTCCTCAAGTACCGCCAACAGTGCATGTTTTACATGTATCCACACAGAATCACAAATGAAATAGTTAGCGCTACCTGTGGATCTTTTAAAATGTATTTGTGTGTAATGAGTGCACCTGATGGGTGACCTAGAAATTGTGAACATTACATGTTAAGCGACGCCATAATACCTATTACATATTATACCACACTTTGTAGTGATTTAGTAGAAGGTAGCAACAACAACTATCAATGAATTGTTGTATTATTGTCTTTGTGACTTAAAACCAGGGGTACTTGTTTAGTTTCACGGCGGCCGATATATCGGATGCGATCCGATGCGATTTTTTTTTTTACCTGTTCATAACCCCACTCTCCACTACGCATGGAGTTGATTTTATATAGTGTGGCGAGCGCAGTAATCTGCGGCCGCTCGCCACGCTTCGGGCTCGCCACTCTATATAAAATCAACTCCATGCATAGTGGATAGTGGGGTTATGAACAGGTAAAAAATCGCATCCGATATATCGGCCGCCATGAAACTAAACAAGTACCAAACCAGGCCTTAGGGTGGATTTTGTCTTTGAAAGTAATTGCCTGGATCAGAGGAGGATTTTCCACAAGCAACCTAGGTGCCTAGGGCCCAGCAGATCCCAAGGGGCCATATACAGATATCCTGGCTGTCTAAAATGTTCCCAGAGGAGCATTGAGTGACTACTGTGTGAGGTCATGACCTGACCACACTCCTAAAGTCCCTTTGATGTTCTTTGATAGGATAAAAATGTTACATTTGCATTAAGGGCTTGTTGACTGTAACATTTTGCCAAACTGATGTAAAAATTACATATAGGCATTAGGATTGGCACAATTACCAGAGATCTTGCACAGTGTTCTCCCCAGAAAATGTTTCCAGTTGGGTGTCATCAAGAAGTAGCCAGTGGGGCGCTGCACTGTCAGAGTGGTGTGGTTAACCCATAGGCACTCCTTGCAGTTAAAAAAAAAAAAAAAAAAGTCTTTTAGTCCACACCACCAAACACTAAACATAAGGAAAGTGCGAGCCGAAAATCTACACTGTAATTACATGCTGTAATGCCCATTACATGTTGTGCCACGCCATAATACCTATTCCATTTTATACCACACTCTGTAATGCCCATTGTGTTTTACCACAAGTGCCGCTTACATACATGCTTGTTGCTATTGGTTGCAGGCACCATGCCGGAGAGAGGGAGCCCTATCTAGGCGAGATGGGAAATACTATGTCTGAGAGAGGGAGCCCCGGCGTGATGAGAGAGAGCTAGGCAGTGCCATGGACATCATCAGAGCTCGTGGTATGACAGTCAAACAGGAGCCGCCACTGCCACTCCTGATTAGCTGCAGGACTGCAAGCTCCGATTGGCTCGTGACTGAGCCAGCACATGTTTTGTAATAGCCGCCGCCTGAGTTGTCCACCACTCTGCCTGTCCAGGGGAACGCCGGGCGGCAGGGTTCACCTTGCTGGGCAGAGCGCTGGAAAAAACGGCGCTGGGGAGAACACTAACAAGAACCGGCCCTAACCAACCTAGGCAACATTTTGACCGGTGCCCCTTGGCACAACCACTAGTTCCACCTCTGGCCTAGGATCGATCAGCCAAAGCATAGATCACAGCAGCCAGCAACATTCTTCACCCATAGCCATCCTCATTTTGGTTCCCTGTACCAACAAGAGGATTGGCACCACCCAACTCTCCATATTTTAAATATGGACATTGTGCAGGAGTCATGGCTTCTCTCGGCATCTACTATATCTTTATGATTTTATTTCTGTTCTATAATAAGGGTAATCTCTCACAAAGATATTGCTTGCTCTCTGGTGTCACTATTACTGTGTGAGGTATAGACTGGGACTTCTGTGCTGCCCTAGTCATCACGGGATTGTCCTTAAACTGACCCAGTGGGTGCAGATTATTAGATAGACAGTCTAGATCAGGCATGTCCAACGTTGGCCCTCCAGATGTTGTAAAACTACACATCCCAGCATGCTTTGCCACAGTTTTGCAATTAGAGAATGCTAAAACTTGCAAAGCATGCTGGGATGTGTAGTTTCAAAACATCTGGAGGGCCAATTTTGGACATGCCTGGTCTAGATCAGGCATGTCCAACGTTGGCCCTCCAGATGTTGTGAAACTACACATCCCAGCATACTTTGCCACATTTTTGCTATTGGAGAATGCTAAAACTATTGCAAAGCATGCTGGGATGTGTAGTTTCACAACAGCTGGAGGGCCACAGTATAATATGGACATGGCTGCCCTACATTTACATTCACCTGCCCTTGACAGTCCTCATGCTGACTCCTCCAAGTAACAATTAGTCTGCCTCTTCCCTGAAGCAAATCTATTTACTCAGCTCTGTAATCACCCATGTAACAAGCAGGTGACTAATTGTGTACATCATAGTCCAGTTCCCTCAGCTACGTTTCTGTCCATGTTTCTCTGGTCTCCAGGTAACTTAGATCCTAGTGCTGGCTCTATGTTTCACACACGGCTACTGGTGAAACAAATACGTACAGAGTTGTGGGAATTGCTACTACTGTACATCTCGGATTCCGAATAAAACCTGAGAGCCCACTGGAATTATGAACCGGACCTACCCTAAGGTGAGAGGATAAATGACATCGGGTCAATGTACTTTATACTGGCCAAGCTGCCTGTACATAAAGGTATGCAGATGTGAGCTATATAATGCAAGTACTTACTCAGAGCCCTGATACACACAGCAGATTCATGTACAGATATAGCAGTGGGGGACACTGGTCGCTGGATGTGGTGCAACAAGATGTCCCAGAATGCCTAGTTCTGAGGTTCATAGTGATCTACGGACGAGTCAATTGTGATGTGATATCAACGTTAACTTAGTATTGTTTAGTAGATGGTTTAGTGTTACGCGGCTACCATTGTTTTTGAACTGTGATAATAAATACGTACAAACCCAGGGAATACATAACAACACACAAGTTGTTCAGCGTCTTTCATACCTGTGTTGTAATTACAATGGTATTTCCATAACCATGCCCATGGTGTTTGTCTAGCAATTTCATTGGCAATTTCACCTTGATTGGATTCATCTCTGTACACAGGTCTGTCTATTTTCTGCAGCTGTGGGACAACACTTAGGCCGGTTTCACACACTCCGGCTCCTGCCAGACGGTGAAATCCCGCACGGCCAGGGAGCCGTGCCGCACACATTAGTTGTGAATGGACACTATTGTGTCCATTCACATGTGACGGCCACGGCCCGGCCGCACGGCTGCAGCCGGATCCCGCCACTGGAAGGGACGGCTGCCGGGCTGTGGCCATCCCCTCCATGATAAACTACTGTGTGCGGCACGGCTCCCTGGCCGTGCTGGATTTCACCGTCTGGCAGGAGCCGGAGTGTGTGAAACCGGCCATATACCCCTTTCACATTGCTATGTCTGGTCAGAACCGGGATCTCGAATCTGAGTTTGATGCTTTTACATTAACCCTGTTTTAACTCTTCTTATAACCCCGGTTGAATTGCATGGTTAGGTTATAAGCTTTTGTCCTTTTACCTCTCACCTTGACCTGGGTCGACACGTCAGCAACCCAGGAATAACCCAGGTTTTGCGGTGTGAAAGGGGTATAAAGGTGCATACATACGGTGAGATTTTAGCTATGTACTATGTTGACTATGCGATCTCCCTTGAACTCTCTGGAGCCCAGAACCATACTTGACTATAATTAATTGAGATTTTGACTATTGTTAATTTGACTATACTAGAACCCTAGACTGTACACAATAGAGGCAAAATGTGATTGCCTACACAGTCTATATTATCTTGTGAGGCTGATCCCACAGGGCCATGCCACGGTATTGCAAGCTGTATACACAAAGTGTGATTTGTGCTAACTTTTTTTTCGATTTTAACGATATAGTCAAAAATCGGAAGCACAAATCGCACCGTGGAGGTCATTCTGATTGACCCGCAAAGCTGCTTTGTTGGTCATCTAAACGCCGCACGCCACCCCTCGCACACCGATTTTCCAAACACATGCGATTGTATGTATCAAATGATTTTGCAAGTTCTTGCATATCTAAGTTCGCCTCTGCGGACCTTAGATCTGCAGCACCCATGTACGGGAAGCGGACGGGCAGCTGACATCCACTGAGATCAGCTGCCCACCACCCGCACCACGATAGCATATGAACGCCCAGCGTTTTCATGGGGACACCCATGAAATGCTGAGCATTCCCATGGGCGCTACCCCTCGCCACCGTCCCACGCGCCCCACCCACACTGCTAGGTGTGAATGGGTCAGTGTATAAGCAATTCACCGCACCTGCACAAACGTTTATGCACATGCGCAGTTTCTAAACATCGCGTTCGCGCAGGGGAGCGCAGCAATCAGAATAAGGGCCTGTGTGTATGCACCTTGAATGTAGATATGTTTTCTCGTTTATGTCAAAGTGTTTAAAAGCATTTTATAATGGGCAGCTAGCACCCCAAACTCCCCATGCGGTCTCCCACTCACCCCTTCAGCCACTTGCTACAAGAGGAAAAATGAGGGGGGTGCAATGATGACATTTGCGTCATTAGGCAGGGTGAGGCGTGGGAACGTCCTTTTTTGAAAGGGTGGGGTGAAGTTATAGAGTGGTGGTGGTGATGGGCTCAGTAGAAGGGGCTGGATGGGAGATTTGTGTCTCCACCCATTTCAATCGCAGTAATTACTATGCTTTTGCTGTAGAGGTATATTTTTCTAATGGCCGGTCGGTTGGTCATCGTGGTGCAACGTACCTTTCATCTTTACTGCGAAATTCCCCGAGAAGGCCATGTTCCTGATCGAAAATCGATTTTATTGTGGGAGGATGCCTTCATGGAAATGGGGGATGTGCCCAGAAGAAAGGGCCTTCGAGGACCGTCACAACACCTGAAAAAATGTCAAACGAGTTCCATTGTCTTTGTGGCAATTTCCTGAGTGCTAATAATAAAGAGTTTTGAATCGTGTACGAATGCACGTGATTATATCTTGAACCGGCCTGCTTTACTACGGTTCGGGCAGGATGAGGGGGATAAGCCTGTTCTTCCGGTGTTGCAGGGAGATCTGCGAAAAAACATGAGCCCTTGGCAACGTCTGGGAGAGTAGAAAAGTATGCAGTGGGCCTTGCAGCTGAGGGGACTGATGAGAGGAGGAGGGGTCCTCAGATATGGCCTCTGGTGATTTGTCTTTTATGGAGTGTAGTGGTTTAGGGCTGCATTTATCAAACAATATTTGCAGCTAAATCCCCCCCAAAAAACCTTTTTGGGGGTTAGCCACAAATATTAAGTATCACCATAATGTACCAAAGGGGGACCGCAGCAGGAATCTCTGATCCCTGCTGTGATCCCCCCTGCATTGCCGCCGGCCACCTCCCCCATAGGTTTTTATGGGGATGCGAACATCGGGCAGCCTGGCTTCGCATCCGGGGGCGATAGATAGCCAATGTATCCTATGGGCTACTGTGGGGACTGCTGCCGGGGCAGTGGAGTCTGCGGGGTCGGCAGGAGGTCAGTGCTAACCACGCATGAGCAGACCCCCCCCCTTTGACTGAGCTCATCGCAGGGATGGGCTCCTTTCGGAGTCCTGTCCCTGCTCCTGGCAGGTGATACATTCAGGTGATAGGATTGCATTTTACAATACCAGCTACTGGGTCTCCCATTCACAGGCACCAACAATGACGGGTCTGGCACTCACCTGTGCTGGCAGTAGAGGGTCTCCTCATTGGCGCTGGTAGCACTGGTACTACCGCTTGCACGGCCGCTTAAGGGGGCATGTGGGCATTGGGATGGCATCACAGCCACTGCCTGTGTGGCAATATAAAAAAAAAACAACATAGCACTTGCATCCCCTGCATACTCCGCTATGGTTGTCTGTAGTGCCATCTACCCAGTCTTTAGGATGCTGCAGAGTGGAAGAAAAGACCCTGGCCACATACCAGAGAATATCACTGGGAAGATGGCGTCGGCCAGGAGGCAGATCCTGATCACTGATCATATTTAGAATGATTTCACCATCTGATATTTCTGCTCTGTTACAATGAGTTTCCAAGATAATAACACAAAACCTTCTAGATCATATTTATCTAATATTTATGGAATGCAATATTATATCAATAAGACTAGTGCGATTTAATGGACGGTACTTATGTATTATCTGGGCTCCCATGTTAAATGCACCCCATTTTTTCATACCCCTACTATCCAACTACGCATGGAGTTGATCTTATATAGTGTGGCGAGCGCAGCGAGCCACCGTGCCCGAAGCGCGGCGAGCGCAGCGAGCCCCGCGAGGGGACGCGGTCTCATAAGAAAAACGGGAGCCCAGATATTACATAAGTACCTAATGGACAAGTAAATGTCAGATCACTTGAATGTCTTCATTTTGTGTTTCAAGAACAAAGGATTATTATTCACTATTCACGACTCCACTGACAGCACCAGTGCCACCAAGTTACATTACCATTTGTTTTATAGAGGAGAAGTCTGGATTCTGCCTCATTTGGTTCTACAGTGACCTTGATCTCGAAGGAGGAGAAGAGTAAGTACAAATTTTTGAGCCATTCATTTTGTGGTCTTCATCCACTTGGATGCACTATTAATGATTAACATGTTGTGTCTCTACCAGATTTGTGTTGCGGTTGCACTAGAAGATGTGTGTGCATTACTGCAGTGCTACTAGTCATCTTGATGATTATTGCAGCCGCAATTACGTGTGCGGTTATTTTTGGCATCCCTGCAAGCACACCAGGTAACAAGACATGTATATAATGTCAGCACATCCTCTGTCTGCAAGGGTGCCGGGCTCTGTCACTTAGCCCCAATGGCGATCATTAATGAGATACAGCGGTGCCTTGGGTTTGGATGGTCTTTGCAGTGCGATATTATGCGCACACCTGCCTTTCAGTCATGACGGATGGTTCTCCAACCTAAATATAGGGATGGCCACTGAGCATCGATAGTTACCAACCATTAATGGACAATGACATTGCCATAGATGATGAAGATCCAATGGTCATTCAGTACATTCAGCAAATAGTCGCATGTTTTTTTCTTTGCGCCGGATCTTAGATCCAAGTTCCGACCTCACCTCTGACTGGCTCAGTGCGTAATGGAGCATGGATAATAGAAGCTGTTTACTCACTAAATTGAAATGTATTTATTTATTTCCAGTTTTGTGTATATATATATATATATATATACATACACAAGTGTGGGGCGGACTGGCACTCAATTCCTAAGTGCATGTAGATTGCTGCGGTGCCTTCCGATACATAGCATAGCAAACAGGAACACAATGGCGGCACTCGTAGGCTTAGTGAAAAAATTCTTTATCAAAGCATTTGGTTGTGCAAAAGTAAATCCGACGTTTCGGGGATCAACCCCGTTTTCAAGGTGCACCTTGAAAACGGGGTTGATCCCCGAAACGTCGGATTTACTTTTGCACAACCAAATGCTTTGATAAAGAATTTTTTCACTAAGCCTACGAGTGCCGCCATTGTGTTCCTGTTTGCTATATATACATACATATATACAGCATATTCCGTTGCGCTTTAGAATTGGAAACAACAGTGATAAAACTGGGAAGTAACAAACCGACACAGAGGTAGGAGGGCCCTGCTCGCACGCTTACAACCTAGCAGCAATCAGTGCTTGATAGGAAATAAATTATAATATTAACCACTAACAGAGCAGGCTGATAGCATCTGGTTAGCTGTCCCTCATTAAAACCCCACTGCTGGACAAGGGGAGTGGCCAGTAGCTCACAGAGCGCTGGCCATGCCCCCATAATGATGTCATTGGGAGGGGTGGCTCAGAGGAGTGTAATTCATGTGCCTCCATGCCCCCTTTCAGCTAGACCACGCCCCTTTACACATCTCAGGAGCACATAACTCCATTTGTAGCCAAATGCCCATAACTGGGTCATAACAGAGCATTGACACAGGCATGTGTGACAGTGCCCCTGTACGGTGTGGTGCAAGATGGCGTACCTTAATCTGGAGCTGGTGACTGCGGCGGCTTCTGGATTCTTCGCGGCTCCTGCTGGAGAACCTGTGGCAGGGAGCGGCACAACCCAAGGGACCCACAGAAGACAACGCTAAACATTTAGCAGCAACTGAAATTTATTTAAAGAATACGTAGTGCAATCCTGCTGCTCTTTCCTCACATAACTGCGTAAACATCACACTTACAATAACGACTGTATGAAAGGATGAATGAATGAATATCTCTGCAACGCTAACTAGTAACCAATGACCACCTCAGTCCGTTTCAAGGGTCAGACTGTACTGGTCATGAGCATTCCTACCTACGGTACCGTAACACTAAACACTGGTGCAATAAATGACAGTTCTACATAAATGACAGTCAGCAAAAATATAATAAAGACAAGGGTAAAGAGATTTACTTCAAAGACTGGTATTTCAAAACAAGATGACTTTACCGGTGTAACAAAGAATGTCCACAAGATGGCGCCGGGCACCTTATATATGCATACTACACCCTGAATGTCCCTGAGTCGGAGTACAAGGTCCCACGAAGGCAAATCCTCACTCTGAATTAGGCCCTAACAGTGTGCACACTTATCTATATAGACCCACAACAGGGTAACTCACAAAACGATCCTCGTGAAAGAGGGGCAGGCAGATTCCCGTTTCCTGGGGTAACCTCCTGTACTCAGGTAACAACAGGCTTTGGAAGCACTTTGCAAAATAGGGAGCTTTCACCAAGGGAGTCTCTCAAGGGGCCTCCTTCTCTCCAGGTGCTGGGTTAGGGGTGTCCCTGGGACTGGGCCTCAGCTGGGTTCTACGCAGGTTGGCACATGGGTGGGTCAGCCAAGGGGGACTGGGTACCTGTGATTACTGCTGCTGATGCTGGCTCCAGCCAGTAACGATTGCTTCCTCTCAGCAGCTGTCCCTTCTCCTCCTGCAGCTGTCTCTAGCATCCAGGGTCTGTGGGGTCACTGCTCTGCTTTGATGCTCTCTCTCTTGGTCTCTCCTGGCTGCTGCACTTCACGCTGCCCAGCTCTGGCTACTGGACACACACTACATAGCGTCTCCTCTCTGGCAGCACGTGAGTCTCTTCCCTCTCATGCTGCTGCAGACTTCTCTCTCGGCTCTTGTCAGTTTCAGCACAGCTGACCTCTGACCTCCTCCTCACGCTCCCTCAGCCAGCTAATCAGGGGGGTGTCAGGTTCTCTGCACGTGGATGTGAGCTGGGTCTGTTAACCCCTCACATCCCTGCAGTGTCTATGAAGCTGCAGTCTTTCCTAACAGCAGCATTGGCTGCCATTAAACCTTTTTGAGGGCACAGGGGCACTCAGAGTGGATTGCCACATACCTCCCTGCTGGAAATTTGCCTGTCCGCAGGCAACCGTACCAGGACCAATAAGTTTCGGGCAAAGTCCTGTCAATGTCCATGACAAAGTATTTAAACGCTAAATGAAAACAGGTGCGAACAATTATACATTACATAACCATTACAAGTATCACTACCTTCCTATCTAATGTGGGCTCCCCAGGTCAACCATCCCTCTGCCACAGGACCTCCATCCCTCTGCGTTCCAGCTTCTTCAAGGCTGTCAATGGATGGCGCCCACTCTCACGATGTACGCATCTTTAGGCATGTCTCGCCTCTCGATCTTGCCTCTTCGACCTCTGTATCACCTGCTGGATTCTGAGGGCGAATTCCTCTCCTGAAATGGTCGTATATTCACCACTTGTTACCGGCTTCCCACCAATGAAACAGATCTTGGCCTTGTCTTCTCTCTCTGGTGCTTCTACTTTGGCCTTGGATTCAGGCAGTGGCACAACTGGTTCTGCTGCTGACGGCTCCACTGTCTGTGTCACGGCCATGTGAACCACAATCTCTGGGCTTCTCTGCTGGTCTACCATTCCGACATTTCTCGGCCTTAGATTCGCCACCCGGTAATCGGCATCGTCCATCCTGGGCACATACTCCCGCGTCGGCTCCGGAAGTTGAGGCCTGGTCGCTTTTTGCCAGTTCTGATGGACTGCCTCACTCCGCACGACCGGTTTCTTGCTTGACCTCGTGATGTCAGGTTCTGGTGGGTGGGGCATCTGTCCTGGTCGAGGAGGGTTGGTGTTGACCCTTTCGTTCTCCTGCTTGACCACTCTCGGTTCAACTCTGCTTCCGCTATATTGGTGGTAGGGTGGAGGCTCTTTACGGTGCGGGTAGTGCCACTGATGTTCTGGGGCATGTCTGTTGCGTAGCACCGGTGTTCCATTCGGCCCCGTCACTTTTGCGGCCTTGGTGCCTTTCTTCCCGCTTGTTAATTCGAATTCGACGGCTTCACCATCGCTCAGGCTCCGAAAGCAATTCTGGGGGTCTTCATTCTGTATTGCGGTGTAATGGACATAGACGCTCCGCCCAGTATCCGCACGTCTAATGTATCCATATCCGCGTGGCACATCAAACCACAGGACACGACCTGTGATCCTTCTTGGGCCGGTTCGCGGCCTATCAGTCATCTGCGTTACACCGGATGCTCTTGACGTGTTCTGGAACACTGCCGGTGGACCTCTTCTCCCGTGCCATCTCACAGTCTGTGGGCATACATCGGCTCGGTCACTGTGTAGTCGTTCCGACCTCCATTGGCGATTCTGTTTCCATCTATGCCTTCTGCCACCTTCACGTTGCTGTCTTTCCTTTTCATCCTCCGCCCATTCCTGACGCATCTCACGGATCATCCTGGTCATTTCGGTCATCGCTTCGATGATGGCCCCAATCGAGTTCTGATTGGCTTGGGCTGGTGGAGTGGCGGTTCTTCGCATCTCCAGTGGTTCTATGTACTGCGATCGCCACATCTTGCCGTTCACAGGGGTCTTGTGCAATCCTGTTCGTGACGCCAAGTGTGACAGTGCCCCTGTACGGTGTGGTGCAAGATGGCGTACCTTAATCTGGAGCTGGTGACTGCGGCGGCTTCTGGATTCTTCGCGGCTCCTGCTGGAGAACCTGTGGCAGGGAGCGGCACAACCCAAGGGACCCACAGAAGACAACGCTAAACATTTAGCAGCAACTGAAATTTATTTAAAGAATACGTAGTGCAATCCTGCTGCTCTTTCCTCACATAACTGCGTAAACATCACACTTACAATAACGACTGTATGAAAGGATGAATGAATGAATGAATATCTCTGCAACGCTAACTAGTAACCAATGACCACCTCAGTCCGTTTCAAGGGTCAGACTGTACTGGTCATGAGCATTCCTACTTACGGTACCGTAACACTAAACACTGGTGCAATAAATGACAGTTCTACATAAATGACAGTCAGCAAAAATATAATAAAGACAAGGGTAAAGACGTTTACTTCAAAGACTGGTATTTCAAAACAAGATGACTTTACAGGTGTAACAAAGAATGTCCACAAGATGGCGCCGGGCACCTTATATATGCATACTACACCCTGAATGTCCCTGAGTCGGAGTACAAGGTCCCACGAAGGCAAATCCTCACTCTGAATTAGGCCCTAACAGTGTGCACACTTATCTATATAGACCCACAACAGGGTAACTCACAAAACGATCCTCGTGAAAGAGGGGCAGGCAGATTCCCGTTTCCTGGGGTAACCTCCTGTACTCAGGTAACAACAGGCTTTGGAAGCACTTTGCAAAATAGGGAGCTTTCACCAAGGGAGTCTCTCAAGGGGCCTCCTTCTCTCCAGGTGCTGGGTTAGGGGTTTCCCTGGGACTGGGCCTCAGCTGGGTTCTACGCAGGTTGGCACATGGGTGGGTCAGCCAAGGGGGACTGGGTACCTGTGATTACTGCTGCTGATGCTGGCTCCAGCCAGTAACGATTGCTTCCTCTCAGCAGCTGTCCCTTCTCCTCCTGCAGCTGTCTCTAGCATCCAGGGTCTGTGGGGTCACTGCTCTGCTTTGATGCTCTCTCTCTTGGTCTCTCCTGGCTGCTGCACTTCACGCTGCCCAGCTCTGGCTACTGGACACACACTACATAGCGTCTCCTCTCTGGCAGCACGTGAGTCTCTTCCCTCTCATGCTGCTGCAGACTTCTCTCTCGGCTCTTGTCAGTTTCAGCACAGCTGACCTCTGACCTCCTCCTCACGCTCCCTCAGCCAGCTAATCAGGGGGGTGTCAGGTTCTCTGCACGTGGATGTGAGCTGGGTCTGTTAACCCCTCACATCCCTGCAGTGTCTATGAAGCTGCAGTCTTTCCTAACAGCAGCATTGGCTGCCATTAAACCTTTTTGAGGGCACAGGGGCACTCAGAGTGGATTGCCACACATGTAGACCGTACGTACCTGCGGACTATGCAGAGTTATGCGTGCGGAGAGAGCTGTCTGATGTGACACGTCTCTCTTGCAACGAGGATAGGGCTCTTGCAAGTACGCAAGGTTAATGATGTGTCTATCTGTGAGATGCCGCTATGTGTGTTTTATACTAATACAATTGAGGTTCAGTTGCCAATTGAGGCTGTACATTTTTTTTCTAATCCCTGGGCAGATGAGATACTAGACTATAGTTGCCAGCTCAGTGAAGCAGGGCAGCGGGGCCATTTCCGGGATGAAAACAGGGGTGGTGCCACATATGAGCTGTCCTGTTGGGGGCATGTCTAGAGTACTCACATCATTTTTGTCCCATAACTCTCCATCTTACCATTTTTCAAGGCTTAGTACTGTATATCTCACCCCAAATGGGCTCAATCGCTTTCCCATGAAATGCTCATTATGAGCAGGATTGCAGTGGCAGCTTGGAACATTGAGATCACAGAACATGCAAGTCTGACGATAATAGCTAGCTTGCTCACTTGCGTGATCATTGGTCCTACGGCCCATGTTCTAGATTCCACTCCAGTTGTGCTGACCCTGCACATGTATGTTGAATGGTACTGGGATTACTAACACAGGTATTTCTGTCTTTGCCCTCAGAGAGCCGCTACTGTGTCACATCAGGTAACTACACAGGATTTCTGTGCAATGACAGAACCACATGTCTGCTGCCATCGCAGGTCTGTAACTCTGCTAGTGACTGCGGCGATGGGGAGGATGAAAGTACCTCGCTGTGCAGTAAGTATAAGGCTCCTGTGCTATGTGCACATTAAGTGACCCAATAACATTGTTTGGTAATTGTTTCCTAGCACGGCGCCCATCGCATCGCATACCAGAAGGCATACGATGGTATGCGATGCTATGCATGTTAGCCGATGTTATACAATTTTAAATTGTATACCATCGAATTGTATGCCATTGTATGGCATATACAATGGTATACGATTTTAAATTGTATAAGCACCCTTAGAGAGAGAGAGAGCGCACAGCGTGCCTGTGAGGGGTGGCGGTAAGCGTCCTCCAACCTTTTTATACCCCCACTATCCACATCTGCATGGAGTCGATTTCATATAGTGTGGCGAGCGCAGTGAGCCACCGAGCCCGAAGCGTGGCGAGCGGACGCAGAATACATGTGAAGTAATGCACGTCCGCTCGCCGCGCTTAGGGCTCGGTGGCTTACTGCACTCGCCACACTATATAGAATCAACTCCACGCCGACGTGGATAGTGGGGGTATGAAAAGGTCGGAGGATGCGTATCGCCGCCCCTCGCGGGCTCGCTGCGCTCGCCACGCTTCGGGTTGGCGTTGATAGTGGCGGTGGTGTGGGGGTGCATTTAAAATTGTAAGCACCGATTAAGGTGCTTATACAATTAAAAATTGTGTATACAATTTAAAATCGCATCGCATTGCATTGTATGCCATATACAATGGTATACAATTTTAAATTGAATACAATGCCACACGACTGAATATCGTGGCCGCCGTGCTAGGAAACAAGTACCCATAGTTTTAGTGTTGACCAGGTGCTATGAACAGGGCCGCCGAGAGGAGGGACCCGTCGGGGGCCCTGGTCCGCCCCCCCTCCCCTTCCCCCTCCATCCCTCCTGGGCAGCAGCAGGACACACCTATAGCATGTGCTGTGCTGACAGCAGGCACAGCATGGGTGTCTCACTGACAGCATGAGAGCTCATGCTAAGCTGGCCGTCAGCAGAGCACATGCTGTAGATGTGCTGCTGCTGCTGCTGCTGCTGAGGGGGGACACGACAATAACACTCCCCCCTCAACTTTAGAGTGTTTTATCACCACCTAAACATTTTGGGGACATGGCCTAATCAAGGGAGGTGGTCACGCCTCCTGTGATTAGGCCACGCCCCCCCAAATTTTACCAGGGCCCGGTTCTTGGCGGCCCTGGCTATGAAGCACTACCTGCTGTTATGTGCTGTATGTAATATATGGAGCCGCTGAATGGCTGCCTGGGTACTGCACAGCTCGGTAAATATGTTCCCGATGTTCGTGTCCCTTATTAGAGTGCGTCTTGTGCATATCTGTACTGCCAAAGTTGCCTGTTCCTTGTACTGATAACCCTTTGTATTACAGTATGTGCATTGTTATTTTTAATGTCTGTAAAGCGCCTGGAGTCCTGTTGAAGAAAGTGCCCTATATAAATAAAACTTACTTAGTATGATGCAGTTCCATTTTATGGTGCTACATACATACATCCCAATAACTTCCAGAGACTACAGAATCTCAGATGATTCTCCAGATGGTTTCCTGCCAGAATGTCGTGATGAACATAAGATCGACAATAAATATGTCAACATTCACAAATATCAACATTGTTAAAATGACGACACCAGAATGTTGAGTTTACATTATTTTTAGGCTTAGGCAGATTCTACTTCTTATTTAGCACCTTCTAGAAGATAATAGATAGAATCTGGTTGCTATGGGCAACATCCCATCTTCAATAGAATGCCCTTCTTAGTAAATTGACCCCATAATGTCCATGTTGATATTCTGTCAAAATTCAAAACCTGACGACATTCTACCTGTCAAAATTCTTACTACACCCTTCTCTTCACCTCTCCCTTAGGGCCAGATGCACTAAGCTTCAAAAGTGATAAAATAAAGAGTGATAAACAGCCAGCCAATCAGCTCCTGCCTGCTATGTCACAGGCTGTGTTTGAAAAATGACATGTAGGAGCTGATTAGCTGGTGCTTTATAACTCTCCATTTTATCACTTTTCAAGCTTAGTACATCTGGCCCTTAGAGGGCAGAGCCAGCATGGGGACACTTATGCTTTTTCGATGACAGCCTCATTTTTTTAATTACATATACTGCATATCCACCACTGATGAAATACAACTTACCTTATACACGTGGTGCCAGGGATCATCACTGTGTTGGCAAGTGGCGCACCCTTATTTGGGCTGGAGGACAAATGCCAGGCAGTCAGTGGGTAGTTACAATAAGTTGTGTGTCCTGTGACGGTTTCTTCTAACGACCTGTGCATTGTGCCGTCTCCCCAGGTGATCTCCCTGATAACTTACCTGGATATTTGATATTCCGCTGTGGAAACCCACAAAACTGGATCTACAGCAACTATAAGTGCAATGGAATCAATAACTGTGGAGACTGCACTGATGAGTCTGAAAGCTGTAAGTATGTGAGGACACAAGCAGAACTGAGGAAAGGGGCAGATTCCCTCAGTGTTGGTTATACCGTACTACTCAACGAGTTAAACGCTAAAGGTGCGTACACACGGGGCAATATGATCGCTGGCAATATATTGCTCAGCAATCATATTGCTCAGTGTCCCGTTTTCATCTGCGACCAGAGATGGTCCCAGATGAAAATGTCACACTGCCGGGAGAAGAGGCAGTGGAGACAATGGTCGGAGGAGCATGCTCCCCTGACCAGCGACCATTCAGGGGCTGAAAACGGGAGCGCGCACCTGGCGATCTATCGCTGGTGCACACTCCAATCAATGCCAATATGGTCACTCAGCGACCATATTTCCAGCAATATTTGCTATAACCAGGGCTATTTTTGTGCAGGCTCCAGCAGGAACTGAGGCCCTTATTCTAGTTCACTCTTTCAGACAAAATATTTCTTAGATGGACAAAACCATGTGCACTGCAGGTGAGGCAGGTGTAAAACCCCACCCAAATCTAATTATCTCTGCACAAGTAACACCTGCCTCACCTGCAGTGCACATGGTTTTGTCCATCTAAGAAATATTTTGTTTGAAAGAGTGAACTCGAATAAGGGCCTCAGTTCCTGCTGGAGCCTACACAAAAATAGCCCTGGCTATAATCACCCCCCCCCCCCCCCCCCCCCCCGTGTGTACGCACCTTAAACGATATTGTTTTCAATATCATTCAGTGACATCACGGTGACCTCAGCCGATTATGCAGTGTCACTGATGATATCATCAGATTTGACTGCATGCTTATAAAATAGGGCTTATTATCATTAACAATCCACAGGAGTACACATAATTATCAATATAGGGGGTACTCAGTCTGTGCTAATGTTTCCAGATGGGACATATGGGCGCCCATCTATTCAATGCTGCCATTAATGCCTGCATTGAAGGGTGTCAGATCCGGCTTTTTTAAAGTTGGATCTGTTTTGTCAGAAATTGCTGCAGATTGTCGAATTCACAGACATTTTCCGTCAATTTACGGACTTTCCGACACTCGGAGCATTCAGATGAAAGCGTCCGGGATTCTGACTGCCGGGACATACCAACAGTTGGAATCCCAAATTGAATAACCCCCATAGTGCGTACACACTGAACAATATCATGCCTCCCAACATGACCTTCTCCAAGGACACAATGCTGTTTCTGGACTTTCCTCGGAATGTATGATTACCATCGCCGAACAATGCAATTGATAAAGGTGCCCATACACGTCACAATTATTGTATACAATATCGCATCTTGGTTTTGCGATGAGATGCGATATTGAATACAATATTGTATACAATAATTGTGACGTGTATGGGCACCTTTAGAAAGGTGTTTTTCAACACAGGTAATGGCATTTATTAATTTAGTAGGAAGTCCAGTAACAGAGCAATGTGTCCCTCCTGGAGAGGGTCATGTTGGGAGTTATGCGATATGCACAATATCAATATTTAAAGCAAATTGTACAGTGTGCACCCATCATTCCAGCATAATGCAAAAGGCGAGATGGTAATTATCTGGATGAGATGCAATGCTAGGTCAGTGGACTGATCCATTCACTACCCGAAAGCCTAAGACTGGGGAAGCCAACTCCAGTCCTCAAGAGCTACCAACAGTTAATTTTTTCCAGGTCTCCTCACAGAATCACAAGTAAAGTAATTAGCTCCACCTGTGGTTCTTTTAAACTGTGTCAGTCAGTAATGAGTGCACCTGTGCAGCAGCTGGGATGCCTGGAAAATGTGAACTGTTGGTAGCTCTCGAGGACTGGAGTTGGCTACCCCTGGCCTAAGATATATGCCTCACAATTATGCCCCACTAGGAGCCCCTAGCTGGAGTTTGTATGGTACCGTTAAATAAACCTCAATAGTGATTTATCTCTTCTCTCTGTGTCAGTGGCATCCTGTGATTACTGTGACACCTCTTCCTGGTGGACCTGCAGCCCCGTCCTCTACCAGTACTGCTACTGCATCCCCATCACTCTGTGCCAGAACGGAGACCAAAATTGTGTCAACTGGTCCGACGAGTACACGTGCAAGAAGTGACAAGGGCAGGGTTCCAAAAATACATGTATATATAAAAATATTGTATATAGTTTCTAATTTTGAAAGCCCTGCAGAGGCTGCGAGTTATTTGAGATGTTGCAGGACTCCCCCAGAGAATGGAGGCGTTGCCTGGCCATCGGGAGGGTGGGCCAGTGACATCAATAGCGGCCTTCTTCTCCCCACAGCCCACGCAGCACTGAGTGAGTCTAGGACTTACTATGCGCTGCGAGCAGGGGGAAATCATTAGATGATAAGTGATGTTCCCCGTATGCAAGGTTGCAAACGCACTCGCTGACGTGCACAGGGTGTAGGAATAAGGTGCGGTGGCGTATCCTGTTCAATGGGCTCCGAACACTCACAGTCCAACTGAAGGTATTTCCAGCTTACACTTCCCTGGTACTCTTCTGGGGGAACAGTCAGCTGGTCCTGTGCAAACACCCCACGTAAACTCTATAGTTTGGGGTGTATAACATGAAATAGTTCAGGAATATTTCCATATATTTTGGATGTATACACTAGTAACGGCAGATTATTCACATCTGTCTATGTCCTGCAGCCTCCGAGTACTGCTGTGCATTGTAAATAAATAAAAAATAATGCGTCTGAGTTTCAGGCTTTTTAGATCAAATACATTTGTATATTTCCATATGATTGTATAGTATAATATACACTATCAGGAAATGAAGAAATATCAGAATATTACAAAAATAATGAGATTTATGTCTTACCTAGTAAATCTCTTTCTTTGAGGACATCAGGGGCCACAGCGTTACAGTGGGTAGTAAGGAGTGGGAGAGCAGCAGCACCCTAGAGGTTAAACTTGAACTGTCTCCCAGGCAGCCGGGCTCCTCCCCTCCTCTACCCCGCCTCCAGGCCAGGAAGCTTCGTTTTTTTTAACAAGCCAAGGCCTCCTGCCTTGGCTTGTTAAAAAACAAGATAGAAGGAAGAGAAGCACTGCACAGAAAAACATTCTGAACACGTTAGTACCCTCAACCGAGGTACAATATAACATAATCAGGGGTGGATCCAGGATAAAATGACAGGGGGGGCACCATGATAAAAGAGGGTTTAGGTGGTGGTGGTGGGGGGGGGGCGGTGTCAGTGGTGCCAGTGTACATGCTAAGAGAGCGGCAGAGAGAGGGTGGGAATGGGATTCAAAATTGGCCCTGTCATTTAAAGTACGAGCGCCGAAGGTGCGCTCCGGAAAAGGGTGTGTGGCCACTCAACAGGGGGCGTGTCCTTGAGTGTAGTGTACAACACCATATACAACTTCTACACATTATGCAACAAATTACTAGATCCCATTATACTTGCCCCTTACACATGATGCCAAATGGAATGAGCCAAAATTCACATAATGCCACATGGATTGTGTCAAAATTCACATAATGCCACATGGATTGTGTCAAAATTCACATAATGCCACACAGAATGAGCCAAAATTTACATAATAACACACAGATTGAGCCAAAATTCACATAATGACAAATGTATTGAGCCAAAATTCACATAATGCCACATGGATTGTGTCAAAATTCACATAATGCCACATAGATTGAGCCAAATTCATAAAATGCCATACAGATTGAGCCAAAGTTCACATAATGCCACATGGATTGAGCCAAAATTTACATAATGCCACACGGATTGAGCCAAAATTCACATAATGCCAAATGGATTGAGCCAAAATTCACATAATGCCACACGGATTGAGCCAGAATTCACTTAATGCCACACAGATTAAGCCAAACTTCACAATACGCTTCATAAACAGGGACATTGTAAACCAAAGGCGACCATTAAACATTTACACCATAATGTCCATTACAAGTTAAGTTACACGCCATTATGTCCATTTGTATTATGCCAAACACCATAATGCCTATTAAAATTATGCTTCAAAAGTGCTGCTTATCTACATGCTCATTGCCAGGGGTTCCATGCTCATTGCCAGAGGTTCCATGTTTGTTGCCATGTGGGATTACATGCTCATTGCCAAGGAAGAATACATGCTCACGGTAAACGGGGACAGCTGCCACCAGGCAGAAGTGATAGCCACTGACAGTGGCAGAGCCTGGCTGTATTCAGAGCACTGCAGGTCCCGGCTATTTGAAATATTTCCCCTTTCACACCAGAAAATGCATTCCCAGGTTTGCCCCTTTTACACCAGCCTAGTCCCTGCATTTTCTGGTGTGAGGGGGAGAGAAAACCACCCCTCCCCCTCTTTAACCAGTTATCTCATTTAACCGGCTATATCTTCGGAACCAACTGACCCATTTACATGAGACAAGTATCATATTGAAGAACTTTTGAGTGGGCTTTGAATGATTTTGGTCCAGTGAAACTGAAAGGTTTGGTTGCAGAGTAATCTGCCCTCAAAAAACATGAACAGCCATGAAATTACATTTCAAAAATATAAATTTGGCTTACACGCAATATCTCTGGAACCGATCGACCAATATGGACCAGCCTGGTATCATATTGAAGGCCCAGCGATTTGGAATTGAATGAGATCAACTACAAGCTTCTGGGATGCCAGGGAGGGAACTGGTAGCCATCGGAACCGGGTGGGGGTCGGAATTGACGGGTCCCATATAATCTTATGGGGAAAAAAATGTTACAGCTTTGCCAGGCGATATCCCAGTGGGCTAGAAACACGGGGCTGGGCTCGTTGGAAAGCACGTGCCCGGGTGCCCCCCCTCAATCCGCCACTGAACATAATCGTAACTTAACCATAACAGAAGTAAAGCAGGCGCGGCAGGGAGGGATCCCTGTGGCCCCTGATGTCCTCGAAGAAAGAGATTAACCAGGTAAGACATAAATCTAATTTTCTCCTACAGGAGACATCAGGGGCCACAGCGTTACAGTGGGACATCCTAAAGCAGCCACCTATGAGTGGGGACGCGCCTGTGCCGCAGCCAACACACTCTGGCTGAAGGTCGAGTCCTGGGAGGCGGATCCTGCCCCACGCCGCCCAGAGCCAGAACGCCAAGACACTGCACACCAGAACTGACACCCGGCGAAAGAACATGGACCATGGTGGGTGACAGAGCGACAGAGTACAGCAGAGTACAGCAGGTCGGCGTCGGCGCCGGCACCAGAAGCGGAGGTGAGCACCAGGGTAGAGGGCATAGCGCCAGGGCACTGCAGGTCGGAGACAGCACAGGGTAGCTGCTATGGTGGTCATGACAATACCTCTCCGATCGCTCCTTCTCCGTCTCCACTCCGAGCTCCTCCTCTCCTACTACCCCACAGCCAGTAGGTGTTCCCCAAGGGTCAGTCCTTGGCCCTCTCCTCTTCTCCCTCTACACCACCTCTCTGGGCACCCTCATCAGCTCCTATGGTTTCCATTACCACCTTTATGCTGATGATACCCTAATCTATCTCTCCTCCCCCGACCTATCCCCATCACTCCTGTCCAAGGTCTCCGAATGCCTCACGGCCATCTCAGCCTGGATGACCCAACGCTTCCTAAACATGGCTAAAACTGAACTTCTAATCTCCCATCCCCCCTTCTCCCACTATCTCCATCAGCATTGGTGAAACCGAGATCACCTCCACCGACGAAACACGCTGCCTCGGTGTCATCATTGACTCCTCCCTCTCTCACAGTCTTGCCGCTTTCACCTACGCAACATCTTGCGCATCAGACCATTCCTCTCCACTGACGCAACCAAAATTCTCATTCACTCTCGTCATGTCCCGCCTTGACTACTGCAACATCCTTCTCTCTGGGCTACCTCTCACCCGCCTCGCACCTCTCCAATCCATTCTTAATGCCGCTGCTAGGCTCACCTTCCTCTCCCGCCGCTCTACCTCAGCCTCCCCCCTCTGTCTATCTCTTGGCTCCCCATTCCTTTCCGAGTTCTGTTTAAACTCCTCACCACCACCTACAAGGCTCTCTCCTCCTCCACCACTCCTTACCTCTCTTCACTGATCTCTATCCACACTCCCTCCCGTCCTCTTCGCACCGTCGCTGCCCGCTGACTGACATCTCACCTAATCACCTCCTCCCACTCCCGTGTCCAAGATTTCTCTCGCGCTGCCCCCCTGCACTGGAACAACCTCCCGCCACCCATCAGGCTTTCTGATTCCCTAACCTCCTTCAAGCGCTCCCTCAAAACCCACTTTTTTTCGACTAGCCTATCCCTCCTCCTAACCTCTTTATTACACAGATCGTCGCAGTGCCCACCCTATTACATATTGACACAGTGCCCACCTTATTACACAGTGTCGCAGTGCCCACCTTATTACACAGAGTGTCACAGTGCCTGCCTTATTACAGAGTGACACTGTGCCAGCCTTATTACACAGAGAATATTGAACCCTCCCGGCCCCCGCCCCCCCCCCCCCCCCCCCCGATTGCGGCTTCCCCCCCCTCCGCGCCGTTTAAATTACCTTTCCTGCCAATCTCCCTAGAGGGGGTGGGGCTAAAGTGTTATCATTGTGTCATTTAGCCCCGCCCCCTCTGTGGAGATCGGCAAATTGAGGCACTTTCCTTCCTGGGGCGGGGCTTAATGGTGTCACGTTTAAACTCCGCCCCCGAACTCCTGCTGAAAGTCGGCTTCTCCCGGAGAGGAGCTCTCTAAAGTCGGCAACCCTGACACAGTGTAATTACACAGACACCTATACACTAACACATATACAGATGCCTACACAGTGTAATTACACAGACACAATGGGGGAAATTTACTAAAAAAAAAAATTGTGGAAAAAAATCGTATTTTCTTACGAAAATAAATTTTTTTTGGTGTGTACGTATTTTTGGCATTTACTATGCCAAAAAAAAAGTATTTTCGGATTCTTAATGATGCTACATTCGTATTTGTATTTCCAAATACGAATGTCTACACCATCATTAGAATATGACAGGAATCACCATTCAACAGAATGGTGGTTCCTGATTTACTAAGCAGCCGTATTGATAATACAGCCACGAAAATACGGCAGGAAAATACACCTTGCTTTCCCTGTCGTATTTGCTTTAAGCCTGCACGGATCAGTCAGATCCGTGCAGGCATTAGTGTAAAAAAAATACAAAAATAAATACTGTTTTTAAAAAACAGAGTGGGGTCCCCCCCACAGCTGTAACCAGCACAAGGCTGAGAGCCGGGGCTGGCAATTAAAAATCAGAGAACCCGACAAATAGGGGTTCCCCGATTTTTAACAACCAGCCCCAGGCTCTAGGTCCGGGGCTGGTTCCCAAAATACGGGTGACAAAATGACTAGGGGTCCCCCGTATTTTAAGAACCAGCCCCAGGCTCAACCAGCCAGCAGGGTAATGCCACAGCGGGGGAAGACTTTTTATACAAGTCCCCCCGGCCAAAGCATTAACCCTCTGACCGGTCAGCCTGGCCAGGGGCCCTGGGGGAGTGGGGACCCCCCCCAATAAAGGGGTCCCCCCCTCCAGGACTTACCTGACCAGGCTGAAGCCTGGTGCTGTCCTCGATGCCCCTGGGCGGTGGGCATCGAGCTGATTTGAGTGTAAAAAATAGAATAAACTATTGTTTTTAACTGTGGAACTATGAGTCCCAGCAAGCCTACCCTGCAAGCTGGGACTTGGAGAACCACAAGTCCCAGCCTGCGGGGCATTAAAGGGCCCGCTGGGTCTTGTAGTTCCACAGTTAAAAAAAATAGTTAAATAAACACACACATAAGAAAATATTTAAAAAAAAAATGTAATACATACATTACACACACACATACTGATACTTACCTATCTTGATCCCGTAGGTAGGTCCCAGGGTCTTGATCCGGGGCCTTGTCCTGCTCCATGTCGGTGATGGGCTCCATGTCGACAGCGTCTGTTTCGGCGGCGTCTGTCGGTATCCATCCGGGTCCGAAGAAATCCATGGGGGACCTGTGGAAGGAAATCCTACTCACCCAGGTCCTCTGGCGAACATCCCGACATCTTCTCCGTCCGCCGCCGCCGGAACACGCTTGGAATGAGAGGCGCAGAGATGTTTCATCTTCCACGCCTGGTCTATTGGCCGCCTAGCGGCCAATCAGGAGCCGAGAAAGTCTCTGCATGCGCAGAGTGACGTGCCGGCCGCAGGGCATGCTGGGAGGCATCCGTGACGGATCCCTCAAACAGCGCTGCGGTAAGAAGCCCATAGGCTTCTGCAGGGAATCGCCAGCTTTTGCTGGCGATTTGATCCGCAGCGCTGCCACTGCGGAGAAACAATACAGCATACAGAAATGCGGTAAAAACCCCGATAACGTTTATTTTTTTTTTTTAAATATCTGTTTATTGGGTTTTCGGTATACTAGAGAAAATTGTACAAAGGGTACTTGTTTCCTAGCACGGCCACAAATCTTGGCCATCGGGGGTAATTTGAGTGGCCTGCGACGCGACCGACGCGATGCCCCCGATTTTTCCATTGAAATGCATTGAAAACAGTGAAAAATCGGGTCGGTCGTGTCGTGTGCACCTAAAAATGCTTAAATGGTCCAGACGCGATGCCCCCGATTTCCCCATAGGGAACAATGTTAAATGCCTCAATTTACCCGCGATGACCACGATTTCCCATAGGAAACCATGTTAAATGGATCAATTTACCCAAATCAGCATAGGAACAATAGTAAATGGGCCAAAAACACCCCTGAACATTGAAATGTCCCCCCAAAAGTAGTTGACGCCACCCCGCCATCAACGTGAACCCGAAGCGTGGCGAGCGCAGCGAGCCCGCGAGGGGCGGCGGTACGCGTCCTCCGACCTTTTCATGCCCTACTATCCACTAGGGCCTGGAGTGAGAATAGAATAGTGTGGCGAGCGCAGCGAGCCACCGAGCCCGAAGCGTGGCGAGCGCAGCGAGCCCCGCGAGGGGACGCGGATACCTTCATGGACACCTGGGAGGCCATGGACACCTGGGAGGCCCGGGAGGGGACGCGTATAACTGTGAAGGTATCCGCGTCCGCTCGCCACGCTTCGGGCTCGGTGGCTCGCTGCGCTCGCCACACTATTCTATTCTCACTCCACGCCCTAGTGGATAGTAGGGCATGAAAAGGTCGGAGGACGCGTACCGCCACCCCTCGCGGGCTCGCTGCGCTCGCCACGCTTCGGGTTCACGTTGATGGTGGGGTGGCGTCAACTACTTTTGGGGGGACATTTTAATGTTATGGGGTGTTTTTGGCCCATTTACTATTGTTCCTATGATAATTTGGCTAAATTGAGCCATTTCACATTGTTTCCTATGGGAAATCGTGGTCATCGCGGGTAAATTGAGGCATTTAACATTGTTCTCTATGGGGAAATCGCGGGCATCGCGTCTGGCCCATCGCACCCGATTTTTTAGCGGCCGCGATGCCCGCGATGGCCCCGATTTTACCCCCGATGACCGCGATTATGATCGTTGTGGCCGTGCTAGGAAACAAGTAACGTACAAAGTGAGACATATGCATATAAAAGACTGTGTACATGCAAATGACATCAGTTCAAAGAGTCATAAACAATAAACAACAGTAAACAATAGCCATTTAAGTGACTGCACCAGACCACTGGTTGAAAATAGGCAATATAAAGTGTGTGACTTAGCATGTAACATATAGGCTAGGACAGGGGTTCCCAATCTTTTTCGAATCACGGCACCCTAGAGTATAAGAATTTGTCCACGGCACCCCTAGGCCCCAAAAAATATATATAAAATTAAGTAGATTGTGTTTATATGTGCTTCTTAGGGTCAGTTATGTGGTAAAGGGCAGAATGTGCTTCTGTTTGTACACATGTTTTATGACTGGCAGCCACCAGCACTGGTTTTGTCCATAAATAATTGATCATAAATAATTTGAATTGGTTCTGGACCACAAACCTGTGGCACCCCTGCAAGTGTTCCGAGGCACCCCAGGGAGCCACGGCACACAGTTTGGGAACCACTGGGCTAGGACATCTGAGACTTTTCATGTCTAGTCCAAAGATGGAACGATAACCTGGTCGAGGTGTATGGAGGTATGTGAGACGATGAATCGTCTGGGGTAGGCCTAGGGGTGATGAGCCTTGGAACCCCGTTCCATCTAGAACCCAATTCTAAGACTGTGTCGGCATGTCACAAATATCGAAATAGAATCTATGTATACATCTCTTACATTCTAAGCATAACAAACTTATTCTATAGGAAGGGGACAAAGACAAATACAGACAGGGGTGAGACACGTGGGGTATGGGAGGGAGGGAAGGGTACTCTGTATTTTTATAACAAGACACATTTCTAAAGCATGAGGTTTTTTTCCCCTGATTTTTTTACACCAAAATTAAAAAAAACACCCTTTTAGTTTAAAAGTTCACATTCCTGCTCTCCATCAAAAGATGGAGAATTTCTACACGGAGAGAGACGGCGAGAATCACTTAGAAAGACGGAGAATATTTCACATTGAATAGGGTGGCTCGCCTTTGGAGAAAAAAAACCTCTCTCCACCGCGTGAAAAGCACAAACTCTCCAGAAATCACAGCGAATTTTTCTCATTGAATATTGCCCTCAGTCTTGAGACGATAGTTTGACAGGAAGTTTTTGCATGATATAAAATATTTTCGGGAATACTATGCTTTGGATAACTGCTATACGACCCATCAATGATAGGGGTAATGATCTCCAGCCTTCAAGTAGAGTTGTGACCTTTGAGTAGGTAGGGGAGTAATTTAGTGAGTATAGGTGACAAAGTTGAGCAGGAATTTGAATACCTAGTTATTTAATGGATGAGGAGGCAAGACGGAAGGGAGATGAGGATAGATAAGATGGGGGGTTAGTGCCGGGGGCGGGGGGGTTAGGGATAGGAGTTTGGATTTTGTTATATTGATTCGATAACCAGCTGTGGCCCGAAAGAAAGCAATAATATCTAATATAACAGGGATGGATTGAGAGGGGTATGAGATGAACAGAAGCATGTCATCAGCAAACATTGAAAGTTTTAGAGTTATGGGGCCTACTTCTATACCAGTAAAAACGGTGGTGGATCTTAGGGCCAAGGCAAGAGGTTCTAGTGCAAGGGCAAAAAGTAGGGGTAATAAGGGGCAGCCCTGTCTTGTGCCTTTCTTTATTTCAAATGGGTCCGAAATCAAGCCATTACAGGAAATCTGGGTGAAAGAGTGGAGGTAGAGGCATTTGACAAGGGAGATGAATTGGGGAGGGAAGCCGAATTTGGAGAGTGTGGAGAATAGATGATCCCATTCAATGAGGTCAAAGGCCTTCTCTGCATCCAGTGACAGGAGCACTGGAGGCAGAGATGGCAGTCAGGACTTTTCTGATGTTTGTTTTTGAGTGGCGACCTGTAATGAATCCCGACTGGTCGGGGTGTATAAGCGATGGCATGATAGTTTTTAACCGGTCTGCTAGGATTTTAGTCAGGAATTTATAATCGAGGTTAAGTAGGCATATTGGGCGATATGACCCTGGTTGAGATAAATCCCTGCCCGGTTTGGGCAGAACTTTGAGTGTTGCGGTGTTGAAGTGTGGGGGAATATTGGTAGAGAAAAGAACAGAGTTTAGAGCTTTAACCAGGGAAGGGCCTAATCGGGGCAATACAATTTTAAAGAAATCGGCACTTAGGCCGTCTGGGCCGGGGGCTTTATCAGATTTGGAATGCCTAATGGTTTTTTCTAATTCTTCTAGGGTTATGGGAGCTGTAAGGGCAATAGCGTTCTCGGGAGATAGTTTAGGGCATATAATAGTAGCCCAGAAGTTGTCTTCAATATGAAGGCTAGATATCGGGGTAGGATTTGGGTAGAGGGGGATCGGAGTACAATGCTCCATAGAACTGTTTTAGTACATCAGCAATTTCTGGATCAGATTTGGTAATGGAGCCAGATGCTGTGTGGAGCGGGTGTACAACTGTTGGTGGGTGAGAACCCTTTAAGATATTAGAAAGTAGGTTCCCAGTTTTGTTACCAAATCTGTGGAAACGGTAATTCACCGAAAACAAATGTCTGTCGCCTAAAGAGGCCATATACTCTTCAAATTGTGTCTTTGGGCAGTATTCAATGAGAAAAATTTGCCGTGTTTTATGGCGAGTTTGTGCTTTTCTCGCATTGGACGAAGACTTTTGCTCTCAAAAAGCGAGCAACCCTATTCAATGTGCACTTTTCGCCGTCTTTCTGAGTGATTTTCGCCGTGTCTCTCTGTGTAGAAATTCTCCATCTTTTCATGGAGAAGTGGAATGTGAACTTTTTAAATAAAAGGTTTTTTGTTTTAATTTTGGTGTAAAAAAATCAGGAATTTTATTCTGTGAAGGGGCATGCTGTTTTTATTCATGAATCATGAATATATATTTTAATTAAAAAAAAAAATATTTTTTTAAACAGAGCAGCCAGCAGGGGGCCGGGAGCCGAGCCGCTCATTACATATTCATATATTCACTGCACCCGATCATTACATATGCATGATCGGGAGCAGTGACTATACCTGGTCCCCTGCTGGCTCTGGGGGGGGGGGGGGGGAGCAGCTTGTGCTGTCTGGAGCCCTCCTCCCCTCCACAAAAGTCCTGGGGCACGCAGGGAGACTTCAATCTCCCAGCCTGCCACCGTCCCACGGCTCCCTGCCGTGGACGCTCGTCCGCTGCAGGGGTTAAGATTAGCCGCAAGGGGCAACTCGCCCCTCCGACATTGAATACAGGGAGACCGAGTGGCAGCCAGCCCTCCGGAACACAGCGAGTGTGCAGCGAATCCTAAACAGGATTTGCTGCACACGGCGATATTTTATATTGAATACTGCCCTTAGCCTGGATATATGGGGTTTTTGTGGCTGGGCTAGGGGCAGACTTATATTGTTGGAAGGTGGTAGTCAGGGTGGTCTGAAGTGATAAATATTGTGATGTGAATTTACGTTTGGAGTGGGCAACATAGGACACAATTACTCCCCTGAGGACTGTTTTGGCTGTCATCCAGTATAGCATTGGGTCTGATTCCAGATGTGCCTTATTATGGATAGCAAAATCATCCCATGCGGACTCCAAACGCAAACGGAAATCAGGTGATTTGGCCAAGTAGGAGGGGAACCTCCATGAATTGCGTATCTGGGTAGGGTTGCCTAAAGATAGAGAAGTTGTGATTAAAGCGTGGTCGGAGATAGTTATGGGTTAAATTGTAGAATCTGTGACAGAGGGGAAAAAGAGTGCAAGATAATAGGATGTAGTCTATTCTTGATAGAGTAGAATGGGCTGCAGAAAGACATGTGTAGTCTTTTTCTATGGGGTGCTGTGCCCGCCACATGTCTATTAGTTGTTCTGAGAATAGGGGGACACCTAATCTAGGTAGGGAGGTGGCAGAAGATGTAGTGTTCGACCTATCTAGGTGTGCAGATGAAATTAGATTAAAATCACCCCCAATGAGTAATGGAATGTTGGAAAGTGGTGAGAATAGAGCTATAAGGGATTGGAAGAATAAGTAATTATTTGGGGCGTAAATGTTACCTATGAGGATGGGGGATCCTTTAAGTTTTATATGAGCTGCCACATATCTGCCTTCGGGGTCTGTAAACGTATCTAGAATTTCGTGGGGGATAGAGTGTTTTATTAGAATAACCACGCCTCGGGCTCTGGAGGTAAAAGGGCTTGAGGCCAGTACTGACCAGCCTAGCATCGCCAGTTTGGTGACTTCAGTGGGGATAAGGTGAGTTTCTTGAAGGAGCGCTATGCCAAGGTTGTGTTTATTAAGATATAATAGTACCTTTCGTCTCTTAGCCGGAGAGTTGAAACCTCTTACATTCCAGGAACCAATCTTCACGTCAGGCATTTACAGTGATTGAAGGGGGCGAAGATTCCCATATCTAGAGATGCATAATAAATACAGAGGGGAAAAAGAGCGGGAATGAGGGAGAGGGGAGACATACATACACACAAGACAAATACATAGAACAATAAAGGACATAGCATATCCTAACCAAAGGCATTTTTTAAAAGTTGTTAAACCTAACCTAACGTGGGCAGTAAATGCCAACTTCCTGGGGGTAAAGGAATCGAATTTAAATCTATCTAGGTTCAACCTGCGGAACATGGGTGAGGAGAGCTCCGCCACCCTTCGCAAACTTGACGATATTAATATAGGGGGGGGGGGGGGGGGAGTGGAGTTCTCTTAGCATCCGTAGCCCTAAAGTCACAGGTGTCAATAAAACAATCTTCATGTTGGCAGGCCTTCAGGGAGCTGCTGTTGTGATGTCATCAAGCGGTATGACATGCTATATATTTGAGAGGGGAGGGGGGGGGTATGGGGGTAAGGACAGACGGGGAGTCACTATTTAGATCAGGTCAGCATACCGGGCCGGTGCCGGCGCAGGCAGACAAAAGGACTGTAACCAATCATAGACTTGCCGATTGGGGCAGTGAGGCATTTCTGCAGAGATAAGTGAGTTGAGACGAGTAGCAGTTCTGGAGCCAGGTGTGTGGTGGGACTAATGATAAAGGATGAAGTATCCATTGGTAGACCGAGATGAAGGCAACAAGTCCTGTAAACAGCAAAGGTAGTAGGTGGATCAAATTCAGGGATTGGGTTGGTGTCGGTGATGTCTTCTGGAGGTATGCGTGCTATTTTGTGTAGATATGCTTCGGCGTCTCTTGGCAAGAGAAAATCTCTGTGGGAGGAACCATCATAAATACGAAGACGGGCTGGGTAGAGCAAGCCAAATTTGCGGCCCTCTAAGACCAGTTTTGAGCAAATGTGGGAGAATGCTTTCCGGGCCCTGGTCAACTCCACGGAATAATCCTGGAAAATGAACAACTTTGTGCCCTCCCAGTTGAGATCCTTGACCCGTCTGGAGGCTGACCAAAACGCCATTTTATGTAGATACTGTAGTTCAGACACCTGAACAGGGTGACCCGCGGTCTGGGTTTATTTGGGGTGGGTGTAGGACCAACCCGGTGTGCCTGTTCGATTACGAGGTCTTGGCATTCCTGGGTTATGCCTAATAGTTCGGGGAGGGTATTGCGTACAAAGTGCGCCAGTGCTGGGCCTTTTATAGATCAGGTAGTCCCACAAGTCTAATATTTTTCCTTATTGAGCGATTTTCTATATCGTCCATTTTATTCCATATTTGGAAATTGTCAGATGTGAGAACCTTGGTGCTCTGTTTAAGATCAGAAACATCGTGCAGCACTGCCCCGAGTTGATTCTCCACTGTGGAGACTCTGTGAGTGAGGGACTTAATCTGGGCCGTTATGTCTGACACTGTCTGTGTCAGGATTGGAGCCATTGTGGAGCGAATGGCATCCACTACTTCCCCATAAGTGACAGGGGCATCTGGGGGTCGGCATACCTGGTGCGCTGCGTCTGGGTGTTCTGCGGCAGCTTTCTTATGTGCAGGTGAGTCCACGCCATTACCCCGATCCGGCGCCATATTGTCAGCTGAGCGGCGCTTCTCTTGTCGGGGAGCCAGCGGTCCCGGCGGAGGTGACAAGCTTGTCCATCGGGGGTTGAGGGAGGTGCAGGGTCGGAGTTGGGGGAGATCGAAGCTGGGTAGAGCCTTTAAAAGGTTCCGTTTGCTGGAGGGTTGACGGAGCTCCGGGCTGCGTGTGTTAGCCCATGTAACCCGGAACCGGAAGTCCGATAACAGGGTTTTTACCGCATTTCTTTGTTATTCTCTAGGATTCAAAAGTGATAAAATGGAGAGTGATAAACAGCCAGCCAATCAGCTCCTACTTGACATTTTTCAAACACAGTATGTGACATGGCAGGTAGGAGCTGATTGGCTGGCTGTTTATCACTCTCCGTTTTATCACTTTTGAATCCTAGAGAATCCGGCCCTTAAGCTGCCCATACACAGGTCTGATTTGGCCTGTTTTCACACGATTCTGGTGGATTGGGCCGATATATGGGATAAAAACTGCAGAAATTGGAGGTGTGTGACATCAGATCGGATCTAAAGCGCATCCCCATATGCATCAGATCAGTCGCTGGAGATCTTATGTGCTACACATAGGATACATTTGTAATGGACCATCAGCGGCACCTGGTGGGGGCTTTTAGCATCCAATTTCCATTGAACTCTAAGGATGTACTATTGCATGCCAAGTAACATGGAACCCTCCCGGGGCGCTGCTAGGGGGTTCTGGTTACATCAGGTCTGACTTGTGCATCAGACAAGTCGGATCTCTGTATGGGCACAGGGCCTGATTAAGGGTTCCAGCCACCAGAGGCAGACACAGACGTGACCCCCCACCTTCCCCACCACCATTTATTTGCTCATATGCAGCTAAAGAATGTGGACAGGACTTAGGTTGACACATGAAATCTGTCGACAGGGTCGGAAAGTCAACACAAGTAGTTTCCTTTTTCCAGAGTAAAGGTGGCCATAGTAGTGTCTGCCATCATTAAATACTAACTAAAATGATCATTAGCACTGTATCAGTGTACCGCATCCCAGTCAAAAGGTCAACATGGTCAAAAGGTCGACACCAGCAAAAAGGTTTTCATTGTTTTGGTGTCTATGTTGACATAGGTCGACATGGGCACTGCATCAGTCTACCGCATCCCCTTGTGTGAGCCAGGCTGCGCTAATTACACTATTATACCCTCCCTCTATGCCCACTGGTGTGGTAATGTATGAACAAGTCATAAAGAAAAATCATGAAAAACTCAGGGTCGACCTTTTTCATGTCGACCTTCAGCTTGTGTTGTCCTTTTGACTGTCGACCTAATGACGACATGCTGTAAGATATATACCTGGAACTAGACAAAGCTGAGCGCTGCATAGCCGCCTGTCCTGCCCACACGCCCGCACTGTACGGTACCATACCTCCCAAGTGTCACGATTTCAGCAGGACAGTCCCGATTTTCGGGTCCTGTCCCACCCGCGGCCGGCATTGTCCCGCTGCGGGGGGTGGCAGTTGGGAGCCCCCCCAAGCTGGTCTATTTGTGGCCGAAAATGGGGTCGCGGCTAATTTGTATAATTGCGCCCTCATTTGCATAGGCCCCGCCCCCTTTCCGGGCCCGCGAGTGTCCCTATTCCAGCAGCCAAGAAGTTGGGAGGTATGTGGTACCTATGTGAGAGCATCCTGTGATCATATTACATACACCTCTGCATCACTCATACTTGGGTACTGTAAGTGTTGGTGCATTCCCGATGTGAGAACACACAGGATCTGCTGCATCAGCTCAGAGGCACATACATCACACATGTGCAACACGCCCATGACTTCCATTTATAAGCATTATTACATTTACCAACAAGGCAAACAGCACTAAGGGCCTTATTCTGATCGGTGCGGCCCGATCAGAATATGCGGCCACGACCGTGCAGGCGAATCCACGCCTTCCATACGGATCGCCACCTCCGTCCGTACGCGGATATGTGGCGATCCGCATGAAATTGGACGGGGATACGCCTCCTCCGTCTTGGGAGCAGCCCCTGCATTCGATGGTCGCCGAACATCGAATGCAGGGCCGCACGCTCCACCAGGTCCCGCCACACAAGACCACACGGACACTTGTCCGTGTGAAATCATGTATGGGGGCGGGCAGCTGACATCCGGCGATGTCAGATGCCCGCCCCCTACACACGCGTCACGGCCTCATTACCATGCATACGCCCCGCGTTTGCATGGGAACGCCCATGAAACGCGGGGCGTATGCATAGGGTAATGAGGCTAAGTAGCCCCTCACGCCCCTCTACGCCCCCTGTGCGGTGTGTCAAGAATACGTGCGGCGAAATCGCCTGCACATGCGCAGAGTGACCTCTGCACATGCGCAGACGATCACCATCGGCGGGACGACCGCATGCGGAGAAATCCGCACCGATCAGAATAAGGCCCTAAATGACACTATGGTGCGAGTA
Source organism: Crinia signifera (assembly GCF_055691185.1). Classification (NCBI taxonomy): domain Eukaryota; kingdom Metazoa; phylum Chordata; class Amphibia; order Anura; family Myobatrachidae; genus Crinia; species Crinia signifera. The sequence continues at coordinate 144,662,379 of NC_139224.1, forward strand.
ACTGAGCGTGTTGTACATAAATTCATGGAAATCTCTTATATATTTGGCTACATCTGTCACTCAAAGTGTGTCTGGAGCTGTAACGCTGGGTTGTGGACTTCCATCTTAATTTATGATTGTCATCACCTGTTTTAAACAGGGTAATTGATAAGAAAGGTATTTAAGCACAGGTGATGGTAATCCATAAATTAAGAAGAATGTCCAGAAACAGAGCAATGTGTCCCTCCTGGAGAGGGTCATGTTGGGAGGTATGCACCTCCCTCCCCCCCCCCCCCATTCACGGCATCCCCACGATTAAATGGCACATGTAAAACACTGACATGGCTATGGTCGACAATGAAAAAGGTTGACAAGATTTATTTTTCACTTTTTCAATGTTTTCATATTCATTCTCATGTGTCGACATGGACACCAATGAAGTGCCACACTTATGTCAACTTTTACATGTGTTGACCTTTCTGTGTTGATTTTTTCTTGTGGCAATTCGCGGCACCTTCCGCGATTTGCAGCACACCCCCCGCAATTCGCGGCACCCCCGGTGACTCCCGCGATTCGCGGCCCCACCCCGTGACACCCCCCCTCCTGCGATTCGCGGCACCCCGCGACCCCCCCTCCCATGATTCGCGCCAACCCCCCGGGCCCCCCCTCCCGCGGTTCACGGTGCCCCCCACGACCCCCCCTACCGCGATTCCCCACCGCTGACCCCCCCTCCTGTCATTGCGGCAACCCCCCGCGACCCACCCTCCCGCGATTCACTGCAACCCCCCGCGCCACCCCCTCCCACAATTCGCTGCACCCACACCCACACCCCCCGCAATTCACGGCATCCACCCACGACCCCTCCTCCCGTGATTCACAGACACCCCTCACCTCCTCCCTCCTCCCCACCCCCGCGCGCGATTCACGGCAACCCCAGGATTAAATGGCACATGCAAAACCCTGGCACGGCTATGGTCGACAATGAAAAAGGTTGACATGAGTTTTTGAAGATTTATTTTTCTTTTTTTTAATGTTTTCATATTCATTCTCATGTGTCGACATGGACACCGATGAAGTGCCACACTTATGTCAACATTTACATGTGTTGAACTTTCTGTGTTGATTTTTTCTTGTGGAGATTCGCGGCACCCCCCGCGACCCCCCTCCCGCGATTTGCAGCACACCCCCCGCAATTCGCGGCACCCCCGTTGACTCCCGCGATTCGCGGCCCCACCCCATGACACCCCCCCTCCTGTGATTGCAGCGCCCCGCGACCCCCCCTCCCACGATTCGCGCCAACCCCCCGGGCCCCCCCTCCCGCTGTTCACCATTCCCCCAACAACCCCCCTAACGTGATTCCCCACCCCTGACCCCCCCTCCTGTCATTGCGGCAACCCCCCGCCCCCGCGCCCCACCCTCTCGCGATTCACTGCAACCCCCCGCGCCCCCCCCTCCCACAATTCGCGGAAACCACACCCCCCCCCTGCGACCCCCCCCCTCCCGCAATTCACGGCATCCACCCACGGCAGCACCTCTAAGCCCCTCTTTAGTCCCCCGTATACTCACAAACCCCTATCACTACCCAACTTCCTGCTCGCCTGAACCGTAACTTCCACCACTGGGGAGTCGCTGACGCTGTTTTGCCCACATGCCCCTATCATGCCTCATAGCCCAGCCTCCTGCTCTCATGGACACTAACTCCCACCCAGTAGGAGGAGACACTGACTAAGGGCCACCATCCTGTACTCCTGTGCTGCCACGCTGGACCCTCACCCACTGGCAGAAGCTGCACAGTATCTCCCACCCTCCTCTTTAGTCCCCCTTATGCCCACACACCCCTATCACTACCCAGCCTCCTGTTTTCCTGTGTCGTGACCTCCGCCAGTGGGGAGCCGCTGACTCAGAAACACCCTACTATACTATTGCACACACACACACACCTAAACAACACGCACACACAGCCCCCCCCCCCACACCCAGAAATGTCACTGTACCATCCACACTATCAATGTACATCTTACTCTGTAACCGCTTTTTAATTAAACAAAACAATACACACCCCTTCCACATCATATGCTCTCTATTTAACACATTTCACCTATAACTCAAGTTGCAATACAGGCATCTGTCATACAATTCTAACCATCTTTCTCATATACAAACGTTCACAAATCAAGGGGGCGCAGCCCCTTACGACGGTGTGAAGAGCGCCCGTAGGGCGCGATGAATCACCTTGTGTATTTATAAATGCTAGTAATAGAAATAGAGGCCTCAGCACTTGCCTCCTATAGTACTATTGAATGGTTGATATATCGATGCACCATCGGCTGATGTGTACGAGCGATATATATCTGTGAGCTGCGTCGTCCACAGATATATCGCATTGCTATGCACCACAGCCGATGCTTGATATATCAAGGAGCGCCACCGTGAATGACAGCTTAGTGGGTGCGGGCATGTAAATCCCCGCCCATTTGTGATGTTAGTCCCGACGGATCAGGTAGCGGGCATGGAGAACACAATGCCCAATCCGTCTGTAGATATATCTATTAGTGTGTACCCAGCTGTAGATGCTTCTGTGCTCAGCTGTCAGTGCATCTGTGTGTTCTGTATGTATCATTTTAGTGACTATATGGTATTATTATACACTGCGTGTGCATGTGATAGATAGTAGATTGTGGGCCAGATGCAACAGCCAGTCAATCAGCTCCTAAATTCAATGTCACAGACAAAAAATGTCAGGCAACAGCTGATTGGTTGGTTGTTTATCACTCTCCATTTTATTACTTTTGAAGCTTAGTGCATCTGGCCCACAATCTACTACCTATTCCAGGTCACCCAGCAGGTGCTCTGTGTATCAGCAACGGTCACATTTCAAAAATCCACAGGTGACCTGGAATATGAAAGCTGATGGGGGACTGGGGGCTGAGGTTGGGAATCACTGCTCTAAAATGAGCTATATATAGAAGTAACTGGTAATAAATAAAATAGGAATATAAATGAATGTTTCTAAGAATTTTTTTTATAACAGAGGTGAAAAACATAACCAAATATGTACCTCAATATATATAACTTGTAATCTAATCAGTCTGCTTATAAAAATGTCCCCCCACCATAATTTAGGAAATCACTATTAAATCCAATGCTAATATCACACATTCCCCCCAATTGATATAACATATACAACTTGTACTGTATGTAGTGCACAGATATAACTGGGTAATGCCACAGCACAGCACTTGCTGCTTTGAATGTTGTCATGGCAACCAAGCTGTTTACTTTCCACCCTCTGCTGCAAAAGTGGCAGTTGGTAGTCAGATGACAGTTGGTAGCTATAGATGTGGAGGAGAGCTACAGGCAAGATCGCTACGTGCATGAGGACGGCTTTGCAGAGAGAAAAGATGAAGAAGACGGCAATGAAGACTTCGATGTGGAGCATGGCCATGCGGAGGATGACCAGGTGGAGTTTGGCCATGCGGTGGAAGGCCAAGTGGAGTTTTGGCATGCAGAAAAGGACGGCGACGAGGAGGAAGGTGGCCACAAGGAGAAAGAAGATCTGCAGGAGGACATCACCCTGCTCGGAGACCACCGCGGTAAGAAAGAAGAGAGAAGACCCACGAGCACATGCAGACCGAAGAAGTAAGTGATACATACACACACACGGTGGTTATACAGGCACTGAATGTAGTTTGGTAGCTGTAGTATAGGAGGTACCGTGTTTCCCCGATAATAAGACCTACCCCGAAAATAAGCCCTACCCTTGATTTTGGACACTGGTCCTAAATAAGCCCTACCCCGAAAATAAGCCCTAGTAAAATTTCATTATCTGGCGTTCAGACAATAGATTCTACACCTGCTAAACCCCCCCTTATCCCCCACTCACCACCCCTAACCCCCCTCACCTCCGTTGTGTAGGTAAAAGCACAGGCTTCTTCTGAAGAACGCTTCTATTCCCATGGATGCATTGCGGTGCTGTACGTCACCGCGCACATAACGCGGTTGCAGAACGGAGCTGTGTCACAGCAAAGAAGAGCTGGACATTATTGAGACTTAAAGGAGTACTGGGATATGTTTACCTTTATCAGGGAGGACTGGGGACATGTTTATTACTGTAAGGAGGACTGGGGGCATGTTTACCAGTATAATGGAGGACTGGGGGCATGTTTGCCGATATAATGGCGGACTGGGGGCATGTTTATTAAGGAGTACTGGGGTATGTTTACCTGTATCAAGAAGGACTGGGGGCATGTTTATTAAGGAGGACTGGGGGCATGTTTCTTGACATTTGCTGTCAATGTTCATTAAAATAAGCCCTACCCCTAAAATAAGCCCTATGGTGTTTTTTGTTCAAGAAAAAAAAATAAGACAGTGGGCGAAATGTAATAGGGTGCGATTTTTAGACATGTGCGATTTTTGGTCAAAAACGGGCGAAATCGCACATTTTCCGAAAATCGCACATTTAATAGGTTGAAAATCGCGGTAAAAAATCGCACTTTTTACCGCGAAATCACACTTTTGGAAGTGGCGATTTTTAGTCACATTTCAAATCGCATCCAGATGTTTTCCCATTATAAAGTATACAACTCGCAAATGTAATAGGGTGCGATTTTTGGTAAACGTTACCAAAAATCGCCAAAAAAATAGACCAGGTTCTGACAGGCGAATTTGACAGAACCATGCACAGATCATTGAGATCTGTGCATGGTCCTGTTAATAAAAATGTGTAAAAGTGTTTTTATAAAAAAAAAACGGCGTGGGGTCCCCCCTCCTAAGCATAACCAGCCCCGGGCTCATTGAGCCGGACCTGGTTCCAAAAATACGGGGGGACAAAAAGCATAGGGGTCCCCCGTATTTCTGAAACCAGCCCCGGACTCTTGGACCGGTCCTGGTTCCAAAAATACGGGGGGACAAAAAATCTGGGGTCCCCCGTATTTTGAAACCAGCACCGGGCTCCAACAGCCCGCGGTGTCATGCCACAGCCGGGGGACACTTTTTATACAAGGTCCCCCGGCCAAAACATGAGCACCGTGGCTGGTCAGCCTTGGACGGGGTACCTGGAGGAGTGGGGACCCCCCCCCCCAATAAAGGGGTCCCCCCCCCCAGGCTTCACCCGTCCAGGGCTGAAGCCCGGGGCTGTCACCGGCGTCCGTGGCCAGTGGACGCCGGCCTGATAGGGTTAAATCGATCATACGTTACATTGCTTTATACCGGAGAACTACAAGTGCCAGCAGACCTCCCCCATATGCTGGGACTTGGAGAACCACAAGTCCCAGCATGCGGGGCATTAATGGGCCCGCTGGGACTTGTAGTCCACCTGTAAAAAGAATGTTTATAAAAAACACACACACAGAGAAGTAAAAGTTTATTACACACACACACACCTCACTTTTACACCAGCGTTACTTACCATTCCTGGATCCAGCGCTGGTCTGGCTGCTTCACAGCCGGCTCCCCCTGCACTGACAGGCAGCGGGGAGAACCGGCTTTCTCCGTTGCCTCTAACAGCTTCTGTAGCGCTGTTCCAGCGCTACAGAGGCTGAGAGTGCGATTGGCCGATACGTCTCCATGGAGACACATAGCTCAGTCCTGATTGGCTGAGCTATGCGTCTCCATGGACGTTATGTCTGACACTGTCTGTGTCAGGATTGGAGCGAATGGCATCCACTACTTCCCCATAAGTGACAGGGGCATCTGGGGGTCGGCATACCTGGTGCGCTGCGTCTGAGTGTTCTGCGGCAGCTTTCTTATGTGCAGGTGAGTCCACCCCATTACCCCGATCCGGCGCCATATTGTCAGCTGAGCGGCGCTTCTCTTGTGGGGAGCCAGCGGTCCCGGCGGAGGTGACAAGCTTGTCCATCGGGGGTTGAGGGAGGTGCAGGGTCGGAGTTGGGGGAGATCGAAGCTGGGTAGAGCCTTTAAAAGGTTCCGTTTGCTGGAGGGTTGACGGAGCTCTGGGCTGCGTGTGTTAGCCCATGTAACCCGGAACCGGAAGTCCGATAACAGGGTTTTTACCGCATTTCTTTGTTATTCTCTAGGATTCAAAAGTGATAAAATGGAGTGTGATAAACAGCCAGCCAATCAGCTCCTGCCTGACATTTTTCAAACACAGTATGTGACATGGCAGGTAGGAGCTGATTGGCTGGCTGTTTATCACTCTCCGTTTTATCACTTTTGAAGCTTAGAGAATCCGGCCCTTAAGCTGCCCATACACAGGTCTGATTTGGCCTGTTTTCACACGATTCTGATGGATTGGGCCGATATATGGGATAAAAACTGCAGAAATTGGAGGTGTGTGACATCAGATCGGATCTAAAGCGCATCCCCATATGCATCAGATCAGTCGCTGGAGATCTTATGTGCTACACATAGGATACATTTGTAATGGACCATCAGCGGCACCTGGTGGGGGCTTTTCCATTGAACTCTAAGGATGTACTATTGCATGCCAAGTAACATGGAACCCTCCCGGGGCGCTGCTAGGGGGTTCTGGTTACATCAGGTCTGACTGGTGCATCAGACAAGTCGGACCTCTGTATGGGCACAGGGCCTGATTAAGGGTTCCAGCCACCAGAGGCAGACACAGACGTGACCCCCCACCTTCCCCACCACCATTTATTTGCTCATATGCAGCTAAAGAATACGGTCGCCAGGTGGACAGGACTTAGGTTGACACATGAAATCTGTCGACAGGGTCAGGAAGTCAACACAAGTATAGTTTCCTTTTTCCGGAGTAAAGTCGGCCATAGTAGTGTCTGCCATCATGAAATACTAACTAAGATGATCATTAGCCCTGTATCAGTGTACCGCATCCCAGTCAAAGGGTCAACATGGTCAAAAGGTCGACACCAGCAAAAAGGTTTTCATTGTTTTGGTCTTTATGTTGACATAGGTCGACATGGGCACTGCATCAGTCTACCACATCCCCTTGTGTGAGCCAGGCTGCGCTAATTACACTATTATACCCTCCCTCTATGCCCACTGGTGTGGTAATGTATGAACAAGTCATAAAGAAAAATCATGAAAAACTCAGGGTCGACCTTTTTCATGTCGACCTTCAGCTTGTGTTGTCCTTTTGACTGTCGACCTAATGACGACATGCTGTAAGATATATACCTGGAACTAGACAAAGCTGAGCGCTGCATAGCCGCCTGTCCTGCCCACACGCCCGCACTGTACGGTACCTATGTGACAGCATCCTGTGATCATACTACATACACCTCTGCATCACTCAAACTTGGGTACTGTAAGTGTTGGTGCATTCCCGATGTGAGAACACACAGGATCTGCTGCATCAGCTCAGAGGCACATACATCACACATGTGCAACACGCCCATGACTTCCATTTATAAGCATTATTACATTTACCAACAAGGCCAAAAGCACTAAATGACCCTATGGTGCGAGTAACTGAGCGTGTTGTACATAAATTCATGGAAATGTATTTATAATTGGTAGTAGTAGAAATAGAGGCCTCAGCACTTGCCTCCTATAGTACTATTGAATGGTTGATATATCGATGCACCATCGGCTGATGTGTACGAGCGATATATATCTGTGAACTGCGTCGTTCTCAGATATGTCGCATCATTATGCACCACAGCCGATGCTTGATATATCAAGGAGCGCCACCGTGATTGACAGCTTAGTGGGTGCGCGCATGTAAATCCCCGCCCATTTGTGATGTTAGTCCCGACGGATCAGGTAGCGGGCATGGAGAACACAATGCCCAATCCGTCTGTAGATATATCTATAAGTGTGTACCCAGCTTTAGATGCTTCTGTGCTCAGCTGTCAGTGCATCTGTGTGTTCTGTATGTATCATTTTAGTGACTTTTTGGTATTATTATACACTGCGTGTGCATGTGATAGATAGTAGATTGTGGGCCAGATGCAACAGCCAGTCAATCAGCTCCTAAATTCAATGTCACAGACAAAAAATGTCAGGCAACAGCTGATTGGTTGGTTGTTTATCACTCTCCATTTTATTACTTTTGAAGCTTAGTGCATCTGGCCCACAAGCTACTACCTATTCCAGGTCACCCAGCAGGTGCTCTGTGTATCAGCAACGGTCACATTTCAAAAATCCACAGGTGACCTGGAATATGAAAGCTGATGGGGGACTGGGGGCTGAGGTTGGGAATCACTGCTCTAAAATGAGCTATATATAGAAGTAACTGGTAATAAATAAAATAGGAATATAAATGAATGTTTCTAAGAATTTTTTTTATAATAGAAGTGACAAACATAACCAAATATGTACCTCAATATATATAAATTGTAATCTAATCAGTCTGCTTATAAAAATGTCCCCCACCATAATTTAGGAAATCACTATTAAATCCAATTCTAATATCACACATTCCCCCCAACTGATATAACATATACAACTTGTACTGTATGTAGTGCACAGATATAACTGGGTAATGCCACAGCACAGCACTTGCTGCTTTGAATGTTGTCATGGCAACCAAGCTGTTTACTTTTCACCCTCTGCTGCAAAAGTGGCAGTTGGTAGTCAGATGACAGTTGGTAGCTATAGATGTGGAGGAGAGCTACAGGCAAGATCGCTACGTGGATGAGGACGGCTTTGCAGAGAGAAAACATGAAGAAGACGGCAATGAAGACTTCGATGTGGAGCATGGCCATGCGGAGGATGACCAGGTGGAGTTTGGCCATGCGGTGGAAGGCCAAGTGGAGTTTTGGCATGCAGAAAAGGACGGTGACGAGGAGGAAGGCGGCCACAAGGAGAAAGAAGATCTGCAGGAGGACATCACCCTGCTCGGAGACCAGCGCGGTAAGAAAGAAGAGAGAAGACCCACAAGCAGATGCAGACCGAAGAAGTAAGTGATACATACACACACACGGTGGTTATACAGGCACTGAATGTAGTTTGGTAGCTGTAGTATAGGAGCTAGGTGCTGAGGCCTCTGTGTCTACTACTTATATTAGAAAATACATCTCCATGAATTTATGTACAACATGCTCAGTTACTTGTATCCAAATCTAATTCAGTGATATCTACCTTGTTGTTAAATACAATAATGCTTATATATAGCAGTAAAGGTATACCACAATAATCCGGCACTGCACTGGAGATCACCTGCTTTGGCAGATTATCAGTGGCAGAGAATTTCTTGTTGTATCTGCGCACTGAGATTGATGTTATGACTAGCTGCGAACACTTATGGATCTGACTGGGATCCAATCTTTGTGAACTTATATCATTTTTGTGGGTTAGTGTCGCGCTCTGTCTTAATTATCAATCAATATGCAGTGATATTATATATAGTATATATGGGTGCATATGGCTGTATACAGTAGAAATTGGTAATAGACTCAGTATGTTCGCAATTGTAATTTACTTCAAACAAGGATTCAATTAAAATGTACACAATTGGCCACAAAAAAAGGTCAATTGGTCATAAGCATAAGTTGGATAGTCTGTATGCTCAGTCCTAACTGTGCGCATCAAAGGTTGGTGATTCCTCCCTAGGATTGCGTAAACTTTAGGAACAGTCTGATAAGTCTCTGGTGAGAGCACTTGGATAATAGTCTCTTAGGGTTATCTGAGTGCGGCGTCCCGCTGTCAGATAAGCTAGTGGATTCTTCGGGTACCCCTTTAACAGCCTGATGTCACTCCTAGGTTTTCGGAGGAGTGTGCGGTAGGTGAAGTTTAGGGTGACCGGTGTCACTTCTGCTTGGTGCCGTGTTGTTGCAGCGCGCACTCATCGGAGTGCCCCAGGCGAGGGGGGGGGTGTGTGCCCCGGTGCTCAGGGGGGGTGTACCTGCTGTGGGGTACCTGCTGCGCCATCCGGCAGGAGCAGGCAGGGGTGTCCGTGCCACGGGGGTACCTGCTGTGCTGTGTATTAAGCTGGCGGCGGCGGGGTCCCTGCAGTGATTAGCAAATAACTAGCGCTATTCGGCGGCTGGGCGGTGGCGCCGGAAGTGCTTCTGATTTTGAAAACACTAGCCGCACGCTGATTGGCTGAATCTCAGCCAATCAGCGTGCGGCAAGTGTTTTCAAACCCAGCAGCGCTTCCCGCGCCGCCACCCGGCCGTCGGATAGCACTAGTTATTGGCTAATCACTGCAGGGACCCTGCCGCCGCCAGCTTAATACACAGGGCCGCAGGTAGTGGTACCCCTGCGGCACGGACAACCCTGCCCGCTCCAGTCTCTGCACCTCCGCTCACCTCCATGCGGGGGCAAACTGCCGCCCTCCAGTAGCCGGCACCTTAAGCAAATGCCTAGAGCTGCCAAGTGGTGGAGCCGGCCATGCACAGCGTGACTCCCTCCTGCAGTCTGCCCCTCCCCCCCCCACAGTGTGATTCCCTCCTGCAGTCTGTCCCCACCCACAGCATGACTCCCTCCTGCAATCTGTCCCCCCCAGAGTGACTCCCTCCTGCAGTCTGTCCCCCCCTGCAGTGTGACTCCCCCCACAGTATGTCTCCCACCCCTCAGCATGACTCCCCCATGCACCAGTTTCACCCCTGTGACTCCCTCCTGCAGTCTGTTTCCCCCCGCAGTGTGACTCCCTCCTGCAGTCTGTTCCCCCTTGCAGCGTGACTTCCTCCCGCAGTCTGCCCCCCCCCCGCAGCATGACTCCCTCCTGCAGTCTGCCCCCCCCCCCCCCGCAGCATGACTCCCCCCTGCAGTGTGACTCCCTCTCTCTGCCAGCAGCAGCGCTTTTCTTGCTGACAGTAAAGGAGATATTTCTGCTGTTTTTGACCCATGTTTGTTTGTATTGATTTAACAGACTAGTTATCCCATCAGTTTTATAAATGATTTCTGTAAATCACGTTTAATATTAACTTTAGTGCCAGTTGTATAATAGTCATTATAGGCAGGGCCGGCGCCACCACTAGGCAGGTTTAGGCATTTGCCTAGGGCGCCGGCCACTGGAGGGCGGTAGTGACCTGCAGCAGAAGCAGAGGAGAGCCCCCCGGCAGAAGGAAGATGCTTCTCGGTGAGTGTGCAGCACGGCATCCACCCCCCCACCCCGAGCAACACAGCAAACCCCCCCCAGGCATCATCGCGTTCCCCATACCCCTACCCTGGAGCAGCATGGCGCACGGGCACCCCCCCCCCCCCCCCCCGGGGCGCTCTGGCCCTGATTATAGGTAGTGTCAGTGGGTAAGGCCCAGCGCTGATCACTGTGTCTGTGAGAGAAGCAGATAGAGGTGTAGATAAAGGTAGTCAGCACTTAATGAGAGCGGTACATAAGCTCCTCCCCTCCAGCCCCTTCCTCAGATTAAACATAAAAAGAGTGATGGGTCAGTTGCATAAACAGCTGCTGGCATCCGTCTCCTATACCCAACCAATAAGGGAGGGACGAAGTGTCCACCAGATGTGGTCTCCATCCAACCATACAATAATTCCTCTGACCATGTAACTTACTCAGCCAGTAATTATTTGTTGCACACTGCCCCCTATCTGAAGATAGCATTACCCAATGGGGACAAGATACAGTTGGTGGAGTTGGATATGTACTTCTCCCGTCAGAGCTGCACACGTGTGCATATGACAAAGTGCATCGCTCTGTCCTGTTTTCATAAAAGAAAATCTCTAAGCAAAATAGCTTATTAGCCTCTTGATGCTACTGGACTAACATTTTCCCCAGTAGGATAACTGAATGGAAATCTTCATGTCACTTAGCTGATTTTCTGGTCACTTTACCCTGTTTTTCTGCTGTAATACATTCTTCCAAACTGTCCTGATTTTCGCTGAACCATCCAGTTTTTGTGATAGTCTGCCATCCCACCCGGGGCCGGCAGCGTTCCGCAGTGGTGATGGTGCGGTAACAGGGAATCCCCCCTGCCTGCCGCTGCTCAGCAGGGAATAAATGCTGTGTGCCTGTGCACAGCATCTATTCAGGTAGGCAGAGCGGCTGGGAGCATGGCCAGTAGCTCACTAAGGCCCTTATTCTGATCGGTGCGGATATTCCCGAATTCTTACGGTGCGGTCCGCACGCCACGGTGTGCTGCCGCGTGCGGCCATCGTCCGTAGAAACGCCCACGTGTCCTCCGCATTCGGACGGACTCACTCTTTAAGAACAGGGCGTGTTTACGGACGACATACAAACCATGCGTGTGCGGGAGAATCACTCCGATTCTGCACGGTATTACAGAGTATTACAGAGTATGCACGGGAATACCGCATCCGAACGGGAGGCAAGCGGTGCTTCCGCACGTAAGCGGTGTATTTACGCCAAACAACCCACTATTATGTCTATTCTGCAATACATCACATGACCCACTTATTCAATTACCTATCCTCATACAAAAATGCTTATTTGGAATTGGAATCAATTAGATGCCAATATATCCTTACAAGCATGCCTAACACATGCATTGCACACATTAACCCTTACAGCAATTGAAGCAGCAATGGTTTCAATTAAAGCACTGACAAGCATCCTATTAGTGAGTAATGAGTAAAGGAGTCGATTCTATTGGGTTCAGGTGTTAATGCTTGTAGTCATTAGGCGGTCCGTTCGCCTACCGCAGGAACGAGTGGTGTCCGCTAAGCAATAGTAGCCTTTTGGACACCGCACATTTCTTCCCTTTTTGTTCGCGTGCATTCGGAGTGGTATCCGAATGCACGCCCCCCAACATAAGTGTACTCCCCCGTGTCCGCCCATGTTTCCGCCCCGTTTTGCCCACTTTGAAACTACGCCCATGTGTCATTCCGCATGACGCCCATAATACGCCCATATTTCCCGACTGATTGCGGTGAACAGTTTTGTACGGGATTTGCCCGAACAGGTTCGGAGTCAAGGCGTGGCACATGCGCGTTGCGTTCTCCACGCATGCGCAGACGCCGTAAAGACGCGATCCGAAAGTATGCGGAAAAGTACGCGTCAATCAGAATAAGGGCCCAAGTGCTGGACATGCCCCCAGAGCTGCATAGATGGGGCGTGCCTCGCAGCAGTTCCATGAGCATAGGTCACACCCATGGAGCAGGAGGCCACGCCCACAGAAATTTGGGCACACACAAGCATCCTTCTTCCTCATCTGCCAAAGTTGGGGGGGGGGGCATGGTAATATAAACGTCACCTTAATTCATGTTCTATCATATATGGGCACTGTTGAAATGTTCTCCTCTGGCTTCTCTCTCCATCAGAAACCAGCAGTGCTCCATCATCCTGCCTCAGAGATGCAGTCTCTCGTACCATCCAGGGACTGACGTTTCACCATCAGTTAGGCCAAGGTGGTTTTGGGAAGGTAAGCAATGAGGTTTCAGTTGTCACAGGGGAATTACTATATGTCTCCATGGGGGTTATTCTAGTCCATTCTTTCTGACAAAATCCTTCTTAGATGGACAAAACCATGTGCACTGCGGGTGGGGCAGATGTAACTTGTGCAGAGAGAATTAGATTTGGGTGGGGTTTTTCTTCAAATTGAGATCTATATTGAAGTGTAAAATCATGCAGTCAGTATTTTCCCTGCACAGAAACAAAATAACTCACCCAAATCTAATTCTCTCTGCACATGTTACATCTGCCCCACCTGCAGTGCACATGGTTTTGTCCATCTAAGAAGGATTTTGTCAGAAAGAATGAACTAGAATAAACCCCCATATTATTAGGTGAACAAGGCTGCAGTGCAATATCATCAATGTCAGTTGTGATTCACCATTCCATGTAATGATATTGCACACGGTATAACTGCATGATGTGTAACATTCCCTGCTATAATATAACACTACAGTGTCCGATGGTTTGGGTAGGGCGACCTCTTCTAGTAGTCACTGTAATAAGGTTACAGTATGTGGGGTGATAGAAGCATGGAAGGATAGACGCACTGTGTAATGTGTGACCTCCTACCGCTATAGAGTGGCCCCTTTTCTTACATTATCAGTGCAGCATCAGCTAGAACATCAGGGAATGTTGCGTGTATTACATGTGGCACTTATATACGTGTGAAACATCTTTACATTGTGTAGAAGATGCTGCTTCACTGAAACGCAACCTACAAGGTGCAAAATCTCTGGCAGTAAAAGTATTATATAATACCCCAGTGTGGGTACGGCCTGGCTGCTTGGGGCATCACATGGTAGCATTCAATGTAGCACTTTATTATTGTTTACCAGTGTAACACTGTCTAATTTATGTCCATCACCAGAGCCAAATTTCCCATTAGGCACATATTTGGGGGCGGCACTCCGATGCTTGTGATAGTACTGTCAGCATGAAATGTACCAGTAACTGCAAATTATCTACTGCACTGTACCATATTCCATTTTGAATAGAGTATAAATGGATAAACTGTCCCACTTAGTAAATATACATACAGAATAACAAATAAAAAATGTCACAGTAATACAATTAGGCGGGGGGGGGGGGGGGGCGGCGGCATTATTGTTGTGCCTACGGGCGCCCTCACCCATAAATCCACCCCTGTCCATCACTTATGTATCACTCCTTAGCACATAGCTCAAGTTTTTCTTATTAACAGTAACACAAAAGCATATTTCTAGGGTGGTGCCCGGTGGTGGCTGGGCTTTACCGGCATGGGGGGATTCCGTACCCCCGATGTAAAGCTGGCCATACACTATCACTATTGCGATGTATCGCAGAAGTGTATGGCCATCCGCCGCCCCCCCCCCGGGCGGCATTATTGTTGTGCCTAGGGGCGCCCTCACCCATAAATCCACCCCTGTCCGTCACTTATGTATCACTCCTTAGCACATAGCTCATGTTTTTCTTATTAACAGTAACACAAAAGCATATTTCTAGGGTGGTGCCCGGTGGTGGCTGGGCTTTACCGGCATGGGGGGGATTCCGTACCCCCGATGTAAAGCTGCCCATACACTATCACTATTGCGATGTATCGCAGAAGTGTATGGCCATCCCCCCCCCCCCCCCCCTGGAGCTGACCTGGATCTTCTCGGATGGCAACATCGCATGCCATCCGTTAGCCTCCGTTATGATAGGGGACCATGCACTGGATACGATGGCATGTCATACACATGGCTCAGCCCGATCCATCAGATTCGGATGAAATTGGCTCAAATCGAATTCAGCTTAGTGTTAGGGACCCACAAGGGATGACGTCACCATGACACTGTGGTTATGAGGTTAACACTGTGATATTTCCTCTAGGTTCTCCTGGCCTCACACTCAGCTCACAGCCAGTTGTTGGCTGTGAAGGTCATGAGCAAGAGATGGCTCCTAGAGATCGGCGTAGAACATGCATTCATGGAAAGAAAAGTGCTAGACCTTGCATCTGGGTGCCCATTCCTCATCCATGGCTACTTCTCCCATCAGAGCACGGTAAGGCTGTGACTGCCTCTGACCTTTTACATGTCGACCTAATGCTTGTGTCAACCTTTTTATCATGTCCAACATATTTCATGTGTTGACCTATTGACTATTGACCTATAGTGGTTAGCCTAATGACTGTCCACCTATGTACTGTTGGCCTAGGCACCGCCCCCTGGTCCCGTCCCCTCCCCATGACTGTCCTAGGGATGGCCATCGACCATCGATGATTCAAAATCATCAATGGTTTATGACCGATGTCGAATACTTTTGCCATCAATGGGGGAGAACCAGATGGCTCTGCCCCCGACACCCGCAAAGCCCCACCCATTTATTGTGATTGGCCCACAGGCCAATCACTCATACATTATAGATGACCATCGATATGTAAAACTACGATGGTTACCCTTGCATAGTTTTACACTATTGATGGACTGTTGCACTTTTGCCATCGATGGCAACCATCGATGGCAAAGGCACCGATGGCCATCCCTAGACTGTCCGTTATATTCCCATGAGAAGTGAATGAATAATGTATAGAATTTCCCCTTACTTAGTTATTTCGGACAAAGGTGACATTCCCCTCGCCCTAGCTCTGTCCCTCCTGCCTGTCCTGCCATGTATAATAACACAATTGTTTCTACCATACACAGAATCATGTGTTCTTTGGGATGGAGTATGCCAGTGGCGGAGACTTCCGTAGTCTCCTGATGAGGAATGGGCCCATGGACATCTCCAGTGCAAGGTGAGGATATAGAGTAATGTGTTGTTACAGCTGCTGATAGAGGGAGGAGTTACTGATAGATTATATATTATACATATACATTTTGTATTCATTCAGTATTCAATATATAATACAGTATATAAAAGCATGCCTTATATGTGTCACCTTATATTGGGCAAAGTAATACTATTAGTAGTAACAAACTCCAGATGTGACAGGATTATACAGCTGCTGTCATCTCTGTGTGCAGCAACATGAAGGTGGCCATGTACTAAGGGGCAGCTATGTATGTGGTTTGGGAAATGACACACGTCAGATGTGGCAGGATTATACATCACTCAGCCAGGGCCGGCTCTACCACTAGGCAGCTTTAGGCAGCTGCCTAGGGCGCCAGGATCTAAGGGGCGCCACCAAGTCTGCCTATCAAAAAATAAAGGATGTCTGTGAGGATCCTTGTTGTTCTTAATGCACCTCTACGACCTCACCTCGATACTTCCACTTGAGGCAAACTTCCCTATGTTGCTTCCCTCTCTTCCTGTACTCTGTTGTGGGTGGCAAAGGGGAGGGTGCTGGGGGCCTCCAGAGAAAGCAAGAGTCTTGCCCACCCACCTGGGGGGCTGGGAGGACCACTCAATTTTGGGAGGCTCTCTGCTATTCCAGAATGTTAATCAAGTATGCATTAAGGGGTTGAAAATGGTTATTGGTGGCAGTATGGGGGGGGGGCAGCAGTAGGCTGGAGTTTTGCCTAGGGTGCTGAGAAGCCTTACACCGGCCCTGCACTCAGCCATTATTTATGGGTGCCGGACCGGGTCCCGACAGTCATTTACCCGACGTCGGGATCCCAACTGTCAAAACACAGACAGCCAGGTTCCTGACGGCCACCGGCTATTCTCCCTTGAGGGCAGGGCCGGATTATAATGGAGACATTAGCTAAAGGTTTTATGCATGGGAGTGGGGTAGTGCTGCAGCTTCACCTATCTGCCAATATGACAATGATTAATGGTGCTGAGCATCGGGAGCCAAGGCACACTGATTGCACAAGTGTGCAGTGCAGTACTGGGAGTTGACTAAGTCCCATGACACTTTAAACCAGAGGGCAGAGGCTGAGAGGTTTGTGCTGAGCTCTAATTGGTGGAGCTCATGACATGCCCATGGAGAACAGCAGCAGCAGATTAGTCATGGGAGGGTTTTTAATCAAAGGCAGCACTAGGACTGTGAGGTCTCCTACAGAGTAAGGTGCAGAGGGACAAACACAGGCTTTTCATATGGTATGTATTTATGTGTATATGTGTGTGTATGTAATATATATATATATATATATACATGCAGTTACCCATTACCAAGTTTATACTGCCTTTACTCTGTGTTTTGACAGTGTAATATTCTCCCATGCAGTGTGCGGCCAGTAATGACAAGTGCAAGGGGGCCCCCCCTGGCTAAAGTACCCCGGGCCCCCCGAAGGCTTAATCTGGCACTGCTTGTGGGGGTCCCATAGAGGAAGAATACAATAGCGTGGCGAGTGCAGCGAGCCCACAAGGGGCTTTGTTGCGCTCACCATGCTGTCTGAGTCCGGCCAGTCGGGATCCCGATGTCGGGCTAATGACTGTCGGTATCCCGACTGTCGGACCCCTATACCACACCCATTATTTATACATCCTACAATGTATCATTAACCTGTTTTCTATCCATCAGATTCTATGCAGCAGAGATAGTATGCGGGATTCAATTCCTCCATTCCAAGGGAATAGTCCATGGGTAATTATATAGTTACAGTATGATAATAGTATAATAAAGCAATATTACTATGGAGTGTATAATGCAGAATGTAATATACTGATCATGTCTGCTTCCTACATTCTACACGCTATACATGTTACCAATTGGCACATATTTCCCACTTACATGTTACATGCCTCCTTTACATAGTAATGTACAATCATTATCTACAGCTCTCAGTAGCCACAGAGGCTCTCTCTGCACAATTGTTTTATGCTTTTATTGTCAATTATGGCTGAGGAGAGTATTGAGTAGGGAGTGAGAGGTGCAGGGGAAGGAGGTGGGAGGGAGTGAGAGGTGCAGAGGAGGGAGATGGAGGAAGGGAGGGAGAGGTGCAGGGGAAGGAGGTGCTGAGAAGTGCAGGGGAAGGAGGTGGGATTGAGTGAGAGGTGCAGAGGAGGGAGGTGGAGGTGTAGAGGACGAAAGAGGGAGTGAGAGGTGCAGGGGAAGTGCAGGGGAAGGAGGTAGAGGAAGGGAGTGGGAGGTGTAGGGGAGGAAAGATGGAGTGAGAGATGCAGGGCAAGGAGGAGGAAGTGAGCGGTGCAGGGGACGGAGGGGGAGGTGCAGAGGAAGGAGGAGGAAGTAGGTAGTGAGAGGTGCAGGGGAAGCAGGTGGAGGGAGGGAGTGGGAGGCGCAGAGGAGCAAGGAGGGAGTAGACGTGCAGGGGAAGGAGGTGGAGGAATGGGAGGTACATAAAAAAGAGGAGGACGGAGGTTATGAGAGGTGTAGTAAGGGAAGTAAGAGGAGCAGGAGTGACAGATGACAAATTAAGGAAAGCTCAAATAAATAATTGCGGAAGAGGTGGATGGACACAGGTTGGATAACTTCACCTAATATGGTTCCTTTAATTCCATCTCCAATTGCTATTTATATGAATCTAAAGGTGTCTGGCACTCACTACACAGGTAAATAACTCACCCATTGGGCCTTATTCAGATCTGAGCTCAGTACAAATATGTTTGGAAAATGGGCAAAACCATGTGCACTGCAGGTGGGGCAAATGTAACATTTATATAGAGTTATTTTGATTCTGTGCAGGGTAAATATTGGCTGCATTATTTTTACACTGCAATTTAGATTTCAGTTTCAGCACACCCCACCCAAATGTAACTCTCTCTGCACAGGTTTCAACTGCCCCACCTGCAGTGCACATGGTTTTGCCCATTTTCCAAACAAATTAGTACTGAGCTCAGATCTGAATAAGGCCCATTACCCCTAAAAGCTTACAATCCCCAATGATAAATTGCAGCGGCTGCACTCAGGGAATAACAGCACAATAAGCACAATGTGCTGCCTGGCCCACGTGTCATTGTATTGTTATTATTTATTTTCTGGTTACAAATAAGAATAAACTGACCCCATTTATAAGCTGCTCCCTTCCCCAGCTGGGAACGACCAGCATCAGCCTCCATTTGCTGCTTCCTATGACATCAATATCACTAGTTATTTACAGTCTGCTGTAACCACACATATTAGTATCACAGGGGTTATTGGGCTGAGGAAGGTTCCACTATTAAATAACCTAGAATTCTGCAGAACACATACAGATGTACATGACATCGTGGAATCACATGGACACTAACCTAAATATGATTACATTAGTCCTTGCTCCCAAACATATAAAACTACTATTAGTTAGAATGTACACATGTAACGTGCAATATAATCTATGTACCAAATAATTCCTGTTTGTATGAAAACAAAGATTTTATTTTCTTTACAGCGACCTAAAACCAGAGAACATCTTGGTGACTCCAACAGGACATCTCAAGATCGCCGACTTCGGTCTGGCCCTTGAGATCACGCCTAGAGACGAGGGTGTTACTGGCTGTGCTAGAAGGTGTGGAGTCATTATTCCTGAGGTAAATGCAAAGGGTTTCCTACTGTTTCCTCATGTAACTATGTACATGGGGCCTGATTCCAACCCCGTATGTGACGGCATATAGCCAAGTTGGGTAAAAAGGATTCACTGTACCACGCACATGCATCGTTGCACATTTCTGGGTAATTCTGATTCTGCCAAGTGTTGGCAATTTCTCTCCATGTGGAAGATGCACTAACATCCCCCCACCACCACCACATCACCAGCATTCCCCGGGTACCGCATTATTACTAATCCCACATGCACTAACATATGCGATTATTAATGCAGAGGACAGCTCTTTCCATAAGAGCTGTCAATTGCGATGCAGCTCTGGCATTGGACTTCTGGGTCTGGTGCAGAATTAACAGTAAACAATACGACTCTTATGTTGGGTGCACACCGGAATGATCATGATTGAAAAATACAAATCAGACCAAAGTGCGCAGCTGAACCCAAAGTGCTGCAAACATATCATGCACAAAGTAATAATCCCAAGAGTGAGAAAGATGGAAATAGTGCATACATACAATAAGCGCTCAAAGGGTAACCATCAGATCGGAATCGGATCTAAAACATGCCAAAACGTGCCCAATTTACATAAAATCTGACTAAATTACATCGACATTGATGGGACTGAGCAAAATCGTTCTGGTGTGTAACCAGCATTACCTTAAGTGACTACCCTCCACCATAGCGTCCTCCATGGGAACGGGTACATGCGACTTCCGGTCCGGCTCTTACCAGGGGAAGATGACGTGAGACTGCTGCCGTGTGTTGGCAGGACAGCTGCTGTAAACAATATATAGTACGTGAACTGGCATATTCAAGTGAAAGAGCAATAACTCGGGTCAAAATATACCTAAAAACAGCGAAGTACTTATTATTTATAAACAATATTAAATATTGCTGCTGTTACTATAACATGTAGGGGTTATCTTTACCGCTATTTTGTTCATTTAAAAAAAAATTAAAAAATTTAAAAATAAAGTGATTGCTAAAATGTTGGTAACCAATTGCTCTCTTCTGGTAGCTGTATTTCGGCAAGGAGTACATGATTGGCGAAGACTGGTTCTCATTTGGAGTCATCCTGAACGAAATGATAACCGGAGGTCATGCTGCTCACTCAAGATTCTGCGCAACAGAATCTGCCGCCATGGACCTCATTAACATGGTAAATATGATATTACATTTATAAATTATTAATATAAATGATGTCATTGGTTGTATATAACTTTATAAGATGTTGGAAGTAAGTAACCATTAGTCACTGTGTTATAGGATCAATCTGTTCAGTCCTCTGATCTCTATTGAAAACCAGAGTATCTGATCTACTCTACTGTCCAATTACTGCTACAAGTAAACTCTGCACTCTGACAGCCGGCCACTATTACTGACTACAGATGTGTCCTGCTACAGCTTTGCTGCGTATAGCAGCTTGCTGTAGTGGGATTGCAGTGTGAGCGCATCGCAGCAGGCTCCCATAAAGCAGCAGGGTGCATGCGCCCGCACCAGCCAGCTCCTATATAAGTGAATGCATAGCGGGAGTGTACGCATACCATATGCTCCTCTATGCCGCGCATTGTGCAGCAGTGAATAAAGATTGTGGCTTTATGGAAAATAGCTGAATCTTTTCTCTGGCGACGGCTGACGCAGCTGTTAGCTATGCTATAACTATTGGCAGATAAGTAAAAGATCTACATGGGTGTTTTTTTATTGAGAGGTGACTTTTCTGCATTTTATAAATAGGATTAATAAATATAAAGAGCATCACAATGGAGTACATACTCAACTAAAGCCCTGTACACGGGGAGATGTGAGTCCTGTGCTGCTTAAGCACAGGTGGCTCAGCACACATCGCTGCACACATGGGAATCATCTGCTATATGCGCTGAGCAATCTGTGCTGAGCAGTGTTTGCCTATGCGGACTGGTGATGTAAGCAGGATAGAACGTGCATGCACGTCTATATTTGTGGGCGATAGTGACGTGCAGGGCTGCAAACCGCCATAGCTATAGGGTGTACAAAGGGAGCGATCCGTGCTTCATTTCTAAGTGTCCTAGACAGATCGCTTAGAAATAGGGCATAAATCGCCCGTGTGTTTGCCCCTCACCTGCATCATCCCACTGGTTTCTCTGCAGTCATTCCTGTTAGACAGACAATAATCAGATAAGTAACGTTAGACTATTGTATAGTGACAATATAACAATGTACAGATATGTTTCTATCAAACACCAATACATATATTTCCAGTGATAACAGGTATAGAAAGTTCTGGCCGAGTCCACTTAGTGCCCCATGCCTATGTTATATGTTGTATGTATATCTATAAGATGTATGTAAGTAATGCATGTAGTCGTATTTACAAATGTCTATACAATTGCCAAGCAAGACCTGAGCAGCCATTGTTACACAGACACATCAGTATTAAGGCCCATAGACACTGGGCGACTTTAAGCTGAAAGTCGCTCAAAACAGCAGGTTTGAGCGGCTTTCAGCTCAAAGCCGCCCAGTGTGTGCCCCGGCCATGAGCGCTGCTACACGCTCCCGCATCATCGCCAGGAAAGCCCTTCATCTGCTGCTATTACAAGCAGATGAGCGGCTTTGAGGACGGCATTGCATAGCTCTGCACTATGCAAAGCCGTCCTCCCCCGCCGGGCAGGGGGAAAGCTGCCCAGTGTGTATGCACTGAGCAGCTTTCCCCCTCAGCGATGGTAGCGATCATCGCTGTGCACACACACACTGGGCATAATCGCCCAGTGTGTATGGACCTTTAGGACACATATGACAGGAAATGGGGAATGGGGAATGTAATGTGAGACACACAACAGATCCCAGATAGAATGTCAGTAGTAACATACTGTGGCCATGGAGAAATCCCTTTATATTCTTCTGTGCCGGCAGCAGAAATGTTTGTACAATGATTGTATTGAGGAACTGTGCTGTATAATTACATCCAAATACCTTTTTCAGCTTGTCAATAACCATCTGGGCCAAGAACCAGGAGTTAATGACAGCATCCGCCACCACCCCTTCTTCCAGCACATCGATTGGGTCGCCATGGAATCCCTTGGGATGGAGCCCCCATACTTCCCTGTAAGTATAAAACAGAACTTCCATGAGCTACTCATTGCTGGTCAGCAGATAATGTATAAGTGTCAAACACATACATGGGGTGTGGATTAAGGGATCGGCTCTGTCTATATAGACAGCCATTATGTCAGCATGCAATAGGCTGACAGGGTCACTAATTAGACAGTGTCTAGGATAGACAGGGTGAAAGGTTTAACTGACAAATTGTCAAGTTTTAGTCATTTTAGCCCTACTCCACCCCCTAATGCCTAACCCTAACTATCCACCCCAGTGTCTAAGCCTAACTCTCCCCTTCTGCAGCCTGACCCTGACCTTAATCCTAACTGCCCCCTAGTGCCTAACCCTAACTGTCCTCTTCTGCAGACTAACCCTGACCTAAATCCTAACCCTACCTGAGAGAGCTCAATAAGATTTGGCACATGATGTGCCTTTTTTTACACATGAATTACATGCGATTTATCACACATAATCTCGGAGAGCTGCAGGCAGGGGGTGTATGAATTGAAAAATCCTATTCAAAAGATCAGGTGGCCGCTGATTGGCTGAAAGAGATCTCTCAGCCAAACAGTGGCCACCCAGTCTTTTGAATAGGATTTTTCAATTCTCCTTGCCACCTGCCGCACCCTGCTCATCACACCCAGGATGTCCTGCTGACTGCTGCACATAAGATGTATTTTATGTGCAGCCCGTCCGAGCTCTGATCCGATGCGTACAGGACTGCGCATCGTATCCGATCGGATGTCACAGACAATCTGCTGGATCCTCTGGCCCAAATCGCGTAGCGTACGGGGGCCTTAACAGTGTAAAGTTCCCTAACACAGTTATTCTTGTGCTCAGGGTTACATAAAAATCACTGACAAAGACACATTTTTAGTTTTCTTTCTAGCAGGGGACACACAAGTAGAAAGAACATAATTACTATGTTACCAATACTTTCTTATTGCCCCAGATTTGAGCTCCGTGACATCTTCTGACATTTTTCTAATATAATTGATAATCCTGCGCCTCATAATAAGCTGATAAGGAGACAAAGTGGACTATAGAGCACAGGTTACACTTTCCATAGTGAGCTTCTGGAATGTAATTTTCCTCTCTGCACTTCTAGAGTATATAGATGTCTCTTGATAGCACAGAGTAGATGGACACCTGTAATTGCACCATAGCGACCTCACATCTACTGCAATGCTGTGGTTTTATATATATATATATATATATATATATATATATATATATATATATATATGGTCTGAGCGACACCTTTTTACATTTATGCAACACTTATGCCACTGCCTTTAGCTTTATATATAGGCATTTTCTTAGGGTCTATAATAGAAACTACTATAAATAACCTTTACATAAAGAAGTTTGCTAAATGCCTCTGTCTGTCTTACACAGTCCTATGGTAGATGTAATAATCACTGATATACACCGTTACTTCTTATTTCTGTAGGCATTCTTTCCACCCTCTGCCTCCAGTAATAACCATCTAGAACTAATGGAGGCAGAAGAGGCCAATTACCCACCAATTACAGCGGCGGAGCAGGCAAATTTTACGGGTTTCTCGTCAATTACCTCCAGCTGGAGAAGCTTCCCAAATCCACCTGGTCTAAGTACATCTAGTGAGGCAGAGGCACTGCTGGATGCGACCATGCCAGGTTCTGCATGTAAGTACATTATATCTTCATTTTTATTATTATTTTTAACCATATTTGATTGAAGACTTCAACTTTAAATGGGCGCATGATAAAGAAAGTAAAAGGGAGCTAGATCTGGGTATAGCAGTATTATAATAACCAATAATACATGTTCAGAATGGGGCATACACCCGGGGTGATTTCAGGTCATTCCCTAAGTGATCTCACTAGAAAATGCCCCTACATTTGCTGGTGAATTTATTCCAGCACTACATTATCTATGCGGCATGTAATATACATAGATGGTACGTACAGCAAAAGGATTAATCCGTGCATTGGAATATATGTATGATAGTAGTAATGCAGAGAACTCAGTGTACATATATCCCTATGGAGCGAAGGAGAAATAGACAGAGTTATCTGCATTACTACTATCCTGTAGGGTGGGGGAATTCTGTGATTCTCTTGCCTTGTTTAGCCCCTCCGTTGCCTGAACTAGCCACTCCCTTGCCTGAACTAGCCCCTCCCTTGCCTGAACTAGCCCCTCCCTTGCAAGCACTTGCAATGGACCAATAAGTTCATTTGAGCAACTTGCCACTTTTGTGTACCACATATTTATTTCCTACCTGCTATTCATTATGATCACCCTGGGCCTGATTCAGACCTGATCTCTATGCAGTGTACACTCGCTCCCTAGTGAATGGGTAAGCACCACCCCAACTAACACGCTGGGCATTCCAATGGTACCTCCATACAGGTGTCTCTGATCTACGAGCGCTGGAGAAATCATTCGATGGTTGCCGACCATCGAGTGATTTCTCCCCGGCTGCGAACGGATTATTATGCATATCATCCATTCGTAGCCGTACCGGGGATCGCGGCGTGCAGTGTGTGTGTGTGGGGGGGAGCAAGGCAGGCACTGCCGACGAAGTTTGGTCCACACACAACGCTGTGAAATTCTTGTCATGGGACCAGAATAAGGTCTTTACTGAGAACCTGTAAAAGAAAGATCCGTAAGCAGGGAAGAGATTTTGCGACCTCTCTGTAACTAAAGATACTCAGTCTGTTCCCCTTCAGTCTCATTTACATATTATATCCTGTACATGCAGCCAGCCAACAATTACTTACAAACACTGTGTCCCATCCACCATTTCCCATTAAGATGTGGCCCCTCCCCATAGAACCCCTGATGTGCAGGTCCAGGTGCTTACTCTACAGATGAGCGCATTAGTGCAAACAGAAGCGTCACAAAGCAGCTTATGCTCTGCAGTCCTGTAATGTTACATTCTAGTAAATTATCCAAGTGTCTATAGATTTCATCATGGAAACAAAGATTTATATTATGCTATATTGTATCTTGTTAGAAATGTGACCAGATTGCACATGGTGTAATAGGTACAATGTACTTTTGTTATCATATAGAACATCAGCTGAAATACAGAAGGTAAGAGGATGGATGTCAACAGGTAAGATATGAAGGAGTGTGAACTACAGTGGCAAAGGCTACACACCGGTCAGGTAGTATGAGACCTTTGTATTTGGTGGTGACGCTGGTAAGAGCAGTTTGGGAATAGGATGCAGAAGGCGGCAGAAAGGTGGTGGTGGTGGCAAAGAAAGGAGAGGAATGTGATGAAGAAAGAAGGCGGTGGCAGCAAAGAGAGGAGGTGACAGGCAATGAGACCCAGAATATAGGCGGTGGCAGCATAGAAAGGAGAGGAGAGGATGGGGAATGAGACGCATTAAGCAGGCGGTGGCAGTAAATAGAGGAGAAGAGGTGACAGAATGGGATGAAAAATGCAGGCGGTGGCAGTAGAGAGAAGAGAGGAGGTGACGGAAGAGATGAAGCAGGCGGTGGCAGAAAAAAGTTGAAATTTACATTTGAAAAAATTTTTAAGCATATAAATTATAAGAAATTATAGTGAAAAGATACAGTAGAGTGAGATATATAGTGAGATATAGAGTGAATAAATAGATAGTGGATGAATAGATAGATAGGGGAATGCGACAAAGAAAGCAGACGGTGGAGGTTGAGAGAAGAGAGCAAATGACGGAAGAGATGAAGCAGGCGGTGGCAGCAAAAAAAAATTTAAGCATATAAGTTATAAGAAATTATAGTGAAAAGATATAGTAGTGTGAGATATAGAGTAAATAAATAGATAGTGGATGAATAGATAGATAGGGGAATGCGATAAACAAAGCAGGCGGTGGAGGTTGAGAGAAGAGAGGAGGTGATGGAAGAGATGCAGCAAAAAACATTTTAAGCATATAAGTTATAAGAAATGATAGTGAAAATATATAGTAGAGTGAGATATAGAGTGAATAAATAAATATACAGTGGATAAAAAGATTGATAGGGGAATGCAATAAAGAAAGCAGGCGGTGGAGGTTGAGAGAAGAGAGGAGGTGACGGAAGAGATGAAGCAGGCGGTGGCAGCAAAACTTTTTTTAAGTATATAAGTTATAAGAAATTATAGTGAAAAGATAAAGTAGTGTGAGATATATAGTGATATATAGAGTTAATAAATAAATATATAGTGGATAAATAGATAGGGCAATGCGATAAAGAAAGCAGGCGGTGGAGGTTGAGAGAAGAGAGGAGGTGACGGAAGAGATGAAGCAGGCGGTGGCAGCAAAAAAAAAACATTTTAAGCATATAAGTTATAAGAAGTTATAAGAAATTATAGTGAAAAGATATAGTAGAGTGAGATATATAGTGAGATATAAAGTGAAAAAATAAATATACAGTGAATAAATAGATTGATAGGGGAATGTAATAAAGAAAGCAGGCGGTGGAGGTTGAGAGAAGAGAGGAGGTGACGGAAGAGATGAAGCAGGCGGTGGCAGCAAAAAACATTTTAAGCATATAAGTTATAAGAACTTATAGTGAAAATATATAGTAGAGTGAGATATAGAGTGAATAAATAAATAGATAGTGGATGAATAGATAGATAAAGGAATGCGATAAAGAAAGCAGGCGGTGGATGTTGAGAGAAGAGAGGAGGTGACGGAAGAGATGAAGCAGGCGGTGGCAGTAAAAAAACATTTTAAGCATATAAGTTATAAGAAATTATAGTGAAAATATATAGTAGAGTGAGATATAGAGTGAATAAATAAATATACAGTGAATGAATAGATAGATAGGGGAATGCAATAAAGGAAACTGGCGGTGGATGTTGAGAGAAGAGAGGAGGTGACGGAAGAGATGAAGCAGGCGGTGGCAGCAAAACATTTTTAAGCATATAAATTATAAGAAATTATAGTGAAAAGATATAGTAGAGTGAGATATATAGTGATATATAAAGTGAAAAAATAAATATACAGTGGATAAATAGATTGATAGGGGAATGCAATAAAGAAAGCAGGTGGTGGAGGTTGAGAGAAGAGAGGAGGTGACGGAAAAGATGAAGCAGGCGGTTGCAGCAAAAACATTTTTTTACGTATATAAGTTATAAGAAATTATAGTGCAAAGATATAGTAGAGTGAGATATATAGTGATATATAGAGTGAATAAATAAATAGATAGTGGATGAATAGATAGATAGGGGAATGCGATAAAGAAAGCAGGTGGTGGAGGTTGAGAGAAGAGAGGAGGTGACGGAAAAGATGAAGCAGGCGGTGGCAGCAAAAAACATTTTAAGCATATAAGTTATAAGAAATTATAGTGAAAAGATAAGTAGAGTGAGATATATAGTGAGATATAGAGTGAATAAATAAATATACAGTATAGTGGATGAATAGATAGATAGGAGAATGCAATAAAGAAAGCAGGCGGTGGATGTTGAGAGAAGAGAGGAGGTGACGGAAGAGATGAAGCAGGTGGTGGCAGCAAAAAATTTTAAGCATATAAATTATAAGAAATTATAGTGAAAAGATATAGTAGAGTGAGATATATACTAAGATATAGAGTGAATAAATAAATATATAGTGGATGAATAGATAGATAGGGGAATGCAATAAAGAAAGCAGGCAGTGGAGGTTAAGAGAAGAGAGGAGGTGACGGAAGAGATGAAGCAGGCGGTGGCAGCAAAAAAAATGTTAAGCATATAAATTATAAGAAATTATAGTGAAGACATATAAGTGTAAGATATATAGTGAGATAGAGAGTGGATAAATAGATAGTGGATGGATGAATAGATAGATAGACAGTGAGTAGATAGATAGATAGTGTGTAGGTAGAGTACACAGATAGATAGGGGAATGCGATAAAGAAAGCAGGAGGTGGAGGTTGACAGAAGAAGCAGGTGGCAGAAGGAACAGTAGGTGGCAGGGGATGGGACAGAGGAAGCAGATGGTGGCAGCAAAGAGGAGAGGTGACAGTGAATGGGACACAGAAAACAAACGGTGGCAGCAGAGACAGTAGGTGAAGGGGAATAGAATGTAGGAAACAGGTGGTGGCAGTAGAGAGCTGACAGAATGGGATGAAGAAAGCAGGCGGTGGCAACAGACAGTAGGTGAAGGGGAGTGGGACGCAGGAAGCAGGCAGTGGCAGTAAAAAGGAGAGTAGGTGACTAAATGGGATGTAGAGAGCAGGCCGTAGCAGCAGAGAGAAGAGAGGAGGTGATGGGGACAGGGATGAAGCAGGCGGTGGCAGCAGGTTTCATATTTTTGTGTCAGTTTATGTTTTCATAATACAACAACACAATAAAGGCGTGTGATGGTCTGGCTAGAGGGGGAAACGGATGGAGGCCAGAATTTTTTTTTTCTTAATTTCAATATTTTTGTGATGTTGTATTATGAAAAAAACAACAACACAAAACATGGCTAGAAAGGGGCAGAAGTGGCAGAGAGAGAAGGTCATGGGAAACTGGATGCAGAAAGTAGGGGGCAGCAGCAGAAAGCATAGAGGAAGACATATGGAATAGGATGCAGAAAGCAGGTGGTGGCAGCAGAGACAGTAGGTGACAGGGAATGGGACACAGGAAGCAGGCAGTGACAGCACAGAGAGGAGAGGAGGTGATGGAATGGAATGAAGAAAGCAGGCGGTGGCAGCAGAGACACTAGGTGAAGGGGAATGGTACGCAGACTACAGGCAGTGGCAGCATTTAAATGAGTGTCATCTACAGTGGCAAAGGCTACACACAGGTCAAGTAGTATAAGGCCTTTGTATTTGATGGTGACGCTGGTAAGAGCAGTTTGGGAATAGGATGCAGAAGGAGGCAGAAAGCAGGTGGTGGTGGTGGCAAAGAAAGGAGAGGAATGGGATGAAGAAAGCAGGACGTTACAGAAAAAGAGAGGAGGCGACGGAATGAGACGCAGAATATAGGCGGTGGCAGCATAGAAAGGAGAGGCGAGGATGGGGAATTAGACGCAGGAAGCAGGCGGTGGCAGTAAATAGAGGAGGTGACAGAATGGGATGAAAAATGCAGGCATGGCAGTAGAGAGAAGAGGAGGTGATGGAAGAGATGAAGCAGGCGGTGGCAGAAAAATGTAAATTTATTTGAAATTTTTTTAAGCATATAAGTTATAAGAAATTATAGTGAAAAGATATAGTAGAGTGAGATATATATAGTGAGATAGAGAGTGGATAAATAAGTAGATAGTGGATGAATAGATAGATAGATAGATAGATATAGATAGATAGATAGATAGATAGATAGGGGAATGTGATAAAAAAAGCAGGCGGTGGAGGTTGAGAGAAGAGAGGAGGTGACGGAAGAGATGAAGCAGGCAGTGGCAGCAAAAGAAAATTTAAGCATAAAAGTTATAAGAAATTATAGTGAAGACATATATATATTAGAGTGAG
This sequence comes from Crinia signifera, assembly GCF_055691185.1. Classification (NCBI taxonomy): domain Eukaryota; kingdom Metazoa; phylum Chordata; class Amphibia; order Anura; family Myobatrachidae; genus Crinia; species Crinia signifera. The sequence goes on from NC_139224.1 coordinate 144,692,448, forward strand.
ATATCTAGTGAGATAGAGAGTGGATAAATAAATAGATAGATATATATCTAGTGGGTAAATAGATAGATAGTGGATGAATAGATAGATAGTGGGTAGATAGATAGACAGATAGTGAGAAGATAGATAGACAGGTAGATGATAGATAGTTAGTGGGTAGATAGATAGATGGATAGATATCTAGTGAGTAAATAGATAGATAGTGGATGGATAGTGGGTAGATAGATAGATAGACAGATAGTGAGTATATAGATAGACAGGTAGATGATAGATAGATAGATAGGTAAATTCAATAAAAGAAAGCAGGCGGTGGAGGTTGAGAGAAGAGAGGACGTGATGTGGAAAGGGATGAAGAAAGCAGGCGGTGGTAGCAGAGACAGTAGGTTACGGGAAATGGGATGCAGGAAGCAGGTGACAGCAGTAGAGAGAGGAGAGGAGGTGAATGAATGGGACAAAGAAAGCAGGCGGTGGCAGCAGAGACAGTAGGTGGCAGGGGATGGGATACAGGAAGCAGATGGTGGCAGCAAAGAGTGGAGGTGACGGTGAATGGGACACAGAAAACAAACGGTGGCAGCAGAGACAGTAGGTGAAGGGGAATAGGATGTAGGAAACAGGTGGTGGCAGTAGAGAGAGGAGCTGACAGAATGGGATGAAGAAAGCAGGCGATGGCAACAGACAGTAGGTGAAGGGGAGTGGGACACAGGAAGCAGGAAGTGGCAGTAAAGAGGAGAGTAGGTGACTAAATGGGATGTTTAGAGCAGGCCGTAGCAGCAGAGAGAAGAGAGGAGGTGATGGGGACAGGGATGAAGCAGGCAGTGGCAGCAGGTTTAATATTTTTGTGTGAGTTTATTTTTTCATGATACAACAACACAATAAAGGCGTGTGATGGTCTGGCTAGAGGGGGAACGGATGGAGGCCAGGTTTTTTTTTCTTAATTTCAATATTTTTGTGATGTTGTATTATGAAAAAAAAAACACAAAACATGGCTAGAAAGGGGCAGAAGTGGCAGAGAGAGAAGGTGATGGGAAACTGGATGCAGAAAGTAGGGGGCAGCAGCAGAAAGCATAGAGGAAGACATAGGGAATAGGATGCAGAAAGCAGGTGGTGGCAGCAGAGACAGTAGGTGACAGGGAATGGGACACAGAAAGCAGGCAGTGAGAGCAGAGAGAGGAGAGGAGGTGATGGAATGGAATGAATAAAGCAGGCGGTGGCAGCAGAGACACTAGGTGACGGAGAATGGTATGCAGACTATAGGCAGTGGCAGCATTTGAATGAGTGTAATCTACAGTGGCAAAGGCTACACACAGGTCAAGTAGTATAATACTACAAGTATTTGATGGTGACGCTGGTAAGAGCAATTTGGGAATAGGATGCAGAAAGCAGGTGGTGGTGGCAAAGAAAGGAGAAGAATGGAGTGAAGAAAGCAGGCGGTTGCAGCAAAAGAGAGAAGGCGACGGGGAATGAGACGCAGAATATAGGCGGTGGCAGTAAATAGAGGAGAGGAGGTGACAGAATGGGATGAAAAATGCAGGCGTGGCAGTAGTGAGAAGAGAGGAGGTGACGGAAGAGATGAAGCAGGCGGTGGCAGATTTTTTTTTTTTATTTACATTTGAAACATTTTTTTTTTTTATATATTCTTTATTTTGGGTTTTTCAAGTAATAAAAAACGATACATACAATTGTGATATTATTATAAAGATAGGGTGATTGTAACAGCGTAGAAACAAAAGTCATTACAGCTCAATGTACATTTATAGATATGAATTACACAAGAGAGCAAAATATGTAATAAACAATTCTATTATTAACAATCAGACTTTTTTCTTTTTTTTTTTTTTTCCTTTACCTTTTGCTGTTTCAATTTAACCGCAGTACATATTTGGGGGGGGGGGGGGGGAGTAGACAATACAAGGGGGAGCGTTAGGGAGGAAAGTAATGGGGGAGGGGGGGGTAGGGGTATGTGTCCGTCGTCAGTTCGGTCAATTGAAACAATTCTAGTAGGTCCGTTGGTCCAAACCATGTTGGTCGTGCTATCAATTTACTTCTAGGGCTGCGTCAGAGCCTACTGTGGAATAGGTGGGGCCTGGTTTTTGTATGTTGCTGTTAATTTAAATTCTAGCCAGGGTAGCCATGTGGCGGCGTAGTCTGATTGCTTATCTAGGGCAGAGTGATAGATGTCCTCCATAGCACAGTAAAAATCAATTCTCTGGAACCATTCCCAAATAGTGGGAGGGTCTACGGACCTCCAGTGGACAGGGATCACCGCCCTTGCTGCATTGTTTAAGTGTTTTATTAGTGACCGCTTATATTTTGCCATGGGTATGTTTGTGTGGGAGAGGAGCCAGAAATCGGGTTTGTCGGGGGTTTGGAATCCCAGTATGGTTGAGGATAACTGAATTATTGTGTCCCAGAAGGGGGTGATTTTAGGGCAGTCCCACCATATGTGAATCAGGGTACCTCTTTGGGAGTTACAACGCCAGCACAAGGGGGAGACCGACGGGTAAAATTTGTGGATTAGGGGAGGGCATCTGTACCATCTGGTCAATAACTTGTACTGTGTCTCCACCACCTCTAGACTCGTAGAGCACTGTGCCATGACGTCACAGTGCTTTTCCCAATTTATTGTGATACCTTTAGGCACAAGATCCTGATCCCATGCTTTGCAAAAAGAGGGGAGGTCAGGGAAGTGGTTGTGAAGGACAACTTTGTAAATCGTGGAGATCACATGAGTGGGGTCCGAGGTGTGGGAGCACAGCACTTCAAATGGGGTAGGATTTATTTTTAGGGCAAGAGCGGTTCTTTTTGACTGAATGTAGTGGCGCACTTGAAAGTAGAACCAGGAGTCTGTTTGAGGCAGTTCCCTCTCTGACATCAAGTCCGAGAAAGACTTGACATTTCCCCCCGACAATAAATTTATCACCCTGGTCAGACCTTTTTGCTGCCAGTTTGTTGCTAATCTCCCAGATGCCCCCGGTGGGAATTCCGGGTTATTGATAAAGGGGAGGAGAAGGGAGTCGGGAGAGGAGAGGCCAAGTCTGTATCGGATAGTTTTCCATAGAGTCAGAGTGGGTTCAACTGTGGGGTGTCTTGTGCGGGGTATAGTGTGAAGCCACGGGACCACCTTAAGACTCAGGGCCGAAGAATGTGTCTCAAGGTCGACCCATTGTTTGAAGCATGTGTCGGCTCTCGACCAGTCCAGTACTCTGTGTAGTACCGAAGCCTGGTAATATGCCAGCAGCATAGGAAGCTGTTGGCCTCCCTTAGTTTTTCTATGATATAGATAGCAATGCTTAAACCTGGGTCTTTTACCTCCCCATACAAATCGGCTGATTGCCTTTTGGGCTTCTCCTATATATTGCGCCGGTAGTTTTAGTGGAATTGTTTGGAAGAGATAGAGAAACCTGGGAAGGACGTTCATTTTTATGATGTTCATCCTCCCCAGCCATGAAAATCTCTGAGTCGCCCATTGCGACATTTCTCTGCGAATAGACCTTAATAGGGGGGTATAGTTGAGGGATATTGTTGACTTAAGAGATACCGGAATGGAAATGCCCAGGTATTTGATATGGGTAGGGCTCCAGGGAAAGGGGAATTGGGAGCTCAATGCTTCCTTAGTGTTGTTCGGTAATGAAATATTCAGTGCGGTAGACTTCGCATAATTTATTTTAAAGTTAGATAGTTTCCCATAACGAGAGAACTCTGCCATGAGATTCGGGAGAGTGACTACAGGATTTGTTATAATTGCCAGAAGGTCATCTGCAAACAAAGCTAGTCTGTGGTTGATTTTCCCTACTGTCAGACCACTGATATTTGGGTTTCGTCTAATCGCTCTGGCCAATGCCTCCATGCAGATGACATATATCAGTGGTGACAGCGGGCATCCCTGTCTTGTCCCATTGGAGATGGTGACCTGTTTGGACAGGAGTCCATTGATTCTTATTTGGGCCATAGGAGATTTGTAGAGGGCTAAGATTTTTTGTAGGAACCGACCTTCTAGTCCCATGTGACGCAGGGCCATCTCCATAAATTTCCAGTCCACTCTGTCGAAAGCCTTCTCGGCGTCTGTGGAAAGGAGCATGGTAGGGGTGTTTGAAGATTGTGCATGGGCAATTAAGTCAAAGACCCGGATGGAATTGTCCCTCGCCTCCCTTCCGCGCACAAATCCCACTTGGTCCTGGTGTACCACCAGTGGGACTAAAGAGGCCAAGCGGTTCGCGAGAAGTTTCGCGAACAGCTTGACATCCACATTGAGGAGGGAGATTGGGCGGTAACTGGAGGGGATTTGAAACATTTTTAAGCATATACTGTATGTTATAAGAAATTATAGTGAAAATATATAGTAGAGTGAGATATATAGGACCTTATTCTGGTTGCGGCGGCCAAACGTACGTACGTTCCATATCAGCGTACGTTCCCCGTACGCAGCCGGTGAGCGAAAGTCCACCCACAAAATAGCCACATACGGACGGACACAAACACCGACAAAGGGGAGTGGACGGACGGATCACCGCTTAGACTCCAACAACTGGCGTAAAACAGAGCGTACGCCACCGTTTACGGACGTCTCTCGTCCGTCTTCCCACCGACTTCTTGCGGCTATCTGAGCGTACGCCACCGTTTACGGACGTCTCTCGTCCGTCTTCCCACCGACTTCTTGCGGCTATCTGAGCGTACGCCACCGTTTACGGACGTCTCTCGTCCGTCTTCCCACCGACTTCTTGCGGCTATCTGAGCGTACGCCACCGTGCACGGTCGGGTCTCTATTGTTTTCAATGGAAAACTCAGCGTATGTCACCGCTCATGAGAGTGAGCGTACGTCCGTGCACGCTGGCATACCCTTCACATATATGTGATTGGTGACATTTTACATCCAGAGTGTAGTAAAATCCAATAGCAGATCACAAAGTGGTACAGTAATGTATTTTGGGTACTATACAAAGATTGTGTGCAAAATAGTGGCCATGGGCTGAAAACATTGCTGAAACATCCTTTGTAGCTGTTAGATGTGGTTTATGCATTTGTATCATAAATACAAAACATATGTTTGTTTTAGAGTGAAAACGTTGACACATGTCGACTTGTGTAGATTGAGTGTGCTTCTGTGTAAAGTATATGAAAACACGTAGTGATTGTGTAAAAATGTTTTACAAATACCTACCTTAACATATATAAGCAGGTCTTACAATGATTCTTACCTTAAATTAAACCAACCTTTACATGTAGAGAAGTGTATAAAGATATGCTTCCAATGTGTTTGAGTGCTGTGTGTGGCTTGCAGGTAGTGAAATAATGATTTTGACTTAATAGGCTGCTGCATTGCTTATTACATTCAGGTGCAGGTGTTTGAGTAGTAATCAGCGTTAATTAGCAGACCCAGGCGTCCGCTCTCATGCGGTATCTGTAGGGGTGGTCTGAGGTGGCGGTTGGCGGCCGCCTGTTTTGTGTCCGAAATGAACGGTGCTTTCGCCGATCAAGCGGTAGTAGCACCGTACATTTTTTGTGCACACCCCCGTGTATGCCCATGTTTACGCCCAGTTTCCCTCATTATTTCGGCCGCTCCCCTCAACATGCCCCTATGCCGCCCACAATGACCGTACTCTTGCGGACAGGTTTTTTCGCACGGAAAGACCCGTCTGTCAGCGTTGTGGAGTCGTCGCACCTGCGCATTGCGGAAGGTACGCATGCGCAGATAAAAAAAAAACCCGGAACGTACACTTACGGCCCAGCCGCCCGAACCACAATAAACCCCATAGTGAGATAGAGAGTGGATGAATAGATAGATAGATAAAGGAATGCTATAAAGAAAGCAGGCGGTGGAGGTTGAGAGAAGAGAGGAGGTGACGGAAGAGATGAAGCAGGCGGTGGCAGCAAAAAAAAATTTAAGCATATAAGTTACAAGATATTATAGTGAAGACATATATATATTAGAGTGAGATATATAGTGAGATAGAAAGTGGAGAAATAGATAGTGGATGAATAGATAGATAGATAGATAGATGAATAAATAAATAGATAGCGGATAAATAAATAGATAGTGGATGAATAGATAGATAGATATGAAGAGAGATATCCTGCACCCGTATGAGTAAATCAACGCGCCCGGTGCTGCTGTTCCTTGGCAAAGGAAAAATATCTAGACATTGTTCGGTAGCACTCGGGTCTAAATCAACTTAGCAACTTTTAGAAAAAAGACACCAACACGGTAATCTTATGTCAACGTTTCGGACAGTGAAGTCCTTTATCAAGACATGAGAAGGTGTACACCTTCTCATGTCTTGATAAAGGACTTCACTGTCCGAAACGTTGACATAAGATTACCGTGTTGGTGTCTTTTTTCTAAAAGTTGCTAAGTTGATTTAGACCCGAGTGCTACCGAACAATGTCTAGATAGATAGATAGATAGATAGATAGATAGATAGATAGATAGATAGATAGATAGATGAATAAATAGATAGCGGATAAATAAATAGATAGTGGATGATTAGATAGACAGATAGATAGATAGTGGGAAAATAGATAGATACTGGATGAATAGATAGATATATAGATAGTGGGTAGATAGATAGACAGATAGTAAGTAGATAGATAGACAGGTAGATGATAGATAGAGAGCAGGCCGTGGCAGCAGAGAGAAGAGAGGAGGTGATGGGGACAGGGATGAAGCAGGTTTAATATTTTTGTGTGAGTTTATTTTTTCATGATACAACACAATAATGGCGTGTGATGGTCTGGCTAGAGGGGGAACGGATGGAGGCCAGGTTTTTTTTTTTTTTATTAATTTCAATATTTTTGTGATGTTGTATTATGAAAAAAAAAAAAACACAAAACATGGCTAGAAAGGGGCAGTGGTGGCAGAGAGAGAAGGTGATGGGAAACTGGATGCAGAAAGTATGGGGCAGCAGCAGAAAGCACAGAGGAAGACATAGGGAATAGGATGCAGAAAGCAGGTGGTGGCAGCAGAGGCAGTAGGTGACAGGGAATGGGACACAGGAAGCAGGCAGTGGCAGCAGAGAGAGGAGAAGAGGTGATGGAATGGAATGAAGAAAGCAGGCGGTGGCAGCAGAGACACTAGGTGACGGGGAATGGCACGCAGACTACAGGCAGGGGCAGCATTTGAATGAGTGTCATCTACAGTGGCAAAGGCTACACACAGGTCAAGTAGTATAAGACCTTTGTATTTGATGGTGACGCTGGTAAGAGCATTATGGGAAAAGGATGCAGAAGGAGGCAGAATGCAGGAAGTGGCGGAAAATAAAGGAGAGGAGGTGATGGAAAGGGATGAAAAAAGCAGGCGGTGGCAGCAAAAGAGACGAGGGGATGGGGAATAAGACACAGAATACAGGCGGTGGCAGGATAGAAAAGAGAGAAGAGGAAAGGGATGAAGAAAGCAGGAGGTGGCATCAGAGACATGAGGTGATGGGGAATGGGATGCAGGAAGCAGGCGGTGGCAGTAAATAGAGGAGAGGTGGTGAGGAATGGGATGCAGAATTACAGGCGGTGGCAGCATAGAAAGAAGAGGATAGGAATGGGATGAAGAAAGGTGGCAGCAGAGACAGGAGGTGATGGAGAATTTACAATGTAATATTTGTTTTAATCATAAAAGTTTATTCAGATTATAGTGAAGATATACAAAATTAAATATACAAGTCTAGAAATCAACATACATTTTACTACTTTTATTTTAGTATACTTTTTTATAGGATAGGTGATGTGGAAAGGCATAAAGAAAGCAGGCGGTGGAGGGTGAGAGGATAGAGGAGGTGAGGGGAAAGGGATGAAGAAAGCAGGCAGTGGCAACAGAGACAGTAGGTGCTGAGGAATTAGATGCAGGAAGCAGGCAGTGGCAGTAGAGAGAGTAGAGGAGGTGACTGAATGGGAGGAAGAAAGCTGGCGGTGGCAGCAGAGACAGTAGGTGATGGGGAATGGAATGCAGGAAGCAGGCAGTGGCAGCGGAGAGGGAAGAGGAGATGATGGAATGGGATGAAGAACGCAGGCGGTGGCAGCAAAGACAGTATTTGACTGTGAATGGGATACAGGGACCAGGTGGTGGCAGCAAAGAGGAGGCAACAGTGAATGGGACACAGAATACAGGCAATGGCAGCAGAGACAGTAGGTGAAGGGGAATAGGATGTATGAAGCAGGCGGTGGCAATAGAGAGAGGAGGTGACGTGAATGAGACACAGAATACAGGCAGTGGCAGCAGAGACAGTAGGTGAAGGGGAATAGGAAGTAGGAAGCAGGTGGTTTGAAGTAAAGAGTGCAGAGAGAGGAGAGTCAAGAAATCAACATACATTTTAATTATTCTGTGTTATTTAACTTTTTTTATAGGATTGGTGAGTGAGTAAGGGATAAAGATAGCAGGAGGTGGCGGTTGAGAGAAGAGAGGAGGTGAGGGGAAAGGGATGAAAAAAGCAGGCGGTGGCAGCAGAGACAGTAGGTGCCGGGGAATGGGATGCAAGAAAGCAGGCAGTGGCAGCAGAGAGAGGAGGTGATGGAATGGATGAAGAAAGCAGGAGGTGGCAACAGAGACAGTAGGTGCCGGGGAATGGAACACAGGAAGCAGGCAGTGGCAGCAGAGAGATGAGAGGGGGTGACTGAATGGAATGAAGCAAGCAAGCTGTGGCATCAGAGACAGTAGGTGACAGGGAATGGAATGCAGGAAGCAGGCGGTGGCAGCAGAGAGAGGAGGTGTCTGAATGGGATGAAGAAACCAGGCTTTGGCAGCAGAGACAGTAGGTGATGGCGAATAGAACACAGGGACCAGGTGGTGGCAGCAAAGAGAGGAGGTGGCAGTGAATGGGACACAGAATACAGGCAGTGGCAGCAGAGACAGTAGGTGAAGGGAAATAGGATGTAGGAAGCAGGAGGTGGCAGCAGAGACAGTAAGTGACGCGGAATGGGACACAGAAAGGAGGTGGTGGCAGCAAGGAGAGGAGCTGACGTGAATGGGACACAGAATACAGGCAGTGGCAGCAGAGACAGTAGGTAAAGGGGAATAGGAATAGGAAGCAGGTGGTGGAAGTAGAGAGTGGAGAGGATGTGACAAGCAACGGGATGAAGAAAGCAGGCAGTGGCTACAGCCAGTAGGTGAAGGGGAGTGGGACGCAGGAAGCAGGCGATGGCAGTAGATAGAGGAGAGTAGGTGACTCAATGGGATGTAGAGAGCAGGAAGTGGCAGCAGAGAGAAGAAAGGAAGTGCTGGGGAAAGTGATGAAGCAGTCGGTGGTAGCAAAGACAGGAGGTCTTATATTTTTGCGTCAGTTTATTTTTTCATGAAATAACAACACAATAAAGGCAAGTGATGGTTTGGCTAGAGGGGACGGTTGGAGGCCAGGTTTTTATTTTCTTTACATTTTAATATTTTTATGAAAAAATAAACCAACCCAAATCATGGCTAGAAAGGGGCATTGGTGCAGAGAAAGGTGATGGTAAACTCGATGCAGAAAGTAGGCGGTGGCAGCAGAAAGTGTAGATGAAGAGATAGGGAATAGGATGCAGAAAACAGGTGCTGGCGGCAAAGAGAGGATGGGTGACAGGGAATGTGATGCAGAAAGCAGGCAGTGGTGGCATAGAGGAGGAAAAAGGATGCAGAAAGCAGGCAGTAGTAGTAGAGAGAGGAAAGAAACTGACCGGGAATGGGACACAGAGAGCAGGTGGTAGCAGTATAGAGGAAAGGAGGGGAGTGGGATGCAGGAAGCAGGCGGTAGTAGCAGATCGAGGAGAATAGGTGACTGAATGGGATGTAGAGAGCAGGCAGTGGCAGCAGACAGTAGGTGAAGGGGAGTGGGATGCAGAAAGCAGGCAGTGGCGGCATAGAGGAAAGGAGGGGAGTGGGATGCAGGAAGCAGGCGGTAGTAGCAGAGAGGAGAGTAGGTGACTGAATGGGATGTAGAGAGGAGGCAGTGGCAGCAGAGAGAAGAGAGGAGGTGATGGGGAAAGGGATGAAGCAGACGGTGGCAGCAAAGACAGGAGGTCTTATATTTTTGTGTCAGTTTATTTTTTCATGATACAACAACACAATAAAGGCGTGTGATGGTCTGGCTAGAGGGGACGGTTGGAGGCCAGTTTTTTTTTTTTACATTTTAATATTTTTGTGATGTTGTATTATGTAACAATAAACTAACAGAGGAGAGGAAGTGTTAGGGAATGGAATGCAGAAAGCAGGCAGTGGTGGCATAGAGGATAGGAGGGGAATGGGATTATGAAAGTAGGCGGCAGTAGCAGAGAGAGGAGAGGAGCTGACTGGTAATGGGATGCAGAAAGCAGGCAGTGGCAGCAGAGGAAGAAGGGGTGGCGATGGAGAATTGAATGCAGAAAGCAGGTGTGTTAGCAGAGAGAGGATAGGTGACAGGGAATAGTATGCATAAAGAAGGCAGTGGTGGCATAGAGGAGAAGAGGGGAATGGGATGCAGAAAACAGGCAGTAGCAGAGAGAGGAGAGGTGCTGACCGGTAACAGAAGGTAGAAAGCAGGTGGTGGCAGCAGAGAGAGGAGAGGAAGTGTTGGGGAATGGGATGCAGAGAGCAGGCAGTGGTGGCAGCAGAGAGAGGAGAAGATGTGTTGGGGAATGGGATGCAGAGAGCAGGCAGTGGTGGCAGCAGAGAGAGGAGAGGAAGTGTAGGGGAATGGGATGCAGAGAGGAGAGGAATGGAATGCAGAAAGCAGGTGGAAGTAGCAGAGAGAGGAGAGGAGCTGACTGGTAATGGCATGCAGAAAGCAGGTGGTGGCAGCAGAGAGAGCAGGTGACAGGAAATAGGACAAAGAATGCAGGCGGTAGTTATTATAGAGGGGAGAGGATGTGTTGGGCAATGGGATGCAGAAAGTAGGTGGTTTGCAGCAGAGGGAGAAGAGGAGGCCATGGGGAATTGAACGCAGAAAGCGGGTGGTGTCAGCAGAGAGAGGAGAGGAAGTGATAGGGGAATAGGATGTAGGAAGCAGGTGGTGGCAGCAGAGAGCGGAGAGAAGGTGACAAAATGGGATGAAGAAAGCAGGCGGTGGCAGCAGAGACAGTAGGTGAAGGGAAATGGAACTCAGAAAGCAGGCGGGGGTGGCAGAGAGAACAGAGGAGGTAATGGGGAATGGAACTCTGAAAGCAGGCGGGGGTGGCAGATAGAGAAAAGGAGGTTATGGGGAATTGGACGCAACAAGTAAGCAGTGCTGGCAGAAAGAGGAGTTGACATGACTTTCCACAGTCTCCCACTCATCCTGTTATACAGGGAGAAGGATTGTGGTACATTAGTGCTCACCGCTCATTGCCTGCCCATACACACTAGGAGATTTTGAGTTAAAAGTAGCTCAAAACGGAAAAAGTGGCAACTTTGAGCTCAAAAGCGCCTAGTGTGTATAGGCCTTAACTTTCCTCCAACCATCCAACTTTTATGTTCTGTGCTGCTCCACATACCTAACCAACTTTATCATTAGTGTACACCAGCCAACTTCTGTCGCTCTCCAACTTGTGATGTCACAGAGGCAAGCGGGCAGTGTCGGTATACTTCTATATGCCTTGAGTAAATAAACATTTTATTAGAAAAATAAAAAACACTTTTGCATGTGTATTTATATCAATACAACTAGAGAACCACAAGTGCCAGTTTACCCTGGGATCTCTAGTTTATATCTCCTGCAGCAATTAATAAATTGACATCTTGCTGAATAGGCTTCAGTGTATACAAAGTAATGAGTTATGCAGACCCTAGAAACCAGTATATTTGCGCATGCCCTGGTCCCATAGATGTTTGTGGGCAGCTGACGGTGCTGCCAGATCCAATGTGCTGGAGCCAAGGTCCTCTGTCCCCTGCATACTGCAGCATGGAACGCCCCCTGTCCAGGATGGTAGAAGACATCGCTACTTACAGATCTTTTATTATAGAAATAACATCTGCTGGAAGTTTACATTCTCTCTCAATATTTGTACAACTTCTTTTTATAATAAATTCTATCTATTGTACCCATCACCCTTATTTCTCTGGTTTATTAATTGCTCCTATATTACATATATTATGCAGCCTTAAGAGCGTGATCTCTCATCCTGTGATGTGAATACATGTCTAATTCCAGGAATACACAATGCCATAACAAATGGAATATGGGGTGTTGAGATACTTGCAGACGTACTATTACAGTAGTGTGATTCTTGATGTGACCCAAACTTGTACCAATACTCTGAATGAATTAGTCGGGTGGTCAGGATTAGTATCAGGTTCCCACAGACCTCAGTGTCCGCACAATGAAGCAGATCGGCTTTCTGGACATTGGAGTCTGGCAATCTGTCCACAGGGATTACAAGTTGCCTATAAACCCCGTATTTAATGTACATGTCACCCTTGTTCTGTCCTAATATTCTATTACTATTCTTGGTCTAGATCTACAACAAAACTTAAAAGGTCGATATGGGGTTTTCAAAAGGTCGACACAGTGGACATGGACACCGTATCGGTGCATCGCGTCCCCTCGCATGGCTGGCTGTGCTCACCATACTTCGGGCACGGTGCCTCCTTACGCTTGGCACACTATTTTATTCTCCCTGCACGCCCTAGTGGATGGTAGGGCATGAAAATCCGCATGTCGGCACATGTCAGCAAAAAAAAAAAACATGTTGGCCTTTTGGCTGTCGACCTTCCCCATGTTGACCTAATTCTTGTTTCGACCTAATGACTCTGTCGACCTAGACCCATGTCAACCTTTTGAGGTTGTTGACCTTCAATGGTCGACCCAATATATGTCGTCGACCTAGTGACCGTTCCTTATCTGGATAACCTTCACAATACACAAATTGGCCACCGCGGCTCTGTAAAATGGTCCTGAAAATCTGTGTCGGAAGATTATCCTGTCCCCGCCCCGCTATACAATGCTCACATTACTGAGGATTCGCTATGAAATCCCGATGGTCAAAATCCCGACAGGGTCAAAATCCCGACATTTAAAATACCGACATATAGAATGTACAGGTGAAAAAGTCATCATGACTTTGGGTCGACAGGTCGTGAGGTTTCACCTGTACATTTAATATGTTGATATTTTGACCTTGTCGGGATATTAATGTCGTGATTTTGTCCTTGTCGGTACTTTGACCCATTCGGGATTTTGACCCTGTCAGGATTTTGACCATCAGGATTTTGACTGTATCCCATTACTGACCAACATTTGGTAAAGCTGCGTACACAGCCCTGGGCACACTATGGGAACAATTACACCAATGCATCTGTCAGCACTAGCTTGATAACATGTCCTGCAATTTAATTCTGCAAAATGTAATCTTCAGTGATATCATTCCCCCGATCTTAGACGCTCCCAGAGAGGAGAAGCAAAACTCCCTAGTGCAGTGGTTCCCAAACTGTGTGCCGTGGCACCCTGGGGGCCTCAGGACACTTTCAGGGGTGACTTGGGTTGGAGGTCCAGGAAAAACTTCAATTATGTATGGGAAAATCCAGATGTGTGGACAGACAGAAGAGAATCCTGTCCCTCATCACATAAGTGAACCTAAGAATGACATATAAACACAAATTACTTAATATTCTTTGAGAAATATCTCAATAGGAAACCTTTGGTCTCGGGGTGACGCAAAAAGCATGTGATTATCTAGGGCGCCATGATGTTCGGGAGCCACTGCCTTAGTGTATAACAGCATCATTCTAAGTACAACCCCAAGCAGTTTAGGTGGAGTCTCCTACCAGAGGACATTCGCTATGTTTTATGGCTGACAACTGCGCATCCACAGAGAGGATTACACCCTATTCGGAAGAGGCCAATATTGGGAATCACACCGTCACCATTCAGCAGCAACTCCTATGAAACAAATGGAGAAATCTAGTTTAAACAGAATTTAATAAAGTGCAGAAGAATAAAAACATAAAGTGCAGGAGTGAATTGGACTCTCACTAGTTGTATAGTCTACTATAGAAAAAAGGTAACGTAATCACAACAGTAACATGTACAGTACATCAGGTGCCCCCAGGTTACCCGGCAGGCTCAGAGTTACCCGGCAGATTACCCGCCAGGCTCAGAGTCTAATAGGGCGTGCACACGGTTCAATTACAGATGGAGCCGCTGCCATCCTTGGCCGGGGCTCGCCAGACCCTCCCCGCTGGTGAGCGCCGGCGGCATGGGCTTCACTGAACTGGGACACGCGCGTGTCTCACATGCACACGCGTCCCAGTCTCTCGGTAGGGACGCTGCGTGTCCCTTCCCATCTCCGCTTCAGATGGGCAGGGTTAGGGGGCGCTCGGGGCGGCAAGTACGACGGTCAGCGACGGCGGGGGAGGCGCTGGGGACCGGAGGTAGGCTCCGTTTCCCAGGGGCGCACTGTATGTCTCTTTTGCTATTCGATTTTGCTTCAAATTGAACAGAAATTTAACGTATTAGATTTTCATTCGATCCCCAATACGCGGCACAGTGGCATCTAAATCAAATAGAAAAATAGACTGTGCGGCAAGACCATATAGTACAGATCTGTACTATACAGTGTAAATCGAATGTGTACTCGCAACATTCGATCCGATCCCAATTTATTCGGGATTGAATAGAAAGTATATTGCACCGTGTGTACACCCCCATAACAGCGCTCTGGTAATCCCTCCGCACCAACTTGTTTCCATACCAGGTGTATATTCCTCAAGGCATGCCATGAGATCAGGCTGCCATAAAGCACAGCTATTGCTGCCCTGATCTGGAAGGACGGATGCATTCACCGACAATTGAATTCCTCCACTAAATCTGCATCTGAAAACTATAAACCAAATCAATATAACAAATCATTGTCAAATCATTGGATTATTTATATGGACAAATTATATTGACTTACCAGATTTATGGGGCAATTCTCAAGGATTTGCCTTAGTTTGCCTCAGGCCAAAACAAACATGGGTAATGTATGAGCCCAGGAGATACAGCAGTGCACCACACACTGATAGAGATGGTCTTACATCATTCCTAGGGGACGTCCCTAGTCTGCGTGCTGCTGCTTTAAGGATGATATTGAAAGTGACTGTCACCTCCTCAGTCCACATATTGTTATGGGGCCTACACATGGGGAGATTTCAGCCCAATTTCTCAGCAATCTGACCAGATCGCTGAGAAAATTACCCTACATCTCTCTGTGTAGGGGCCATAGCGATAGCGATATGTGGACCCTTGCGGGGTTGTGCCGCTCATTAGGGGGTGCGCACCAGAGCGGAATTTCCCATTAGGCACGTGAGGCACCGGCCTAGGGGCGGCACATGTTTGGGGGCGGCATTTAGATGCCTGTGATAGTACTGTCAGCCCAAAATGTACCAATAACTGCAAAATATCCACTGTACTGTACTATATTCCATCTTAAATAGAGTGTAAATGGATAGGACATGCAGGTACTGCCCCTATAAACTGTCCTACTTAGTAAACATTATTGTTGTGCCTAGGGGCGCCCTTATCCCTAAATCCGCCCCTGGTGCGCACACTAATGCTAGTTACATGCACATGGGCCGTATGGGCCGAAATTTAAAACTCTGCCACTGGGGAAATGCGGGGGTCTGCCGGTATCTGGGAGGGTTGCCCACCTGTCCGGGGGGCCGGGAGGGGGACATGATTTTCGGGACCTTCCCAGCCATTCCGGGAGGGTAGGCATACATGACTGAACAGTTAGAGAAGAAGCTGCTGGCCCACGGGCTACCAAGTATCAGTAACTGGGATAAAAAAATATGGGTGTGGTATAAAAACCCGACAGTCGGAATTCCGACAGTCATTAGTCAGACGTCGGAATCCTGACTGCACAGCGTGGGGAGCGCAATGAAGCCCGTTGCGGGCGCGCTGTGCTTGCCACGCTGCGGGCATGGTGGCGAGCTGCGCTCGTCACCTATTTTATTCTCCCTCTATGGGGGTCGTAGACCCCCACGAGGGAGCAGTCGGGATTCCGACGTCGGAGTAATGACTGTCGGAATCCCGACTGTCGGGGAGCCATTCGGCTCTCAAAAAATTATATATATTTTAGGTTAAATGTACTAGGCGGGACCCATAAATGATACATCACGTATGGTGTCAATGCTGTACAAAGATCATGTAGGAACCACTTCATTAAAAACACATTAGGTACGTACAGTATATACAGCGCAGTATTACTACTGTATTAAACAGTTGATTTTAATTATAACAAAAATCATCTTGAAAAAATTTATGGACAACGCTGGAGGCACCACTGGCTTGCACCTAATGCAAAGTGGTATGCCCGGAAATTTTCTGGGACAGCCTGCTGCGGCAATTTCCGGGCATATCACCCAAGGAGTTAAAGGCCGATGTCAGGGAGGTTAGGGCGAGTGGCATAACAATAATCCCGCAGCCCCCACGGTAACGGGGAGGCGCTGTGTAAGTGCAGGCGCCGGGGGGCAGTGGGGCTATTGTAACGCCGCCGCCGCCACCACAGACCCACAGATTTGCTTGTATTCGCTGCGGTCCCGGCTCCCCTCCGGGCTTTGTTCTGAGGCTATGGAGACGGACCATCATAAAATGTCTGCCCCCATATAGCAGACTGTTCTCTGAAACTGTCTGCTGTATGGGGGGGGGGGTGGACATTTTGTGATGGTCCATTTTTCATAGCAGAAGCTATGTCCTAGGACATCCCTGACACCATCTGATGGCTACATGAGCCTTGCGGTCCCCATACAAAATCTTGATAGGGCCCCCCACGGGAAAAACACATCTGTCTACACATGGAATAAAAGGGGGGCGGGGAGAGAGATGCAGGGCGGTAGGATGGGGACGGAGAGACACAGGGTGGTAGGATGGGAATGGAGAGATGCAGGGCAGTAGGATGGGAATGGAGAGATGCAGGGCGGTAGGATGGGGACGGAGAGACGCAGGACGGTAGGATGGGGACGGAGAGACGCAGGATGGTAGGATGGGGACGGAGAGACGCAGGACGGTAGGATGGGGACGGAGAGACGCAGGGCGGTAGGATGGGGACGGAGAGGCGCAGGGTGGTAGGATGGGAATGGAGAGATGCAGGGCGGTAGGATGGGGACGGAGAGGCGCAGGGTGGTAGGATGGGAATGGAGAGATGCAGGGCGGTAGGATGGGGACGGAGAGACGCAGGACGGTAGGATGGGGACGGAGAGACGCAGGACGGTAGGATGGGGACGGAGAGACGCAGGACGGTAGGATGGGGACGGAGAGATGCGGGGCGGTAGGATGGGGACGGAGAGACGCGGGGCCGTAGGATGGGGACGGAGAGACGCGGGGCCGTAGGATGGGGACGGAGAGACGCGGGGCCGTAGGATGGGGACGGAGAGACACGGGGCCGTAGGATGGGGATGGAGAGACACGGGACGCTAGGATGGGGACGGAGAGACACAGGGCAGTAGGAAGGGAAAAGATAGATGCAGGGTGAAACTAGGGGGGGTACATCAATGCAAAACACAGGGCCTGAGATCCCTACACAAACTACAGTATTGTTTTGTGCCTGATAAAAGACCCCTCATGAATCATGATCCATGAGGAAGCCCTGGAAGAAGAGTACTTAACTGGGGGGATGGGTGGAAGCAGCCTGACACTGCACAGTGACTCACTCTTACCTTATCTGTGCAGCAGAAGTCACCCTCCATCTCCTCCTCTGTCCCAAATCCATGAGCACTGCAGATTGTGGTGGTGAGGAATCTACACACTTGCTGGAGGGGATACGTCCGTGCTGCTGGATGTACTAGGGCGGGGGCGGGGCTTCTGTGGACTGCTCATTGCTGCCTCTTCCTGTTGTGCAGAAGCTTCCATGCTGCCCTGCACAGTGTATGACAGGGGGGAGCGCACCGCAGTATAGAAATAATCCTGAGCATGATACAGTACTCCCTCATGGCAGCCCTGGAACTATAGGCAGCCAGCCCCTCTATAGGTGTCACTGTGGCTGCTGCAAGGAGGGATGATGAAGGACAGACAACGGAGGTAGGAGGCAAAGCCGCTTCATGTGCAGACAGTGTGCGGCTGATGGACGCGCAATGATTTGGGGGTATGGGTATAAACCGGACCAGGACAAAACCCCGGACCGCCGGACCAGACATCAATCTCTGCATTTTGGAGCTTGCAGCGTCCGGTCCGGGGGATGTCCTGTCCAGGGGTGTCCTGTCTGGGGGTTCTGCCTGTGACACCTGTCACCAGGTAGAGGAGGAGGGGTAGAATAAAGTCTCCCTGTATGGTCCGGGCATGTAGCAAAAACCGGACGGTCCGGACCACAGGGGGAGGCTGTAATCTCCCCTTCCCCATGTCCCTGATGATAGCTATCACAGGGACCCCCCCCCCGGACAAGACACCCCCCGAACAGGACACCCCCCGGACAGATTGCAGATTTTGATGTCCTGTTTGCAGGGGCGAATTTAGGGGTCAGGCCGCCCCTAGGCACAACCTTTTTGGCCGCCCCCCCCCCCCCCCCCCTATTTTAATGTAATCACAAACATTATATATATATATATATATATATATATATATATATATATATACTTCATTCAAATGTAACTGTAGAACTGTAGCCCACCTCATAACTTGGAGTACTTAACTGTATGTGTGCTATGACTGTCTCAGTCAGTCTCTCACTGACTGAGAGGCAGAGCAGCACAGGATGAGCTCAGCTCAGCTGCTTTCCACGCCCATTGGATACACAGCAGCCAATAGGCTGTGTGTATACAGCAGCCAATGGGTGCTGGAGGCAGTGAGCCTGAGCAAATCAGCTCACTCGACGAAAGACGCAGCCTGGGGGGAACCATGGCTACACAGCCTGACAGTGACAGCCGCGAGCCGCCGCCGGTGATGTACATAATACTACTGTGTGCATGGCAGAGCGGGAGGGTAGCGGCGGGTAACGAGCGACGCTGCCGCTGACATATGATGATGAATCATGTCAGCGGCGGCGCCGCTTGTCACTTGCCGCTTCCCACCCGCTCTGCCATGCTGCTATTTAAAAGCATGGCAGTCCGCAAGTGCCGCCCTAGATTAGTGCCGCCCTGAGGCCCGTGCCTCACGGGCCTAGGCACAAATCCGCCTCTGCCTGTTTGATGTTTGTTTTACAGTCAGCGGCAGCCGCACACTGCTGGCGCCGCTGCTAGGTTTCAGAGTCTGCAGTTGTAGCAGCTTCACCTCCTACCTCCGTCCAGTCAGTATCATGCCGGGATAGCAACTATAGAGAGTGCAGTGCCCCCCCATCCCCATCGGGATGGAATCGGCATCAAATGCCACTGAAAACCGTTCAATGTCCATCCGATTTAGATTCTGCTGATGTAAGCATCGAATAGAAAAATAGACCCCCCCCCCAAAAAAAAAATATTGGGAGGGGGAATAATTCAGAAAGAGGACAGGGCTTTGTTATCATCATTTGTTTAGACAAAACAAAAACCCATCAAACATTTGCTCCATCAGGGGTGTGGTGGTGGTGGGAGAGGGGGAGGGCTGGGAAACCACCCTGCTCCCCCTATATAATAATAATAACAGCAGGACACCACGGGCGGCTACACCTCTATAATAATAATAATCATAACAACACTGCAGGCTGCTCCCCCTCTATAATAATAACAGGACACCACAGGCTGCTTCCCCTGTAAAATAAAAACAGGACACCACAGGCTGCTCCAACTGTATAATAATAGGACACCACAGACTACTCCAACTGTATAATAATAGGACACCACAGGCTGCTCCCACTGTGTCTCCAGTAATCTAATGCTGCTAGCTACTGTAGTGATGAGAACACTGGGACAGCATGAGGTGACAGTGACACAGGGAACAGAGCAGGGAACCGAGATGCGATGCCCCATGCACAGCACACATGAGGTTGAGTGTTGGCTAATCCTATTTTGCACCAGAACAAAGCTGCCTGACCCTGGATAGGCTGATCTCCTGCTATCAGCGCTTCCCACACAGCCAAGACTGCCCGCTGCCTGCTGTTTGCCACTGCCCACCTCACCCTGCAGAGAAGGAGCTTTCCTGACTTCTTCCATCTGTCCCTCTTCATGGGCCAGCAGATCCTGTTGTGGAGTATGCAGGAAATGCTGCAGAGCCGACCAGGAGCCACCGCTGATGCTGGAGACGGATGTGAAGCGATGAAGCTTCGTCTTTAAGACAGGCTTCCGCCATTACCGTTAGTGCAGCGGAAGGCTTTCCAGGAATTTCCAGTCACCCGAATTCCTTGAGAATCTCGGAATCTGGGTGACTGGAAAAGCCTACTGGAGGGTTGCCACCAAATCCAGGAGAATCCCGGAAATCCGGGAGAGGTGTCAACCCTAAGTACAGTACTTCACAGGAGAATGCTTTGCAGGTCTCACAATTACAAGTGAAATAATTATCTTCACCTGTGGATCTTTTCAAATGTGTTAGTGAGTAATGTGCACCTGTTAGGTGGTCTGGGAAATGGGATCTGTGTGTGGTCCTGGGGGGGCAACTTTGAGAACCACTGCATTAGGTCGACAAATACAAAATAGTTGACTGATAAAAGGGCCAACAGTGGTTAAGGTTGAAAGGTAGATACTGGAATTTGTTTTCATTTTTTGGGGTCAAATCTTGTAGGATTGGTAATATGTGACCACCATCATTATAAACATATACCCTGGTGGGTTTGCTTCGCTCGTTACCCTCTGCTCCCCCAGGTTATGATTTTCAATTGTAGTAATTGTGGAAAGCAAAACCTAAATTTGGGACATGGGGAAAAAAAGCAAAAACATTTAGTATATCAACCATTTGTGTGCTGACCGTTGTCATGTGACCTTGTCCCCTGTAATCTCTGCTTATTTATTTATTATTACCAGTTTCTTATATAGCGCACACATATTCCGCAGCGCTGTACAGAGTATATTTGAACACTAGGTGATTCATCGCGAATTGTGGGAGGGGGGGGGGGGCGCGCGGGGGGTTGCAGTGAATCACGGGAGGGTGGGTCGCGGGGGCGGGGGGTTGCCGCAATGACAGGAGGGGGGGTCAGGGGTGGGGAATCGCGGTAGGGGGGTCGTGGGGGGCACCGTGAACAGCGGGAGGGGGGGCCCGGGGGGTTGGCACGAATCGTGGGAGGGGGGGTCGCGGGGTGCCGCAATCGCAGGAGGGGGGGTGTCACGGGGTGGGGCCGCAATCGCAGGAGGGGGGGTGTCACGGGGTGGAGCCGCGAATCGCGGGAGTCACCGGGGGTGCCGCGAATTGCAGGGGGTGTGCTGCAAATCGCGGGAGGGGGGTCGCGGGGGGTGCCGCGAATCGCCACAAGAAAAAATCAACACAGAAAGTTCAACACATGTAAATGTTGACATAAGTGTGGCACTTCATCGGTGTCCATGTCGACACATGAGAATGAATATGAAAACATAAAAAAAAAGAAAAATAAATCTTCAGAAACTCATGTCAACCTTTTTCATTGTCGACCATAGCCGTGCCAGTGTTTTGCATGCACCATTTAATCCTGGGGTTGCCGTGAATCGCGCGCGGGGGGGAGGGAGGAGGTGAGGGGTGTCCGCGAATCACGGGAGGAGGGGTCGTGGGTGGATGCCGTGAATTGCGGGAGGGGGGGTCGCGGGGGGGGGTGTGGGTGCCGCGAATTGTGGGAGGGGGGGCGCGGGGGGTTGCAGTGAATCGCGGGAGGGTGGGTCGCGGGGGCGGGGGGGTTGCCGCAATGACAGGAGGGGGGGTCAGGGGTGGGGAATCGCGGTAGGGGGGTCGTGGGGGGCACCGTGAACCGCGGGAGGGGGGGCCCGGGGGGTTGGCGCGAATCATGGGAGGGGGGGTCGCGGGGTGCCGCGAATCGCAGGAGGGGAGGGTGTCACGGGGTGGGGCCGCGAATCGCGGGAGTCACGGGGGGTGCCGCGAATTGCGGGGGGTGTGCTGCAAATCGCGGGAGGGGGGTCGCGTGGGGTGCCGCGAATTGCCACAAGAAAAAATCAACACAGAAAGGTCAACACATGTAAATGTTGAAATAAGTGTGGCACTTCATTGGTGTCCATGTCGACACATGAGAATGAATATGAAAACATTGAAAAAGTGAAAAATAAATCTTGTCAAAGTTTTTCATTGTCGACCATAGCCATGTCAGTGTTTTGCATGTACCATTTAATCGTGGGGATGCCGTGAATGGGGGGGGGGAGGGAGGGAGGTGCATACCTCCCAACATGACCCTCTCCAGGAGGGACACATTGCTCTGTTTCTGGACTTTCTTCTTAATTTATGGATTACCATCACCTGTGCTTAAACACCTTTCTTATCAATTACCCTGTTTAAAACAGGTGATGACAATCATAAATTGAGATGGAAGTCCACAACCCAGCGTTACAGCTCCAGACACACTTTGAGTGACAGATGTAGCCAAATATATAAGAGATTCACATCAGTCCCTGCCCCAGTGGAGCTTACAATCTATATCCCATACCACGTGTACACGCACACATTGGCACCTCTGCACAATTCTACGGTTAATTTTGTTAGGAGCCAATTAACCTACCAGTATATTTTGGAATGTGGGAGGAAACCAGAGTACCCGGAGGAAACCCACAATGGGGAGAATATACAAACTCTGCACAGTTAAGGCCATGGTGGGAATGGAGGCAGTAATGCTAACCCTTACACCATCCGTACTGCCCATGCGACCTGTTATCTATATTGTTTTAGCCTATTGACTATATTGACGTATACACGGTCCCTCATTTGGATTACCAGTGAGAGCAGGTGATGATTACTCGCATGTTTTGTTAAACTCATAACTGGAAACTTGCATGTGATTTATATTTTATTATAAATAACTGAATCATATGCAGCAGATTGGGAAAAGTTCTCCAAAAATAAAGTACAATTTTGGACGACCATTCGTCAGGATTGGTTGCGTGTGGTTCGATTGTATGTTTTTTGTTTGTTGTCTGCAGTGATTGGAGGAGAGTTACTGGTTTCCAGAGAGACTTTTCCCTTATCCGACGTGACTTGTGATGCCTGTGAGCTGGAAGATTCTCTGGAAACTTTCTTATAGGTGCTTTGTAAAATGACAGGGATGGAGGTAATGGTCTGTACCGAGCGGCTTGTAACTTTTTTATTGTCCTCTATGGATTTTTAATACATGGGGTATGCCTTCTCTAAATCATCTCTCTCTTGCTGGGTCTCCTGCAGAAGCTGGGAGAGCTGGCTGTTCTTGTTTGACAGATCCCAAACCTTGCTTTCCATGCCCCCAAGCTGAGCCTGCAGTTCAGCTTTCTGCTTCTGAGTCTTCACAATGACCGGGACCATCTCTCGGAGCTGCACGGAGAGCA
The DNA here is from genome assembly GCF_055691185.1 of Crinia signifera. NCBI lineage: Eukaryota > Metazoa > Chordata > Amphibia > Anura > Myobatrachidae > Crinia > Crinia signifera. The sequence continues at coordinate 144,715,657 of NC_139224.1, forward strand.
TTTGGTTTTCCTCCTTTATTTGGGAACACTGGTCTTCCTTCTCGTGCAGCTCCTTGATGATATCCTTGGTCATCTTGCCTCTGAATTTGGGGTTCCCCTCCAGACCCAAGTCCACCCGGAGTTTCTTCACTGTTCTATGCAGAGCTTTGTTCTCATTGGTCAGCTCTTTCAGCTTGGCTTTCAGTTCCTGGATCTGGCTGCGTGATGAGACTTCAAGACATTTCAGTTTGTCCCTGGATGACTCCTCCCTGCGGAGGGCGTCCTCCCTTTCCTTCTGGCACCTCTGCACAAAGCGACTGACTTCATAAGAGGACATGTAGGACCTTATCGGAGGATAACGGGGGGTGTCGAGGAGTCTCACCTCAGATGAGGTTCTGCAAGAGAAATCACAGTCATTGACCAGATGAAATATGAAGACCTACAATGTCAAAGCTGGTATAAGTCATTATCATTCATCATTATCATACCAATAGGTCTACCCCAAAAGGTTGACATGCAATATGTCGGCATGAAAAGAGGTAGACACATGACATGAGTTTTTTGTGTATTGTTTTCAAACCAACTTGTTCACTTACTTCACCACCCATGTCGGCATAAAAGGAAAAAATAATAGAAGCATGGAAAGCAAAGCGAGTCATACGAGGGTACGCCTTAAAATAATTGGGGGTCCGTGTCGACAATTGCCGACATTGACAGCCCAAATATTTGAAACCTCATGTCTACCTTTTCATGTGTCTACCTTTTTCCATGTCAAACTTTTGACCCTGTCCACCTTTCCCATGTCGACCTTTTGACACTGTTGGCGTATTGAGTGTCGACCTTTTGGATAGACCATGTGGGGGGAAATTTACTAAGATGAGAGTTCTATTTCACATGGGATGTTGCTATGGGCAACCAATCAGATACCATCTATTATCTTCTAGAATATGCTAAATAGATTCTGAGTGGTTGCCCATAGCAACATCCTATGGGAAATAGAACTCTCATCTTACTAAATTCCCCCCTGCCTATCTAATAATACACCCCCGGGCCCACGTGTTACATGTGCTGGGATTTACTTACAATGTACAGTACCCCTGGGCCTGCTCAGTGTAATGTGGTATACAATGTACAGTACCCCTGGGCCTGCTCAGTGTAGTGTGGTATACAATGTACAGTACCTCTGGGCCTGCTCAGTGTAATGTGGTATACAATGTACAGTACCTCTGGGCCTGCTCAGTGTAATGTGGTATACAATGTACAGTACCTCTGGGCCTGCTCAGTGTAATGTGGTATACAATGTACAGTACCCCTGGGCCTGCTCAGTGTAATGTGGTATACAATGTACAGTACCTCTGGGCCTGCTCAGTGTAGTGTGGTATACAATGTACAGTACCTCTGGGCCTGCTCAGTGTAATGTGGTATACAATGTACAGTACCTCTGGGCCTGCTCAGTGTAATGTGGTATACAATGTACAGTACCTCTGGGCCTGCTCAGTGTAATGTGGTATACAATGTACAGTACCCCTGGGCCTGCTCAGTGTAATGTGGTATACAATGTACAGTACCTCTGGAACTGCTCAGTGTAATGTGGTATACAATGGACTGAAGGGCATTATAGTGTTACACAATATAAACTGAGGAACTGTAATATGGCACAATATGAAGTGTAAGCCGTATATCATAATATGAACTGGGGACACTGTATGGCATAATATGAACTGGGGACACTGTGGCATAATATGAACTGGGGACACTGTATGGCATAATATGTACTGGGGACACTGTATGGCATAATATGAATTGGGGACACTGTATGGCATGATATGAATTGGAAAAAGTGTGGAATAATGTGGCAGCTGTACAATGTGACTTCATGTGAACTAGGCCATTACAATGGGGCATAACATTAAATAGGGCACTCCTATAGTTCAGAAAAGGAACTAGGGCACTATTATGGGGCATAGCATTAACAATGGCACTACTATAGTGCATAAAAGGAAATAGGGCACTACTATAGTTCAGAAAAGGATCTAGTGCACTATTATGGGGCATACCATTATTTAGGACACTACTATAATTTAGAAAAGTAACTAGTGCACTACTATGGGGCATAACATTAATTAGGACACTACTATAATTCAGAAAAGTAACTAGTGCACTTCTATGGGGCATAACATTAACTAGGGCACTACTATAATTTAGAAAAGGAACTAGTGCACTTCTATGGGGCATAACATTAACTAGGGCACTATTATAGTTCAGAAAAGGAACTACAGTAGGGCACTACTATGGGGCATAACATTAACTAGGGCACTAACATGGTTCAGAAAATGAACTAGGGTACTATTATGGGGTATATACATAACAACTGATGCAAAGTGGTGTCTCTATACAAGCACTGGGACAGGGGCCCCTTCAAAATGTTTCTATGGGGCCCACTAGTTTCTGGCTACGACTGAGGTTTGAGGGATAGCTATACTCTAGCACAGTGTTCTTCAAACTAGTTCAAAACCCCTGACAGCTCAGAGACAGGTAATAATGAATACACCTGTGCATCAGCTAGGAGACTTGACCTGTGTGAACTGTTGTGCTGGGTAAACACTGACCAATATATTGACTGTTCAATTGAACCACCCGTACACCCACTGCAGAATTTGGAGGTTGACAGCGCAACTGGAAAGACCCTTGTAAATGACCATCAAGTTATGACATCAGCCAAGACTGATCTGGCAGCATGTACGCAGAACACACTGCCCAATCCTACTGCAGATACATGACTGGTCTTCAGATAAATCTATAGGTGTGTACTCAGCCTGGGGGGATCCTGAGAACTGAGGGGTAGATGTATGAAGCAGCGATAAGGGAGGAGAAGCGATAAAGTGTCTGGTACTTTATCTCCGGCCAATCAGATCCTCACTGTTAAGTTGCAGGCTGGGTTTATATAGGAACAGCCAGGAGCTGATTGGCTGGTGATAATGTACCAGGCACTTTATCACTTCTCCTCCCTTATCACTGCTTCATACATCTACCCCACAGTCTGAGAAGCACTACTCTAACATATATTATATGTGTTGCTATATACATGTATATAAACAGAATACACAGACAAATAAGCCACTGCTTTATTAAATCTATCTATATATTCTAGGAAAGTAGTCATGCCCATAGAGGAGAAGCAGGTGGGAAGTGTTGGGGTGATGCTGGGCTTATTGTGTCATTAGGGCCCACACCTTGTGGGAAATTTACTTTATTTTAGATTTCCTAGTATACATCTGGTATAAAATATATTACATAGAACATTACTTTGTGTCTGGTATTCTAGTATACAATCTGAGCGTATTACGTATGGTAGTCTAGTATACAATACAGAGCCCATTACTTCCTGCCTAGTATTGTAGCATACAATACAAAACAATTACTACAGTATATCAGGGTTGCCGACCCTCCCAGAATTACCGGGAGTCTCCCGAAAATCGGGTCCCCCTCCTGGCCCTCCGGAAGGGTGGGCAACCCTCCCAGAATCAGGAGGACCCCCACTGAGCCCCCCGATCGCAGCATTTAAATGTCGCAATCCGCGGGTCTCAGAGGAGGGGGCGGAGCTAAAACAACACATTCGTGTCATTTAGCTTAATGATGTCACAGTCAAGCCCCGCCCCCGGACGGGTAATGAAAGTCTCCTCTCCGGGCTTCTCCCGGAGAGGAGCATTTGAAAGTCGGAAACCCTGTACTATAGGTCTAGGAGGGATGCAGTTAGAATGCCGGCGGTCAAAATCCCGACGCCGGAATCCCGTCCACCAAAATTCCGACACATAAATTAGTGTGCCGAGCGTAGCGAACCCGCAAGGGGGGGGGGGGTGATCCACGTCCCCCCCATTTCAGGATTTCGGCGGTCGGGATTCTGGCAGCGGGATTTCATACCAATCCCGTCTGGTATTCTTGTATACAATACAGAACCCCTTACTTCCCGTGTGCTATTCTAGTATACAATACAGAAATCATTACTATATGCCTGGTAGTGTAGTATACAAGAGTAGTGTACATAAGAGCCCATTGTCTGAAGCCTAACATGCATTATGGTTTGAGAGGTGTACCGTCCCTGTCAAACACCCAACCTGCCACTGTCCTCAGAGCAGGTTGATTAAATGCAATACAGTTGTATTGCAGTAAAGTCCATTGCCTGGAGGCTTAGGGCGGTATTCAATGAGAATACCTGCGAGGTGCAGCGAATCCTTTTTAGGATTCGCTGCACATTTGCCACGTTCCGGAGCCGGCGGGCTCCGGTATTCAACGTGTCAGGGGCTCGCTGCCCCTGACTGGCGAATATGAGCTCCTGCGGCGATTGCCGCAGGGATCCTGAGGACGGTGCCAGGCAGAGAGATGATAGTCTCTCTGCCTGCCCCAGAACTTTGTGGGGGGTAGGTGGGCTCCCCGGGTGCCAGGCAGCACAGGCTGCCCCCCAGGGGTGCCAGCAGGGGAGCGTATATTCACTACACACAATCGTAACGATCGGGTGCAGTGAATATATGAATATGTAATGAGCGGCTCGGCTCCGGCACCCCCTGCTGGCTGCTGTGTAAAAAAAAAAAAAAAAATTTTAATTAAATATATATTCATGTGCTTACAGCACATGAATAAAAATAGCATGCCCCTCCTCAGAATAAAATTCCTGATTTTTTTGACACCAAATGTAAAAAACAAAACACTTTATTTTAAAAGTTCACATTCCACTTCACCATAAAAAGATAGCGATTGCTACTCGGTGAATCATGGTGAAAAAAACCTTGGGTACTTGTGAGTTATCCGGGCTGCCGATTTTTTCATCGCGCCCGAAATCGTGGGCATCGCGTCGGTCGTGGCCGTTATAAGGAGCCGCGACGCGATGCCCACGATTTCCCATAGACAGTAATGTTAAAAGACACGATGGACCCGATTTCCGACACGATTTCCCATAGACAGTAATGTTAAAAGACGCGATGGACCCGATTTCCCATAGACAGCAATGTTAAAATAAAATTACAATGTGAAATTGGCCAATATGTTTTTAAAAAAAATGTTTCATGGCCCCCCACCACCGTTAACGCCACCCCGCTATTGACGCCAACCCGAAGCGTGGCGAGCGCAGCGAGCCCGCGAGGGGCGGCGATACGCGTCCTCCGACCTTTTCATGCCCTACTATCCACTAGGGCGTGGAGTGAGAATAGAATAGTGTGGCGAGCGCAGCGAGCCACCGAGCCCGAAGCGTGGCGAGCGCAGCGAGCCCCGCGAGGGGACGCGGACACCTTCACAGGTATCCGCGTGCCCTTGCGGGCTTCACAGGTGTCCGCGTCCCCTCGCGGGGCTCGCTGCGCTCGCCACGCTTCAGGCTCGGTGGCTCGCTGCGCTCGCCACACTATTCTATTCTCACTCCACGCCCTAGTGGATAGTAGGGCATGAAAAGGTCGGAGGATGCGTACCGCCGCCCCTCGCGGGCTCGCTGCGCTCGCCACGCTTCGGGTTGGCGTTAACGGTGGTGGGGGGCCATGAAACATTTTTTTTTAAAACATATTGCCCAATTTCACATTGTAATTTTATTTTAACATTGCTGTCTATGGGAAATCGGGTCCATCGCGTCTTTTAACATTACTGTCTATGGGAAATCGGGTCCATCGTGTCTTTTAACATTACTGTCTATGGGAAATCGTGGGCATCGCGTCGCAGCCCCTTATAACGGCCACGACCGACGCGATGCCCCCGATTTCGTGTCTTTTAACATTACTGTCTATGGGAAATCGGGGGCATCGCGTCGCGGCCCCTTATAACGGCCACGACCGACGCGATGCCCCCGATTTGGAGCTAAATCGTGGGCATCGCGTCGGTCGGGTGTCCTTAAGTTAACCAAACTTAAGGACAAAATCGGCAGCCCGGATAACTCACAAGTACCAAACCTTGAAATGTATTCGCCATGTTGTCATTGAATAGGGTGATTCACCGTTTTAGTCAGAAATTCGCCAAACAGCACAAATTCGCCATAAAAACATAGCGAATCAGGCTCATTGAATACCGCCCATAATCTTATATACAACACAGTGCACGTTGCCTGGAGACTAATATTACATTGCCTGCGGGATAATATGTAATAGAGAGCCCACTGACTGGAGGAAAATATTAAATACAGTGCTCATTGCCTGTAGAATAATATGCAATACAGTGCCCACTGCCTGTAGGATAATATGCAATACAGTGCCCACTGTCTGGAGGATAATATACTGTACAATACAGTACCCGCTGCCTGGAGGATAATATACTGTACAATACAATGCCCACTGCCTGTAGGATAATATACTGTACAATACAGTGCCCACTGCCTGTAGGATAATATACTGTATAATACAGTGCCCGCTGCCTGGAGGATAATATACTGTACAATACAGTAACCGCTGCCTGGAGGATAATATACTGTACAATACAGTGCCCACTGCCTGGAGGATAATATACTGTACAATACAGTGCCCACTGCCTGGAGGATAATATGCAATACAGTGCCCACTGCCTGTAGGATAATATACTGTACAATACAGTGCCCACTGCCTGTAGGATAATATGCAATACAGTGCCCACTGCCTGGAGGATAATATACTGTACAATACAGTGCCCACTGCCTGGAGGATAATATAATGTAGAATACAGTGCCCACTGCCTGGAGGATAATACACTGTACAATACAGTGGCCACTGCCTGGAGGATAATATACTGTACAATACAGTGCCCACTGCCTGGAGGATAATATACTGTAGAATACAGTGCCCACTGCCTGGAGAATAATACACTGTACAATACAGTGGCCACTGCCTGGAGGATAATATACTGTACAATAGAGCGCCCGCTGTCTGGATGATAACATGCAACACAGAGCCCACTGCCTGAAGTATAATATGGAATACAGAGCCCACTGTCTGGAGGCCAATATACAATACAGTGCTTATTGCCTGGACACTAATATTGGTACGTGCCCATTGCCTGGAGGTTGATATGCCATACAGAGCACCCTGCATGCAGTCTAGCTTACAGTACGTAAACGTGGAATAGAGGTTTATGTTGGTTATTGCAAGATGCATATGATTTATGTTATCTGCAGCAAGTCCAATCACCAACTCTGACCCAATGCACGCGGGGCCACACATCGGGTCAGAGAGCGGATGTCAAACACATGCGATTTGGTACAATTTCACATGATTTCCCATCCCAATCCGTTGGAATCATGTAAAATTGAGCCAAAATTGCATCTTTGTATGGGGCCACAGAGCAGGATCATATACACGCCACATTTGCAGAGGTGTAAGCATCTCGAAATGTGCATGGCTCTGCAGACATGCACAAATATGCTATTTCCCCTGCTATTTTTCTTTTTTTGAGAGGGTGGGGGGGATTATTTACATTATTTTATTAAATTTTAAAGAAAACACCTGGAAAAAAAAAGAACAATGTGGTATATTGTCAGTTAATGGCAGAGAAGAATCACTAGGTTTGAGGTGTCCCACAATTAGCATTTGCAGTCTGTTCTCCTCAGTTATGTGAGACATAATACACACACAGAGCAATGTGCACTAATACCTGAGGGTCCATGCAGAGCGAACAGCAAAATGGAAGAAAATTATACCTAAAGTCAACACAGCAAAAATGTTGATACAAGCAATGGGTCAACACAGAAACATTGACACATAAAAAGTTTGACATGAGTTTTCAAGGTGTATTGGTGTTAATGTCGACACCTGAGCCAGGTAGTGTACTGGCATGCTTCAGGCCAGGTGCCTCGTCTCACTGTGCTCGGTACTTTAACGATCCCAATCCGAGTCCACGTGGATGGAAAAAAAATATTTTAAAGATCATGTGAAACGTGTCATGTGTTCATGTCAATGTCGACCTCTTGCTTGTGTTGACATTTTGACCATGTCCACCATTTGTATATCGCCCATAATTGACAACTTATTGACTGTCGATCTAAACGTTGTCTGTCAGCCAGGGGCGGATTTAGGGGTCAAGCATCCCCTAGGCACAACTTTTTTGCCCCCCCCCCCCCTTATTAGGCGTGAGGGGGACTGGGGAAAAGATGGGGGTAGATAGAGGGAAAGAGAGACAAGAGAAGAGAGAAAGAGTAAGAGAGAGGTCGGGAAGGTGGAGAAAGCACAGAAGAGATGAAAGAAAAATAGAGAAGAGGGCTGGGGAGACAGAAAGAGAGCGCGCAGGTGTTTGGAACACACATTACATATGTCCACCACTCCCCCCCCCCCCTCCCCTTCAGTACAGGCTTCACTGTGTCATCCCCCTCTTCCCCTTCTGTATAGGTGGTACTACAGTGTACCTGAAAGCCATGGCAGCACAGGGTCGGCCGGGGTCGCACATGGTCGCCGGCTCCTTCACTGGCGCTGGCAGCTCAGCTTTTCTCCCTCTCACCAGTGCTGTCGGGGGAGGATGGAACGGCGCGTAAGGTGCTGGAGGGAGGATCGCAGGACTGAAGTGACGACGCTGGAGTACAATGGGACCGTGGCTCAATGGATTTGGTAGGTCCCTCTCACCAGCGCCGGCGGGGGGAGCATGGGACGGTGGCGGCAGGAGCATGACTTCAGCTGTGGTGCTGGAGGGGGGAGAGTGAGACTGAGGAGGTGCCGCTGGGCAATGCCCTGCAGCAGGGTCAGCGTGGGACTGGGGCAGTGCTGGAGGGGGGGTTGCAGGGGACTCAATATACTGCCCCCGTCTGCTGGAGGTCTTTCACTCACCAGCCCATGTGAGTGGAGCATGGGCTGGTGAGAGGGACTGCATCTGCGATGCTGAAGGAGGGAGCGCGGGACTGCACTGCCCGCAGCACGCATTGTATTGGAAAAAAAAACTTTAAAAAGGGTGCAAGGGAGGGATGGCTAGCTGCCGCCCATAACAGGTGCCGCTTCTTGGCCCGTGCCTCATCGGACCGTGCATCGGACTGAGGAGAGACGCAGAGATGTTTCATCGGCTCCTTTCTTGGCTCCTGATTGGCCGCTAGGCGGCCAATAGATCCATTCTGAGGAGAGGTGCAGAAGATGAAACATCTCTGCGTCTCTCCTCAGTCCAATGCGGGGAGCTGCTGGAATCGCCGGCATTTGGCAGAAGACCTGGACTACTTCGGAACGAAGAGGACAGATCTTCGCAGGAGGAGCTTGGTGAGAAGGATTTCCTTCCAAATGTCCCTCATGGATTTCTTCAGATCCAGGACCCCGGACTCTTCAGCCCTGGAACCAAGGCCCCGGACCCCGGACTCTGCAGCCCCGGACCCAGGAACCAAGGCACTGGACCATGGAGCCCTGGACCACCGGACCCAGGGACCTACCGACGGGCTCAAGATAGGTAAGTATCAGTATGTGTGGGCTTTGGATGAATTAAAGTTTTATTTTTATTGTGTCTGTGTGTGTGTTTATTTGACTATTTTTATTACTGTGGAACTACAAGTGCCAGCGGGCCCTTTAATGCCCCGCATGCTGGGACTTGTGGTTCTCCAAGTCCCAGCTTGCGGGGGAGGCTTGCTGGTACTCATAGTTCCACAGTATTAAACAATAGTTTATTTTATTTTTTTACACAGAATCAGCCCCGTGACCACCGCTCCAGGGTCATCGGGGACAGCACCAGGCTTCAGCACGCAGATTTTTTTATTTATTTTTCTATTTTTTTTACACATTGCAGCCTGCACGGATTTGACTGATCTGTGCAGGCTGCCTGCACAAATTCGTATTAGCGGCCATATATACGGCCGTTAAAACGAATCAATACGACATCGGAGATTACAAAGCAGTCGTATTTGACTGCTTTGTAAATTACCCTCCGGAACATGACTTTGCATACGGCTGAAACAGCCACATGCAGTCATAGTGATTCGTATTAAGAATACGAATACGATTTTTTGTATTCGTATTCTTAGTAAATTTCCCCCTGTCACGACCACCATTGCAGCTACCCGTGCTCCCTGTGCTGTTCCAGCCCTGCAGACCTCTGACGCTATGCCCTCTGCCCCGGCACTCACCTCCGCTGCTAATGCTGACGCCGACCTGCTGCATTCTGTCACTCTGTCACCCAGGTGCCATGTCCATTCACCGGGTGTCAGTTCTGTTGTGCAGTGTCTTGGCGTGCTGGCTCCGGGTGGCGTGAGGCACGATCCGCCATGATGGTGTCCGCGTCCTTCTAGTCCTCAGGCTGGGAAGCGCCATCCGCATTGCCTCCGCGTAGTATTCTCCGCCAGCTGGTTTCTGTCGCCACAATGGGCGGCGGCCATCTTGTTGATGTCCACAACCTATGCTGCGCAGCTCCAGCTGTGATGTCACTCTTGCGGCCCATCCCCATTCAGCTCAGCACTTAAATATTGACTAGCCGGGCCAGAGCGGCAGTCAGTACAATGTTGTCCACCAGATAGCATCTCTGTGCATCCCTGACAATTCCTGCAGTATCCGCTGCAGGCTGACTCCTCTAACTTCTGGGTGAAGTCTATCGTGACTATTCCTGCTGGTCGTCCACTGCTCAAGCCATATCCTCCCATGGAACTCATCTGCCACCTCTTAGGATAAGGACAAGGTTAAACACCCCAAAGGTGTCATCTTCCTCCTGCAATCCTGACAGTCAATATCCGTGGCCAGAGGGAGGGTGGGGCACAGAGTGTCCCTTGAGGGCGCCAATAAATGGGTGGCTCTGCTAGAGCAGCGGTTTCGTAAGTAAGGGTGTCAAGCCCAAACACAAAATATAGAAAGAAAAGGGGGTGTGAAACCGCGCTTTTACCAGTTAATGTGCAGCAGGTGAGAAATAAAAATACATTTATTATAAAAATACACTTATAAAATTCACTTATAAAAACATATATAATTATATGCGGTAGGCTGGTACTAATTGCTAATAATATGGAGCCGTGATAGTCACCCAGATTTTCTAGTGTTTGAGAGTCCAAGTGTCCGTTCCTATGGATGTCTCCTGAATGTCCCAATAAATGTGCCGATAGGACTGTTGATAATAGGTTCTCCTCCGGCCTAGGGAGCCCCTGTTGGTATCAGGCTCGACCTAGTGGGTAATTTTCCGGCCCAGGGAGCCCCTGCTGGAATAGGGCTCGACCTGGTTGAGAGGTGCAATGTCCTGATAGATGCGGCTGCTGGGGTGTTCATTCAGGAGAGCTGGTCCGGTCACAAGTAAATGTCTGGGTTCCACTGTGGGTGTCAGGGCTCCACCACACCGACGCGTTTCGCTCCTTAGGGCTTTTTCAAGGTGGCCAGTATCCCTGGTATCCTGGCAGCCACGACCTCATACAGCAAGAAAAACTACTGGACTTCATCTTATTTCCATTTCTTCTTTGTTATCATTCAATCATCCAATCTTCCAACCACCCAATCACCCAACCATCCAATCTTTCAATCTTCCAACCATCCAATCTTCCAATCATCTTCAAGCTTCTTCAATAAGTATTATCATTATTGTCTTCTGTCATTCAACCAATATCTACAGTTATTTCATTGTGCCTTCATCCATATCTTTGTACCGCAGTATCTTCATTAAAAAAAGGTTTAATTTTATTAAATTGCTTCACTCCATTCTGTCGTTCATGCAACAGCCCTACATTAAAGCACCCAGCCTCCGTTACACTCCGGCTGGTGCTTCAGCAAGCTCACGAAACGTGACACCCCCATAGTGTCACAGTGCCCGCTTTATTACACAGAGAATGTCGCAGTGCCCACCTTATTACACAGAGTGTTGAAGTGCCCACCTTATTACACAGAGTGTTGAAGTACCCACCTTATTACATAGTGTCGCAGTGCCCGCATTATTACAGAGTGTCGCAGTGCCCGCAATTATTACAGTAAGTGTTGCAGTGCCCGCATACTTAAACAGTGTCACAGTGCCCTCCTTATTACAGTCTCTGAGTGCCCGCATTATTACAGAAAGTGTCGCAGTGTGTTGACAGTGTCAGAGTGCCCTCCTTATTACATAGAGAGTGGTGCATTGCCTACCTTATTACAGAGTCTCCCAGTGCCCACCTTATTACAGAGAGTGTCACAGTGCCCACCTTATTACAGACAATTTCACAGTGCCCGCCTTATTACACAGTCTTACAGAGAGTGTCGCAGTGCCCGCCTTATTACAGAGTATCACAGTGCCAAAGCAATGCTCAATATGTATGCGCTATATAAGAAACTTTTTATGAATAAATAATTACAGAGTTTCACAGTGCCTGCCTTTTTATGTAGTGTTGCAATGCCTGCCTTCTTACAGAGAGTGTTGCAGTGCCCGCCTTCTTACAGAGAGTGACGCAGTGCCCGCCTTATTACAGAGAGTGTTGCAGTGCCTGCCTTATTACAGAAAGTGTCACAGTGCCTGCCTTCTTTCAGAAAGTATCGCAGTGCCCGCCTTCGTACAGAGAGTGTCGCAGTGCCCGCATTATTACAGAAAGTGTCACAGTGACCGCCTTCTTACAGAGAGTAAAAAAAAAAGGTGTATACAGTAGCAGCGCTTTAAATGGAATATTTAAAATACCATAAAAATTATAATTAGTAAAGGATTGGACAGATTGTACAATTAAAAGCAATGATACATTTTATTCATAAAGTGACCAAATTGTGCTGGTACGATAAAAAGTTTGTGGGGGGGGGGGGGGGGGGGGGAGAAAATGGGATCACAATGCGGGGCTGTCCATTCCTATTATGCCTGGGACCATATAAAGTGCAGATGCAAAGACGATTGGGTAGGGATTACCGTTCACCTGTAGACACGCTGGGGTGTAAGTTGCTCTCCCTGGGACTCAAGGCCCAAGTTGGTATTAGGGCCGAGTCACCGTCCAGAGTAGGGGAGACACCCGGAGTTGGCACTCCCAAAGATGGTGCTGGGGTCCTTAGAGGTGTTATATGTCCACGGTTAGGTCAATCCAATTTGGTCCAAGGCTGGTCTGGAACAGTCCAAAGATGGGGTAAAAAGACACCTGACGCGTTTCGCCGACTCAGTGGCTTTATCAAAGGTCTTGATAAAGCCGCTGAGTCGGCCAACTCCGGGTGTCTCCCCTACTCTGGACGGTGACTCTGCCCTAATACCAACTTGGGCCTTGAGTCCCAGGGAGAGCAACTTACACCCCAGCGTGTCTACAGGTGGACGGTAATCCCTACCCAATTGTCTTTGCATCTGCACTTTATATGGTCCCAGGCATAATAGGAATGGACATTGTGCATTGTGATCCCATTCCCCCCCCCCCCCTAAACTTTTTATCGTACCAGCACAATTTGGTCACTTTATGAATAAAATGTATCATTGCTTTTAATTGTACAATCAGTCCAATCCTTTACCAATTATAATTTTTATGGTATTTTAAATATTCCATTTAAAGCGCTGCTATACACCTTTTTTTTCTCTTTGCCTAGTTCGGGCCTAACTAACCCGATTTAAACCAGCAGCTGCTAGTGACTCAACCCAGGTCACAGCGCCACCTTTACCACCTTCCTCCCCTGTGGAGGAATACCTTCTCCTTATTACAGAGAGTGCCTGCCCTGTTATACAGTGTCACAGTGCCTGCCAGAACCGACTCCCCACACTCTACATCGTCATGTAGTCACAGACACATATATTCAGTTACAGATACACGTTACCATTACACAGACACCTATACTCTAACACATATACAGATGCCTATACGGTGTAATTACACAGACACAATATCATTGAATGTCCTTCGTAAGTTACAGTGACAGTATTGGCAGCTTCTCATTCCTGTGTCTCTCCGTGGGCAAAAATACACTGCAAGAATCCACCCCCAGAGACCCCCTACTGCAACCACCATTCTCTCAGTGAGACTGCCCCTCCTCGTCTGGGAGGCAGAGCCTCTGACTGTCTCAGAGTCTTACCGGGAAGTACAAGAGGCAGGAGGAGGCGGCGCTATTCTGCCTGGTGATCATCATGCTGCCACAATGGTGGGCCTATTTTATGTGGAGGCCTGGAGCTGCAGCTCCATCCGCCCCATTGTTAGTCTGGCCCTGATGCTGTGTACAGGCGTCGTACCCTTATACGTAGTATGCAACAGTAATACACCGTATACACATATTGCCACAGTAAAGCACCTTACACATATGGCACATCTTATTAATCCACTGATTCAAATAATTCCTCCATACACAAACTGCTTCCTATACATTACTTATGCCCTTATACACATAATGCACCTTACACATATGCCCCACATGATTAATGCCCATATACACATAAGGCCTTTTACACATACTGTACTGTATGTCCCACATTATTTATGCCCTTATTCACATAATGCACCTTACACATACTGTATGTCCCCCATTTTTTATGTTTTTATACATATAATGACACATAATGCCCCATACACATAATGTCCTTTACATACATGTATGCCCCACATTATTCAATGCATCTTTATACTGTACATAATGCCCCACATAATCTCTCACTTTTGCCCCATATTATTAATTGCCCTTATGCATATAATGCACCTTACACATCCCCACTGTCTGCTCCCCTGCTCTTACTTAGCAGCAGCCGGGATCCAACTTCCAGACAGGTGGCACACGGCACCTACATTCCCCCTGGCTACTACCCTCCCGCCTCTGGCTTTCTCCCATCTGCCCAGTCCATGCCCAGGGAGCTACTACTTACCCGGCTCCGGCCATGGCTCTTGGGTGTCCCCTTGAAACACATAGCAGAGGCGGCCACGGGGTTGGGAGCAGCCTATGCCAGACATGCAGGGAGGAGGGCTGAGATCCGGAGATCCGTGCACCCGGTCCGTCAGGGAAGAAAGCCTTGCGAAGTTCCGGCACGCACCCGCCAGGGTGTGGGGGTCCGTGCTGCCGCCACCGGGTTGGGAAGGAGGGTTTGCAATGTTCCGTTATGCACACACCAGGAGAGGGAGAAGGTGTGCGGGACCGTGCATCCGCCGGGTAGGGAAGCGGGGGTGGGTGCGGAGGTCCGTGCACCTGCCGAGTGGGGAAACTCTGACCGGCATAGGCAGCAGAGAGTCAGTGAAACCAATCATAGCTGTCTGAGTGACAGGGGCGTGCTATAATAAAGGCAGAAAGCACCCCCCTGTCACTGAGGCAGAGCTATATAGGTTTTTTAAATGTGATTTTGCAGCCTGCTGCTCGGCCCCGCCCCCTGCCCGCCCCTGTTTCTGGAACCTGAACATTATCAGCCGGAGGCACTGCTCCCAGTGCCGCCGAAACCAATAAAAATATAATAATTATGGCATAAAAATGAATAGAATAATATAAAGCATTTACTTATGACACACAATGGGCCTTATTTTGGTTCACTCTTTCTGACAAAATCCTTCTTAGATGGACAAAACAATGTGCACTGCAGGGGAGCATATGCAAAATGTGCAGAGAGAGTTAGATTTGGGTGGGGTTTTACTTCAAAGTGAGATCTATATTGAAGTGTAAAAATAAAGCAGCCAGTATTTTCCCTGCACAGAAACAAAATTACTCACCCAAATCTAATTCTCTCTGCACATGTTACATCTGCCCCCCTGCAGTGCACATGGTTTTGTCCATCTAAGAAGTATTTTGTCAGAAAGAGTGAACCAAAATAAGGCCCCATGTGTCATAAGTATTTTCTTTTATTATGTTTATCATTATTGATTATCATTAATGACAGGGGAGCCACTGCCTTCCCTGACTGCACGTCCCCGACGTTGCCTTAGTTTAAGGGGGGCAGGTGGCAGCGGAATGGAGGCAGGCTGCGAGTGTGATGCCGGAGGGAGGTCAGTGTGTCACTAGACTGTGCAGCCGGGAGAAGTCAGGCGGCGAGCGGGTTCGGTGCTGCGGCCTGTGCTGCAGCTCCGATGTCACAACTCGCTTGCCGTCCCACCTCTCCCGGCCGCACACAGTCATGCCTAACCTGGTCACATCGGCAGGGGAGTTCAGCGAAGAAAGAAAGGTAGAGAGTAAGTTCTGTGCGTCTGGGCAGCCTATGGTGGGTACATCCAACAAGGGTGACCCTGGACCCCCAAGAAACAGTGGAAAAAGTGACAAAAGATGGGATTTTCCCTCCACCGGCGCCCTTGTGAATTTAAAATACGTCCCTAGATATATAGGAACGGTCCTCTTCTCCAAATACTGGCTAGAATATACAGATATATATAACCATATGTTCCTCCTGTCCCAATAGCTTCTCCTCTTCTCCCAAATCGACTGCTTATTTGGATAGTGGAACACCAGTCCTCACAACCATAGATCATTTATCTCGGTCCGGATGAGACCCCAAAATAAATGTAGAAAAAATACATACAGTATGGTGCAATACCACTTTTATTGATATACGACAAACATGTGATGTGATAGTACAAGAAAAGAAAATGGCTAAGTACCGGATGGAATGGAGAATCTGAATTGAATCAGTTCTCAAAAGCGCTTGAAATACAAAAGGATGATGGTCCGGAATCCATCATCCAAAGTTCTCTGCGGTCGGTAAAAGAAGTCCAGATCCAATTCAGGGTTACACAAATAAACACCAAAGACCTCCGTTCAGCAAAGAGCCTCCAGTTGTAGAGAGCGGCGGCGGTGCGGGGGGCGTGTTCGATTGGCTGCACAGTGTGACGCCCAGCATGACCTCTGACCACATCACGCTGCGCGTCTGAGCTGCACAGCCGGCACAGGACTCAGAGCAGCCAGGCAGCGTCTGAGCAAGTGCTCAGACGCTGCCCAGCATTAGACTAATCCCGAAATATTGGGCAATATTGGGGCCAAATCCCGGGATCCCACCGATCCCGATCCCGGGATTGGCCACCCTAGTCACGGGCCTGGCTAATAATGTACAAGGGCCTATTATGAGAAGTGGAGGAGGTGAGGCCAATGCCATGTAGAACCCGTACACTGTAAGCAACAATGTCTTCCTAAACACATCAAAATACAAACATGATTTATGGCCCACATGATGATGGGCCTACTTTATGTGTAGGCCTGGAGCTGCAGCTCCATCTGGCCCTGTATAACCAAAATTCTCTGCACTACATCAATACACTATATACCCCCTGTATGCCGCACTACAACACTACACTATATACCCCGCACTACATTACTACACTATATACCCCTACACTTCACACTACATCACTGCACTATATACCCCCTGTACTGCGCATTATATCACTACACTATTTACCCCCTATACCCTGCACTATATTACTACACTATATACCCCCACACTCCACACTACATCACTGCACTATATACCCCTATACTCCGCACTACATCACTGCACTAAATACCTCCTACATGCCGCAATACACTACTACACTATGTGGATTAAACGGCGCCGCCCCCACCCCCCCCTTCGTTCGCTGAATTCACTGGTACAGCTGCGAATGGATGTTTTGCATAACATCACTACAATATATACCCCCTATACTCCACACTACATCACTACACTTTATACCCTCTATACTCCATACTACATCACAACTCTATATAACCCCTATATTCTGCACTACATCACTACACTATATATCCTCTATACTCCATACTACATCACTACAATACATACCCCCTATACTCCGCACTACATCACTACACTATATACCCTCTATACTCCATACTACCATACATACCCCCTATACTCCGCAGTACATCAGTACACTATATACCCTTTATACTCCATACTACATCACTACAATACATATCCCCTATACTCCACATTACATCACTACACTTTATACCCTCTATACTCCACACTACATCACTACTCTATATAACCCCTATACTCTGCACTACATCACTACAATACATACCCCCTATACTCTGCACTACATCCCTACACTATATACCCTCTATACTCCATACTACATCACTACAATACATACCCCCTATACGCCGCAGTACATCACTACACTATGGGCCTGATTCTGGTTAACTCAGTAAATTGCAAAGCTCGCAGCTTATCGAGTCCCAGTTTGCCACCCCCACAAATTGCTGACCTCCCGCCGCCGTATCCCCTTCGCAACCATGGTATGAAAACACATCCCCTTACATGTCCCGCTGCTGGAAAAATCATTCGATGGTTGGCGACCATCTAATGATTTCTGCAGGGCTCACATATATAGTCAGTGGAGACTGAGTTATATTTAAGGGCTTCCGGCCAAAGACAGGGCAAGCGGCTGACATCATGTGACGTCCGCCACCTGCTCCCGGCAATGTCCATGAAACGCTGGGCGTTCCCATGGCGCATAGCCGCCACTAGCTCCCCCCGCCCCCCATGCTGACAGTGCTGATTATGCGTATGTGCAGGGTACCACCATCGGTCCCCCATGCGAACATGCGAGGGACCGAATTCACTAGAATCAGGCCCTATATACCCACTATACTCTGTTATTTAAAGTTATTGGAATCTATGGGACACATTCGGGTAACTGTGTGATAATGGCATTATGAATTGGGATGATCTACACAAGTAACAACAACTGAGTTCTGTAGACAGTATGGCAGGAGAATTGTGTGGGCGTCACCTGTCAGGACCTATGGGGCTCTGCAGGATGAGGCTGATCTTTTGTGTTTTATTGGACTAAGGCCCTTATTCTGATCAGTGCGTACTTTCCCGAATTCTTTCGGATCGCGTTTTTTAGCCGTCTGCGCATGCGTGGGGAACGCCATGCGCATGTGCCACGCATGGTCTCCGTACTTGTTCTCACTAATACCATACAGAAATGTGCACCGCAATCACTCGGGCAATATGGGCGTGTTATGGGCGTCATGCGGAATGACACAGGGGCGTAGTTTCAAAGTGGGCTAAACTGGGCGGAAACATGGGCGGACACGGGGGAGTACACTTATTTTGGTAGGTGTGCATTCGGATAGCACACCGAATGCACGCGAACAAAAAGGGAAGAAATGTGCGGTGTCCAAAAGGCTAGTATTGCTTAGCGGGCACCACTCGGTCATGCGCTAGGCAATCGGAATGCCTAATCAGGACGGACGCACCTCAACCAATGTCAGCTGAACAGAATACAATCACCTAATTTACTCATTACTTGTAAATTACACGCTTCTCACTGCTTCAATTGAAACCAATGCACCTTAAATGGACCATTACTAAACACACACATATATGCTGCAGTTTTCACACACTTTTACACTGCAAATAATGAACACAACTTAATATTAATAATACTAATACACATGTCACTTCTGCATGTATCAATTAATACAGACATTTGGGGGGCAAAAATAACATTTATTAAATCAACTTAGAAAATAATTTCGAAACCATCACAAAATAAATGGTACCATAACAGGACTAAAAGTAAATAATATATAATAAATAGCCACAGCAGAATCATTAGGAACACATCAGGTGGCTTCACAACAAAAGTAGAGCACCAACACTTCAAGTACAGCACACAGTAATGCTAGCCAAAACAGGGCAACAGGGGAACCAAACATGACATTTGAACCGCGGGCAAGTGTGGTGACCCTCGGCACGGAATTTGACACAGGATGCTGACACACACAGCTCAATGGAAGATTTGGGAAGACATAATGGTGGAGATTAATGGGGACACAAGTTCATTTGCGGGCACGTTTGCCCCTGGCAGGCTCCTTGCCACGTGCAGCAGCTCTTCGGCCTCGCCCACGGCCACGCTCAGATGGTGGGTCACGTGGAGCACATGCTGGGGAGGGGGGGGATGTTCTTCCCCCTCTGGCAGCAGGGAGTGATGATGGTGTTAATGCACCAGAAACGGATGCTATCAGGACCCTATTGCTGGTAACTAGCTCCACCATAAGCTCATTATGGCGGAGGAGGAGGTCATTTTGCCGCAGGGCTTGATCAGCCAGCACCTGCAGGCTATCAGCAATGGATTGCTGGGTGACAGCCATAGCCTGCAGGCTCCCAACGATACTCTGCTGGCTGGTGGTCAAACCCTGCAGGCTCGCAGCAATACTCTGCTGGCTGGTGGTCAAACCCTGCAGCACCTCCTCGGCCCTACGCACCCGCTCTGATGCCGACTCTCCCTGCTGCACAATACTTTCAAGCACATGCCCCCACGTGGCCAATTCAGCCGCGGACATTGGCGGCTGCTGCTGCACGGGCCTGCTACTGGGGCCAGGT
The DNA here is from genome assembly GCF_055691185.1 of Crinia signifera. Classification (NCBI taxonomy): domain Eukaryota; kingdom Metazoa; phylum Chordata; class Amphibia; order Anura; family Myobatrachidae; genus Crinia; species Crinia signifera. The sequence goes on from NC_139224.1 coordinate 144,735,724, forward strand.
GGCACAGACTCCACAACCTCCTCAAGAGATTGTTGACCAAGCGGTGGGGATGCTGTTGAACGAGAAAATACCAATTACCACACATTCCATGCAAAATTCAAAACATCTACTTATGGCCTGGCAAATAATTACCTTCAAGCGTAGAAGCCATCACTTCCGCTGGGGACTCGCTGTCTATGGTGCTCACCCCCGGACCTCCTCCACTGCAATGCAGCACTCTGCCATCTCTTCCAGGGGGGTGAGCTGCAGCTTTGATGGCATGGGGCCAGCCCCAGAGGTGTGGCTGTGTTCCCACCGCTGGGTCAATTTCTTTTTGAGGTTCCCTTTGAAGTCGTGCCACCTGCAATCAAAGTGTACATATTAATACATGTCACTCCTCATGTTTGCTGTAGCACCCATTGCAATCTGAAACATAATACAACATGTGCCTCCTCACACCAAACTTAGATTATATTCATTTTGAAAAACAACCCTTAGAAGATACAATCACACTCACCCTACAATAACTATCAATTCAATGACATGGCAAACATGTCTGTGCCTCCAAGCAACGTGACCACCCATTGACCAACTCCATCTAATATCTAATGTAAACATTACTGGACTTGTACTGCTCAAATGTAACACACATGAACTTGCCTCTTCTTAACGTGCTCCGCCTCACGAAATTGTGGAGCCACCGTATTAATCTCCGCCGGTATTTCCTCCCAGATCTTCCATCTCCTTGTGTGTGTCAACTTTTCCGGTGGGCACTCGATCAAATCCCGTGCCCGGGTCACCAGGATGGCAAGCTCCTGCGGTTCATATGCCATGTTTCTGGTGGTTGGTTCCTCTGTTGCCCGATTGCGGCCACGGCCACGACCACTGGCACTGGCACCGCCACTGGCACCGCCACTGGCACCGCCACGGCCACGACCACCGGTTGCTGTACTTGAAGTGCTGGCCAGGCTACTCTGTTGGGAAGCCACCTGCTGTGTTCCCAATGATTCTGCTGATGCTGAGGATGGGCCAGCTGCCGATTGGCCTGATGTCGATGGCCCATCTGGCTGCTCTTCCCCCAATGGCTGTTCAGGGTTGATGGGGACATAGGTGGTGCTGGAGTCCATCTGAGCAAATAGGGCCTGCAACTCCTGCTCTTCCTCAGATGCAGACATGTGTGCAACCACATTGCATTTGGCACACACACCTTTATATACTATTTCTGTAATAGGCGTACATCAGCGCCACCCTGCGTTCCGTACGGCCGCGTTCTGTACGGCCACGTTCCGTATGGCAGCGTCAACCGTGCGGCGCATAGGCCACGCCCCCTGCTGCGGGCAAAAATTCAAATAAAACCAGGCAGACTGAGTAAGTCTGATTTACTAGGTAAATGCAGATTAGTACACCAATGACCAAATAAAACTGAGTTCAGACATGAAATGTATATGTGAATGTACATCTGTACTGTGCACTTGTTTGGTATGTAGTAGAAATGACAATACCCATTCCATATGTAAATCCAGTCCACCACTTAGGCACAAGTAATCAGTGCTAGCATCCAAAACACATGTGAAAGCTCTCCAAATTCAGCCTTGATGCTAGCTTCATTTCATTCTACCTCTCTAGTATGGGCCTGTAGAAGGTAAGTGTACACATGGCGGCATGGCCTAATATTGGTAAAAGGTCTGGCACTATTTGCCATGTTTCTGCTGCATAGCTTTCATTATAAAATAGCTGTTTAGTACCGTGTTGAGTTAGGTGTAAGTGGCTAGTGATGCAGACTATTTCACCTGTTGCTTATAGCCATGTTTGGTGAATGTTATAGATTATATATAATGGTCTGCTAAACTATGCAAAGGTACAGCAAGTGTGGGTTTGCGATGCAAAGGGTTAGCCGTCTGTTCTGGCGCATACACGCTGTTACTGTAAAAATTAACAATTAAGTTAATACCAAATAACAATCTTCCCAACCAATGACAGTCCATGATTGCTTGTGGTGCCCCATTGGGAAAATGGCGACCTCCCATCGTGCAGCACCATTCTGTACTGCTGAACTAAGGGTCCTGGTGTCTGTCATGGAGACCAGGCTAGGGCGTGCGGGGCCCTTTATTACAAATGCCCAAAAGCGCCAGGCCTATCGTACAGCCCGCAGACGGATCTTCGCACGCACACAGGTGCGGAGGTCCGTGGCCCAATTGGAGCGAAGGTGGTCAGATCTGCGGCGGCGGCAACCTGAGCTACTGCAACGCCTCAGGCTACAGATCGCAAGATGTGAGTTTTAATGCAAATATTACATATTAACCAGTGAATGTTTTTAATAGATTATTTCAGTTAATGTGGGTAAATGGCTGGTAATGATTAGAAAAATCATTCACTATATATGTGTGACTTCCTGTTTGACATGCTGTAATGTAGGTATATGTATTTTTTTTTATGGAAAGATGCATGTAAAAATCATGTGCATTCATTAACACTCTTTATTTTTTTTTTACAGCACGTGAACGCGCAAGACAGGCCCGGGAGGAGGCCGAGGAGGAGCAGGGCCGGGAGGAGGTGCCAGAGGAATATATTGTGGAGGAGGAGGCTGCAGAGGTGGTTGTGGAGGAGGAGGCTGCAGAGGTGGTTGTGGAGGAGGAGGCTGCAGAGGTGCTTGTGGAGGAGGAGGCTGCAGAGGTGCTTGTGGAGGAGGCTGCAGAGGTGCTTGTGGAGGAGGAGGCTGCAGAGGTGGAGTTTGCAGAGGAGGAAGTGGGAGAGGAGGTGCTGACGGAGGAGGAGGCCTGTGAGGTGCAGGTGGCTGAAAGTGGTAGGTATACATAATGCATCACTAATAATTAGTAGAACAATTATTTGTAATGTAGCACTGCAGAATCAATTGTGTATTACTATAGTATTCAGTAAAAAAACAAAGTGGGTAACAACATACACACTTAGGGGTTAGATAGGGTGACCAAGTCATCCATTTCATCCGGGACACATCTTAATGACACAGGTTTGGGGGATGGCTTTCAGCACCATTGAAACTGCCACAGATCCTGTGTATGTCATCGGTATCCTGGATTAAAGGGATGAGTTGGTGACTTTAGGGTTAGAGGGCCCTGCTGCAAGCGTGCAATCTGTAGCCTCATATAGGTCAATAGAGTTTATAGTGGAATGTTATTTCTAAACAAGATTAAGTATGGCATAAATGGACAGGCGTGGCTTATAATGGAGTCACACAGGGCTGGTCTAAGGCTTCTCATAACACTAGCCAAAAGTTCAAACTACTGCCCTTCACCCCCCCCCCCCCCCATAATGCCACCAATAACCATATTCCAACATCAATGCATATTTGCCTAACATTCAGTAATGGCAGGGAGCCACCCACAATTGAGTGGTCTGCCCAGCCCCTCTGGTAGTTGAGAAAGACCCCTGTTATCTCTGGAGGCCCCCAGCACCCTCCCCTTTGCCACCCACAACAGAGTACAGGAAGAGAAGGTAGCAAAATAAGAAAGTATGCCTCAAGAGGAAGTATGGAGGTGAGGTCGTAGATGTTCCACAACAACCTCCTGCATTAAGTACAACAAGGATCCTCACAGACATCCTTGATTTTTCCCTAGCCAGACTTGGTGGTGCCCCCCTAGATCCTGGCACCTTAGGCAGCTGCCAAAAGCTGGCTAGTGGTAGAGCCGGCCCTGCAGTCACAAGTGGTCAGTGCCCCTGGGCCCTCCCCAAGTTAGCCACCCCCTGTGGTTGGAATGTATTTTTGCTAACATAATTGTTGGTTGATTTTGTCTTAATAAGAATAACGTAATGACTGCCATAGGAAAGGAGTGAATTAAACATCCAAGGCTGTGTGGACACTATGGAGCATGTGACTCGGAGCCAATAGGAAAACAGGGGAGGGCAGAGTTAGCTGGGATAATAGGGACAGGGAAGGAGGAGTCTTCCTCTTTTCCCTGTGGAATTTCCTCTGGATGGTTGGAGTGAGTACGGCTCCTGCTATAGCCTATTTCCTGGGGGATGGGGTGAGGGAATCCTTTGTTCTCACCACTGACCCTGCTGTAGATTTGAGGCATAGGTTGTGAATTGCTTTCAGTGCTTAACAACTTTAGCATTATATAGTTTATTGGGCCTTACCTGGTTTAACGGGATATACATAGGAAAGGGGTTACTTTTATATCACTTTATCTAGTACTGTTAGGATTGGTATAGCAGGGAATCTCTTAGCATTTTTATCTGTGCCCTCCTGCCCTATCACCTAAGCACCAGTGGCGTCTACCCGGCCACAGCGCTTGTCCCGGCCACCCGCACGCTTCGCTGCGGACTCCGGCCTAAGTAATGCATCCCCGGGCCCAGTGCTGCACTCCCCGCGTCGCCCTGCGGCCAACCAACAACGCCTCCCACCCCCACTCTTAACCGAGTGGTGCTGCACCGACTGTAGCATCGGCTGTGTCCCCGCGGCACCGGACAAGTCATGCTGTGGCTGCGTCCTGCCGCAGGGGAGCGGGGAGAGCATCATCTACCCCCACCGCAGACGCTAGGCGAATGAAAGGGGAAGGGGGGTCGCCTTCGGTCATCGGCGGGGGGTGCAGCAGCGGCGGACAATGGGAACAGTGCCGGACGGAGGGGGGCACACAATCCAGACTACATCCCCGGTCTGCCCCGGCTGAGAGTGGAGTTCCGGCCACAATCCTCTGTCCACCCGCCCACATGCTTTCGGCGAGCGGGCACTGGGCTGCAGAGCAGCAACAACGGCGCTGCATCTCCCAACGGCTCCCATTACTGTTGTCCGCCACGCTGCTTACAAAGCAGAAACCACTGCCAGCAGCTCATCGCACTGCAGCCGGGTCAGGGACCCAGCGTACGGGCAGGAAGGTGGATGAGGCATCAGGCTGTGGGAAAGAGATAGAGCAGCAGCTCCCGTTCCCCACACTTGGTCACATACGAACGGAAGTGGCCTGCTTCTGGCCCACGGCTGCAGCCGGGATAAAGGCAGGTTTGGGGGAGAAAAACAGGGCAACATCCAGAGGCCCACATGGGAAAAGAGCAGCAAACTCCAGTTTACCTGCACTTAGCAGGGAAGCTAGGAGCAAGGTGGAGGGGAAACGAAAAGCACTGTAAAAATTATTATTATTAATTTCATGGTAATCCGGGGGGCCGATATTACCTCTGGCCCTCTGCAGTATTCCCCGTTCCTCCAAAAAATGGCGTTTAAGTAGACATGAAAATGCATCATATTTAAAACATCTGCTAGATTATACACTAGCAACCTGGGCAAACATATTCTCCACAGCTACAATAAGGTAGCTATACCCACACATAACTCTGTTACATTTGCCTCAAAATAACTGCTTTGGGGATTATCAACAATTGAATAAGGCATTTTAAAAGATTCCTCTCAGGTGTACAACCACACTTTTGGGGCTGCGTTCACAATCTCTCCTTATATGGAACTAGCCTTTGGAGGGAGCAGGACACGCCGCATCAGGGGAGCACTTTGCAAAATTCTATTACCAACTATAATCTTCCTGAAACAAGTTTTCAAAAAGTAGCCTAGTATGTCCCAGAGTAACAATCGCAAGGGGGTCACTGCTGGTTAAGACCCGGAGGCCACTTAGATGTGATATGGCAATCGGGGGTGCCTCTATGCAGACACGGTGCCCCAAAGCTAATAGCCACCTTCAAGACGGGCGGCCTTAAGGCACCCATAGACGGTCCGTTCCCGGACCGTCCGTTTTGTACTATGTGATGCGCGCTCCCGCGCATCACATAGTACGCTACAAAAAGTATGTGCTGCACATACTTTTTGTACTTGCTATACATCGCATCGGATGGCATTGCATGCACACCGCATGCACTAGGCATGCGATCCGATGCGATGCATGCTAATTAAGACCCGAACGGATCCGTTTAACGGACCGTGTATGGGCCCCTTTAGACTTATATACTGTTCCAATATACAGACAAACTTGCTGATGAATGGGTGGACAAGGATTGCAGTTATACAATGGCCCTGCTAGTAGCAGTGATGCTAACGGATCCGATATGATATCCCGGCGGTCGGGATCCCGGCGGTCGGAATCCCGACACTGGAATCCCGACCGCCGAAATCCCGACAAGGGGGGGACATGGATCGCCCCCCCTTGCGGGCTCGCTGCGCTCGCCACGCAGCGGGCCCGGTGCCTCGCTACGCTCGGCACGCTATTATATTCTCCCTCTATGGGTGTCGTGGACACCCACGGAGGGAGAAAGTTTCGGGATTTCGGCGGTCGGGATTCCAGTGTCGGGATTCCGACCGCCGGGATCCCGACCGCCGGGAAATTAACCGCATCCCATGCTAACCACGGCACCACCATACTGCACTAACAGCAACTTCCTTCTAAAATTACCACATTTGCACATTGATTTATTGATTTGCAGTTCCTATTTAGCAGCAGATTTTGTAGGGCTTTACAATCGTAGACAGGGGAAAAACAAACTAGTTAACAACAAACAGACTGGGAAGTAGGAGGGCCCTGCTGCAAGCTTACAATCTATAGATATTCTGTCATATTGCCCACTAACCGCAATCTCTTGCTATAATTGCACTTGGCCCTTTGTGTTTTATGTCTCAAAACATCAGCCACAATCTCTAGGTATACAGTTCTTTTTTTTAAATGATTTTTATTAAACTTTTTCTTTACATTACACAGAAAAAGACACTTGTATTAAAACATAATCAAATATTACAATCAGGTATAAATACAAAAGTACTAGACATTACTCACTAACAAAGAAAAAACACATACTACATGTCTGCATTATTCAATATCTCCCGGGCAGCTCAAAGCTCGATTTAGGGCTGCACCCGGGACATAAAGGAATTTAGGGGTGAAGAGGGAAGGAGAGAGGAGAGAAGGAAGGAGAGAAAGAGAGAATCAGGAGAATAAGAGAAACCAAAATATAAAAAAGAAGAAGGAAGGAAGGCAATCAAAAAGGGAGCACTCTTGGAGATGAAGAGAGGAAGAAAAAGGATAAAAATAAGAATTTCATACATAAAAGAAATTTCTCTCCTTTTTCTTCTTTTTTTTTTTTTTTTTTTTTTTTTTTCCCACCTGTGCTCTATATTAGTACAATTTTGATATTGAAATACAATTACACACAAAAAAAAACAAAAAATAAATAAATAAAAAACAATAAATTCATCAATACATATTCCGTGCTTAAACCTGAATTACTTATAGCTGTGCTTTAATTATATATATTTATTTCAAAATTAACTGTGAGCTAAATTTTTTCTTTATCAAAAATAGTATGCTTTTTCAATTATTTATAATATTTTGAGTGATACCAAATAGCCCAAATTTTATAAAAATTTTCCATGCTCTTCTTATACAAATATACCTCCCTTTCGTTCTTAAAAATATAATTCACCAGACTTATCCATTCCTTCGTATCTGGGGCTCTTATATCTAACCACAGTCTAGCAATGCATACTTTTGCCAAAGATAAAAGAATCACGGCCAACCGACTACCACTGTTTGATAATACATTGGGGAAATGTATACCCAGGATTAAACATGAGGGGATCGGATCCTTAGGGAGTAAACCCAGACCATGCATTATAGTATTAACATGGCTCCAAAATTTTTGTATTTCCGGACATTGCCATATTAAATAAAAAAAAAGTTACACTTCATCCCTTGACATTTTGGACATTTATCAGGATTCTGCTTAGAAAATGTACTAATAGTCTCTGGTGTATAATAAATTCGATGGGCTATGTTGTACTGTATCTGTTGAACTCGAATAGAGTGTGTAGACTCTGTAATATTCTTAAGAGATTTCTCCCAATCGGCTAACGCTATATCAGGGATATCCCCTCGCCACTTATTCAGAAGGCCCAACAATTGGTCCTGCTGGGCTAAATCCATTATATATCTATAGAATCTTGATAGACATTTTTTTTGACCACTTTCCCTAATTAGAATTTTAATAGGGTTATCCTGGATAATTCTCCCCTCCTGTTTAAAATATTCCATTAACACCCCTTTAATCTGGTAGTAATACAAGAGCATATTAGACGTCGCCCCATAATCTTCCTGAAGTGTACTAAAGGATTTAACCTTATTATATGAAACTACTTGGCCCAACTGATTTGTTCCCAATTCATTCATTTTTATTCTGGTACTCTGAAACTCAGGTTTACTCAATGGTTCCATACAGAATATCGAAACTTCTGGATCTATCCCCTCATAGCCACATATCTCAGAACACCCCTTCCAAATTTTTATGGCTTGGTTTATTATATATGGATTTTTCTTTCTGGTTCGTCCCCATTGAATCACCTGAGTGGGAGTGTGACCAGGATAAAAAAACTCAATCAGTCTCAATAGTTCTTTTGTTTGGTGGTCGCTACTAACCCATTCCCTCAGATGTGTCATCTGAGCAGCAAAATAGTAATTCTTAAAATTAGGTAAAGCCCAGCCACCTTTATCTTTTGGTCTAGTAAGTGTCTCCCATTTAATCCTTGGAGTTTTATTTTTCCAAATAAAAGAGGCCAATATACCGTTGAGTTTTTTAAAGAATGAACTAGGGATATAAATAGGGGAGTGATGCAATATATAAAGAATTTTAGGTAAGATAATCATCTTAATCAAGTTCACTCTGCCTATATTAGTTAAAGGGAGCTTCATCCAGTTATTACAGCGATCTTTTATTTCTACCATCAGGGGTGTTAAATTATGGGCAATATATCCTTTCGGGTCTGTGGCTATTACCACACCCAAATATGTACAGTGCTCTACTACCGGAATTTGATGGATCAATTTTGGTCCGGCCGTATCGTTAGGCCTACTCCTACCGGGGCCAATTATTATATGAGATTTGTCTCTATTTATCACTAACCCCGAATATTTTCCAAATTCATGAATAGCATTTAGTATTCTAGGGAGGTCCCTACCATAATTTGTTGTACCAACTAAAATATCATCCGCATACAAAGAAACAAGACCGTCCGTTCCGTCCCCCAACCTATCCGCACTGCAGAGAATTCCCCTCAGTCTACAAGCCAAAGGCTCAATAGCCAGTGCGAACAGGGTGGGGGAGAGGGGACAGCCCTGCCTAGTACCGCGGGTAAGCGGGAAAGGGTCAGTTATATAGCCATTGACAGATATCCGTGCAGTTGGAGAGTGATAAATAGAGAAAACTCTATCAACAAATACCTGCCCAAATCCGAAGGCCTCTAATACAGTTCTTAAATATAACCACTCCACTGAATCAAAGGCCTTCTGAGTATCAAAAGAGGCTACGGCGAGATCGGAATCATCTCTAGTACCGCACTGTAAAAAGGAGAAGACCCTCCGTAAATTAATAGCAGTTGATTGTCCAGGTCTAAAGCCCGTCTGATCTGGGTGCACTAATTCATTTAGGACTGAATTCAGTCTTTTTGCTAATATAGCAGCATAAATTTTTTCATCAACTGTGAGTAGGGAAATAGGTCTATAAGACTCTACCTTAAGCGGATCTTTTCCTTTCTTCAAAATCACAATAATGACTGCCTCTGACATGGATTGGGAAAGCCTTGCCTCATCTTCCACCGTCTGATAAAGATATGTAAGTCTAGGGGCCAATATGTCGGAAAAAGCCCTATACAATTCTACCGGGAGGCCGTCAGCACCTGGTGCCTTTCCCCCCGAAAGGTTCTTTAATGCGGATACTACTTCCTCTTTGGTAATTGGCTGATCAAGTATCGCGGACGCTTCCAGTGACAGTTTGGGCAGATCTATACCTGAAATATAATGTTTGCATTCTATCCCGCTGACTTTTATCTTGGATTGGTATATTTCTTTAAAGTATGAGGCCAGCCTATCTGCTATCTTGGGTGTTTCAGTTATTATTTCCCCAGCATCTGTTTTTAAGCTCACTATCGTGTTAGCTGGTCTTTCTAGTTTTGACATATAGGCCAACAATTTCCCCGCCTTATCACCATGTAAGTAACTTTTATGGGAATTTTTCAATAATCTGTACTTAGCCATATCCTGTAGATGACAAATCCAAGTTTTTTGCGCAATTAACCATTCCTGTCTACTGACCTCAGACCTGTCTGATAAAAACTTTTGTTCTAGGTTCAGCATATTCTTTTCCAGGGACAACTCTACTGCGTATATTGATCTTTTTATCTGGACAGTCTCTTTTATTAGAATACCCCTTATAAATGCTTTAAATGAATCCCATACAATTATTGGGTTCGCTGAGTCGACGTTAATACCAAAATACCCGTCCATCTCTACCCTAATTAGATCTAGATCCAGCTTCACCAGCCATCCAGGCCAAAACTTCCAATAGGAATTCCCACGGGGAGACTCAGTATCATACTGGATAACTAGTGGAGCGTGATCAGAGATACCTCTAGCATGATATTCAATCTCAGAGATCCTGTTGACATAGTCTTTGGGAACAAATGCTAAATCAATTCTTGAAAAGTTATTATACGAGGGGGAATAACAGGAAAATTGACTTCTCTCTGGGAATTTAGCCCTCCAAGCATCTATCCAGCCCAATTCAGATACAATTTTAGCAAACTTTGTATAGCCAGCATTATTAGTAGTTCTAGGTGACCATATATCCACCTTATAGTCCATCACCATATTGAAATCCCCAAGACACACATAGCCATTATCTGGCCTAGCTGCAATAAAATCCATTGCCTTATATATCACCTCCAATTTAAATGGAGGAGGTATATAAATGGCCAGGACATTGAGTCTCACCGAATTTACCAGACACTCCAAAAAGACATATCTCCCGTACTGGTCAATCTCCACTGATATTGGTTCAAACGCCAATGATTTTTTAATTAATACAGACACCCCTCGTGATGTATTTGTAAACATAGCATGATATTCCTTCTGCAGCCACGGGCGCCTTAGTGCTAGTTGTTTTTCCCCATATAAGTGTGTCTCCTGCAAACATATTATCTCTGCTCCCAAGTGTTTACATTGACTAAGTACAAGAGACCGCTTAACTTTATCACTGAGGCCTCTGCAGTTCCAGGTCAAAATTCTAACCATAACTCATTTTAACAGAAATATCGAAACCAGAAAACTGATACAGTTCACTACTAATCTCTCCCTCGCATCCCCCCCTCCTCCCCCTCCCTTTGCAGACAAATACTGACAAACCACACAACATAAAACATGAACCCCCCCCCTCCCCCCTCCCTGTATAACCTCCCCAATAAGGCATACCTAGAAACTTTTACCCCCCCCGTATCCCTCTTCTTCTGGAGCTTTATCTAAATACCACCCCTAGTGCGGGCTGAGCTCCGGGCATTTTATACAGTATTTCACTCAGCATTAGTAATAGTTATCTCTCTTAGTTTCCCGTAAAGAGAACAACAAAAAAAAAAAAAAAAAAAAAAAAAAAAAAAACACAAGAAACAAAAAAATCCTGACATGCATCCTTCCAAAATATTACACAATTGTAACTGTAATTGTAATTACACCGTGTTCAATTGCACCTTCCCAGGGTGCGCCATATCCATCCAGCTAGTTACCTCCTGAACTGACTCAAAAAATTTTACAGATCCTCCATCAATTACTCTAAGCCGTGATGGATATAGCATTGAATATTTAATACCCAAGTCCCGCAGTCTGGCCTTAACCTCACGGAATTTGGCTCTATCACGTTGGACTTCGTGGGGTAAGTCAGGAAACGCAGCCACCCTAGATCCTTTATATCCAAAGTCCACTTTTTCCCTTATCAGTCTAAGAACCTTATCACGGTCTCCATAGTGTAAAAATCTTGCAATCATTGTACGGGGCGAACCCCCAGGAATAGGAGGACGTGACGGAATTCGGTGAGCTCTCTCAATATGGAACACTGCAGACAAATTCTCTTGGCCAAGTTCTTTTTTGAGCCATTCCTCTAGAAAGGTCTCAGGCTCTCTCCCTTCCACTCTCTCCTCTAGGCCTATAAAGCGAACGTTATTCCGTCTCATCCGACCTTCCAGGTCGGTATGCTTAACCCTAAGATCGGAGAGTTGGGATGTTATCATATCAACTTGTTTTTTTAAGGGTTGTAGGGTGTCTTCCACAGTAGACATCCTTTTCTCTATCTCCACCACCCTTTCTCTTGTCCTCTGTGCATCCTCTCTAATGAGCATTATATCGGATTGAAGCTTATCAATCTGTTGTGAGAGACGTTGTTCACTGTGATTAACTGCGTCTAGGACTTGCTGCAGGGTTATCTCTGTGGGCTGCTGGACATTGGACGGTTGGTTTTTAGAGGGAGAGGTCTGAGGAGTAGTGATTTGAGAGGAATTACTCGACTGGGTCTGTGACTGTGTGCGAGCATATTTTTCAAGGCGAGCAGCCGCCGCAGTCTGACCGGTCTTCCCCATTTTGCAATGATTTGCAAATCAATTACAGTCAATTAGAATAGATTTCACACTGTACTGTCACCAATAAGAGCTTATATATTGCTAACCGTTCTCTAGCAGTATCTGTACGTATGATTAACCCCTTTGGAGCTGGATTATTCAGTTCTCTGGGCTGGTATATCACATAGGCTTCTCCTGCCTCTATTACAGCCACACTCTATAATACCGCTGATTTGGAGGGGTAATCGTCCGCAACAAGAGCAAGTTCAATCCTCCAGCACACTTTCAACTGGCTCAGTATCTTGGCTCCGTTTTAACAGGGAAGCACTACAGTCTATCGCACTCACCACATCCGCCCGCCGTCTCTCCTCTGATGTAATAGTCGGCCTTAACGGTGTTTCACCTGAGCGCAGCTGTAGGGGACACGCCTGCAGAATGCCGCACCTGGTCTCTCACACCGAGTGCGGATGCCCTGCAGAGGGGATCCTTTATCGTTAACTTCTGTACTCCCGCTTCTCTATGGCGTCAGTCCACGCCGTCTCTCACCCGGTGTGGCTTATTCTTCTCCAGCAGCACCGGGACGTAGTAACAGCTTTGTCTGGCCGTGGGCAATATTTCTCTCCTAGTCTCTCCCTCAAAGGGCAGAGAACATCTCACTCGGCATGCCACGCAGCGAGGCTTGTCTTTTTCAGTAGCAGTGCTGTAAAGTGCACGCCGTCTCACACCCGACCTGCACTTCGCGCTCACTGTGTCTCGCTTGGGATAGTGACTTCCTCCTTTTGCTCACGGCGTTTGGGAAAGGGTTCAGAACAGAATTCCGATCATTGCCACCTCAGGACATCACGCTGTATAACTGCTCCATACTTGTTCCACGGTGTGGGAAGAGCGTGTCAGGGTTTCCCCAAAGATCAGCACGGGAACATAGAGAGAGAAGCGTGCAGCCCGGAGCTCAGCACATCTGAGCTCACTCACGCACCGCCGTGGTCACGCCCCTTCCCCCTAGGTATACAGTTCTTAATAAAGGTGTTCGGCTCAGGGATCGCCGTTCTCCAGGCATTTGTCTAGAATTGGGGCCGTATAACAGCATAATAAATAGATTACATAATATGACAGTGGAAGCACAGGGCACGGCATAATTAGTTATTTAAGAGCAATAACCTTTAATTGTTTAAGTAGCTACATTCAAGGAGAGAGGAGCCGCCATCTGCTACTCCAATCTACAATTATTAAGAGCAACGGCAAAGTTATGGCATGTTTTGGCTGCAGAACACAGAGGTTATGTGTAGGGACAGAGCTAGGTTCCCGCTCAGATATTCACTATGGCTTGGCTATTGGGTCACAAGCAGCATTACATTAATAACCAATAGTCCCAATGTATGTATTCCTGCACTTGCTACTATCTACGTGTTAGCGGTGATTCATATTGTTCCCATATTACGTAGTGCATTACCGGTAACCTTGTACCCATAGCTCACTACCCTGGGATCTTACATTCTATATTTCCTTCCATGTGGACGCATATGGCCATTAAAAAGCTCATTTGGTTGTCCGCACCCAATGAATTTACAAGTATGAGTGTGGAATATTATAATTATATTCCACACTATAGCTTCCTTTAGTTGGATATGGCCATATGTGGCAATGTCATAGCATCATGTTGATACCCACTTAAGGAGGTGGAAAGCACCTAGTGGATATATATTTATTCCAAAAAACTGGGGGGTGTAGGTCGACACAAAGGCCGACATGCCAAGCTACTGGAATGCCTGGGAGTCACCACCATAGCGCCTAGATTCTAGTATAGGGGAGATTGAAGCCGGTAAGGGGGGATTAGTAAGTAGTAGTGAGAGGCGTAGGCTTATTGACCTGGTCGCACTATATGCATTAACATAACTCCAGCATTAGGGAAGCGTGCCGCAGGAGGCGCACAATAGGCAGATGGGTTAATGCTAGCAGCCGCACAGCAAGGGAAGTAGGACAGGGCCCATTCACATGTCTCCACAGATGGCAAATTGCTCGAAAAAACGTGGAAGGAGGTGGAAAGCGAACCCAAATTGAACAAGGGTGTTGAGGAGACGTGGACAGCCGAGTCAGAGCAAGCAGGTGACAGTCCTTCCAGTGGTGAGACTATGTTTTTGGTGTTCTTCCTTTTCTGCGCATGCTGGGTCTCACGCCAGGAAGGAAAGGAAGGGGCCGGGAGTAAGTAGCACGGTCAGGCCTCCCAAGCGCACAGCCAGCCAGATAGGCCAGTAGGCGGGCGAGCAAGCAAGGACACAGCAATAAGGGCGGGAGGGCGGCTTGGCCAGGGGCGGTCCAATATGGCTACACCGCGGAACTGCGAGGATTGAAAGAGAGCCGCAGGCACAACAGCCAATTACTGCTATATTTCATAGCCCAGGGCAACCTTCACAACGGTTACAGCAGCCTTCAGCGGTGCAGTATTGTAATCCCTCTTACCTAACTACAGTAAGGGGAGTAAGTGGGGCAAAAAAGGGACATGCCGACCTTAAGGGGTCTAATGCATACTAGCGCAGCAGGGAAGCTGCGGGCCCTGACCTGTAAGTGGTCAGTCGGCCATGGGTGCAGCATAGAAGCTGGGGGCCCATGACCTTGACGGGTCTGATGCGTATTAGCGCAGCAGGGAAGCTGCGGGCCCTGACCTGTAAGTGGTCAGATGGCCATTGGGCACAGCATGGAAGCTGTAGGCCCATTACCTTGAGTGGTCGGGTGCATATTAGCGCAGCAGGGAAGCTGCGGGCCCTGACCTAGAAGTGGGGTACCCATTCAGCTGGATGTTGCGCTGATGCCTTGAGGGGTTAGGCCTCTCCTCAAGGGAATTCTGCACACACTCTCACAGAATAGGGGCGGCTACAACCGCGGCAAGGGCAGGCCGCACGGCAAAAAAAAATAAAATTTAAGGCCTTAGGCCGATGGCGTACCGCTAGTTACAATAAGTACATCTGCCCGCATCTACTGCCATGAGGGCAGTGCGCCAGCCAGATCGCGCTAGCGCTTGGGTGGATGTTCGTATGTCATTTGTGCCCATCCTACTCGGGGATTAACTACGCTCTGTTGTTGGGCAGAGCGTCCGGAGTTTTCACGCTTTTTTACCTGAACTGACAGACTGAATTCTATAGTCAATAGTCCCTCAGCAGGTCCAGACGTTTTTGTCCTCCGGCCGAGTAATCCCCTTTCCCCAGAACCCTTCCCCCTTTGTGTCAGAAATGGGCGTTCTATTGGTACTTTACCAAATTATATGCAACCAAAATTGGGCATCTGAAATTTTTATTTTCTTTGGCAGATCCTCCTAAAATACGCTAACATATCTTACGCCTTACAAACCAGTGCACAATTCTTGTACCCACCCATAAGGGGTCAGGAAGAGATAGTATCGGGGTATGGAGGGCAGGTCACACCTTAGTCCAAAGGCATACTAGCACAGCAGGGAAGCTGCGGGCCCTGACCTGTAAGTGGTCAGTTGGCCATGGGCACAGCATGGAAGCTGGGGGCCCACGACCTTGAGCGGTCTGATGCATATTAGCACAGCAGGGAAGCTGCGGGCCCTGACCTGTAAGTGGTCAGTTGGCCATTGGGCACAGCATGGAAGCTGGGGGCCCATGACCTTGAGCGGTCTGATGCATATTAGCGCAGCAGGGAAGCTGCGGCCCCTGATCTGGAAGTGGTCAGTTGGCCATTGGGCACAGCATGGAAGCTGTGGGCCCATGACCTTGAGTGGTCTGATGCATATTAGCGCAGCAGGGAAGCTGCAGGCCCCGACCTAGAAGGGGTCAGCTGGCCAAGGGCACAGCATGTAAGCTGCAGGCCCTGACCTCGAGTGGTCTGATGCACACTAGCGCAGCAGGGAAGATTCGGGCCCTGACCTGGAGAGGTCCCATGGCCATTAGCACGGCATAAGAACTGCAGGCCTCGACCTTTAGTAGTCTGATGGCCATTAGCGCATCGTGACTTGCCCGCATCATAATTTGGACTTGCATCATGCCTCAGTTTGTGTTAGAGAGGTTATGGGTAGGTCAAGGCAGCACAGTGGGCCTGGCTGCCCAAGGTGCAGGCGCCACACATGGGCAAATGAAGTTTCATTGCCACCATCGGTTTCTCCCTGTTAGAATCCCCTATGTAAGGAAAGGGAGGCTCAGATTTGTGGAGGATCTATTTCTAGGAGCGTCCTTTTGGTGCTCTAGTCTGGTGGCGGGGCGGGGGTGTCCTGGGACCAGGACCCCCGCTTTGGCGGGAAAGAACGGTAGATTAATTGATTTAGGTCTTCAGTAAGCGATGTTGATACATCATATCGGTTGTTTTCGGTGCGCTCACCTTCATTGACTATAGGCCTGCGCTAAATCACCCGCTCGGGGGATAGCGAGACCACCCGCTCGGGTTGGCAGTCAATGGGGTAGGTGGAGCCATACCGCTTGTGTAGGGAATACGTCATTACATACGTCAGTCGTGGGGTGGAGCTTAGATCACTAGCCGTTCTTTCTGGGCCACCATTTAATTAAGGAATTCTAATACAAGCAATTAGCTTAAAGGTTTTAAATAAATTCAGCTAACAATTTCTGCCAACCCCAAGTCTCCGAGTCGTTATTTCAGGTTTATATAAGTAAGTGTTGAAATGTAAAAATGTATACATGCACAAGGTCGCACATCAGATGCTAGGATGTTTAGAATAACGTAATGACTGCCATAGGAAAGGAGTGAATTAAACATCCAAGGCTGTGTGGACACTATGGAGCATGTGACTCGGAGCCAATAGGAAAACAGGGGAGGGCAGAGTTAGCTGGGATAATAGGGACAGGGAAGGAGGAGTCTTCCTCTTTTCCCTGTGGAATTTCCCACCCTACCCGCCCTATTACGATTTAGTAAGTGGGGGATAAAGGGGGGGCTGTAAACGCGTTGGCTGAAAGGCGGGAAAGAACGGCAGATTAATTGATTTAGGTCTTCAGTAAGCGATGTTGATACATCATATCGGTTGTTTTCGGTGCGCTCACCTTCATTGGCTATAGGCCTGCGCTAGATCACCCGCTCGGGGGACAACGAGACCACCCGCTCGGGTTGGCAGTCAATGGAGTAGGTGGAGCCATACCGCTTGTGTAGGGAATACGTCATTACATACGTCAGTCGTGGGGTGGAGCTTAGATCACTAGCCGTTCTTTCTGGGCCACCATTTAATTAAGGAATTCTAATACAAGCAATTAGCTTAAAGGTTTTAAATAAATTCAGCTAACAATTTCTGCCAAACCCAAGTCTCCGAGTCGTTATTTCAGGTTTATATAAGTAAGTGTTGAAATGTAAAAATGTATACATGCACAAGGTCGCACATCAGATGCTAGGATGTTTATGATTTTGTGCATGGGAGTGGGTTAGTGATGCAGCTTCACCGAACTGGCAATATGACAATGATTTAGGAAGCAGACCATCAGCAGGCAAGCCATGCTTGATTGCACAAATGTACTGTGCATTCCTGAGATTATTGTATTGATGTAGGACGATGTTAAATGTATGTATGATTATCATTACTAATTGTACCCTTTTTAACATGCCCACAGATGAGCCACCCCAAGCAGATGAGGGTATCCGTGGGGCCCTTATACGAGTGAGGACACACATGCAGCTGGCCCTTGCAGCTATACAGGACCTCACGGACCTGCTAACTTAATTTTTGTATAATATTTGAATAAAAAAAATTAAAAAAATTAATAATAAATAGTTGCCAATAGTTCGAAGTTGTCTGTGTGTTTTTTTTACATGAAACAGTATATGTGTAAATTGTTTAGATTTTTTTAAATGTGTAAAATGTACATACTGTATATAGATGTATGTTAGGTTCACATGATGTAAGGGTTACTATGTGTAATGAATGTGTTTCAGTATATATTAGGATTTAATTGATTCAAATAGATAACAATCCCTTTTTAATCAGGTTGCCTAATTGCATAAGTGGGTCATGTGATCGCTGTGTGTGCTCAGAGAAATAGTGTTGGATTTAGCGTAAATACTCCGCATCAGTGCGTACAGCCAGATTCCCGTCCGTTCTGACGCGGTAAGACCGTGCCTACACTGTAAGACCGTGCAGAATCTGTACGTGTCCACCGCACACGCAAAGTTTGTATGTCGTCCGTACACACGCCCTGTTCTTAAAGAGTGAGTCCGTCCGAATGCGGAGGACACGTGGGCGTTTCTACGGACGATGCCCGCACGCCACCGCACGTTGCGTGCGGCCTGCACCGTAAGAATTCGGGAAAGTACGCACCGATCAGAATAAGGGCCCAAGTGACTTTTAGGGGAAAATGTACTAAGATGTGAGTTCTACTGAAGATGCATACCTCCTAACTGTCCCGATTTACACCAAACTGTCACTTTTCTCAGGACGGTCCCACGTCACACCCGGGGCCTGCAGTGTACCACTGTGGGGCCACAGTTGACAGTCTCCCCTGCCACACTAATGTACACTGTGCGCCTACACAGGTATCAGAGGGACAGGGGTGTCCACCAGCTCACATAGGGCAGTATTCAATGAGGATAATTCGCCCTGTTTCACGGCGTATTTGTGCTATTTTCGCATTGGAAGGTGATTTTTTGGGTCAGAAAGTGATGACATCATCACACACCTCAATAGGTGATCTACCTGGCAGACTTTCAGACCTCCAGCTTGTTTCACAGAAGTAGCGCAGCCCACTAGACGCTGCCGGCAATTCAGCCGCTTCACGCTGATTAAGCGTATCGCAGTACAGCCTCACCCGCCGGCTCACCGCCGTCTTCACGTTCTGTCCCACAGCTGAAGTGCAGCTTCCCCCCTCGCTGCCGGCAATCAGCTGCTTTCATCCAGCCGCTCTCCACGCTACATCAGTAGAGCCGGGGCTCCACACAGAGTAGAGCGTCTCACCAACTGTCCGACTCACTCCTTCACCGCCGTGGTCAGTGCGGTGAATCCGTATCTGACAACAGGCAGGCTTCACCGGCGAGCAGCCGAGAGGAGTGCAAGTCACATCAGGAAAGGAGCTACCATCCTCCAACAACTGGGACCGCTCGCTGGATACCCCCACATACTAGCACGAAGCAAGTGCTATCTTCAAGGGTGAGCAATCAAATTAAAACCTGCGACCTATATTTGTAAATTAAATTACCACTTGACTGTGTATGAACTGGACATTCTGCCCCATTTATCACCACAATTACCACCCTCTATTCATGGTTATATAACCTTATTAAAACAAGCTACCTTGCTGCAAGTCTGCCACAATTGGCTAAAGATATATATTTTTTCCTACCTTAAGGGATCCCCTTTCATGAGATATTTTAGTGTAACTTTATTGATTGCTTGTATGTATTAAATGTATGTATATGTATTGATATATTTTTCCATATAAAAATTATAAATATAACAGTGTGTCCAGCATTCATTCATCTTCTCTCAGCCAATCAGCGTGTTTCCAAATTTTTCTAACCAGCAGCGCAATCCACTTCAAACCCCCCCCCCTTCTATTCATATTAAATTTCGCCCTTGGTTTCTGCTTATCAGCATTGCTGGCAGCAAAACAGAACATGTCTTATGGCCACTACTGACAAGTCTCACCAACTTCAAATGTGCACTTATCCCTCACCTTTTCTTCAAAGATTTCCATCCCTCCTCCTAAAACTCCGCTTTCCTCTACTCCGTTCACCCTCCATAACCCCTATAAACTTTCCGACGGATGAAGTGTGTCATGCAGTTGCGGAACTAGAAATGTTGCGCCCCCCCCTTCCCACCTCAAAAATCTCTGCCCCCGCCCCATACATTTATTATAATTTGATATACCTAAAATATCATTGCAAGGGGTTTTATGATCATTGATGGGATTTAAATGCTTGTTAACAGGGTTTGCACGCCATTGCTAGGGTTTTCATACTCATTTCCGGAGGGATATATATGTATATATTAATTCTGGGTAGCGATATACGCTACCCAGTAGGACCTCTAGCATCTATCCATCTGTCCAGTAGGACCTCTATAGCATCTGTCTCCTAAAAGGCAGCGGACATTTTGGGAGGGACATTTTCAGTAGATTCCACATGGATGGCCAGACCCATTGGAATCCGCAGAGACCATGCACCGCTTGGGCTGCAGTGCCATTGTTTCACCATTGGCGCCATGTATGCAAATCGCTTGCCAATAATGTAATAATAATAAAAAGAAGAAATATCTAATAAATAAAAACACAGATATATAGATTTGGCAGAAAAAAAAGAGCTATTACTTATTTAAGTTTATATTTAAGAGAAAGTATGGTGGCAAAGAAAGGAAGCAAAGAAAGTGTGCAGGACGCAAAGCTAGTGTGTAACCAACACAGATTGCCCGGCCTGAAGCAGAGAAGGAATAACATCTTTCAGATAATAATGTGTTACAGGAACATAACCCCAAGTTATATGGGAAACAAAGACGTAATATGAGGTTCCCAAATGGGCCCCATCGAAAAAATCCAAGTAAGGCAGCAGAGAAAGGGCGGGATTCTCTAAAATCCGCAGCCCTCTTTGCCGGCCACCGCATTTCTAATAAACGCATATTCTCTAAAATATGCGGTCATTAACGCAAGGGACAGCTCTTGCGGTAAGAGCTGTCCCTTGCGATGCGGCGCCGTTGCTGGACTTCCGGGTCTATGACCCGGGAGTCCGTCTGCGCATGCGCAGACTGACGCGCCGGCCGCAGGGCATGCTGGGAGGGATCCGTGACGGATCCCTCACACACCGCTGCGGTAAGAAGCCCATAGGCTTCTGCAGGGAACCGCCAGCTTTGCTGGCGATTCCCTCCGCAGCGGTGACACTGCGGAGGGAGGTTAGAGAATACAGAAATGCAGTAAAAACCCCGATAACAGGGTTTTTACCGCATTTCTGTAATAGAGAATCTCGCCCATAGTCTGCATGCTATTCAGTGTCTCTGAGAGCACAGGCATGTAGCAGTAACAACTAGAACAGATAAGAACCACTTGGTCATCTACTCTGCCCCTTTTTTAAACATGTTACCTCAAACCAAATTTGTCCCTTATTTCTTTGTAAGGATATCAATATGCCTATCCTAAGCATGTTTAAATTGTACTACTGTATTTGCCTCTACCACCTCTGATGGGAGGCTGTTCCATTTATCCACTACCCTTTCTGTGAAGTAATTCTTCCTCACATTACCCCTGAATCTTCCTCCCTCTAGTTTCAGTCCGTGTCCTCGTGTCCTGTTGCTCCTCTTCCTGTAGGAGCCGGACTGGAGGCAAAGCCTAAGGGTAGGCTCCCCTGACAGGGTTTGTAGGGAGCTGATTAGCAAGATAGTCATAGAAGGGGTGGCTAAGGAGAGGGTCATAGGGGGAGGGGCTTAACGGGGTGTTGAAGGGGTTTATAAGCAGGGTTCAGGCGGGAAATAGGGGTCACTGGGAGAATTTTCCAACAGCTAAGCAACGCTGGCATCTCCCATGGCTTCCCCAGGCAACGCTGATGCGGAGGTATCCGCTGCGCTGGCTGCCCTTAGGGAGGCAGCGGGCACCAGAGGGGCAGAGTGGCTGCAGCAGCAGATGTCAGGTCT